>NC_056000.1:80681024-81307452 GCF_018446385.1 Zingiber officinale | reverse complement strand
AGGTTTTCCTTAACCTTAGATGAGTTAACTTTAGGGTTGACATTTCTAGCATTGTCCTTATCTAGACTAACATGTTTGGCACCTAAGCACATGTATCGGTTTCTATGGTTATCATGATTATCATTATTGACAATTGCAATAAAACTACTAGCATGTGTCTTATTAGAATTGTAAGAATGTGCCTTAAAGGATACCTTAGGGTTTGCCTTAGCTCCCCCCATAGATGTGCTTGGTCTCTTGTCCTTGTGAGGTTGCCTCCCCCTTGGACATTGACTCCTATAATGTCCCCTTTGCTTGCATTGGAAGCACACCACGTGCTCCTTACCCTTGCGTATCGGGAATCCGGCTTCCTTGACTTTTGGTGCCGGTGGAGTCTTCCTAATCCTCTTTGGACATTTACTTTTGTAATGCTCATATTCCCTACACTCAAAGCACATTATATGTAATTTACTTGAAATTAAGTTGCTTGAGTTACCTAGGGTTGAGGATGGATATAAGCTCTCTCCTTCATCCCTTCCGGAGGTAGAGGCTTCTTCTTCTTGCTCCAGTCTTGAAGAAGAACTCTCCTCCTCTTCTTCCTTAGATGTTGAGTAGCCCTCAACTTCTAATTTCATACCTCCATGATGTGAGCTACTTGGCTCACTTGACTCCTCTTCATGACTTGAATTGGAGCTCTCCTCATGGAACTTAGCCAAGTTGTTCCACAACTCCTTGGCACTGTTGTATCCACCTATCTTACACAAGATATCATTAGGTAATGAAAATTCAAAGATTTTTGTTACCTCGTCGTTGATTATGGATTGGTGGATTTGTTCCTTCGTCCACTTCTTCTTCTCGAGAGGTTCTCCTTCTTTATCCACCGGAGGAATAAAACCTACTTGTACACAATTCCAATTTACTAGGTTAGTCATAAGAAAATACTTCATTCTTACCTTCCAATACGAGAAGTTGTCGCGATCGTAGAAGGGTGGAATCGTGACATCTTCTCCAAGTTGATCCATTCTCTAGCTTGTGCTCCCCCAGGTGTTAATCCGACGAAGAGCGGCCTCGCTCTGATACCACTTGTTGGGACCTTCGGATGCGGCTAGAGAGGGGGGTGTGAATAGCCGACCTCAAATTCTCGTTTCTTCCTACAATTTGAGTTAGCGCAGCGGAAATAAAAAGTAGAAACGAAATTGGAGAAGATCAAACCTCAAACGCGACAATATAACAAGGTTCGGAGATGATACTCCTACTCCTCGGCGTGTCCGTAAGGTGGACGAATCCTATCAATCCGTCGGTGGATGAGACCCCGAAAAATCGGCTAATAAAAACTCCTTCTGGGTGGAGAAACCTTACCACAATCTCTCTTGCAACAGCAAGATCAGAGTACAAGAAATACAGCAAGAAGCCAAGAACAATATGAATGTAAAAACAATGGTTTGCTTGCCTTCTCGTCGACTATTGATGAAGTAGTAACTTCACGGACGCCAACCACAGCAGCAACTGATCAGTCGGAAACCCAGTCGAGGGAAGCTCACACGAAGCTTCAGTAATGGAGAGCTCAGCAAAGCTCAGATCGCAAGGAATAAGAAGTTAGAAGAATTCCTGTAGAGGCCCTCCACCTCATTATATAACTTGAACCTGCGAAGAAGACAGAAATCTAGCCGTTGTGTCTCAACGGCTAGGCCTGGACCGATCAGGCTCCACCCTGATCGGTCCAAGATGGATCTGATCGGTCAGGGGACCGATCAGGCCCTAGGCTGATCGGTCCCTAGACCGATCCCAACTCTCACAGAGAGTTGTTGCCAAGCCCTGATCGGTCTGTGGACCGATCAGGCCATAGGTGGATCGGTCCACAGACCGATCCCTCCTATTCCTTCTCCCAATCTGTTTGGTTACTGATCGGTCACCAGACCGATCAGATGACCCACAGTGAGAATCAGTGTATCACTGGATCGGTCAGCAGACCGATCCAGATACCCATAGTATCACTGGATCGGTCAACAGACCGATCCAATTTCCCAGCCTTAAACCCTAAAGCCTTCCTGATCCAGAGAACGAGCTACCGAGCCCTCTCTGACCTAGTCCGGAGAACGAGCTACCGAGCCCTCTCCGACTTCCACGTCTAGTCCAGAGAACGAGCTACCGAGCCCTCTCTGACCTAGTCCAGAGAACGAGCTACCGAGCCCTCTCCAACTTCGTCCGGTCCAGAGAACGAGCTACCGAGCCCTCTCTGACCTAGTCCGGAGAACGAGCTACCGAGCCCTCTCTGACCTAGTCCGGAGAACGAGCTACCGAGCCCTCTCTGACCTAGTCCGGAGAACGAGCTACCGAGCCCTCTCCGACTCCATCCAGTCCAGAGAACGAGCTACCGAGCCCTCTCCGACTTCCACGTCCGGTCCAGAGAACGAGCTACCGAGCCCTCTCTGACCTAGTCCGGAGAACGAGCTACCGAGCCCTCTCCGACTCCATCCAGTCCAGAGAACGAGCTACCGAGCCCTCTCCGACCTCCCATGCCAAGCTTCCATACTTGGACTTTTCCCCGTGCCCAGTTCCCTGCTTGGACTTTTCCCGTGCCACGCTTCCTGCTTGGACTTTTCCGTACCAAGTCTCCATACTTGGACTTTTCCGTGCCAAGTCTTCATACTTGGACTTTTCCCGTGCCAAGCTCCCTGCTTGGACTTTTCCTATGCCAAGTCTCCATACTTGTATTTTTCCCGTGGCAAGCTCCCTGCTTGGACCTTTCCGTGCCAAGTCTCCATACTTGGACTTTTCCCGAATCAGGTCAACTCAAGTCGGGTCAACCAGGTCAACCTTGACCAAAGGTTGCACCCACAATCCCCCCAAGTTCCTATTCTTGTCAAACATCAAAATATAACTTCTCCATTCTTGTCAAACATCAAAATATACCTCGAGTCAGGTCAACTCGAGTCGGGTCACCCAGGTCAACCTTGACCTAAGGTTGCACCAACGAAGTCGAGTCGACTTTAAAATGAATTAAACTTTTGAAATAATTTTTCAAACTTGGTTTGTTTTATTTTTTATGAGCTTGAACTTGTTTGAAACTTAATTTGAGCTTGGTTTGTTTAGATGTTATTGGGCTCTCAATTCAAGTTTGGCTTGAGCTTAGTTCGAGCTTAGTTTGTTTAGGTTATCAAGCTCTCAATTCAAGCTTATTTAATTATTTGAAACTTTTACTTGAGCTTGATAGTTCAAACTTATTTATTGATTTTATTTTATTTATGTAGCTTATTATTAAGAGATTTTATTAAGATGATTCATGAACATTGTTCAAGAATATTAATTAGCTGAACATATATGTATTTAAATTTGTTTGTTTAGTCTAACGAACTATTCAAGTTTGTTTATTTAATTAATTTTTTATATATTGAACGAATATAAACAAGCTCTTACCAAACTAAACACTCGACTTGTTCATGAACATTTAATTCATTTACAACTCTATTTCCCATTTCTCATCTTTTAAAAAATCATGGGACCCCAACTATAGTTCGGATATATGAAAAAGATGGCTCCGTTCTCGACTACAACATTTATCCTCATCTTCACCTTTAGATTTGAAAAAGCTCAGATGGAAAAATAACTGAATTCTCTTCTAGATTTAAAGGAAGAATGTGACCATCTATTTTTCTTCTATTATTAGTCATTATACGTGTTATATGTGTAATATAATATATAAATATGTGTAAATTAGTATTTCATACCCATAAATCAAATTTGATAAGGATATATTTGACCCATATAATAATACAATGTAATGATGATATTTGAGAATTTTAGTAACAAGATACTGTAAAATAGAAAGATAATAAGACAATGATTTTATTTTTTTAAATAAAAGTTTGAAAAAGATTTTTTATTTTTAATATTATTAAAACAGCATTCCAACATTCATCATATTTTTTATATTTAAAATATTAAATATTTAATTTAATTTGATTTCATATAATAGAATTATAGAATCAAGATGGTCGATTCCTGATGGGGCTGAGAGAAATATCATCTTCAATTTTCTGATTTATATCTGGACGTCCGTTCAGACCGTTCTAGTTATATTAGCAATTTTTATCTATATTTTATGTTGTTACCTAAACTCCATACGGTCGGTGAAACGGGCGCAGACTTCACTATGAAACACCCGCGTCGTGATAGAACAAAAGCAACCTCGGGAGCCTCGGGTCGCTATATATGCTCCGACCCCCTCCTGTCTTTTATTTATTTCGACAACGTGCTGAGATCATCAGCCGTTGCGAAAAAGGAACTGTTTTTTAAAAAAAAAATTTGGAAGCGTCCGCCCTCGATCGATGGCGTGACGTACTCGTCACCGGCGCCCCTTCTCGATCTCCTCCGATCGCTGGCTCCGCCGCGCTGGCGGTTCGAAGCAAGCGGCATTCGTTGCACGAACTAGGGACTTTACTTGGTCCCCTGCGCCGAATTAGGGTTTCACCTCCAGGCTTGGGATTTGGCTGCTCGGAGGTTCTGGTTCTCTTGGAATCGCTTATTTACTGTTTTTATCGTTGTTTACGCGTTGGAGGTTGATCTTCGGATGACTTGGTTGATTTGTAGATTTGCTTCGTTTAGAATGTTGAGGTTCTGCTCGAGCCGCTGGATTACTTCCTGTTAGGGTTGATCCTGGTTGCTGGACGGTCTCATTGGTTCGGTTGAGTAGTTTGCTGTGTATATGTTAGCTTTCGAAGTTATTTCCATCTTGCGATGTTTCCGACGAGTGAAGCTTTCAATTCTTTGGGTTCGGTTGTTGTAGCTAACTCCGCGTTCACTGTAGAGTCTCTTTGCTGTCTCCTGTTGTTGGAGTGTCTTCTTTTGCCCATTATTTGTTTCCTTCTAGGGTTGATCCTGGTTACTGGACGGTTTCATTGGTTTAGTTGAGTAGTGTGTCGTGTATAGATGGGCTTTCAGAGCTATTTCCTTTTTGCGTGTTTCTGGCGATTGTAGCTATCTCCGCATTCACTGTAGAGTCTCTCTGCTGTCTCCTTTTGTTCTTCTGTTTGACCAAGAAGCTCCTCCAAAATCTTCCCTCCATTTTGTCGATACCCTAATTTGCTTTTACAGCATGCTCATTTACTGAAATTGGGTCTTGGATTGAACTTGTTCAGGGGTTCGAGCATGAAATTGTCAGAAAATATGAGACCAGCTTTGGCTTCAAGTGGTTTGGATGGATCAAATTTTGTAGCTTCCTATAACAATGGGCAACGTGTAACCTACTCCGGTTCTGCCTTGGATAGGTCTAGAAATATCCATGATAGCTTGGAGAACCGTATTCTGGCTACTGGTTCCAGCACATTACGAAACACACCTCCTGGGGAAATTCCATTTTTATTCCACTATCCATCTATAGAGTCTTTCTCAATGAGCGAGAGAAAGTATTCTCGCAGTTCAGAATTTCAAAGAATTCTAAGTGTAGCAGTCGAGGAGAACACTTTTGGATCTGTACAATCTAAGTCACTCCCACCTAATGCATTAGAGGACCTTAAGCGTTCCAAAACCAACATATCCAAGACGTCGACCAAAGCAAGGTATGATCTTTGTGTTTCTACTTTTTGGTCCTTTCCTTTTCTCTATTTTTAAGGAAGGTCTTCTAGTGTTTAAAAAGGTCCAAACGCATGTATTCCACTTAATGTAACTTGATAGATGACATCAATGCTATTTACCTTTATCAAAAAAAAAAAAAAGGAAGGTCTTTTACTATATTTTGTATATTTTATACTGTTTCAGGTAACACTCAGAATGAATCAACATCTCATCTCCTAAAACTGTCTATAGGATTTTCACTTTCATTGCTTTGCATGGGGTATATGTTTGTGGAGTTCTTCATGAAAATATAGTTTTTACAATTGTATTTAGGTTAGGAATTCAATATAATGTTATTTATTGTCGGCTGAGGATATTGTTTTATTTTTACCAGGAACTTAACGAAGTTGTTACAGAACTCAATTTTCAGATTAGATAGATATCGCAACTTGATCTCAAAGAAACGGCAAACAACTGATCGATCAAACGAGAAGTCAGGTAATTTGAATTCATTAAAGATGGGAGGTCAAAGTCATGCAGATTCTGCAGAAAATGCAAGCCCGAGACTAGAAGATAGAACAAAGAATCTAATTCCTAAAAAGCGTATGCGATCCTCTATGGCGGAAGTACGGGTTTGTATTGTTCTCTATATGCTATATTTATAAATAGGGCTTTTGACTCCCTGATTCACTGTGGTGGTCCTTGCACATTTTCTAGATGATTCTGAATCTGAGTACATTGACGATGCAGTAACTAGTAATCATTTACCTTCAACCTTTCACTAGCAATTTTCATGCTCTTTTTCCTTAAAATTCTGTCCATGCTTATAAATTTCAAATTCAATTTTCTTTTTCAGTTCACTTTAGGAATTTGATATCACTTGAATAATATGGCTAACTGCTTTACTTGATAGGAATAATCATAGTGATTATGATTATGATTTTATCTTTAGTGTTTGTCACAATGTGAATGAGAAAGTCTTAATTGATGTTAGTTGAACTGATTTTTTTCCCCTCTTCCTCAGGGTACGGTTCTGCCTAGGCAAGCTGCAGGTGTAGAAAAAGATAAAACTGTAATGTTTGACAAAGATAGAGGTGTGCTTAAAGGTTGTAATGTAGGACTAGTAATTTCAGATGACAAAATGTGCAGACTCCCTCCGGGGGGTGATGGCTGGGAGAAAAATAAAAGAAAACGTTCTGTTGGCCTTAGCAGAATAAGTGATGGAGATCGAGAGCTTAAACAGTCAATTCAGCAAAGGCCTAAGAATGAACCCCGTTTACGTTCCTCAAATGGCATTGTATTCAGGTAGTTATTCTATTAGATTATAACTTATACTTCTCATCCTAGATGCTATAGAACAGATACTTGTTTGGATTTCCTTTAAAACTGTCAAACTGCCTTAAGTTAGTAGTTTTTGTGTTATTAACATTGGTTGATTTAAGGGAAATTATCAAAATCTCTTTCTGCCTGTATTCTGTATATTAATTGCTAAATTATGTAAATAAAATACCTTCTTTCTTTAAAATAAAAACAATATCTTCGTGCTGATTAGCTGTTGTTGCTTTCTAGTTCCTCATTTGCATTCTCTATTGTTTCTTTCTAGTCCCTCATTTGCATTCTCTTTTTTCCATTCTTTCTCTAATTCTCTGTTGTAAAAACATTCTACTAATTTTTTCTTGAGGTTCTCAATTTGCAGACCAGGATTATCTTGTGGAACCATATTAAGCAACACAACGGATAGCAATCCCGAACTCAGTGGTGCTAACTCCTCCTGCGGTACACCTAAGAACGAACTTGATAGCAGCTCCGTTCCAAATGAAAGGCAAGACCACTCTGTTGGACTAGATAATGAACAGAGTGTATCTAGAGGAAGCAACAGGTATGTATATATATATAAATATATTTGACTTAGAGGGTCTAAATATATTATAGTAATATGTATTAAAGTAATATGCTCTAAAGCAATGCACTCCGTCCTACAGGGGATTGGTCTAAACTTCAATTGTAAAATCTGGTTGTGCAATCATAAGAGTTATGATGTATTAAACTTTAATAATTCTTTACAAATATAATTAAAATTACCATAGTCAAACATTTATTGTAAAAATTACCTCACAGATTCATACCCAAACTCAAATATTAGTTCAAGCATTATTGATAGCTAAAAAAATGAGACAGGCAGGCCATGCCATCCTCATTCTCCCTATCATGGTTTATTCATGTTATAACAAGTTAGTTACCCCACTATTTGAGCTGCAATTCCACATTGAACTGGGCCATTTCTTATCACTTTTCTTGTGTTTCGAGATGTAGGATCCTATAATCCTTCGGCCTATTCTCTAGTACAATGACATTGTTCTCATTTATTTACACAGATCAAACTCTTATTACTTAAAAGGTGCACATATTATCATGTAATTCTATAACTATTTGTTTGTTCTCTAAATTTAACTATATATTTGGTCTTTTGTCTTTGCTTATCAATTTTGTCTTTTCAATCTCCTGAAGAAATCATGTCGAACTTTCTCTTCATGTACTTTTCTTTGAACATTCAGCAGTTAGAACATTGATTTGTCTTTATATCCAGGTTAAATATTCAGGAAGATACTCAGGTGGGAAATCAAATTCCTTTGGTAAAAGGAAAAACAACTAGGATACCACGAACTAGTTCAAACCTTGTTACAAATGCACCCTCTAATTTCCTTCACTCGTTTGGAAGCAATGATTGTCCAGAGCAAATTCCTATGAGCAAAATTCAGACTTCAAATCTGGTGAGCAACCGTAGAAGGGTTATAAATAATGATTCTGTGTCACCCCCTGTAACTCAATGGGTGGGTCAAAGGCCTCACAAAATATCGAGAACACGAAGAGTCAATGTAGTTTCTCCAGTTTCAAACTCGGATGGAACTCAGTTTTTGCATGAAGTTTTTTCTGCTTCTGATGTTGGAACTCGTATGATGACCACAGATACCAGTGGTCATCTAGTTTCAAGGGGAATAACCAGTAGCTCTCATCAATCAAAACTGAAACATGATAATGTCCTCCCTCCTCTGTTATCAGAAAGTGAGGAGTCTACTGCAATCAAAACCAAGTTTAAGGGGAAAACAAGTAATAAATTTGCGCTAGAGGATGGTGTTCAAGCACCACTGAAGGCTACAACTCTTGTTTTGCCAATAAAGAACAAACCTTCAAAAGAAGAAATTGGAATTGAAATTCGCAGGCAAGGTAGGAGCAGAAGAGGATCAGTTCATTCAAAATCATGTTTACCTTTACCAAAGGAAAAACTGGAAAATATAGATTCTACCAAGCCACTCAAAAATGGAAAGCATAGTTCTGAAAGGAGTGAAAGGTTACAGAACTTGTTTACAATTATGAAAATTGCTCTTATTTCATGATTCTGAATTTGTTTACATGTACTAAAATGATCTATTACTTGGTATAGTAGGATTGGTCGGCCTCCAAAAAATATGTCAGATCGGAAGGTTTTTGCCCAGACACAAAATACAGATGTCAGTTCACTGGAACGAACAGGCTTGTGATTTCATATTCATTTAATGATTTGATTTTTGATCTTTCATATTCTTTATAGTGGGTAATCTAATATTTTCACTTATTGCAGGAGAATCAGAGGATGATCAGGAAGAATTACTAGCAGCTGCTAATGCTGCTCGCAATGCTAGCTGTGAGTTCCATCTTTAACATAGCTGCTTCTACAGATCAAATTGATTCATATTTTGGTTATTTTGTTTTATTTATCATTTTTATTCGAGCAGATCATGCCTGCTCTAGCGACTTTTGGAAGAACATGGAATCCTGTTTTGCTTCTGCTACATTGGATGATTTAGCTTTTTTGAAGAATCAGGCTAGTGTTTATTCTTCTATGATCACATATGTTATTATCAAATTAATGATACTGATAAATTTGCTTTTTGTCAATCTGAACTTTTTTCAGATACATTTTACTAAAGAGCTAGATTCAAGTTTTCCCTCTAGTAACGAAGCTTGCAATGATATGATGGTAATAGTCATTTCGAGTTTTCTGCATCCATGATCATTTACATTTTTTTCACTCAAAAACTATGATTTCCCACTTATCGCGCTTCAATGTTTTGACTTGAGGAGCTTTACAGCTTGCTATTTACCAGAATGATGTTGTATCTTCTTCTCTGTGATTCAGTTTCATAGACTGAACTGAATAAGCTTCATTTTTTTGGGGCACCTTTGTTTGTTCTCATCTGAATTTATTTCCCTTTCAGAGTGAAGTTTTGAATGATCTGGCAGCATCACCTCACTTTTCTTATGCTAGAGAGCAAATAAACTCAGTTGCACCAACGGACAAATCTTTTGAGGACCTTTATTCAGCTGACCAGAGACAGCTTGTCAAAACATCAATGGGGAGATTAGAGATCAAGAGATTGTATGAGAAACCAGCTCCGCTCTCACATAGGCTTCTCTCAGCCTTTATTATAGTAGATGAGATTGCCAATTTTGAAAATGACACTCAAGAGGAGTTCAATTTACAATTTTCAAATGATAATGCTCACTATGGTCCAAACAGTCATGTTCATGCTAAAGATTTATCAAAAATGGATTGTCCTTCAGAGCTTGATTGCACCAATCAGAGAAATGGGATAGCTTATGATGGATTTTTGACCACCAACAACTTTAGGCACTCAAATCTTCAGAATTTTATGCCTTGTGATGATCCAGTTGTTGAAAATCATGCCTTTTGGAATTCATGCAATGGGTCGCTTGCTGACTACCAGAAAAATGATTGTAATCTTCTGCAGACAATGAAGGGCAACTCTCCATATGAATGCCAATATGGGAACATGTCTCTTGATGATAGGATTTTGATGGAGTTGAACAGTATAGGCATATATCTGGATACAATGGTATGTATTATTCAATTTGTTGATATTCTTATGCTATAACTCATTGATGAAGTTTATCTGATTTATGATATTCAATGTGTATTTCGTGTAGTAGTCTTTTCAACTAAAATCTCCCTTGTCTGTTTTGATGGCAGTCTTTTCAACTTACCAAGATTGAATCAAATTGAAATTTTATTGGAGTTTTCTAAATTGTGTATAATTAACACCTCTAGTCACAAATTTCACTGATCTTGTAAATGATATCAACTCTCTTGATTTTTCCCCAATATAGTAATTCTCAGTCCTGCCTTGATGAAAAAATAAAACAACAAACTGAAATACGTGTCCAGCTTTTTATTTCATATGCAATTTTGTTATTTAAATTTGTAGCAGTCAAAGTTTACCAAAAGGTTTGGTCTTTCATCTCCTTGTTACATTTTTTTGCAACATTCTGCAGCCTGATTTTGCTGACTGTGAAGAGAGTGAAATTGACAAAGCTATTTCAGAACTTAAGTTTGGACTCCACCAGCAGGTAATTTCTATTAAATGTTTCTTCTGATACTCTATTTGTTAGTTAGGTACAGAGGGTCAGTGGGTCACTCACAAGCTTGTAATGCTTGAAGATAATATGTCTGAACGTTGTAGTTTCGAAACTACAGATAGTTTCCATTGAAGTATGGTCACTTCAAAATGATATGAAACTTCATTCGTTCTTGAAAAACTTCTATGGAAAGATAATGAAGTCAGTAACTGACACAATTTACATTTTTCTATTTTAGAATAAACCTATGGAGGAATTTCTGGTTTTTCTGTCTAATTACAAAAATTATGAGGTATTATTTACTGACATTTGCACTATGCTAATTTTATTTGATAGGCAAGGAAAAAGATAAATCAACTTGATAAATTGGAACTAGCAGTTCAAGATGCAAAGAAGATTGACGAAAGGTGTGGGCTGCTGTATTCTGCATTCGTTTCATTTTCATACCAGTAATCCTGATCTACTAAACATTCATTTTACCATTTGAATGACAGGAAACTTGAACAGTTAGCAATGAATAAGCTTGTCGAAATGGCACACCTAAAGCTAATGGTAATGCAAAACTCTATGTGGTTTGGTAGTGCTTTTTGTTACAGAACTTTCTTAAGAATTATGCTGCAAGTTTATTTGTAACCTTGTATTATCATAAACCCAAAGTGATTTTGCATAGAGAAGGCTTGGCTATTCATACGAGAGCCTAGTATTATTATAAATCCAAATTAATTTTATATAAAGAAGGCTTAGCTATTCATATGAGGCAATCCCAATGGCTGATCCGCTCCCAGGGACATTGAGACTATGCCACGTTTCTTTCTGCATTCTGAATTTCTTCTTGTTAGGTGTCGCCATGAATAAGAACCTGTCTTGCATAATTATATACCCCAGACTGGATTAGCCAGTTCTTCTGGAAAGTGCAAGAATTGGAACCTCAGCCAATTTGGCTTGCCTTTTTGGAGTTAAAAGGCTAAAACTCTGTTTGACCTGACTGGTTTGACTGTGGTGACCTGGGTAAAAATCCAGCTATTTTTTTTGTATGCAGATTTTGAATTTTATATTTTATGTTCTTCATTACATGACTGGTGATGATGTTGTTATTATTAGATGTCCATGCTTAACTTTAATCTCCATTCTTTTTTGCAGCTCATGATATATATATATATATATATACACACACACACACAGTAGTTTGCAAGCATTTCTTGATCTTAATGGGTGTGTTTAGATATGTCTGTCTGTTGGCCTATCGTCTCTTTACAGGATGGTCGAGGTAGTCACAAGAGTAGCATCACTAAGGTGTCAAAACAACTTGCATTGTCCTTTGCTAAGCGAGCAATAGCCAGATGCCACGACTTTGAAGCAGGTCGAAGTTGCTTCAGTGAACTGACACTGCAGAATGTGCTCATGTCAGCGCCTTTATGCCAAATTAACACTAAGCATTCTGTTGCTGTTATTCATAAAGAGTTGAGGAACAGTCATCTTGGCTATGGAATGTCAGGTATTTGGTTTCTCTCATATTTTCCCGATTTCAGCAGAATTCATGTCTACTTGCAATGTCTATATGTAAAACCCGTGTCTGCATTTCTGAGTGACAAGTTTCACTTTTCGCCTATTATTTTCGTAACATCTGCTAATTGGATTTCAGAGGTAACTTCTGTTTCAGAGAGGCATGATTGTCCTAATAATATTGGTCCAACGCCATCAGATCCTCACCAAAGTATTCCTCAATGGGATGAGAAATCAAGTACTAGAACCAACCAGAAGGAGGTGCTTCTGGATGACGTCACTATAGGTGCTGGCTCAAGAACCACATCAAATCCGACCCATACCGCCACAAGTGTAAAATGGAAAAGAGCTGAAAGTGTGAAGGACCCGAACAAAGATGCAATGGGAAGAGGCTCTATGGCTAAAGTTAGTCGTCCATCCCTAGGCAGGGGCGAACGCAGGACAAAGGCAAAACCAAAGCAAAAAATAAGCCAACAGATATCTTCAGCAAATGACTTTGGCAGGGTGGCTGAGGCAGCCGAGTTCAGGTCACCTGTATCGCAACAGTTATCTCCAACAAATGACTTTGGCAGGGTGGCTGAGGCAGCCGAGTTCAGGTCACCTGTATCGCAACAGTTATCTCCAACAAATGACTTTGGCAGGGTGGCTGAGGCAGCCGAGTTCAGGTCACCTGTATCGCAGGAGTCCTTTGACACCGCAAACAATTTCACACCTAGAAATGATCACAAAGTGGAATTACAAAGCTTAAGCGATAGGGGGTGTGATCCTTCTAAAGCGATGGATGATGGTGTGTTCACAAACTTACAGTTACCCGGAATGGACTCCATCGATGAACTAGATGTAGGTTTAGGCAGACAAGGTCCTCAGGACATCGCGTCTTGGTTGAACGTTGAAGATGAGGAACTCCAAGACAATGATTTAATGGGTCTTCAAATTCCAATGGACGACCTCTCAGAAATTAATATGAACTTCTTGAGTGAAACCCACAGACCTCCTTCAATAGTAAGGAATTGAGTTGAGAGTAATGGCGGCTTCTAGTTAATTACTAACTATTGTTAATTGTCAATGAGAGTAGAATCTGTAGCTCAGCTCGGCTAGTCTTTGTTGTTAATTTGTGAAGTTTGTGGTAGTTCCAATTGTTTTGTCACCTGAAAAATGTGAAAAGAGGACCAAAAGCATTTATATAGATCCATATTGTTCAAGCCATTAACATTTCGTGATGCTAAATAGAATATGTTTTGGAGTCACTCTGTGGAATTTGAGTAGGTTAAATATATCTCAGTATTAGAAAATCTGTTTTATGTAAATATATAATACTAGATGAATTTTCTTGTACAGAAACAGAATTGATATTTTTTTCTCTGAATCACATCCTGCTGCTGCATTTTTCATTAAATCACAAGTCAGTCATAATTTATTCTAGAATATCTTTCATTTTTTAAAAAATAAACTTTTACTTTTAGAAGTCTTTCAATTTGGCTTAATTTTGTACAAATTTAGAATTTTTAACTTGTTTATGAATTAATTTATAGGGTGAAAATTAGCATAACATGATTCCAAGAACTTAAAATATTATTCAATTTTTTTTATCCTCTTAACTTTCAAATTTCCTGTCCAAATAAACAGTACAAATATAATACATGAAAACTTGTAATTGACTATATCTTTCTGTCTATTTTATTCTTATATTTTTCTTTTTTTTTTTTCCCAAAAAAGAAAAACTAAGTAAAAAAAAAGATTCTGTCTATTTATTCGCTTAAAGAAAAAAAAAAGTGAAATGGTAGGGGCATAGCCATATTTTTGAAAAATCCTCACCGTTATTTTGATGGATCGATTCATCATTGTTGGCCATCATAAGATTGAAATTGATCACATATTTGAAAAACTCTTGGCCTAAGTTATTCATTGGTGCTACTTAAAAAAAATATATATCGTGACTAGGAATATTAAATATTAAATTTTAAAAATAACATATACAATAATAAATAGATAAATTAAATGTAGAACATAAAGTGAGAACGCTAAATTAAAATTAGATTAGATTTGAACTAAATCCAACAGATAGACATAGAGATAATGATTACGTTGATTTAAATTGGGATTGATTTGATCAAGTTATGACCGAAACAAATTTAAGATTTAAACGAGTTCAATCGATTTAAAATGAATTATGATAACTTTGAGAAAATTTTATCTTACATTTTTTTCTCTATACACACTACAACCTCCGCCGTGTTATATACTATAATGCTAAATATTATGAAAAAGTGATATCGATTTTAAGACATAGATAAACTTTATAGATAGACGGATCGTTGTTTCAATTAAGACTTAGAGTTAAGGTCGAAAAATTTAAGTTTAAGATCAATTTTTGACTCTTAATTTAAAATTAGATTTTAGATTGTGAAAATTAATCCGTACTAATATTTAAAATTTTTTGAAATAACTCCTCCTAATTTAAAATCCTGATTACGCCATTGAGCATGGCCATTAAGTACATAGTGAAATAAGACGATGCATCCCTTGAGAATCTAGCTTTGCCCAAACAAATTATCATACATTTACCATATGTCTCAAGCTTGGGGCTATTTATTTATTTACTTTAAGAGCTAGCACAAATTTTGTACTTCTGGTATTCTCTCCAAAGTTGGCTTCCAGTCGGAGCTCCTCCTCTTCTCGGTCGAGCAATTCTTGCTCACTTCTCTCTGTAGCAGAGACATCATGTCACCATGGGAGATGCCTCCTTGTTTCAGAATCTCCTCCACCTCTTGCCTGCTCAAGACCAACTTGATTCTGATGACATCTTCTTCTTCCTGCTGCTCCTCTCGGCTTCCCGGACCGCCGACTTGCTCTACTTCTGCTTTAGAATGACTCTGCTGGAGAGCTAAGCAGTTCCCCATCCTACTTGACACTTCAAAACCAGCAAAAGGTTGGATTTATGATGCGGACTGTGTGTGGGGGTGGAGAGGAGGAAGGTGGTGGGTCTCTATTTAAAAGAGGGAGGTTTCCACCATGGCCCTCGCATTGCAAATATTTTACAGAATGCCATGGGGGGAGAAGGAGACCTTTTCTTTTTTTTTTAAGGTTTGGATCGTGCATCAAAGTTACGCCGAATTAATTCATATAGCATAGTATTCATTTTAAGTTTAAGTCCTCTATATCTTTTCTCTTATAAATTCATAATCTTTTCTATGTATTTTCAATGTGAGATTATGTTTGTAAACTTACAACTCTAACAATCCCCCCTCAAACAAAGAACCACAGACTTCTCACGTCCGATCTTCGACCCACCAGATTTTCCTGTCTCTCGGTCCATCCGACCTATTAAGACTTCTTTACCTAGTCACAATTAGGATTTTCTGCCTAGTGTCTGGTCCTCTTGATCCGAACATAAGAGCCCCATTTTCTTTGTTCGAGATCAATATTGTACTCACATGACTCAATCAGATCATAATTCTTATGCACAGTCGGTGGTTAAATCTTCTAACAGTCCGAATTCTAATACCAATTGTAGGATCGAAAAGAATTTAGATATCTTCATAATAGTATGATATTGTCCATTTTAATCTAAGTTCTTATGTTTTTACTCTTGAACTCTACTCAAAAAGTCTCGTGACAATAAAGATATCTTTTCTCTTATAAATCTATAATTTTTTCCATATATTTTCAACATAAGATTATATTTACAACCCCAATAATACGATCTCATAAAATTTTTTCTTTATCATTAGGATAAATTAAAAAATATTTCTATCAACTCAGTCAATGGTTCTTTAAAAAAAAAAAAAATCATCCAAAATCCATTTGAATCCTATCTAGTGATGATTGTGAAAATAATAGTAATAAAATATTCAAAAAAAAAAAAACCTTTCATATTACTTTTGTCACCATTAATTCCGAGTCTTATTATTAACTAGATGAAGTCTTGTTTGTTTCATGCGGTCTGGTGGGGAAAGTGGGTAGGGCATCAAATGTTATGAATCAGTCAAATATTTTAAAGGAAGGTGAGAGAGGGCACTTGAGCAAAGAAATTGTGGTCTTCTTCAAAGTAAATTACCTTTATGTATTTACATGGAGTTTTGTCAAATATTTTCACTATTAGATGATTTAATTTAGATATATGTTATAATAGTATTAATAAAATAATGATTAATTCTATTAGGCAAAGAAATTGTGATTTAAAGTTTTTGTAGTGATATTTTAAAGTTTCCTTTACGCATTCGCACGTAGTTTTGTTAAATATTTTCAATATTAGATGGTTTAATTTTTAGATATATTTCATAAGTAATCATGCTTAAAAGAAAGTTTTATTTAAAAATAAATATTTTTTAAAATATTTTTAAAAACTATATTGGACTATGAAACAATGCATAGTAATGGCAGTGACCTTCATTGAATATTATAAAGTAAATACAATGTACTGGATAAAGCTGATCACGCGGCACGATTAAATCATATTCATTTACTTTCATCACCTCGCAAATTTATTTATTTATTTTCTCCCCCGACAAGTTATTTGAGCTACAAAAAAGCCTCTGCCAATGGAACCAAACCACGGTTGGTTTCTTGCGCATTTAAACACTCTTACAACGCTAAATGCGACGTTGACTAAGCACTAAAGTCCCACTAGTTCGTGCTGGTCTAGTGATTTGACCAAACCGAGCACTAGTTTTTAACCCCGGTCAACGTGACGTTGACTACCACTTCCATCCTATTTTTACTTTTTTTCCTTTAGGTAATAGCCATGCAAAACACGATTTGAAGGTAAGATTTAATTTAGCTAAGTAATAAATGAGAAGCATTTCATAATGCCATTAGAATTAAGTGTTAAATACAACTTTGTAGATATAAACTCTGTAGTTTAGAAAACAAGAACCACTTGATCACTATTTATTCTATCTTGAAGAATATAGCTCAAACTTTTCCCAATTCTAACTCCTAGATTCGTCCCTAAATGCATTATAAGAATTCAATTATTATTGGAAGCTCAAGAGCTAACATTGTGACTGATCCTGTCTGAAAGTTGAGTCGGACGAAAGCTGGTCACGACAGCATGGTTGTTGACGGAAAGTCGTAGGCGATTCGACTCCCACGGGCGGCTGACGATGCTACAGGACCCTGCACACACTCAGACGATCTCCCCTCCTTCACGTTAGAGACCAGAACCCAGGGAAAAAGTCCCCGGATCAGGCCCTCCGACGCTCAAGTCAGGTCCTTTTTCCCCAGAAAAAGGAGAGAGACTGAAAATGAGAAGTTGTGGAAAAAAGTGACGAGAGAGCGCGTACCCGCGTACGAGGAATCCCCTCCTTTTTATGCACCCGCCTTGCTTCCAGAACCTGCAACCCTGTCAGAAAACGTTAGACGCTGAGCTTTGTCGTATATCCCAGACACCTGTCATGCTGCTATTGGTCGGGAAGGCATTTTCTTGTTTGGGAACCTCCGCCTTTACACATGGGTTTTGTCTTGTAGTGAAGGACATCTGTCAGGCTTCTATTGGTTATGAGGGCATCTTTTCATTTAGGAACCTCCGCATTCGCACATCTCACTGGTACGTAATGATTACCCTTGACGGACAATTGTGATCCTCCGACTCCTGCACAGCTTAGCTCATCTTATTTATCGCGGCCTGCATCTACCTCACACCCCTTGACCAGATTCCGCCTCTAAGCGTTACTTGTCAGTCGGGCTCACCCTGAACAGCCCTGTCGATCACAGTCTGTACCCTGTACCCTGTATTTCCTGGCGCTCGGCCATAAGCCTGTGGATCGGGCTGTCTTTACACAGCTCTGCCGCTTCCGACCTGTGATTTGTGACTTGCACTTCCGGGCCTTCGAATCACAGACCTGTAGATCGAGCTGCCTCTACCTAGCTCTGCCGATGTCGACCCGTGAGTATTTACTAGCCCTCGACCGTAAGCCTGTAGATCGGGCTGTCTTTACACAGCTCTGCCGCTTCCGACCTGCGATTTGTGACTTGCACTTCCGGGCCTTCGAATCACAGACCTGTAGATCGAGTTGCCTCTACCTAGCTCTGCCGATGCCGACCCGTGAGTATTTGCTAGCCCTCGACCGTAAGCCTGTAGATCGGGTTGTCTTTACACAGCTCTGGCGCTTCCGACCTACGATTTGTGACTTGCACTTCCGGGCCTTCGAATCACAGACCTGTAGATCGAGCTGCCTCTACCCAGCTCTGCCGATCCCGACCCGTGCCCGGTGTTCCGCCGGCCGTCTCCCTTTGTCTTTCAACTACTTTGCCCCCTTGATCGACAAGTCTGCCTGGCCTCTGACTACCCCATATGCTTGCCTCTGCCTGCCTAGTCAGCTTGACTATTGACTGCCGAGTCACCTTGACTATTGACTGCCAGGTCACCTTGACTATTGACCGCCACGTCCTCTTGACTTTTGACCGTTATATGGCCTTGACTCTTCTCACCCTTTCCTCTGGGGCCCCTCCATTGCCAACCGTATCACAAGCCTCCCTCACAAGTCTAGTCGAAGGAGGACGAAAGTTTGACTGACTAGACCTCAGCACATCTCTAAGATCTCAGCATATCTCTGTGACCTCAGCCTATCTCTATGTCTCTACCTCAGCATATCTCTGTGACCTCAGCCTATCTCTGTGTCTCTACCTTAGCATATCTCTGCGCGTTCTGCTTCCTGCCTCACGCATCAACCTTTGTGTCGCGTCGCCTGGGATATCATGCCTCCTTAATTGCTTCGGCAGTTGCTTGGGGTACCGTGTCCACGTAGTTGCTTTGACTTGGCTACCCATCCTCTTTATAAAGAGCCTTACGGTCATTTCTTTATTCTATCCTTCTCCTGTCACGCCTTACCACTTTCTTTTGCTAACCCACATTACACCAGCCTCTTCCCCACGTGATGCATTCTCCTTTTTCTGAGGAGGTTGATCAACCACCTTCCCAGATGCGGATAGATCAGCTCACCTTACAACTTGCCGAGAAAGAACGTGAACTGGAGCGCGTATCCCAGGATCGAGCTCGTCAGCTAGCTGCCCTGCGCTCCATGGAAGCCCAGTATCGTGTCGCGAAGTCTTGCATGCATGCTGAGAAGGCGAGGAAAGAGGAATGCCAGGCTAGCCTGCAGCACCAACTCAGCCTTCAGGAACGCTTGAAACAAGAGCATGAAACGGAGCTATCTCTCCTCCGTGCGTATCTCGACGACAAGCAAGACACGATCGCCCGGCAACAAACAGTCATCAACTCCCTACACGCGCAGCTGGCTCGAGCCTTGAACGCCCCCAGAGGCTCCTGAGTCCCCAGACATTTCTTCACACGACAGTGCTCATTCTCCATGACCAATCCTTTCCCCGAGTTAAAACTAGTTCAGGTCATAGTTGTCTCAGTGGCTCCTTTGCCGCAAAGCGTTCCCTCTTGTAGCCTTAGCTGTATCGCCTGCTTATTGAACTGTGCTGCTGTACTTGTATATATGTCCTTTTCCGGCATAGTATTTCCTGCTCAATTTTCATCTAGCAAGAATTTTTAGAAACTGACCCGTATGTAAGAGCTAAGAGTTACATCATGACTCCTTTTTATGTATAAATTTTGGATAATAAAACCAACATAGTACTTGAAAATTAAAACTGCAATGAACGTGCAAAACCTGATTCCGCAGTTAATATCGATGCTTTAGGGGTAGGGTGGATAGCCTCCCGTACTCCGTACCTTGCTTGTTTGCTGCATATTTACAATTTGCATAAAGGAACTACAACAAGAACAGATGCAGTTAACCTTGATTATTGGGAGACGTTCCGCTCATCGTGAGGCATATCCATCTGAAAGGTAGTTAGGCGTGAGCGACGAGCTCGCTTATGATTTTTCGCAGGGGAGATGATTTTTGATTCCCGCATGGGGCTGACCTGAAAGGTCGTTGAGCGTGAGAACAGAGCTCACTTATAATTCTCGCATGGGAGCCGACCTGAAAGGTCATTGGGCGTGAGAACAGAGCTCACTTATAACTCGCACTGGGGCGAGAGTCTGGGACTACCGACCTAAAAAGTCGTTGGGCGTGAGCACAAGGCTCATTTTTAATTCTCGCATGGGAGCCGACCTGAAAGGTTGTTGGGCGTGAGAACAGAGCTCACTTATAACTCGCACTGGGGCGAGAGTCTGGGACTACCGACCTAAAAGGTCTTTGGGTGTGAGCACAAGGCTCACTTTTAATTCTCGCATGGGAGCCGACCTGAAAGGTCGTTGGGCGTGAGAACAAAGCTCACTTATAACTCGCCTGGGGCGAGAGTCTGGAGATACCGACCTAAAAGGTCGTTGGGCGTGAGCACAAGGCTCACTTTTAATTCTCGCATGGGAGCCGACCTGAAAGGTCGTTGGGCGTGAGAACAGAGCTCACTTATAACTCGCGCTGGGGAGAGAGTCTGGGACTACCGACCTAAAAGGTCGTTGGGCGTGAGCACAAGGCTCACTTTTAATTCTCGCATGAGAACCGACCTGAAAGGTCGTTGGGCGTGAGAACATAGCTCACTTATAACTCGCGCTGGGGCGAGAATCTGGGACTACCGACCTAAAAGGTCGTTGGGCGTGAGCACAAGGCTCACTTTTAATTCTCGCATGGGAGCCGACCTGAAAGGTCGTTGGGCGTGAGAACAAAGCTCACTTATAACTCGCGCTGGGGCGAGAATCTGGGACTACCGACCTAAAAGGTCGTTGGGCGTGAGCACAAGGCTCACTTTTAATTCTCGCATGGGAGCCGACCTGAAAGGTCGTTGGGCGTGAGAACAAAGCTCACTTATAACTCGCGCTGGGGCGAGAGTCTGGGACTACCGACCTAAAAGGTCATTGGACGTGAGCACAAGACTCACTTTTAATTCTCGCATGGGAGCCGACCTGAAAGGTCATTGGGCGTGAGAACAGAGCTCACTTATAACTCGCGCTGGGGCGAGAGTCTGGGACTACCGACCTAAAAGGTCGTTGGGCGTGAGCACAAGGCTCACTTTTAATTCTTACATGGGAACCGACCTGAAAGGTCGTTGGGCGTGAGAACAGAGCTCACTTATAACTCGTACTGGGGCGAGAGTCTGGAGATACCGACCTAAAAGGTCGTTGGGCGTGAGCACAAGGCTCACTTATAACTCGTACTGAGGCGAGAGTCTGGGATAATCCGGTTCGAGACCGGTGGCGATGACGCTGGTCCGAGACCAGTAATAATACTCCGGTCCGAGACCGGTGGCGATGGCGCTGGTCCGAGACCAGTAATGATACTCCGGTCCGAGACCGGTGGCGATGGCGCTGGTCCGAGACCAGTAATGATACTCCGGTCCGAGACCGGTGGCGATGGTACTGGTCTGAGACCAGCTGGGCCCCAAACGGCGAAGGCATAGATGCATTGCTCTTCTCCGCCTTCATCCGTCTCGCCTATGCCGACTTCATTGCTTTGGTTGATCTGGTCGTTATTGCTAGCTTTGGGCTTACTCATTCGCGTCGCGTTTCTCCTCAACCCTTGGGCCATAGTGCCCTTGCAGTTTATGATGACCCCGCAGTTCTTGCGATGCGCTTGGTTAGCTGATCGGATCAGGGGCTGCCTACGCAGAGCTACTTGCCCGGATGGTCCGAGCAAGAAACACCCCCACAGGCCCGCTTGATACTCCTCTGATCTGACATTCACTTTTGCTGACCTGCCTTGTCTCATTCGCGACCCTTTTGAATTGTCTGGCTTCTGTAGCTTTATGAAACTTCCCGCCTAGCCTCGGGCCTTTCCTGAAGAATGCCCTTTTTTTGTGGCCATGCCCCTTCATGATTACCTCGCCATGTCAATCTTTAATGCACTTCCTCTCGCGATGCCACTTGTCCGGCGCCTTTATTGCTCACGCCTCCTGATGCCAACTTTCGACCCTTTTTCGCACCCTCCGGCGCTTACTTCCCATCTGACGGCGCTGCGGCGTATTACCCAAAAAGATACTTGGCTCGACTATCGATGTTTCCTAGGAATGAATGGGCTTTATAAACCCTAAAGGCAGTCCGCCATCTTCACTTCGACGCTTCGCTATCCTCTTTCTCTTGTTCGTGGCCGCTTCTGATAGTGCAACTTCTCGTCTTCCTGCTCGCGCCCGACCTGTGACCCCTCTTGTCTTTGACCTCCTCCTTTGCTTACTCCTCACAATCATGGACGGTAAGGAAATCTTCTGGTATTCATGCTACATCTCTGATCTGGACCATTACGACTTGTCTTTACTGCAATCCCATTTGAAGTTAGGTTTCTCGTATGAACTTCGTCTTCCTTCGTCCACTGAACACCCCTCTTCTCCTCCCGAAGGTTTTATCACCGTCTTTAGGGATCAAGTCTTAGACGGCCTTCGCTTTCCTTTACACCCTTTCTTCTCCGAGTTGTGCCAGTACTGCGGCCTCAGTATTTCTTAGTTTGCCCCTAACGTATTCCGAGCCATCTGCGGAACCATCATCTTGTGCCGCATTTACCACATTCCCTTGACCGCTCGCTTATTCCATCATTTCTATTCCTTCCGGCGGGCCGAGGCGGGGGTATTCAACGTTCAGGCCAGGCCGGGCTATAAGTTTTTTAATGATTTACCTTCTTCCAATAAAGGTTGGAGATCTCGCTTTTTCTTCCTCAAGCCCCCCGTTCCCTTAGCCGGGCCTTCCCAATGGCGTCCCATCCTTGCTTCAGACTTCCCTTCGCATGTTCATGAACCTGCCTGCTCCGCAGCTGCGAACAAGCTGAGCAGTGTTGTTGTTCACTTGTCTGTACTGATGCTAGAAGGCATTCTGTACGCTTTTGGTCTTAGTCCTGTTTCCACAGAAATCGATGCTCCTTTTAGTAAGTTGTTACTTTTTATATGCCGCTCTTCGCTAACTGAGGTGCTTTTTTCTCTTATTTTTGTAGTGGCTACCATCCTCCGCTCTTTTGCCAGTCAGGAGACACCCTCGGTGGCCGTTCTGCAAGCTCTGAACGAGGAGCTAACACAAGGCCTATCTTCTGACCCCGCTGCTTCCGCCGGTCCGCAGCCTTCGGGACCCCAACCCTCAGAGACGGTAGTCGCCTCGGCGTTTATTGAGCCACCTGCCCCCAGCCCTGCAGACTCAGCCCTACCCCGCATCTCTGATCAACCTGCGTTTGAGCCGTCGCCAGCAGGGCAAGTGCCTTCGTTCCCTCCTACTATGAAGCTGCGCCTTACGCGCAAGGGCAAGAGAACGACCCCAGTCACCGCAACTTCTCCTCCACCTCCTCGCCGTCAACGTGTAGTGAGTATCTCTTCCCGCTCCAGGTCCTCGGATACGAGCTCGACCCAGGAGACAAGTTTGGCCCGGGAGAAGGCCTCTGATCTGGAGATGGCAGACCCGTCATTGGACCTGACAGCTCTGGTACCAATCCAGGGTATATCACTTCCCCCGCCTTCGTCCTCTGGGGTTGCTGACTCCCCCAGCCTCTCCTCTTCTTGTGCCTATGAGCTCAGCCATGCCGACTCTGAACCTGCCTCCCGCAGACCTAGCTTTCAAGACTTCCCGGAGACTTCCTTCAGAGATCGACCCGTCTTACGCGCCTGCTGCCGACATGTCTTCTATCTTTGGTAGGGTCAATGTCTATGGGGACTTGGCCACCGCCTGGCAATCAGCTAACCGCCAATTCTGGGAGAGCAGTTCCCCCTTGGAGGGGTTTGATCAGATTGCTCGTTCCTTGGTAGCGGTAAGCTCCTCTTCTTCCTCTACTGGGTATTCATAGGCTTCTATAACCCTCTTTCCCTTCCTATGGCCACCTGCAGACCTGTTCCGCGAGTCTTGAGTGTCGTTCAGCGAGCGACCGAGCTTCAGCGAGAGAACGCGGTGCTCAAGGCACGTCTTCAGGAACTAGAGCCCCCTGCGGCTTCCTCAGCTCCTCCTGAGCCTTCTCTTGGAAGCTTGGATGCTTATCTGCGTGCCGCCGGGGAATCTGCGGCCTTTGCTCGAGCTATTTCCCATGCCGCCTTCGATAAACTTCAAAAGTTGGAGGCGGCTTTAAAGACAAGTGAGTCTTCCTTGGCTTCTGAAGTGGAGCGTCATCAATCGGCAGTTTCTGAGCTGAAAGACAAAGAGGCAGAGCTGCTCTCCCAATCAACGGAGTTGAGACTGCTACAGCAAAGTCGGGAGCTCCTGCAAATGGGGTTGGCCGATGCCCAGGCCCTGGCTAGTGCTGCCGCTAGCCGGGAGGCGACCGTGCGGACTCAGTGGGAAGCTTGCCAAAACACCCTTCTATCTTTGCGAGCGGAGCTCTCGCAGGCCCAGGAAGCAGTGTCCCAGAGCCAGAGCGATTTATCTGTGGCTCGCGCTGAGGCTGCCAAGAACAAGAACAGCCTGGAAGTGTACCAGGCCGGTGAACCAGGGCGGCTGAAAGCCTACAGACTGGCCTATATCCGCTCTTCCTTTTTCCTCCAAAAGCTGGGGTGCTGGATGGTCTTGTTGCTGTGCCATGGGGACGCGGGCGGGGTCAAACAGGCCTTCGAGCAAGGCTTTCTATGCTCGGCACCTCCTGCTACCTTTCTGGACACAGCTCGCCTATCCAGGGAATTGCCGCAGGAGACTTTCCCTTCCTTCGAAGCAGATGATGGACTCTTCTTCCTGGAGGCTCTTCACCCTGCGGCCGATCCGGCTCCCGTGGATATTTCTGCCCAGACCCTTCCTGTTGCTGCTCCTGAAGCGTTCGCTGATCCTGCGTCTTCCGCTATAGTGCCAGCCAACCTCGGGCCCCTTCCGTTGGCTTCCAGTGACCCTACTCCTTCTTCCTCGGATGTTGTGTGATTGGCGACATGTTATAATGTTAACTTTCATGTGCTAACGCTGAATCTTCCGTGATTGTACTTATTCGCGTGGTTCTATTGAACTTTGGATGCTTATACTTATCTGCCTTTATGTCTGGATAATCGTATGGCTTCCCCTTCATGTGTCCTTAGCTTGCTTCTTTTCTTAGTAGGTCATCCGTGGCTTTAGTTGATCTCTGCTAATTCGCTCGCCCTTGCTTATTTTGCTCGGCTACGTCGCTGTTCCTCCGATAGTTGCTTTATACCTAGCCCAGCCAAGGCTAGACTTTACCTCGCACGTCCCTGAAGCCCGCTGATTTGATCTATCCACCATCCTGGTGGCCCCTCCGTACACTCTTGTCCTGCTTGGAGCAATCACCTTAGGAGACGCTTCGTATCTTGAGCCCCTGACTTTCCTATAATGCCCCCTGGTTATACTCTCGAGGACCATCACAGGGCGTTCCTTGTCTATCTCTGCCCCTGCATCAACCATCCGTTGCCAATTTATGAAAGTGTCCTTCATCCGCCATACCTATAAGTATCTTCGCAATCTTTCCCTTTTGCTGTGATTCGCCATCACCGCGGAATACTCAAACGTCGCCGCCACCGACCGACTTTCTCGGGGACTTTGCCGCGACCCTCCCTTTTCTCCAAACCTCTTCTTTTCGTTTGCTCTTCCTATCTTATGAGATAATCTCTTCTGCAATGGCTTCTCCTTCTTGGATCTCCTTGTTGGCGGAGCACTTCCCAGGCGCTTCGACTTTCGCGGAGTTGGATTGGGATGACCTACGGTACACTTACGAAATCCCTACTAGCTTTCGCCCCATCATCCCTACTGGTGTGAACTTGTACTTCGATCCTCCGCCTGGTTCTTGTACTTTCTTCACTGAGCAATTTGTATCTGGCCTTCGTCTACCCCCGCATCCTTTTCTGTCTGGAGTGTGCCGCTACTTTAAGATCCCCTTAGGTCAGCTAACTCCCAACTCCATAAAGATTTTATGTGACTTTGTAATACTCTGCGAAGTTTGCGAGATTTCCTGGTCCGCTCCCCTCTTTCACTGCTTCTTTGCTCTTGCTCGGCACGCCGATGGTCTTTTTTACTTCCAAGCTCCCAGTCATACTGCTTTCTTCTCTCCTCTCCCTCCTCCCAGTGCTAACTGGAGGAAAAAAAAAAAATTCTTTTTTCTCCGATTTCCCGAAGAAACAGGCTGGCCTATGCACTGGCAGTCTGAGCTCCCTCTAACTCCGACGCTGGAAGAGTTCCATATGGACCTCCACTTTAACATGGCTGCAACCCAAATGGAGGATTGGCGCCTGAATCTAACAAGACTGCTATCTGGCGACCTACTTTCTTATTTCAGGCTGAGCCCTCTCTCTCCTGAAACACCGTACTCCTTAGGTAAGTTTGTGCTGAGCTCCCCCTTTCGCTCATTTTCCGTTAGACTGACCCTTCGCGTTGGTGCCTACAGCTGAGGTTTTGCATCGTGCATCAGAGGTTCTGCCTTTGCTCCTCAGTGATCTGGAAATACTGCGGCGCGGTCGGGTGATCTTGGAGAGGAGGCTACTCCCTCATTCTGGATCCACCTCATTTGGAGCAGCGCCTCAGCTTACTTCCAACCCCGCCTCACACAACGCTTCTCCTTCACCTGCCGACCCGAGCCGAGGTCGGGGTTGTGATCCATCCGGCTGTTTGGCCAGACGCGTCTTCCGAGGAGCCCCCCGGGCCTCCAGACGTGGTCGCGCAACCCTTCATCACGCAGGTCGAAGCTCATCCGGTCGGGGCGCCACAGACAGGGGTGCTGCAGCCTCTTCACAGGGTCGGCCTCGCTCTGATGACTTTGACTCTGATAACCAGCCCCTGCTTCACAGGCGGCACCGAAGACCAGGTCCGACTTTATAAAACGCTTAATCATGTTCCTTTTACTGCCATATTGCCCCCTGCGGCCATCGTGGCTGACTCTGACCCCACTCCCTTCTGAATTTTTGTTTCGTTTATCTGGTAGCCTCTCCCAACCCTTACAGGGGAAGACCAGCTGCATTCCGCTCTGCCCCCGCTCCTGCAGAGGAAGACAGCCCAGGCGATTGTCAAGACCCCGTGCCAACTGAGCCCGTTCCCGAGCCACCTCCTGCTCCTCCTGGTTCTGACGCCGGCCCTTCTCAACCTTCCTCCTCCTCCCGCCATCATTACACGACCACCATCCCCTCGGAAGCTGCTCTAGCTTATCGACACAGCGCCCCCACGAGCATTCTGATGATGAGAGGCTGCCTCGACAGTTTGTGGGCGGAAAGCATGAGTCAGATGGACAACGCGTCGCCATTAGCTCAGATGGATAGGTTCTCGAAGTCCTGGGCTAAAGTAAGTACGCTTCACCTTGCACTTGGTATTAGTTTGCCTTAACTGGGGGTTATATCTTCCATCCAGACTCATGCAGAATCTTTGGTGCTGAACCAATCCTTCCACGCCCTCCATCACGAAAGCAAAGAACTCCGAGAGAGTCTCCGAATTAGAGCTGCAACTGAATGACCCCGCCCAAGCTAGTTACACATTGCGAGCAGAAGTCCAAGCCTTTACCAACCAGACCGATCGGCAAAAAAGGTCCCTGGTGCAGGTCAAAAATGAGCTCCAAGCTTTGAAGGAGGAGAGAGCTGTCTCTGAGGCGGGGTATCAGCAATAACTGGCCCATCAGGCTCAGGAAATACAGTCCAAGGATACCCTTCTGCAGGAGAGGAACAAGAAATTGGAGGTTCAGGCAGCTCAACTGGAAACTCAAGCAGCTAAACTGAGGGCTCTGAAAGAAGAACTATCCCAGTCTCGAGCGGCTCTGACGGGAGTGTCCACTGCCTTAGCGGTCTATCGGGAAGGAGAGAGTGATCGTTGCCTTCAAAGTCGAATGTCATATCCGAGCTCTCCTGAGTTTTTATCACAAGCCGGGGCACATTTTTCTGCAACCGTACCCTACACGGCGGCTGGAGTTATCCGACAGATTCACGCGCAGAATTTCTTGAACTCCATCCCTCCCGCAGACTTCTTGGATTAGGACAAGATCATCCAAGATTTTCCGGATGAGATCTTTGCTCCTTTCAAATGATTTGTTCCAACTGCTTAATACTGATGAGATTTTTACATGTACATGAGTATCTTCGAATTTTTACTTGACTATCCTACCGTCTCCGGAACCCTCGGCCGACCTGGCTTATACCCATAGAGTTGGCCCCCTTCAAACTCGATAGGGTCGTAGGTAGTTAGCACTCCAAGGTCGGTCTAGCTTCCTTCCTTGAGCATCCTGCAAATAATAGGCCCCTGATGCCAGTTTTTTGATGACTTTGTATGGTCCGTCCCATTGTGGCGCCAGCTTTGTCACCTCCCCTAAGGGTTTCACCTGCTTCCAGACAAGGTCTCATTCTCCGAAGAAACGAGGGATCACCCTTCTGTTATAGTTCTATCTCATCCTCTGTCTATAGGCTTCCAGCCTAGCAGCTGTTTGCTCGCGAATTTCGCTGATGAAATCCAGTTCGGTCAGCCGTCGCTCTGTGTTCTCTTGGTCGTACATCATTCTTCTCACGGACGGTATCCCGACCTCCAGAGGTACTACTGCTTCATTACCATACATTAAATGGAAGGGCGTCAGACCTGTACTTTCTCGGGGTGTCGTACGATAGGCCCATAAAATGCTCGGCAACTCGTCCACCCAACTGCCTCCCGTGTGATCCAGCTTGACCTTGAGCCCTCGCACTATTTCTCGATTGACCACCTCTGTCTGACCATTGCTCTGAGGATGCGCCACCGAAGTAAAAGCATGAGTTATGCCGAACCCCTTGCACCAATTCTGTATCTTGCGTCATTGAAATTGTCTGCCGTTGTCCGACACTAACTTATGAGATAAGCCAAATCTGCAAAAGATATTCTTCCACAAGAACTGGATCACCGCATCTTCAATGATTTTGGCCAGGGCTTCCGCTTCCACCCACTTGGAGAAGTAATCTACTGCTACCAGCAAGAAACGTCTTTGCCCCGTAGCCATCGGGAAAGGTCCTACGATATCCATACCCCATTGGTCAAATGGGCAAGACACTATAGAAGTTCTCAGCAGCTCTGTGGGTCGATGCATCAGGTTCTGATACCTCTGGCATGACAAACAAGTATTCACCAGCTTCTGTGCGTCCTTCTGCAGGGTAGGCCAGAAATACCCGGCCAATAGTACTTTCCGGGCCAGCATTCTTCCACCTGCGTGGTTGCCACAGAATCCCAAATGTATCTCCCGCAAGGCCTGATCCGCTTCTTCCATATTCAAGTACTTGAGCAGAGGTCTGGAGCAAGACTTTTTGTATAATTGATCTCCGATCATAACATAAGAATGGATCTGTCTCCTGAGCATACGCGCCTCTTCTAAGTTGGTGGGTACAATTCCTTGTTGGAGGAAGCTTGTTATGAGCGCCCTCCAATCAATTACTTCTCCCAGGTTATTTTGTAGATCTAGCTGAGCTATAAGGAAGGTCTGTGCCATAGATCTGTCAAACGTCCAAGTGGTCAGGGAGCTGGCCATTTTAGCTAGTTCATCCGTTCTTTCATTTTCAGTCCTGGGAATCTTAGTGACTGTGACTTCTTTAAACTCTTCCTTCATCTTTTCATAGGCTTCCTTATAAACTTACATCTTTTCGTTGTTTACCTCAAACTGCCCGATCACCTGCTGAGTTACTAGCTGGGAATCTGAATATATTATGACTCGGCTGACCCCTACATGCCGAGCCGCTTGCAGACCTGTTAATAAGGCTTCATATTCCGCCTCATTGTTGGTAGCTCTGAAATTTAGCCATACAGCCAGCTGCATAATGTCTCCCTTCGGAGATATTAGAAGCGCACCTACACCACTTCCATGATGGGTAGCCGACCCGTCTACATAAAATTTCCAGACCTCCTCCGAGTCTGCTTGATAAGCCTCTGTCATGAAATCCGCCAGAGCCTGTGCTTTGATCGCGGTTCGGGGCTGATACTGTATATCATACTCCCCTAGCTCGGTTGCCCATTTGATAAGCCGACCTGCTACCTCCACCTTGGTGAGAGCTCGACCCATTGTACTGTTTGTCAGGACGGTGATGGGATGCGCCAAGAAATACGGTCGGAGGCGTCGAGCCATGAGAACAAGTCCGTAAACCAACTTTTCCAGGGTCGTGTACCGAGACTCAACCCCCTTCAATAGATGGCTGAAAAAATACACTGGCCGTTGTACATTGTCCTGCTCTTTAACCAGCACGGCCCCCACGACCTCGGGGGTGGCTGACAAGTAGACCCAAAAGGGCTCTCCCACAACAAGCTTAAACAGCGATGGCAAAGACTCCAGGTATTGCTTTAGCTCCTCAAAGGCCTGTGTGCATTCTTCCGTCCACTGAAACTTGGCTGCTTTCCTGAGCACTTTGAAGAAGGGCGCAGCTCGATCTGCAGATCTAGAGATGAATCGGGACAACGCTGTTATCCTGCCGACTAGCTTCTACGTTTCCTTCAGATTCTGAGGGATCTGCATGTTCCGAAGTGCTTGAACCTTCTTAGGATTGGCTTCTATCCCTCGTTCAGTCACCAGATACCCCAAAAACTTCCTACCTTTGGCCCCGAACAAGCATTTCAGAGGATTCAGCTTTATACCATATTGCCTTAGAGTCCCGCAGGTTTCCTCTAAATCTCTTATGAGATTAGACGCCAGGGGGGACTTGATTAGGATGTCATCAACATAGACTTCGACGTTCCGCCCAATCTGACTTCGAAAGACTTTGTCCATCATCCTTTGGTAGGTAGCCCCAGCATTCTTGAGTCCAAATGGCATGACCGTATAACAGAAAGTACCGTCAGCCGTTATGAAGCTAACCTTCTCCTGATCCTCCCTAACCAAGGGTATCTGATGATATCCTTGATAAGCGTCCATCATGCATATCCTCTTACAGCCAGCAGTTGAATCCACCACCTGATCGATCCGCGGGAGAGGATAACAGTCTTTGGGGGTGGCTTTGTTGAGGTCGCGAAAGTCTATGCACACCCTCCACTTGTTGTTAGGCTTTTTTTACCAATACAACGTTGGAGAGCCAGGACGGGAATTGCACCTCTCGAACATGTCCTGCCTTCCTGAGCTGATCCACTTCAGCTCGGATAATTTTATTCTGGTCGGCCGAGAAGTTTCTCTTCCTCTGCTTGACGGGCTTGGCTTCGGGCATTAAATGCAGCTTGTGCTCGGCTACCTCTGGTTTGACTCCGGGCAGCTCTTCCGGTGACCAAGCAAAAACGTCCTTATTACGGCTCAGACACCGTATCAACTCCGACCTAAGCTCCGGCAGTAAGTCGCTGGCAATACGAGTGATGCTCTCCGCTCTGTCAGGGTGCAACTGGATCTCTTCCCAAGGGATAGGCTCCTCGGCAATAGGCAAAGGCTCCTCTTGGATAGCGTGTACACCACCATCCTGCGTCCTCTGGCTTTTGCGCGCCTCCACCCGGACCATATCAATGTAGCAGCTGCGAGACACCTTCTGCTCTCCCTTGACTTCCCCGACCCGCTCGTCGACCGGGAACTTGATCTTCTGGTGAAAAGTAGAGACAGCAACCCGGAACTCATGCAGAGCTGGCATTCCCAGGATGACATTGTAGGAGGAAGGCAAATCCACCACTATAAAGGTGCTCCTCCGAGTGCGCACCAGTGGCTCAGTGCCCATGGAGATGGCCAGCTTGATCTGACCCATGGGCTTGACTTCGTTGCCTGTGAACCCGTACAAAGAAGTGGTTACGGGTTGGAGCTCAGCGGCATCAATCTGCATCTCCTTGAACGTAGCTCTAAACAAAATATTGACCGAGCTCCCGGTATCCACAAAGACCCGAGTCACTCGGCTATTAGCAATAACAGCCTTGATTATGAGAGTGTCGTCGTGGGGCAGTTCCAGACCCTCCAAGTCTTGGGGCTCAAAGCTAATAAAAGGGTCGGACGCCTGCTCGTGGCTGCATCCCACGACTCCCACATATAACCGCCGACCATGTAACTTACGGGCTCGACCTGAGTCCCCGTCAGTGGGCCCTCCTGAAATCATGCCGATTTCTCGCACAACAACGTTGCCCCGGTTTTCCAGCTCTCCGACATCTCTTCGATCTTCCCCGGGACCGGCTTGGTTAGAAGGACCGGCTAGGTCGGGTCGGGTCTGACGAGCACGCCCAGCCGCGGCCCGTTCTTCCTCCATTCTCTGTATTTGGAGCGCTAACTCTGGGGGGGGGGGGCAGACCCTGCTCGGCGGCTCGCCTAGAATCACGAGCGAATTGGAAGCAGTTGCTGAGATCATGCGTCCTGGACCGATGATATGTGCAATATGGTGCTCCCCTTGGTCCAGTCTGGGCGCGTGTATGGCAGCAACTCGTGGGGCTGGTCTGACTCCCTGAGCGGGCTGAGGGGCAGGCCTGGGTTGAATGCGCTGAAAGGGCTGAGCTAGTTGGGGTGCTCTCCTTTCAGGTCGGTTGCCAGGAGCCACCGTCTTTTCAGCCTTCCTCCTAACGGTCTGAGCTTCCTCCACCTTGATGTAGCAAGAAGCTTTCTCCACCATATCGTCAAAACTCCGGGCGGGGTTTTTGATGAGGTCCCTGAAGAATTCCCCTTCTCGCAATCCGTGGGAGAAGACGCTCATCAATATTTTTGAAGTGGCGGAGGGGACGTCATTGGCCACATGACTGAACCGGTTGATGTAGCTTCGCAGAGGCTCAGTCGGCTCCTGTTTAAGAGCAAAAAGGCAATGGTCGATTTTTTGATACTTACGACTAATGGCGAAACGACGCAAGAAGGCCATTTTGAAATCCATGAAGCGGTTGATGGACTCTGGGGGCAATCCATCGAACCACTTCTGCGCCGACCCAGATAGGGTATGTAGGAAGACTCGGCATTTGACGACATCGCTATATTGATACAACATAGCCGCATTCTTGAACTTCCGCAGATGCTCCTCCGGGTCCTTGCTCCCATCATATTCTCCGATGTTTGGGGCTCGATAACCCCTTGGCAGGCTTTCTCTCAAGATCTGAGCCGAGAATGGTACCTTATCATCCGGATCTTCAAGCAGATCTCTGGCAGAGATTATAGCCTTCCCCTTTCCTGAATCCCGGGGTGGATGTAAAGAGCTCTCCGCCACCGACGCCGACGGCTCTTCTTTCTTCGAGCTATGCTCTCGAGGTCCAGCTCGATGATAGTTGCGGCGAGGCTCTCGGAATGAAGTACGAGGGAGTTCTTCCGGTTGCTTTCTCTTTGAGCTCCTGTCAGAAACAGGAGCTGGTTCTTTGGATGCTTCAGGTGCTAGGCGAGGTCGTGAAACCGTGCCTTGTTTTTCAGAGGCGGCTCGCTTTCTGACCTCCTTGAAGAGCTCGTACTCTCCCGCGGTCATGGTAACATTAATCCTCCTACTGGAGCTTCGACCAGAGTCCTCCATCTTCACGCTTCGGATCAGGCTGTTGTGTTTCCCACAGACGGCGCTAAATTTGATCCTGTCCGAAAGCTGAGTCGGACGAAGGCTGATCGCGACGGCTTAGTTGTTGACGGAAAGTCGTGGGCGATTCGGCTCCCACGGGCGGCTGACGATGCTGCAGGACCCTGCACACACTCAGACGATCTCCCCTCCCTCACGTTAGAGACCAAAACCCAGGGAAAAAGTCCCCGAATCAGGCCCTCCGACGCTCAAATCAGGTCCTTTTTCCCCAGAAAAAGCAGAGAGACTGAAAATGAGAAGTTGTGGAAAAAAGTGACGAGAGAGCGCGTACTCGCGTACGAGGAATCCCCTCCTTTTTATGCACCCGCCTTGCTTCCAGAACCTGCAACCCTGTCAGAAAACGTTAGACGCTAGACTTTGTCGTATATCCCGGACACCTGTCGAGCTGCTATTGGTCGGGAAGGCATCTTCTTGTTTGGGAACCTCCGCCTTTACACATGGGTTTTGTCTTGTAGTGAAGGACATCTATCAAGCTATTATTGGTTATGAGGACATCTTTTCATTTAGGAACCTCCGCATTCGCACATCTCACTGGTACGTAATGATTACCCTTGACGGACAATTGTGATCCTCCGACTCCTGCACAGCTTAGCTCATCTTATTTATCGCGGCCTGCATCTACCTCACACCCCTTGACCAGATTTCACCTCTAAGCGTTACTTGTCAGTCGGGCTCACCCTGAACAACCCTGTCGATCACAGTCTGTACCCTGTACCCTGTATTTCCTGGCGCTCGGCCATAAGCCTGTAGATCGGGCTGTCTTTACACAGCTCTGCTGCTTCTGACCTGTGATTTGTGACTTGCACTTCCGGGCCTTCGAATCGCAGACCTGTAGATCGAGCTGCCTCTACCCAGCTCTGCCGATGCCGACCCGTAAGTATTTGCTGGCCCTCGACCGTAAGCCTGTAGATCGAGCTGTCTTTACACAGCTCTGCCGCTTCCGACCTGCGATTTGTGACTTGCACTTCCGGGTCTTCGAATCACAGACCTGTAGATCGAGCTGCCTCTACCCAGCTCTGCTGATCCCGACCCGTGCCCGGTGTTCCGCCGGCCGTCTCCCTTTGTCTTTCAACTACTTTGCCCCCTTGATCGATAAGTCTGTCTGACCTTTGACTACCCCATATGCTTACCTCTGCTTGCCTAGTCAGCTTGACTATTGACTGCCGAGTCACCTTGACTATTGACCGTCACATCCTCTTGACTTTTGACCGCTATATGGCCTTGACTCTTCTCACCCTTTCCTCTGGGGCCCCTCCATTGCCAACCGTATCAGTGACAAAAGACGAAACGCTCACCTCCAGCGCTCCCGTCATACCCGACTTAAGGCCATCACGAAAAAAATAAATCACAACATCCGAGTAAATATATGACGGATAGGATATAATGCAGAGATTGAGAATTTATTTCCTAACTACCCTGAGGGCTAACATGTTAGATGTAAACGAGGTGTACATTCACTTATTTATTTCAAGTGTGGAGTCTTGCTCATCCTTTTTTTGACACAATGCATTGCATGAGATTGCTACATGGAAAGCAACACAAAGCATATATGTGATATATGCACTTGCTTTTTTTTTTCTGTGAAATGACAATTTTTTAGGTCAAGTGAAAAAAAAAAAGAAACAATAGCGTGTATTCTTCTCATGTATTATAACAATAATAAGTCTTTATCGCACTAAATAATCGATTATACAAACCTCCACATTATTAAACTCAAAATAGATATTCAAGTTTCTGTCACTATACTTCTACTTGTTTAGGATTCATGACAGTGGTTAAGGTTGCCCGACACATAATAACCATACATTCTCAACATCTAAATTTAGCTTCGAAATCGAAAAGTCACACCCTCCATTCATTCCCCGCCTTGTTAAACACTTTAAATGGATGAACAATCTGTAGAAGAGAAACCTAAATCCATTTGTGAATTCGATCAATGAGTCACTTGAAGGCCATCTTTTTGTTAGGGATTGCATCCCTTATTTTAGCTTGCCCGAGAGCAACCGGTATAGTCCCCCCTCTTTTTCCCTCTATAATTCTCTGAACTCAAGCTAATGCTAGTTTTATCTGATGATGATCCAAAAGGCTTCGTCAGATATGGATACAGTGGCGTAAATGGACCCGACAAATGGGGAAGCTTAAGCTCAGATTTCAGTCTGTGTTCTCAGGGGAAAAAGCAATCTCCAATAAACATTGCTAAGAACATTACAAGCAACGACCCAGATTTGAAACCAGCCGACAGGAATTATAATAAGACACGAGCGACAATCATCAACAATGGCTTAAACATTGAGGTTCGATCCTTCACCCGATACGACATTCACAAAAAGAACTTGTTCACTGCTAATGGTTTAATCTGGCAGCTAGTATATGAGAAAGGTCCTGGGATTATGGCTGTAGATGGGAAGAACTACACCTTGGAAAAAATGGTTTGGCATTTACCAGCTGAGCACACATTAGATGGAGAAAGGTATTAACATCTACCAATCTAAGAAAATCACATGAAACCTGTGTATGTGTTTCGTTTTATTTTATTTACTCGCTAACCATTGGTTCATCAGTTTTCCTATGGAGCTTCAGCTAATCCACAAGAGCGCCGACAACAATATCACAGTTGTTGCGATCTTGTATCAATATGGCAGTAATGATGCTTTCCTTCTACAGGTAGACTGAAAACATGACTTCAGTTATTACCAAGCAGTTTTAATACTACTAAACAGGGAAGAGGTCCATAAAATTCTTTAAAGAATTGATACGGATACTACCTTAAAATTCACAGTTACAAGACGAGCTGCAGCAACTGCAACAGGATACGTGCACAGGAGACGAAGAGGCAAGGATCCCAGTTGGGCTTGTTCAAACGAGAACCTTGGTGCGCCATACTCGTAAATACTTCAGATATGTTGGCTCCCTCACCACCCCTCCTTGCACTGAGGATGTTATATGGATTATCCTTGGCAAGGTACCTTTCAATTCTATTGCACAGTTAAATTCTATTGTGCTTCCGCATCGGAAGCTAACATTTCTTTATCACTGTTCCAGGTGAGAAAGATGACAGAGGAACAAGCTAACTTGCTGAGAGCACCCTTGAGTGCAGAGTATAAGAACAATTCAAGACCGACCCAGCCAATAAATGGCCGAACTGTGCGACTCTATGATGAAATGCATCAAGTCAAGAATATTGACTCCAACAAGTCCGACAAGAATAGTGAGTCCAAGTCCAGTTGATCCTAGACTAGTTTGATTGACCTGTGCCTTGCATTTCCACCAGAATCATCTGGATGAGTTGAATATGCATAGGCTTATATTGTACTTGACAGTATCACTAGAAGTTCATATTATGCCCCTTGATCAAGATTGTTACCCACATTGGTACAATGAAGGCAATTCCAGAAACCTTTTTGGCAAAGCAATACCGGTAATGCTTATATACCAAGAATAAAACTGAATTTTGGAAAATTTGTCTATCATTAAATAAAACTACAATTTGACTGCTTGGATCCATGCAATACTGCATGGAACTAATGGATCAACAGCACAAGAGTTGAAAAGGTCTAAAAAATAATCTTAACAAGTAGAATATTTAATTGAATGAAAAAAGTTAACCAACTTGGTAAGTTGACACATGATCAAAAACAACTTAGTTGATGCGTGAAGCATGAGCTCAAAGAACTTTGCTAAAAGAAGCAATAAAAGGTTAACCTGACAAATTACTCAAATATCATAGAGAAAACATCCAAGCATGACATACTAATTTCCAAGAAATACAACCTCCTAGGTGTTTGTGGCTCTAGTATAAATCTGTTGGCTGGCATGGGCGGAGACCATCCTTATAGCACCCCTTGCCATCAGATCCTTTATTGCTCTCCTAGCTAGGGATCCATTGATCTGAAAAGGCACAGGGGATAACTGTGTGAGCTTGTCGTCATTATAGGACATTCAAAAAAAAAAAAATAGAAAGCTTGAGAATGTTTATGCTTTAGGAGGACAAATTACAGCTTCCATTAGCAAAATAAAAGATTATTGCAATGATGATATGTGATAACCATTAACATGAAGCATCTCAAAAGAACAGAAATTATCAATAATTATCACAAGTCAATTTCAATGATAATTGTCAGGGATTCTGATCAGTCAAAAGAAGCGTGTTTTTGCCTTCTAAGTACACCAACAAACACAAAACATTTAAAAATAATGCAAAAAAATATAATTTTTCACTTTTACATAGACAAATAACAATAAAACAATGAATCTTTCAGGAGTAAAAAAAAATCTATATACAACAAAAAGATGTTAACTCATATACATGTAATTCCTAGTGTGAAGCATTTAGCCATATGAAAAGGTTAAATCGATGAGTTATACTAGCTGACTTATAAAACCTGACTAACAATCAATGTTTCCAATCAGTCAGCTAATAGGAATTGAATTACATGATGTGCTCCAGAAGATTCATTTTGGTAGATGTGAGGTATGCTACCGATTGCTAAACACCAAGTAGCGATTGATGAAGACAATGTTAAGTACTAAATTTTGGAGGTTACTAATGTGATAATATTAAATCAATTTCAACAAACATCTAACAATGCAAATCACTGCATAATTTCAGGAACTAAACGGTCGATCCATAAAGTCGAGATCTTTTACCCGCAATCTCTCAGAGAGCACAGAAGGGGTGATTTGCTTGTACTTGGGAACCTCAGAGAGCATCTTGTCATAGTTTGCCTGATCAAAGAGAACAGCGTTGTTCACCTTCTCCTTCTGCTTTCCCTTGCTCCACTTCTGCAAGTCCAACACCAATTCACTTGACCACCATCACGACACAAATTAAGAAGAAAACAGAAAAAGGCCTAGGAACCATGCACCTACCTTCTTCTTCTGCTTTCCTCCGCCAGATTTGGCCGGCTTCGAGGACGGAGGCGGGGCTTTTTCCTTCTTCGGCGCCTGCCACACGGATCAGAAAACCCATTAGCAAATTCCAACGTCGAAGATATCCCGAACCGAAGGAAGAAGAAAGCGAACGGAGATCGTCAATCAGCATACCATCAGCTGATTCTAGATCAAAACGTTGAGAAGAACAGAAGAGGAACGCAGCGGCGCTGATGCCTGATGAAAGGGATATCGCGGCAGCTTTATTAGGGTTTTTGCGAGCCAAGTCAGTAGGTCACTGATGGATTGCATGCGCCGTAGCCTACCAAGCCCAATTAACACACGCATCATGGCCCATTAATAATTCGATGAACATTTCGATACCCGAAAATAAGAAACAAATATTTTATCATTAAGTTTACAAACAAATGATCTACATTGATCACAAACGTGTAGCAAATCATTAAATATATAGTAGTATCCCACCCGTATCTAGGAGGAGTGTAATCATCTTTTGTTACGATTGAACCGTATAGTAGTAGAACAGAGATGGAACCTTGACCATTCAAGATTCAATCTTGAAGCTGAGAATGTATGAACACTCGAACAACATGCTTCTAACAGAGGAACAAACAAAGAAGAAGAAGAACTGATTAATGGCGACAATCAAATAGCCTCTACGCGTTCGGCCTTCGAATTTATACGACTCAAGTTACTTGTTTCTTGTGATTTCTCATCTTTCATGGAAGCTTTAGCTCCTTTTGTTCTTCTTCCTTTCCTGTGATTTGGACTGCTCAACCTGCGCCCCTTCTTTCTCGGAGAGTTTGAATGAACTGGAAAATTACAACAATTTGCCGATAATTCCTGGGCATTCGATGATCCAGTTAAGGGCAATGCATTCTCCTTGGATGCAGAATTCTCATAAGAGCTGGACTTTTCTCCGGCAACTCGAAAAGGATTTAGCAAAAGAGGTTGTTGATGCTTTATGACATGGACATGGTGACTTCCCTGATGATTGCAAATCTTGAGATTATACGGAGGGCTGCCGCAACCATTATCGTCGGATGGATCAGCACTGAAGACGAACACATCGTCGAACGAAGAACCTTGCCTCTCTTTGAGGGTCTTCAAGATCAACACCTTCAAAAAGTTCATCACTTGCACTGCATGCATCAACGCTGTCAAAGGATCTGCCATCTGAAATTGAATGGAAAACAGAAATGCAGTTACTGAGACTTTGATAGGGAAGTAAACAACCATACAATGTCTAGGCACCGATATTCTGCCTCGATTGATTACCTGAGTCATGTTTGGGGCAAACACAGTTGCAATGTTGTGTGCATTCATCTTGTTCAGATGTTCTTGTTGGGCAACATCAGCCATCAAGTTGATAGACCAATCGAGCAACGCAGCCTCAGTCAGGGGCAGCAATGTGGCTAGTCGAGCACAATCTTCCTCGGTTCGGCATTGCATTATCTGATCGGATGAAAGTGAATCCAACAATCCCGATGGAAGTTCTCTAAACCAAGCCTGAAGAATCGTTGAAGAAAAGGACGATAAGTAATCAATCAGGAGATGAATTATCTTTTCAGCTTGTTCGTAATTGTTGCATCGAACCAAACCGAACAAGAAGTTTAAAGCCTAACAAACCTACAGATTCAACTCAAATTCTTGAAGTTCGCTTTCGCAATTCGGTATACATGTCCATTGTTTTATTAGATTTTGAACCAGTTCGCGGCTGAAGTAATCAGATGAAAATATGGAGCCAAGAGCAATAAGCCATAAGGTGTGAAAAACACACCTAGAGTAGGATCGATTTCGGTGGTATCACTCATTGTTGAATCAAAGCAGAGACAAGCAAACATGGAGATCAAAAACCCTGACCATTTCCATTAGACGATCGTCCTATTTGTTAATATCACTCGATTTAAAACTAACAAAAAAACCCCAAGTAATGTCATCTAATTAGGATAACAACTAATTGGATGAAACTTTGATCAAAATAGTGAGCTGATGATGAAAATTGAGCATGTGTTCCACCACTATGACAACATTAGTTAAAGATTGTATCTAAATACTCTTTACCTTCAGTAAGCCTGCTAAACAGTGAACATCAATGCCCTCCGGCACTATGCCGTTATTCAGCTGGTGCCTCACATACTCTTCTTGGTCATTTTCACCGTTGATTCGAAAAATTCCTTCTGCCTGTTCAGCATCAACAAAGTTGAATTCTAGGAACCAGAATGTGTAATCACAAAGCTTATTTACTTATTTGAGATCAGTGAATGTACCCAAAGGCCGCCTTGCTCATAAAGACGACATTGCATTAGCAACAGAATCGTCGGAAAACTATTGCCTCTGGAATCATATGAACACTGCATAGACTCGGCGGAAATGCCAAAGATGGTTGCACTGCAGCAGAATTCCAAGAGTTAGTATGAACCCCCAAAATAGATGTATATGGTAACCTATAACATAACTTCGCTAGCTATGTTCGCAAGTTCATCGACCTCAGTATTGGCATGATTATCCTTTTTAAGTCCAAACATTGATCAAATGGAACTACAAAGAGTGTGGTGAAGTCAACAAGAAGCACCTTTAGAATTGTTAATTTTCCATGGCTACATGTCCAAATACTTTGCTAACTTGCTGATAATCTATTCTAGTCTATGATTATCGAACAACATCCACTTTTTAAACCCAAGAAGAAGAAAAAGCAGTAAACTCCGAAAAAACTTGCCTCCTTACACCATATACAAAACCTTCTCACTCGCCATTCATGTAACAAGCTACACCAAGGTAAAAATGTAGAAGAATAGCTTATGAAGGCTGTCCTTGTATAGTCATTCATCGACAAAAGTAGGAATACAAAATAGCAAACTAGAAACAAATTCAAGAATAGCAAGTTACCAACAATGTCTACCGAAGAGGGATTTAGTGTTGGGTTCCCATTTGCCATCAAAATATAACAAAAAACAAAGAGATCACTGTGAAGATGTATCATTTACTTGCTTCATGGGGATCAACAAATCACCATTGTCAAAGATAGCTTAACAAAAGTCCAATCTCCCTAATTACCAAGCTCAGAATTATCCAAAGAGCCTCTGCTCGAAGAGGATCGAAAGTAGGAAGAGGATAAGACAAGCACAGTGCGAGTTCAGAGCAATCAAAGTTACTAAAAAAAGCTCAGTTTCTACAGGGAAAGGAAGAGAGTTTTATCAGACCTTGCGCAGGGGGCTCGGCGGGGAACCTCCGGCTCGAACTCGACGGGCAAGCCGAGGAAGCCGCGGAACCGGTCGAATGTGACGTGGGCGACGTGCTGCACGTCCGTTGGCCAGCTAATCTCCATGGCCTCGTCGACGACAGCCACCGCCTTGCACCCTAACAGCGACTTCCGGAGCACCGTCAGCAGCAACGCTAACACCGACAGCTGCCCTTCCTCTTCCTCGCCTCCTCCACTCTTCCTTTCCTCCTTCCTCTCTACCGCTTCGCGGATGCTGCGCCCTCGCCCTTCCTCCTCATCCTCTCCGCAGGAGCCATCGCTCGGGTCGCAATAAAGCTCCCGCCTTGGGGGCGACGAAGAAAAGCGAGAGCGGAATCGGAGCACCTCCGCCATGTCTTGGGCGAAACGGATTATGCAGGACTAACCAACTAAGGATTCCGGAATTAAGAAAACAAGAAACCGAGGTTCGTTGATGGCCGCTGGTAAAGCTCGGGTATTCACAACGACGGCTGGTAAAAGATCCGATTTTTATGTCGCAGCTCTTCTACTCCTCCATCATCCTCGACAAAAAAAAGGAAGGATTGGATGCTCTGGGACGTCAAAATCAAAGCTTTTGGCCATAAATCCCCTTGTAGCCGTCGTCGTCTGGCTCTACCGCTTTAGCTAGAGAAAGAAAACGGTCCAGAATATAGGAAACTTCATATGAGAGAGAGAGAGAGAGAGAGAGAGAGAGAGGGGGGAGGCATTGATGTTTGACTTAACGAAGGACGTTGAAGATTCCTTATCTGCTAGCTATTGTATTTATCCTATTTTATAGATTAACAAATTATTTATTTGCACTATCGTTGTCCTTCTGTTTCTTCGTTCGATTTTAAGAGTTCAGGTCCATTCGGCGATACGATATTTATAATATATTTATAGTTTTTTTTTAAATAAATAGAACATGTAATGTAATTAAAGAATATTAGACTTATTCCATCACGCGCGTTTTCTGATTAGAGTGATCAATAGAAAATTTTTATGTGGCGGACTAATCAATAAGAATAATCGAATTTATCATTTTTTTTCATTGAATTTAAAGAAGTTCAGATTATGGTATAGTGAAAGAGTGTTTAATTATTATTAAAATATTTACAGTTTGATTTTTAATTATGATATATTTATAGAAATTTTTCTTCTAAACGATACTTCAATAAGGGATGATGAATTTTTGGGCCGCTCAGCACTTCTCAATTTATTCTAATGGTCGGTAACAGGGCCGGCTCAAGGCATAGGTCATTAAGGCTATGCCTAGGGCCCCTATTATATTGGGGCACACAAATTTTATATATATATATATATATATATATATATATAAATCAAATATGAATATTAATTTAAAAACATATGAGTTTAGATATTAAATATTTAAAATTATAGCTAAAATAAATTTTAGTCGAGATTTATTTTCATCAATAATTTTAATTTTTTACTAGTTAAACTATATTTGATCAAAAATTTTAAATTTTTTATAAATTAAATCTAGATCGTTTTTATTTTTTTTATTCATGTTAGATTTAATTAATAATTTAATTTTTTTTTACTATTAAAATTAGATTTGGTTGGTAATTTATTTTTATTTTTTTATTAACATTTAATTAGTAATTTTAAATTTTTTCCTGTTAAAAATTTAATTTATTAATTAAAATTAAATTTTGTTAATAAATTAAAAATATTTATTGATTATACTTAATTAATATTTTTTTATAAAAACACACATATTTAATATTGTAGTGTTATTTCTTCCTTAAATTTTATTTTTCTTTTACTTTTTTTAATAATTCATCATCAATATTTTCTAGCTAAATATTTTTGATTAAACAAATTTTATTAATAATTTATCAAAGTTAAAATGGATAAAAAAGACAGTTTAGTTCAAGAAGCTCCATCAATAAGGGATTTTGAGGGAGAGTATATTATAAGTAGTGATTATATCTAGTACTCAAACCTATTTCCTCTAAGTTACACAATAATTTTACCGCTATGTCGAAACTTTCCTTCCTCGGAGTTAAAAATAATTGATATTTTTAAAAAAAAAATTGTAATTAAAATATATATTAATAGTATTTCAATAATTTATTACTTGTTTGTAAATTAGTTAATATAAAATATTTTTTATTTTTTAAGTTTGACATAAGATAAAATTATTGCTACGTGGCCTAGTTGGCTACTGCTTCCAATTGTATAAATAATCATTGACAAAATATGAAATGACCTTTTAAATTTTACTAAAAAAAATAAATGTCGTCCCAGGGATATAGTTGAGTTGACTAATACGTAATAGATATTGTTACAATGGGCAAAGTGTCGAATCTCGGCAAACCAAGAAAAATGCTCTCCCAGCAGTGACCAACTGCAGCTTCCCGATTTATCTCCTTACAAATGCTTGTAGGGTCGATCGTGTTGGGTTGTTAGGGTGACAAATTCCACCTTTTACTATAACTAATAAAATTATATATTTCTAATAATATTTATTTAAAAAAATATTTTTTTTTTTTCATGGTTTAAAGTGTCATGTCGAAACGGGTGAAACGGGCGAAACGTCTCGTTCCGCTTGACGAACGGCACTGGCACGACCCCGGCACCAGACCCAAGACAGGTGCGACGTGTTGCGCGACCTAGTGGTCACAGCGGAGGGGTCACTCAACCCTGCAACAGTAGCGGAGGGGTCGCATAACCCTTCCGTTGGCGCCGCGGAGGCATCGTGCGACCCTGCGGTCACTACAGAGGGGTCGCATAGCCAACGTGGTCGCGCTGAAGGAGTCACGCAATCCCCCGCGCCCATGGCTGGTCGCGCAACCCCGCGACAGCGCCGAAGTCGTGCGGGCTCACGAGTGGTGTCATATTTCAGATTTTTTAAAATTAAACTTAGGTTAATTATTTTAATCAACTCCTAATTATGATAGAGATAATCTAAAGAAATTTTATTCAACCCTAATAAAATTATCTAATTAATTTTATATTTCATTTATTTTAATTTAAAAATTATAATAAAATTTTTATTTATTTATTTATTTATCTATTTTCATATTTTTTTCTTTTTTAAAAGATTATTTTTTATCTGGTTTATTTTTTAAATATTTATGTTAAATATTTTAATTTTTAATTAATATATTTTATATTTAAAAAAATATTGAAACTATATCGGTACGGTACAATACGGTACCGAAACCGTATCATTCCGGTCCAGGACCGAAATCTCTGCACGGGTCAAAATTTTAAACCTCGATTTTTTTTTTCCGCCTAGGGCCTCAAGAATAGTTGAGACGGCCCTGGTCAGTAAGAAACTTCCGTAGGACTAGACCGATCGCCCCAGGTTCGACATCACCTGATCTAGAGTTCGATTCTTAGTAACAGGTATTTGTAAGAATTTTTTCTCCAAATAAGACACGAAACTCAGGGTGTTGGTCTTCTAGACCGCCTCCCACGAGCGCTTCCTGATTTACCTAGTGGGGTTGAAAATTTTCGTAGGATAAGATCAGTCATCCCAAATTTAATAATACCTGACTTGGTTAATTATTCATTCAATTTAAGAAAGATGTAAAGTTGTCACTTAGTATTCAGAGTTCGATTTTTGATTATGGTGTATTTATAGTATTTATTTTCCTAATTAAATTGAAAGTGCAATCATATAATGATGGACTTTTGAACAATCATGGACCCTTTTCAATCTATCTGACATCCGGTGAAAAATTTTTAGAGTGCCTAACCGATCTTCACAGGTTCGGTTAGCTGATTCATATTTTTTTTTGTTTTTTCGAGTTCAAGATCTTGGACACGCAGAGCTGCACATTTTGGTCCAAATGCAAGCTAGAACATTACTGCAATTTAATGATATTAATGGATATGTTTAGAGAGACATTAATTAGCCATTACAAGATATTATTGTGTTCTGTCGATGAGCGTCATGATTAATCATCCCAAAAACAAAGATGAAAAATCCTGCGGCTGCTGTAATTATATTTGCTAGATCAGCATACATCCAATCAAAACAGTTGAGTCACTGCGGGGTACCAGTGCGTAATTTATATGGACTGTTTTGATGGATTTCCATTTTATTTAGTCTGACAGTCCCTAAGAAATTTGGATGAGATTGAATGAATCGATAATGTTCGGAATTAATTGATTTGAAAAAGTGGAATATCTAAATTATAAAATAAATTGAGTCATTGTTCTATTGTGTTTATACTTCTATAACAGTGGTGTAATGGTTAGGCTCTTGAAGCGGTTAAGTAGATATCCAAAAATAAAATGTCAGCTATAGTGCATTATAGAGATTTTTTTCTGATAAGATGACATCTCTAAGAGCATTAACTATTTGGATAGGCCTCCGTGAGTGTTATTGATTTATTTTGATAATCAATAAATTTTTTTAATAAGATCAGATTAGTCATCTCTTAGATTAATCGATTTGAAGGGTTAGATATCTAAATTATGCAGAGTAACGAAAGACTAAATAAAAATATTTTTAATTGAGTTTTCCAACTAAAATAATAATAATAATAATTATTATTATTATTATTATTATTTAATGAATGTTCTTATGGGTAATCATAGTTGATAGATGTTTGTTCTAATATATTCTGGGATAAATTTTTAACTAGTATATATTTCATTAGATATCTAATTTCCTTTTGTAAAGGATATATTGCTGTGCTAGGACAAAATACCCTGTGATTTATCTATATATATCTTGTCATTAGATACCACTTAGGGGGAATGATATCACCTTTTTTGCTCTAAAATAGTTGAAAGCAAGCCCTCGGCATTACGCCTTTTCAGTTTCCCAGACATTTAAGGAAAATTTTCATAGGATCGGGTCGGTCATCCTAGGATTAGTAGGTATAAGTTGGATATCTAGTAAAAAAAAAAAAATAGTTGAAAGAGCCTTGGCCAATGGTATAGAGAGAAGACACCTTCTCAATTTCTCAAGCATCTAAGGATCGAGTCTCAATTTTACTGAATTAATGGATGAATTATTCTTAATGGTCAGTTGACCTAAAAATACTAGACTAATGGACCGTCTATCAACGCTTTCCGATTTACCTTGGTGGTCAATGGAAAACTTCCATGAAACTAGATCGGTCACCCTAGAATTAGCCAGCATATAAGAATTGAGTCCTAATTTTGGCAACTAAACGTCTCTGATTTATTCTAGTGGTCGTTAAAAAATTTTTATTGAGCCAAATCGCTGACCCCTAAGATTAATCGGCGTAAACAGGATATGTGAGGCAAATTAAAAATAAAAACAGTTGAAAGATCTTTGTTTGCACTTGAGATTAATCGAATCTTTGTTTTTGCTCAGCAATCTCAATCGGCTTGAACTCAAAACAACTGCAATAAGTTTTTTGTGTGGGGATACTCCACTTATTTCTGTTGGGTTAGTTCAGTTTGTTTTTTAATTGTTTTATATGTTCTACTCGATTTGTTAAACACATTCAATTCTTTTGTTGTTTATTCACTTGTCTGTCTATCTTGGTTGATCAATTTAATTGTCTCCTCGGTGGATTAGAAGATGACATATTTATTACAATGGGGCATAGATTAATTTTTGATAGATATATATCTTTAAAAAAAAATTACTCTCACTCGCTAACTATTTATTAGTTGACTATAAATTAATTTTATAATTTACTTTTTTTCATATAATTTAAAAATAGACTATGATAGACATATAAGGTTTTACTTCAATTGATCAATTCAAATACTTACGTAACTCATTTAATTTGCTTAATTTATTTAACTTAACCAACTTGACTTAGCATATTTATGCTAGTGGTTAGGTTAACCACTTTGTTGGCTTATTAATGATACGTATTTTAAAAAGTTATTGTTTGCGATATAATAATCTAACAAAGATAGAACGAGTGAAAAGCAATTTTACAAAAATTGAATATTATAAATTCATTTTTATAGAAAATAATCATTCTGTGAAAAATATTAATACTAGGAAAAAATTTGTAAAGAAATCAATAAAACTATTTTTTATAAATATTTCCGGTAGATGATAAAAAAAGTAATGGCAATAAATTGCGAATAACTAATCTCTTAAAAAAATATTAATTAATTCTGAACTAAACAGATTGAAAGAATCAAGTACACTGCTATTAATTTGACCAAACTAATAAATCACCGTCTTAGTGGCTGTGGAATCAAGGGCAATCATCATGTCATTAAATTGCGTAAAAAAAACTTATTTATTTTTATTTTTATTTATTGTTAGATAAATATAAAGAAATTCTTATCAAATAATATCGTGTTCAGACAAGTCCACTGCAAGGTAGAGGCCAGACCAGAGCTTAAAGTAAGATGAAGTAGGATTTTTTCTATTTCTTCATGTTGAATTCCTCTAGATGGATGTCAGCACCACAACCTTTGCACACATTTGACACCACCACTAGTGCCTCAACTTGGATCAGGATTTCAATCATTCAGTCAGATACAAAAAGCTTTCTATCCAACCTTATCGTTCATGAGAAGAGATACATAATCCCAAGTACACAAAGGTATCAGATACAATATGCATAACTTAGAAGCATAGTCTATTTCCATGGCACAACTCATTCAGCTAGACAGTTGGAGACTACATTACTAAGTCGCTCGATAGCCAACAGATGGATGCATAGACCAACCTGTATGATATGCCAACCAATGCAACTACGGCCATTTTCATTTTAGCATTTATGAGGACTATGTGCTTGACGAACTTGATTGCTCACGCAAGAAGCATTCTGCATTCTGTAGGATGTGCTTAATGAATCTGAAAGGCTCAAACCAAAATGAAAATCTTGGTTCTTGCACTCATCTCTGTGAGGAATTTGCATCAGCAGGGATTTTGATTCCAACTCCAGAGGAAGGAATTGGAGATCTAGGGGCGGTGTCACCATCTGTAATAAAGTCGTCTGTGTTAAATCTACCCATGCTGTCCCATTGAACCTCTGCTGTGAATCAAGTCAAGGTTCTAAATGGGCATTTAAGAGTGTTAGACGAGTATAAAAGTTCTTTTATAAAATAGCATTGGTATCTTGAGGAGGATACGTGCTGTCTTCCACATGTCTGTGATGCTAACATCAGCCTCTGATAGGAGCCAATAATCAGCTTCAGTCTGCAGAGAAATAAATTAAAAGTAGTTAGCAAATACTTATGGTAATCCATCTTCCTGCTCATCAATTGAAAATGATCTAATAACATTTATTTACCTAGATAATTAATAGACCAATGGACAAAAACACAAATAAAAAAGTAAACAGGAAAAATCAGATATAACTTGAGCTGTGGATGAAAGTTTCGAGGTTAGGCATAAGGGAGGAACAAATAAAAGACTAGTGTGACATTTTTGCATCGTCCACAAAACACTTACATCTATCTCTGAAGGAACAATCTTCATCATACCACCACTAAAATCATGTGAAAAGTTCACGTCAGACCATATCCTCTCATTTTGTTGAGTATCAAATTCCATCCCATTTCCTCTGCTCTCTTGTGGAACACAAGGTGCAGTAGAGCAGTCAACAGAACAAGAATTTGATGGAGGAAGCTTTGGAGGTGTCTCCACACCACCCATCTCCTCAAACTTCTCTTCAAATTGACTATCAGGAAAAAAGGAAGCAAGAAATAGGAAATAAGTATTGATAAGGAAAAGTGTGCGTTCGAGTTTCTTCCATTTGAAGTTATAGATTACTGACTGAAAAGGGAAAGAACAAGATACCTAACAAGATAAACATCTATGGGACCCATTGTGCTTCTTAGAACAATTCTGTATCTCCTCTGGAGATATTCTCCAGCCTGCACTAGGAATCAGAAAAACACTCAGAATGTGTACAAACAAAAAGGTCTACTAGAAAATTATTGAATTTGGAATAATTTTTCTGGCTTCTACTTGCCTCATCGGGGTCTGGAACTTCTAGGGTAGTGCCATGAGGTGCTTTAATTGCTATTAAGGTCTCATTCTGCATATAAGGCACAACAGTGTCCAAAAATGGCCCCAATTAATTATAGCAACACATATCTACTTCCAGATCAACTAAAATGTCTAAGCAAATTATTGAAACCTGAAAGCATGGAAGGCCTTTGATATCGTCTTCTGTGACAAAAAGCCATCTAGAGGAACAAAAAAAATATTTTAAAAAAAATCACTGAGTGACTATTGGAGCAAAGAATTTCCATTGTCTGAATGGAAATGAATGAATGGAGAAACTGGAAACATACTTCTGATTACTTTCTTCTTCAGTAAGCTCCCTCAATCTTTCTCGCATTTGGCTGCAAAATACTTAGGTGCCATAATATTGCTACACTTTTTTTATTATACTGTCCAACATCACTAGAAGATACCTGATAAGATCATCTAATTTGCACTCCTCCAATGTAAATTTCTCAATTTCAGCCTAAAATGATATTAGAAAAAGGTTCCTCATTATTTCAACACAATGAGAAAATTGCTCAAAGGACTATAGTTAATACACAGAAAAAAAGCATGTGGCAAGTGGGAGACCTGTAAAATTGAAGCATCACCATCAACCACAACAGGAGCCAAGTCATCCACTCCTCTGTCATGAGATGTCACTCATTTAGTACATGGTGAAGTATTCACATATCAACAATCTTGTAGAAGAAACAGAAGAATAAGTAAAGATACAAGGGAGAGGATGGAAGAAGATTACTTCCAGCGAATTCTGTTTTTAATTTTTTTTTCTATAAGCCCAATGCCTTCAAGAACATTAGTGATATCATAAATCCTCCTCTTTTGTACCTGTATATCAGATGTCTTGTTCAAGCAAAGCTAAAAGATAAGTGCTTAAATTACAGATAACTATGCCACCTTCAATATTTCTGCAGCTTTGTTCAAATCAAGGACACCATCTTGTGCATGTTTAAGCAAATTGATAAACTTTTTCGTCAAAAGACCTAGAAAACTCCAAGAATTAAGTTACAAGCAGTTAAGATCTACATTATATACCAAATGAACCTTGACCAACTTCAAAGCAATAAGTTTATTCACCTAGGGAGCTATCATAACGACAAGAACTAATTGGAGTAAGACTATCACTTGACGGTGAGCCTGAAATGCCAAATTACAATGTCAATATTCCAATAAATATAGGCCATTGCTCAAGTATCACAAAACTTGGTCATATGACAAAGAAAATAAAAAAGGAAACAAACTATTCATAATATACAATTAAGTAGTACTCAAACTATTCATACTATATGATTGATTAGTACTTCTGACCAATTAAATTTACATACAATCATATTTTGCAGATAATTTGAAGAAAATATATACTCACCAACATTTGATGCAGGAGTTAGCATGACTGTCTTGTTGTGCTTCACAACCTTAGACTTACTGTATGCCTTCCTTGCTTTCTGAGATACTGGTGTGAGTAAAGAACTAGTACCTCCAGCATATCTAGGGCTGGTTGCCCATTCACTTACCTCTATCATTCCGTTATCTTCGGGTACAAATTTTGGCTTCAACTACATATAGATAGTGAACACAATTGACATTTGAAGAATGAAAGTTAGGACAAATCTATAAGATAAAGAGATACCTTAGAATCAACAAGGGAAGATGTTGTGGGTATAAGATTCAAAAATTTATCATGATTTAAAATGAGTTCCAACTAACACATGGGGGAAGATAGAATTTTTATAGCATGTGAACAGTCACTGATCTAGTTCATTTAAAAGCACACAGGATGATTATGATTTTATTTGTAGTCACTTCACTGGGAGCATGAGCTCAATTTTACTTAGTTTAGCTGATGAGATTATCGTGAATCCAGAAACAAATACAGATGTACACATGGTAGCAGTTTGTAACAACTAAACATGTCCATAAAAGCTCCTTGTCCTGGAGTTCATCTGATGGACTTAGAAGCCCTGCACAAAATTAGCTTGAAACTAGAAACAAACAAAGAACTCAATTGTCAAATATGACAACAATTCATAATTGTTAATGATAAATCACTAAAGAGTGCAAAATGAATTTTATCCTATATCACTTAGGGTGAATCACAGAGAGTATCTACGATCTCAGTACTACTAAAGGCAAATAGATACATGCTTTGGAAGGACAGAGTGAGCAACCAAACAATTCCATTTCATTGACGGGGATTCACAACTCACACAATAGTAGTGCGGCAAGTTAAAGGTTGCAAATGAGAGAGAAGTATTTAAGTGTTAGAATTATGTTAGGTAACCCATCATAAAAGTTGTCTTTTGTACTGTAATTTGATTGCAGTATAATAATGCGAAGAAATTCTCAAAAATATTCTTTTATCATAGAAAAGAAAAAATAACTTTTTTTTATCATACCCAAACTATGCTTGTTAGTCTCTTTAGCGGAACTATAGTTCCTAGATAACTATGCAGATGCTCAATTGAACAGCAAACCTTAAAAAGAGAGGGAAAAAAAACAGACAATTTGGAGAATACAAAAATCTATCAAGTGTTAGAATTATGTCTAGTAACCCGTCATAAAAGGTTAGTCTTTTATACTGTAATTCGATTATAGTATGATAATGCCAAGAAACGCGAAAAAAGAAAATAGAATCTTAAAAAGAAAAAAAGATAGTTTGGAAAACGCGAAAAAAATACGGTGAATAAAGCTTCCCGAGTGAAAAATATAAACCCTCCAAACCCTCAATAAAAAATTAACGACGCAAATAGATCACCAAACCGAGACGTCATCCAGTTCATTTTAAGAATGAAACGGACACTAACAAACCGCCACCAGAAACTCACGGGAGTCTTAATCACCAGCGCATCGACCATCTCATCCGCTGCCCCCCGCAGCCCATCGAACCTGTGGTACTCTTCCAGAGAGGAAAACGGAGGCCTCGATGAGGCAAACGCCAATTTCTGCGTTGGCGGCTGGAAGATGAGCCCCAGCTCCAGTCCCGATCGGTTCCCAGTCGCCTCCCCACCGGTCATCAACCTAGACAATCGCCGACCGCAGGAGATCTGAGGGCTCAAAACCCTAGTTCTGCCTCGTATTCAGAGGCGGCGGCGGCGAGATGGCAACCAACCGATGAGTTACCAGATCGAAGACGAGAGGTTGGAATCGGAGATCTGAGGGCTCTGACGGGGAAATGGAAGTCGGAGAGTGGGGTCGAGGGAAGGCGGCAACGAGAAAGGGGAAAGAGAAAGCAGAAAAAAAGAAGACGACGAGAGGAGGCAGCGAGGGAGGGAAATGAAATCATTCAGACTTCGGATAAATATGTGGAGGGAAGGCGTGAGCCCTAGTAATATTTAGTTGAATTTGCTAAATTTATTTCCTGCAATTTTTATCATTAATTTTTTTAAAAGAAAATCAATTGGGCTACGGCCCGTTTAACTTTCCTAACCCCAAGTTTACGGGTCGGATTGTAGCTTCTATTATCCGCCTACCCGTCATGCATCCGATAACAACTCAAAACCCTCCTTCCTTGTCCACACTCTTCCTATCCGCGAGCGACCGGAAGGGCTCGATATCGCCATGGCTTATTGCTCCCTCTCAACCATCGTCTCCTCGAGGTCTTCAACCCCGATGGCTTCGTTCTCCCCAGCTGCTTCTCGTCCCTCGAATTCCCGATCCCTTCCGAAGAGCTTCCTGAGGTCGCCGACCAAGGGCTTCACTCCTTGCTCCATCCGATTTGCCTCTTCTATGAGATCTTCATCAAGAAGATTCGCAGCCAAGGCTTATTTGGAGGTGTGGATTCGGGATCTGTTGTTTGTTGGATGACACGCTCACAATTAGTTTTGAGTCAAGACAATTTTTGGTTGATATTAATTTGTATTATGGGCATGGATCGGAATCCTAATGTTTCGTCAGTATAAGATTTATTCGTGTTTGATGTTTCTCGCAGGGTGATTTGCCATTGGTTGGCAATAAGTCTCCAGATTTTGAAGCGGAAGCTGTTTTTGATCAGGAGTTCATTAATGTAAGCAAATGTTGTTCGGTGTATCCATTATCTGTGCTTTTCTGTTATTTAAAATTACATGAGCTCGATCCAATTATTTTAAACATGGTTAAGAAATCCAACAGTTTTATCTTTTCAAAATTCAAAACCTCATAAAAGTATACAATTAAGATGCTATTTCTGTTGGCAGATGTTTCCTGCTTTGACATCTCAATTAAAATAAATAATGAATATCTTCAGTTTGTATATAATCCCTTCTCTTGTCCAAACCACTAAAAAAGGTTGTGATTAATATAAATTGATGACGGAAGAAACTAACCATATACATTAGCCTAACTTGTGAAGATGGTTATTTGGTCAAGTTGTTTGCCAAACTTGTACTAGTTGACTATGAGAAGCTTTGATCAACTTATTGTCCTGGTAGGTTAAACTTTCTGACTACCTTGGGAAGAAATATGTTATCCTGTTTTTCTATCCACTTGACTTCACATTCGTGTGTCCAACTGGTAAGTTAAAATTGCTTCAATATTTGCATATAATTTTCACATTCTAAGAGGAAATGATCCTGAGACTGATGATGTTGTGTTATGGTTGTTTTCATTTACAGAGATAACTGCTTTCAGTGATCGCTACGCAGAATTTGAAAACTTGAATACAGAAATCTTAGGTGTTTCAATTGATAGTGTGGTAAGAGTGCTTTCTCTTTAATATTTGAAAATCTTGTTTACTTTTTGCTACTTATTTTATTCATATCAATACAGTTTTGTCTGTTGTTGTGAAGTTAACAGTAGTTTTTAAAATTTGGTTTGTGGAGTAATCTTAATCATTTGTACTACTAATTTATGTTTTCTTCCAGTATCTTGTCTGTGTCAGAACATCCTTATTTATTTTACTTAGATTGTTTGGTAAATCAAGTTTAAAAATGTCAAAAAGCAAGATTAGAAAATTCATGGGTGTGTTCCTGTGAAACAAATATCATTGCTATAGTTGGTATCCTATATCATCACTATTTAAAGCTCTTCTGGTCATTCAAAATTTTGGGCTAAATTTAGTATTAGTTTTAAAAATTTTAGGATTTTAAATTTTTACAAGTTTGCTAACTCTTTAAAAGTGGTCCAAGTTTTTTTTAAGTTTGTTACATTTTTAGAAAGGGACCTTTTATGTAACAGTAAGGTTGCTGCCGTGTGACCTTAAGATCACGGATTTGAGTCACGGAAACAACATCTTGCAAAGTAGGACAAGACTACGTACGCCGCATTAGCGGGAGCTTCATGCATGGTGTTGTCCTCCTTTTTTTTTTTTTGTTATATTATTCGGGTAAGTTAGACCTTATCTTAGAATAACTAGTCTTTATATTTGATTTGTAAAAGAGGTTCGGGTCTCGTCTAATTTATTCTTTGATTTTATGGTATTTCCTCTTTATGAATTTCTCATGTGAGATTGCATTTCATGCTACATCAAATGGTATCAAAGCATCAGCTACATCACGTGGTGATCTACTAGTTGCTGGGTACAATTGGTTTATTAGTTTCAATGTTATTCATATGTATTAGTGTGATTATCTAAGCAATTGATTACACTCTTATGTTGATATTATTAACAACATACCTGGAATAAGAACTCGCCATCCTCTATTGTTGTTCACTGTTTCAGGCAAATTTTAGGGATTCTAAAAAAAAATAAAAATTGGTTAAAACATAAAAGTTGGATTCTCCTCTGCAGTTCATTGTGGATTTTGGTAGAGATGCCAGTAGAACAAAGATGTTTACTTCCATCCATGGATCTTAATTGCTAGTCGACTATTGCATCATTTATTTTACCAGTATCTACGTCGTCCTCCATGTGGAATCTGGAAACTAGAGTTGTTTCTTAGCTCTGTTGATTCTCCTCTGCAGTTCTCCCATCTTGCATGGGTCCAGACAGACAGAAAATCAGGGGGGCTGGGAGACCTGAAGTATCCATTGATTTCTGATGTTACTAAATCAATCTCAAAATCTTATGGGGTTCTGATTCCGGATCAGGTAAACATTTATTATGAGCCAATTAAAATTAACCACATAAATCACATTAAATCATTATGGACTGTTTTTAACCCACTTAATTGCTCATGTTCTCACAGGGTATTGCATTGAGGGGACTTTTCATCATTGACAAGGAAGGAGTCATTCAACATTCAACCATTAACAACCTTGCCATTGGTAGGAGTGTAGATGAAACCTTGAGGACCCTTCAGGTAATAATAAGAAGAAAACAGCCTTAATTACTTTGTACTCGGTAGTCTGGTAAACATGCTGTGATTACGTTAATAACAAGTTTATCACAGTATTGTTCAAGACAAAAAAAAAAAAAAAGGAACATAAGTGAAATAATGCCCCCCATTAACAATTAAGAAGGGCCTCATTTGTACCCTAATTATGTTCAATAGATGATTCTACCAGGTATGTATTTTATTTTAAATCGAGACTATTGAAGAATAAGTGTGGAGAGGGCTACCTAGACTACTTTTATCAATCCCACATACAAGTTACTACCAGTTTTACCTGAAATATCATACGTATTCCCCATATTTTGCAGGCATTGAAGTATGTTCAGGAGAACCCAGATGAAGTTTGCCCTGCTGGATGGAAACCCGGAGAGAAGTCTATGAAGCCAGATCCTAAACTCAGCAAAGAGTATTTTGCAGCCATTTAGGAACGATGTGATTGCGATCAAGTGTTAAAGAGTGGACAGAGTTTTGTTGCCCAGCCTTTTCTTATAGTACTAGTGATTTTTTACTTGTCGAGTTCCATGCTTGGATCAATAACTTCCATAGTAACTTACTATGTATGCTTTTTTTTTTTTTTTACCAAAAATCATATTTTAATAATTTTCTTTCTTGAACTATATTTTTTTTCTTAACATAAAAACTATATATATATATATATATATATATATATATTACTGAAATAGTTTTGATTCAGTTTTATTGTAACAGTTACCGATAGTTGTTATAATGAGTGAAAGTCATCAAATCGCTGTTACACCATATAGAAGTTAATAATTAGTTGTTATATGTCGTAGTAATTATTTGTTAACTTTTATCTAGTCAATTGTGATCATATAATATTTATTTTGAAATGTGATGAGTATCATAGAGTTTTTTTAGTTTGTTTTATTCATTGAAATCTTATTTTAATTGGATTATCATTTTCTAATAAACAAAATCAATATATTATTTGTTATATTTGTTAATTTCTATACCCTCAATTGACATTAGATAATTTCATTTAAAAGGTAGTAGGTGTAATAAAATCTCTTAATTTATTTTACTTATTGAAATATTATTTTAATCATATTATTATAAGCCAATAAGTAACATCAACATAAAATAATGATAGTATTATAGAAGTTAGCAAGTAGTTACCACACATTGTAGTAACTAGCATTACTTAAAAAAAATCCTTTAATAACGGGATTTCTCGATGTTAAAGGGATAATTTTTGTCATTGATGAGCTTTATCGATGATACTAAATACCGTAGGAGGGTGTCACTAAAAGGCCATGTTGGGAAAAGATTAGCGACAGAAACAAAATGTTGTCAGTAATAGCTCATAACGACCTTATACACTACTGTCATTAAAGGATAATAATGACAGATTTATATATCATCTTTAATGATAATCGTGGTTGTCATATGTACGATTGTTAATAATAATGAGGGTTATATGCACCGTCAATAGTAATTTAATATCGTTTTGTTTAGCGGTGATGTTGCATACTGTCATTGATGGCAACAACGAGGGTACCTATACATAATTCACTTTTTCAACTTGTCAAAATATTAATTAAAGAGACAATATATATTTTCTGTAAATATATTAATGAATTCTAATAAAAATCAAAATACAGTATATATTAAAATATGATCTATTAGTTCATGATAATTGTATGTACATTAAACATGTAAAATTAATATTCATTTATATCAAAAGTATTAAAGTCTTCAAAGGTGAAATGTTAACATTTTTAAAAACTCCAAAAAATATATTTCACTATAAATCTCCAATACCTATAATAAATATACAAAAAATAGTATCACAATAAGTGTTAGGAGATTATTTGTGCAATTATCTCTGGATCAAAGTTGACCAGTTTCACTAAATTCGAGTGGATTTGAGCTTGAGTTTTAATTTTGGATAATATATTTAGAAAATATCTGAAAAAGGTCAAGTATGTTAAGGTTGACCGGATAATTGACAATATATAAGAAAAAAGTCAAGTAGGCTAGTAAAGTCCTAACTAGCAATTAGGTAAAGTAAAGTCTAGGTGGGTCAAGGAGAAGATCGTATTTTGACAAAGAAAAGTCATTACGGTTAAATAAAAGGAAGTCCAAGTGAGTCAAGGAGGATCACACATTCGTAAAGGGAAGTCCTAACTGCGATTAGACAAAATAAAATCCAAGTGGGTTAAGGAGGTTCGTACTTTGGCAAAGAAAAGTCTTAATTCTAGTTTAGGCAAAAGGAAGTCCAAGTGGATTAAGGAGAACCATACATTGACAAAGGGAAGTCCTAACTGCGATTAGGTAAAGGAAAGTCCAAGTGGGTTAAGGAGTACCACATGTTTACAAAGGAAAGTCCTAACTGTGGTTAGGCAAAGGAAAGTCCAAGTTGGTCAAGGAGGATCACACGTTGGCAAAAGGGAAGTCCTAACTACGGTTAACAAGAAGAAAATGCAAATGGGTCAAGGAGGGTCGTACTTAGTGATCAAAAGTCTAACGAAAGGTTGGCAAAGTCCAAGTGGTTCAAAAGTTGACCAGACATTAGGTGGGGAAGTCACAACAGGTCACGATTGATCGAAAGTTGGGCAAATGAACCCTAGACTTGGGTTAAGCAAGTTAAGATTGGGCAATCAATTGGGCCAAAGCTAATCGATTAGGTGATCGATTGGAGCCTTTCTTCGTGTAACAGAAGACATCTGGATCAATTGGGCAATCGATCAAGAGCTGCGCCAATCAATCATGTGATGAATTGGGAGTTCTTCTTTGTGAAACAGAAAGGGCTTGGATCGATTGGGCAATCAATCAAGGCCAATCCCAATCGATTAGGCAATTGATTTGGAGAAGAAGTTCACGACAAATAGTGAGTTCTTGATTGATCAACAGATTGATTAAGAGGAGTTTTTCGCGAAGCACAGTAGCTTCCTTGCGAGAGCATAATCGATTAGATGATCGATTGGGAGAAGTTTGCGAATGAACAGAGTTTCTGAATCGCTTGAGTGATCGATTAAGTAACCTCGTAATCGATTGACTCATCGATTAAGAGAAGAAGAAAAAAGTCGTTGCGAGGTTTGGACGACTGGATTTGCTTGGATCTAACGTGGAAATCGATTGGGGGTAAGGCAATCGATTGAGAACCCTAATCCAAGGGATATAAAGGCGTTCAAAGATTCAAATCAACAACTCTTCTTCTCCACCCCTCTCCGCTAGTTCTTGAAGCTTCTTGGAAACAAGTGTTTCTATACTTTCCAAGTATCAAGAGGCAATTCATAGCAACAAGAGATCAAGAGCAAATGTCGTTTATTGTTGTATTCATTTCTTTGTTAGTATTGTATTTCTTGTTATACTTCTCGTATTTGCTTGTGCATTTGTTTCTATGAGGCTTCTCCGCCTCCTAGAATGAGGTTTTCATATTGTACTATGAGTGAAGAGAGTGGATCCTTGGATTAGTCACCTCAAGGAGGTGGCTAACAAGTAAAATCAAGGGAATTAGCATTGATTAAAGTCTTCCTCTTTAAATCATCATCAATGAAGCGATTTGAGCTAATCACCTCCCTCTAGTTCCCGAAGTGTCTTAACAAGTGGTATCAGAACAAGGTCGCTCTTCATTGGACTAATCGCCGAGAGAGCAACGAGCTAGAGGAAGCATAAGAAGTTTGAAGTAAAGCCCTAATTTCAACGGTAAAAGACTCATCATCAAGGAGCTCAACTTCATATGGAGTGTCAAGATGGATTCAGATATGATATCCGAGCACCTCCATTATTCGGAATTCGTAGCTTCAATCTTTGGAAATCAAAGGTCAAAATTTTTTTTTTATGATGGAGATAGAGCGATCGTTTGCTCTAATAGAGGGTTTTGTAGCTCCGAGAGATTTAAAGGGAAAGCTCCTCAAGAAGAAGAAATAGAATGAGGAACAAATCAAGAGATACAAGCCCAATGAAAAGGTAACCAAATTATTGGTTAATTTATTGTCAAGCACCATCTTGTGCAAAATTGGAGAATATCAAGATGCTAAGGAGCTATGGAGCAAGTTGACAAAACTTCATGAAGATCTAACCTCAGGGTAAAGTGTAGCAAAATCCAAAAAAGAAAACTCTTTGGATCAAGAACAAGACGTTTTAGAGGTTGAGAGATACTCAACATCCGAGGATGAAATTGAAGAGTCATCCACATCAAGGATTGAGGGAGAGCAAAGCTCATCAATACAGGAATAAGAAGAATCTTCTACCTCCGAATCAAATGAAGAAAAATGTGTCACCTTTACAAGCAAAGGTATAGAAATTTTAATTTGTAAAAATAAAAAGTATATCATTTCCTTTGAGTGCAGGGAGAATGGACACTTCAAGAGCAAGTGTCTAAAGTTAGCTAAGAAGAAGGGTCAAGTGGCACCCAAGGGCAAGGAGAAGTCAAAGGAGGTTGACCCCGTGGTACGAAAGGGCAAGGAGCACATGTGTGCTTCTTGTACAAACAAAAGGAACATTATCATAACCAATGTCCAAAGGGTAAAAATCCTATCAAGAAAAAAGGAGGAAACTCAAGTCAAGGGGGGGGGGGGCTTCAAAGGGCAAGACTAAGATACCACTAGTTAGTGATACTTATTTAAAAAAATAATAAAAATATGCTAGAAATAATTTTTATCATTTTAATGTTATTTATTATGAAAATAGAAAGCATGAAAAACCTAATAATAATTACAAGTCATTTCATATTAGGACTACCGTACTTAAGGTTAGGAAGGTAGATAACAGTTTAGGCAAGAAATTGCAATAAGTTAAATATGTACCTAAACAGAAAAATGCCCAAGGAAATAATAGAAAATCCAAATTTGAGGATTTTAAGGATAGAAAATCAAGTCTTGAGGTCAAAGCTTGATAGATTAGAGAAGACCCTTAAGAAAATGACAAATAGAGTTTTAGGGTCTAATAAGCAAAACCTAGGTTTAGAAAAATAAGAGTTATTCAATAGTAAGAGAGGTTTGGGATACAAACTAAAAGCCAAAGAGAATGTGCCCTTGTACTATAGAGTTCCATATGGTTATAAAACTAACCTTAGGTCTAGGAGTCAAGCCAAAGTTACAAGGGAAGTTATATCTAGAGTTGACTTTGATGAGACTAGTGTGACCAAGACTTCTAAGAAGTCTAGAAAGATCATTAGGAAGCTATCAAGGGAAGTTATTCTAGTGAATACCTAGAACACCCAAGAAACATCAATAGATTTTGGGTTCATAAGAGTGCGTTCTCTACGCTCTAGGTGGCTTTAGAGTGTATCAATTCTAAATGGAATGGTAGGTAACCCAACCCTGGTGAAGTTGGCACGTTGGGACATTTTCAAGGCATTGTTACACCTTGAAAATAGAAAGTTGATTTTTACTCTTGAAAGAGTGAGAATGTGCCAATAAAAATTTAAAGATTTGAACTTAATTAAATTTGCACAATTAGTACAAAAGTCAAAGAATTACTAAGTTGAGATTTTGACAATTTCTTAAGGAGGCAAGGGTAAACTTAGGCTTATTTTTAATTTAGAAATTAGTTAAGTGATACTTAGATAGAGAATTTAGGTATTTTATTTATGTTAAAATTACCATGTTATGTGTGCACTATCATATTGTTGGTTCCCTTGAGGGCCACAAGAGGGGGGGGGGGTGTGAATTGCCCTAAGAATAAAAATTAAAGTTTTCTTGGCTTTTCAAACTAAATTAAAAAACACTTGTTTAACAATAAAATAATTGACAAGAAAGAGAGAAGAGGCAGATCTTTTTACTTGATTTACAATCAGAGGATTGCTAGTCCAAGACGTTGAAAACTCGCTATCAAATTTCCTTCTGACGGAGAAGTCTCTTATAACAGTTTAAGCACTAGATTACAAAGTAGAACAGAAAGAAAATCATTTTCAAGTGTTGTTCTAAACTACTGAGATCAGGACTCTATTTATAGCCTGCTGGTCAAATCTGACTTTTTGCTAACATGGAATCTCCGGACGCTTGGAAGGGCTCCGGGTACTTGGACGTAGATAAAACTTTTATTGGTGCAAGGAGCACCAGACGATTGAACTTGAGTTTTGATTATGACAAAGGATTCAAAAGTTAAGATGTCTTATTATTTAACAAGTGTGATTGAGCTTGTAGGAAAGTCCTAAGTGTTCTTAGGTAAAAATCCTAATGGATACTATGCAGGTGGAAAACCCAAGGGAGAGATAACCCTAGGTTATGGAAAGTCCTAGCTGCAGTTAAGAAATAAAGTCCTGGTCCGGGGGACTGGGCAAATTCTTGGTGGGTCGAGGATGTTAGGCGAAATCCTAGTGTCGAGGACACTAGGTGAAAATCTTGGGGGTCACAGATACCAGGTGGAAGACTGGATGGGTTGGGATCGGGCGTTTAGCATGAAGTCCTGACATCTCAGACGTTGAGCAAAAGTCCAAATGGTTTGGATGATTGATCTTGCAAAAGGTAAACTCTCCTGAGAGGAGTAGGTGAGGACACGTTCCTCGTTGAGGAAATAGTAGGCGTCGGTTCGACTTAGGGTTTCTGAGAAATTTGAAAGTCAAATTGGACAACCCAAAGACTGTTGAGAAGTTCCATTATTCACATTTTATTGTGCTAACTTTGTTTTGTAGGGTATGTTTAGTATTTTGGACTAACGTATCTTGTAGGGAGTGAAAAGCACATTTTAAGCTCAGATGAACAATGTTCAAGGCACCTCCAGGGCGGTTAGAGGCGCCTCGAGTGGCTTGGCCAAAGGCCTACGTGGAGAGGCGCGAAGGTGCATTCAAAGTGCATGAAGGCACCTTGGATATCGGATGGAAGGAGCTTTCCATTAGCTTGAAGGCGCATTTGAATGGATGAAGTTCGCAGAAAGCAGAGCTTATCAATATTGCGGATTTGGGGATAGAAATCCAAGCTGGAGGGCCTTCAATGGGGTTGAAGGCGCCTTCAACAACCCATAAAAGGCTGGTTCGAACATAGGGCTAGAAATAACTCATTCTTGCAATCCTTCACTTGTGCACTACTTTAAGGACGATCCTACGACTCTGTGACGCGACTCCGACGACTAAAAGATGCTGGGACCAGTTGGGCCAGCTAGAAGCCGGGCTGAATAGCCCTACACAAATAAAAAAGAAATATCCTTCTCGAACTTAAAGAAACACTTGCATAAATAATTAAAGACTGAACTTAAAAGAAAAGAGACACCGGAGTTTACTGGGTTACAACCGGGGAGGTTGTTAATCCAAGGAAGATGATCATACTAAATTCTCCTTCAGGCGAAGAAGCCTCTTTTACAGCAGTGTAAGCACATAAAAAAAGAAGCTAAATAAAATAGGAAAGTGCACAAGTGTTGTTACAGTGATTGCTTGATTGATTGAAAAGCTTCTGGACCAAGGCTGTATTTATAGCCTTGGTCGGGGTGCCTGGAAGGTTCTAAGCACTTGGAAGGGGGTAAAACTTTATCCCCTTTGCAACGAATCATGTTCAAACGTGATATGGTCAAAGTTGTATTTCGGGCGCTCGGATTGATTTCGGGCGCTCAGATCGATTTCGGGCGCCCGGATCGATTTCGGGCTCTCGGACCCTTAAAGTCAACATTATTGACTTTTTGTAGTCCGGGCTCTCTGCTTCGGTTCTACTCGCCTCGATCCAGATCTTCCGCTCTACTCGCTTGGGTGATTTAGGCCAATCGAAGTAAAGCTCATATAAACCCAATTTCGGCCTTCTCGAGTAACCTTCCGCTCCGGATTCTCGTCCCTCGGAAATGCCGCGCGCTTCCTTCTCGTCCGCCCGCGTACTCTTCTACAGAACCTCATCCCTCGAACGCACTAAGCCCGTCGGCTCTCTCCCATGTCGTCCTTCTCGCTAGCTGCATCTCTGCTCGACTTATTGTATTCCTAAACTCCTGCACACTTAGATACAAGGTTAAAATACCACAAGACCTAACCTAACTTGGTTGATCACATCAAAACAACCTTGGGGTTCCAACAATCTCTCCCTTTTTGATGTGAGCAACTCAAGTTAAGATAGGGTAAAGAGACATAAGGTTAAAATAATAAATTTTGTCATAAAGTGCAAAAAAAAAATAATTTGAATCTACCTCCCCCTAGACTTAATCTTTTCCTTCTCCCCCTTTGATCACATAAAAATGGGGTACCAAGAAAAAAATCTAAAGGTAGAAAATTTTTGAAATAACTTTATCAAATTTTAAAAATTTTGATAATTCTGAAAAAATTTATGAAAATTTATAAGTAAAAAAATTTCAAGCAGAAAAATATTTTTGACTAACTATTTAAATCAAACAATATTTTTTGAGAAAGTTTTGCTAAGTTTTTGCAAGCAAAAATATTTTTGAGAACTTTCTAAGAAAAATTCAAGCCGAAAAAAATTTTCTAAGTAAAAAAAAATCTAAGTTAGATATTTTTGCAAAATATTTTTGAGACTTTTCCAAGTAAGAAAAATATTTGAAATTTTTTTTAAAGCATTAAGTATTCCCAATTTACTGGTTTATCAGTTAGTCAATTAAATATTTTATTTCAATATTTAGCTTCCAGGCTGTGGCGAGGCACTAGGCCTTCTTAGTTATTGGATCATCAACCACTTTTAGACAAAGTCTCATACAGAAATTAAACGTTTAATTTTCTCGCTGAAAGCGCTAAATCTAAGTTAAGGTTTAAGTTAAACAAGAATTCGGAACCCAATAAGGTTCCAACCAACTGGATTAATTAGATATTTCTTAGGGATATATTTCTTTGAAATATTTCTAATTTGTCCTTTGTGATATCTAAAGTACCAATTTGGACTGTTAAATTTTCTATAACTTATATTAGATAAGCATGCATGATTTTTTAAGTTATTTATTTCTTTTTGCAAAATCTCATTTTCTAATTTTATTTTGTCAAATTCTTCTAATGGACATGATTTTGCTAGAATACTTTCAAATTTCTAATTTCTATTTCCAATTTACAGCAATCTTTAGTTAATAGTTTAATAAATTTAAATAATTTATAGGGAGGAAGAGATTGTACCTGACTTACCTTATCGATCTCGTTATTCGTGACTCTCCTTGAACTGTTACTTTCTTCCGACGTAGCTTCCCCTTCATCGATGCTCTCAATACTCATGTTGGACGAGCTTGAATTGTAGTCCTTGTCTTGATAACTTGCCATTAATGCAAGTCCGGAGAAGGCCTCGACTTCCGATTCGAAGGACGTATCGTCTCACGTCGCTTTTAGTGTCTTGAACTTGTTTGTTTGGACATGCTTCTTTCCTTTGTCCTTGTCCTTGTTCCTTAGCTTGGGGCAGTTGTCTTTAACGTGTCCTTCTTCATTACAGTAGTAGTGAGATATCAGAAAATTTAATATATAGGGTTATTTCAGAAATAGCCTTATAGAATTTTTCCGGAATTTTTAGAAATTTTCTGGGAACTTTTTGGAGCTCGTACGACGAGTTGTGAGGGGATGAATTGACGGGTTCAGATAAAGCCTCTTTGGGATCCCTGTTTAAGTGAGGAAATGTTTATTATATAAATTCCTTTTCTTTTAATTCTTTCCCCAAATAAGAAACGCCGATCCCTTTTGAATCCCGAACCTGAACCTCTCTTCCCCTCTTCCCTGCGATTTCCCGATCTCCTTCTTTCCCCTTCCTCTGTTCTCTCCGCGGACAAAGCAAAGCCGACGGTTCCAACGGCCGTCGACCTTGACGGAAATCAGTGGCGTCGTCGGAGCTCGACGGTGTCGAGGAAGACAAGCTGGATCTGATCTAGGAGTTGCTGTTCGGTGAGTTTTGCGGTCGATCACCGAAGATGCTCGGCTAGGGCACGGTGAGGAGCAAGATTGCATCGTCTCCCCGCAAATCAACTTTCCCTTTCCTCTCCTCACGCTGCTCACAGAGGGATCCACTGCCGGATTGGACCGAGCGAAGCCATCAGGAGGTGATCAAGAAAGGTACGACATCGCTGGATTCCACTAGATTAGGGCTTTATTTTGATTGTCTCCGGCCGATTGACCTTCGGTTCTTTCTTCTTGAGTTGTTCACACAACGATCCGTGTCTCCTCAATTGGATCAGATTGGGCGATTCTTTCTAGAGACAACCGATTGAGGTAAGGTTAGGTTGTTAATTCGGTTGGTGTTTGGATCTGTGATCTTCTTGCTTGATTCATTGCTTGATTCGATTGATCCAGTGAGGTTAGGTTCTGTGATTCGTAAGGTGAATCCATCAGTGAGGATCTGTTGAGTGTGATCTTGGTTCCAGTGGTGTTCCCTTGCCGGCATCACTTCAACCAGCATCACCAGTGGCTTTGGATCAAGAGCAGAGGTTTGAACTGAGGTAAGGAATAGGGAATTGATACATGATCATGTGTAGATTTGAACTAGGGTTAGGTATGTATTGAACTAGGAATAAATTTGATTACTAGTTGATACATGATTAGTATGATTAGATTTAATTGTTTAGATAAATCTAATGGAATGATTAGGGTTAAGGTAATTATCCCTAGTCAACTGTTAGATTTAATTTAGATATGGATTGCTAATCTAATTGGTGATTAGGGATTAGGTAACTAATCCTAATTGACCGTTAGATTTAATTAGATAGGATAAGGTTGTGTGATTATGGTTTTGCCCTAATTTAGTTTTAGGGATTTTATATAGTTATTCATTTGGATTTAGCTAAATAAAATATATATATTGTTTGACACAGGACTCTGATTCGAGACAGACGTCTCGACGTTGGATTTGGCGTGATACTACCTGCTATTTGAGGCGGGTACCCTTTGACTTATCTCTTGATAGTGTCTTAAGATATGTGCAGTTTATATATACTTACTAGTGTTGGTAGTTAGTACTTCCCTGGTTAGTTTAGTTGATACCTGATGTATGCTTCTACTGATAGCTGCTATACATTAGTCTAGAATGTTTTTCTTTCTGGCTATGTTTATCTGTATTCATAGAGTTAGAGATATTTATTGTGCTTCCCTCTATACTGGATTAGTTGATAGATATGCTGGATATGTGTTGTTGGATTCATGTTGTTTATTATCCTTGTTATATATGTGTTTATCTTTTTGGCACCTACACATATGGAGGATATGCTCAGGTATGACATACTGTATCCGCATGCACCATATCGCATGATTGCATGCTGGGCGATTGACGACTCCATTATTGTTGAGCTCGTCGGCCGACTACATGGACCTCTGCAGATGTGACCACTGCATGGGTAGTGGCACAACACTTAGGGTGTGTATGGTAGGTTGCTCGGTGGTGCACCGCCGGGGTGCTCATGGGTAGCACGATACAGCGGGGTTGCAACCGGGGTCCCTCCCCGTCATTGTGTACCAGGAGATGAGAGCATTGCGCTCCCTCACTATGTCTGAGGTAGGAGGATAGGTGTACTCCGACAGCATCCCATCCACTCGGTCACTCATCAGGAGTAGTGACGGCAGAGTGCACAGTGTCACAACCCTACCGACTCGGTCTCGCCATCGCGTGTGAGACGGCTGACTGGCGTCAGGGGTGACCATGCCATATTACATCATATACACATATTTCATTTATTGTGATTGTTGCATATTGGATGATGCACTTGGGTGACTGCATATGATTGACATGCATACAGGATACATGCTTATTTACTTTGACTATCTTTGTCTGTGTATGCCCACAGTCATTTGCCCAAGCCTCGCAGGTGAGTACAATTTATTTCAGTTATGCATTTTCTTATTATTCTTGCTATAGACTGTACTTTATGCCTATTGCTGGTTATTACAATTTATTTCAGCTATGCATATCTGTTATACTGTTAGGAGACTGCACCGTAGGTTGTACTGTTAGGAAACTGTACTGTATGCTCTATGGTTTAGTGTACTGTACCATAGGATGTTACTGGTGGTTATATGCTGCTATACATATCTATTGGATTACCTGCTGAGTTCTTTGAACTCACCCCGTAGTTACTATTTTTCAGGTTGAGGCCGTCGGGAGATATTCCAGTCGCTAGCCCCATTATCGTGAGAATTTTTCTTTGTCGGATTATATTTTGCTTTTGCATCTTATATACTTGTATTGTGGGTTTGTATTGTGGACATTGAATATTCGGGTTTGTTACTTTTGTTTTCCGCTGCGGATTTTCTCATTACTTCGTGGATTTGTTTTCTTCGTTGTAGTGGAGTAGGATGTTTACATATATCTTCGAGGATTCTTTATCGTCGTTCTTCCTTATTAAACTGTGTGGATTGATTATATGTTGAACTGTGTGGAATGTTGATATAAACTGCGTGGTTTGTTTCTTATTTGTATTGTATTGTTCCGGCTGTGTGTGGCCGATGTATAGATATATGTATTCTGGATTCATATTGTCACCCGTACAGGGGAGATGCTGTCGAAATTTCTTCTAGCAGGGACTACCTGGGGCATGACAATATTTTTGGTATCAGAGCGGGTTACGATATTTGCTTGGCATTCTAGATTTTTGGGATTTTATTTGATACCAATTTATTTGGTATCAGAGCAGGTACACGATACTTGCTCTTCGTTTTGGATTTTTGAGATTTATCTGATACCAATTTATTTGGTATCAGAGCTATTTAGTATCAGAGCGGTTCTGATACTAGTTCTTACGAGTTTTGCGAGCTTATCTGGATATTTTGAGATTGTACGGATTTTCATCGATTTTATCGTTTCGGAATTTTGAGGTATTTTGACGAGGTTCTATTGGGGGCTAAGCAGTGACAGGACATCTCCAGACGGCAAATAGGTAAATTTAGGTAAATTTATAGTTCTTATACGTATAGTGATATCTGGATAACATTTTGTTTATAGATATGATACATACACGTATTCCGGTATCAAGACGTGGTCGTCCACGTAAGATGCCGATAGATTCTCCGGAGACAGAGTCTCCAGAGAGATTTGCTAGGGTCGAGCTTGTTCGTCAGGGACAGACTCATCAGGATATTATAGGCACGTCAGATTATAAGACCCTGACGGTTTCGACATCAGAGGTACATACCTCGACTGTACCATTAGTGGTATCACCTTCAGTATACCCGACACCCCCTCCAGTCGTGCCTACTACTACGTACTTGAAGTACGAGACGGGGCAGAGATCTGGTGGGACACACAACGCTTGATTTTAGGCGAGCTGCATATTACATGGGCGAGATTTAGAGAAGCATTCGAGAGTCAGTATTTTCCCCGAGCGTATCAGATGACACGCCGACAGGATTTTCTGAGTCTTCGACAGAATAACCACTCAGTGATGGAGTATAATGCCGAATTTAATCGGTTGACCAAATTTTGTCCTGAGTTGATAGCCGATGACAAATCTCGTATGTTTCAGTTTGTCTAGGGACTGGACGGGCATCTTCAGGTGAAGATTGTCGATTTTGGTAGTTCATCATACACAGAGGCACTGGATAGAGCTCTTATGATTGAGTCAGCTCATTAGAGAGTGAATGCAGACAAGAAAAAGGAAGCAGACTGATCGGACTTCCGGTCAGACCCAGTAGCCACAGACTACTGGACAGCAGCAGAGCAGTCGCCTTCAGACGGGTCAGAGTACTTCTGAGTCATCTGGCTGACCCCAGAAGTCAGGACGATCTTCATCTGGACATTCCCGGTCTTCTCTGTAGAATCGGAAACAGTCCACCGGTGACTCTCACTACACCAGATGTGGATCTTGAGGTCACATCATCTCTGCATGTACTCTGGGACAGTCAGTTTGCTATTATTGCAAACTGCCTGGACATTTAAGCCGAGACTGTTCGCTGAAAGCTCAGCATGTAGCTTCCGGAGTTTCTGTTTCGGGAGGACCATTTGGTCAGTCTGGAACTCAGCGAGGAGGGCCGAAAGCCCAAATCTTCACATCGTCAGCAGAGGACAGCTCCTCCTGCAGCAGCTGCATATGACATGCACGGGCAGGAGCATTCCGGTGTCCTTATGGAGAACCCCACAGTATTCCGCCCTAGTGTTCTCCTGTATTATTCGTCAAGAAGAAGGATGATACTCTGAGGTTGTGCATCGATTATAGGCAGCTGAATGCAGTGACTATCAGAAATAAGTACCCCTTGCCACGGATTGAGGATTTATTTGATCAGCTCAGAGATACATCAGTGTATTCTAAGATTGATCTGCGGTCTGGATATCATCAGCTGAGAGTTAGAGATTCTGATATTCAAAAGACAACATTTCACACCAGATACAGACATTACGAGTTTTTGGTAATGCCATTTGGGCTTACCAATGCTCCTGCAGTATTTATGGATCTGATGAACCATATCTTTCTGGAGTACATAGATCAGTTTGTTATTGTGTTTATCGATGATATATTGATCTATTCGCGTTCTGAGGAGGAGCACGCGCAACATCTTCGCATAGTCTTGGAGACTCTGCGACGACATCATCTGTATGCGAAGTTCAGCAAGTGTGCATTTTGGTTATCTTCAGTTGGTTTTCTGGGACACATGGTGTCAAGCCGAAGTATCTCAGTAGATCCTCAGAAGATCGAGGCTATCACTAGCTGGGAGCAGCCGAAGTCAGTCCAGGAGATCCGCAGTTTTTTGGGACTGGCTGGATATTACAGATGATTTGTTGAGGGTTTCTCCCGTATTGCTATGCCGTTGACACGTCTGACCAGAAAGGGCGTGAAGTTCATGTGGTCAGAGGCTTGCGAGACCAGCTTCCAGGAGCTGAAGCGGAGATTAGTATCAGCACCAGTTTTGGTTTTACCTTCTGGTGATGACGGGTTCGTACTTTACACAGATGCATCCCTTCAGGGCTTGAGCGCTGTTTTGATGCAACACGGTAGGGTAGTCTCCTATGCTTCTCGTCAGTTGAAGGAGCATGAGAAGAACTACCCAGTACATGATTTAGAGCTAACCGCTATTATCTTTGCTTTGAAGATTTGGCGACATCATCTTTATGGTATTACTTTTGAGATTCTCACTGATCATAAGAGTCTCAAATATATTTTTACACAGAAGGAACTCAATCTACGACAGAGGAGATGGATGGAGTTCCTGAAGGATTATGATTGTACTATTAGCTACCATCCGGGTAAAGCTAATGTGGTTGCTGATGCACTTAGCAGGAAGTCCAGAGAGACTTTAGCTTGTCATCGAGTTTTAGTCACGGACTTGATTCAGGGATTCTCCGAGTTGGGCCTTGAGGAGCAGGGACGGACAAAGTAGGGTATTCTTGTTACTATGGTTGCTCAGTCGTTGATCAGGATGAGGATTCGAGAGGCCTAGGCCGGAGATCAGCATTTACAGTTCATTAGCAGCCAGATAGCTTCCGGACAGCAGACCGAGTTTACACGAGATGACGAGAGTATTATTTATTTCCGAGACAGATTGTGTATGCCTCAGTCTCACTCGGTCATGGAGGAGTTACTTCAGGAGGCTCATCGTTCTAGATTTGCTATCCACCCAGGTGGAACCCGTATGTATCGTGATTTGATGCGTTCCTATTGGTGGAACGGTATGAAGAAAGACATCACGGAGTTTGTAGCTAGATGTCTTGTCTGTCAGCAAGTGAAGGTTGAGCACCAGAGACTTGCTGGTTTACTTCAGAGGATCCTTATTCCCGAGTGGAAATGGGAGCACATTACTATGGATTTCGTGGTTGGTTTGCCTAGGACTCGTCGAGGCCATGATGCGATTTGGGTAATCGTTGACCGATTAACCAAATCCGCACATTTTATAGCGATCCGGAAGACTGATTCTCTGGATCGATTAGCTGAGTTATACTGTCGAGAGATTATCAGATTGCATAGAGTTCCGCTGAGCATTATATCTGATAGAGACCCACGGTTCACTTCCCGATTCTGGCAGAGTCTGCAGCAGGCCTTGGGCACACAGCTTCGTTTCAGTACGACATTCCATCCGCAGACAGATGGGCCGTCAGAGTGGACTATTCAGACTTTGGAGGATTTGCTGAAGTCTTGTGTTATGGACTTCGGGGGCAGCTGGGAGGACCACCTGCCATTAGTGAAGTTCGCCTACAACAACAGCTATCATTCGGCTATCCAGATGGCACCATTTGAGGCGTTGTATGGTAGACCTTGTCGGACACCCACCCTCTGGGAGGAGGTTGGGGAGGTCCAGCTGCTAGGACCTCAGAGAGCTCAACAGGATGCAGAGTTAGTTCGTACTATCAGACGGAGGATGTTAGAGGCTCAGGACCGTCAGAAGAGTTATGTTGATCATCGGCGGAGACTCCTGGAGTTCTCTACTGGTGATCATGCGTTTTTGAGAGTTTCACCCACGAAAGGGGTGAAGAGATTTGGTCTTCGAGGTAAGTTAGCTCCACGATATATTGGGTAATTCCAGATCTTGGAGAGGATTGGAGCAGTAGCTTACCGTCTGGCGCTACCACCATCTTTAGCGGGCGTTCACGATGTATTCCATGTATCTATGCTGAGGAGATACGTATCCGATCCAACACATGTACTGTCAGATATATCAGCTCCCATTCAGTTTGACGTTACTTACGAGGAGGTTCCGGTACGGATTCTGGACCACAGAGAGCGTCAGCTGCGGAACAAGACTGTTCAGCTGATTAAAGTCGGATGACAGCATCATTTTGACGAGGAGGCTACTTAGGAGCTGGAGGATACGATCCGAGCTCGATACCCCTATCTTTTTACTTGAGGTATGTGGGTTAGAGTTCCTTCCAGCATTTAGACTGTTTGGTTATATTCTAGTGTTTGCCGTTGGTTATAGCAAAATTTGGGGACCAAATTTTTATTAGTAGGGGAGGATGTGAGATATCGAAAAATTTAATATATAGGGTTATTTCAGAAATAGCCTTATAGAATTTTTCTGGAATTTTTAGAAATTTTCTAGGAATTTTTCGGAGCTCGTACGACGAGTTGTGAGGGGACGAATTGACGGGTTCGGATAAAGCCTCTTTGGGATCCTTGTTTAAGTGAGGAAATGTTTATTATATAAATTCCTTTTCTTTTAATTCTTTCCCCAAATAAGAAACGCCGATCCCTCTTGAATCCCGAACCTGAACCTCTCTTCCCCTCTTCCCTGCGATTTCCCGATCTCCTTCTTTCCCCTTCCTCTGTTCTCTCTCACGGACAAAGCAAAGCCGACGGTTCCAACGGCCGTCGACCTCGATGGAAATCAGTGGCGTCGTCGGAGCTCGACGGTGCCGAGGAAGACAAGCTGGATCTGATCTAGGAGTTGCTGTTCGGTGAGTTTTGCGGTCGATCACCGAAGATGCTCGGCTAGGGCACGGTGAGGAGCAAGATTGCATCGTCTCCCTGCAAATTGACTTTCCCTTTCCTCTCCTCACGCTGCTCACAGAGGGATCCACTGCCGGATCGGACCGAGCAAAGCCATCAGGAGGTGATCAAGAAAGGTACGACATCGCTGGATTCCACTAGATTAGGGCTTTATTTTGATTGTCTCCGGCCGATTGACCTTCGGTTCCTTCTTCTTGAGTTGTTCACAGAACAATCCGTGTCTCCTCAATTGGATCAGATTGGGCGATTCTTTCTGGAGACAACCGATTGAGGTAAGGTTAGGTTGTTAATTCGGTTGATGTTTGGATCTGTGATCTTCTTGCTTGATTCATTGCTTGATTCGATTGATCCAGTGAGGTTAGGTTCTGTGATTCGTAAGGTGAATCCATCAGTGAGGATCTGTTGAGTGTGATCTTGGTTCCAGTGGTGTTCCCTTGCCGGCAGCACTTCAACCAGCATCACCAGTGGCTTTGGATCAAGAGCAGAGGTTTGAACTGAGGTAAGGAATAGGGAATTGATACATGATCATGTGTAGATTTGAACTAGGGTTAGGTATGTATTGAACTAGGAATAAATTTGATTACTAGTTGATACATGATTAGTATGATTAGATTTAATTGTTTAGATAAATCTAATGGAATGATTAGGGTTAAGGTAATTATCCCTAGTCAACTGTTAGATTTAATTTAGATATGGATTGCTAATCTAATTGGTGATTAGGGATTAGGTAACTAATCCTAATTGACCGTTAGATTTAATTAGATAGGATAAGGTTGTGTGATTATGGTTTTGCCCTAATTTAGTTTTAGGGATTTTATTTAGTTATTCATTTGGATTTAGCTAAATAAAGTATATATATTGTTTGACACAGGACTCTGATTCGAGACAGGCGTCTCGACGTTGGATTTAGCGTGATACTACCTGCTATTTGAGGCGGGTACCCTTTGACTTATCTCTTGATAGTGTCTTGTGATATGTGCAGTTTATATATACTTACTAGTGTTAGTAGTTAGTACTTCCCTGGTTAGTTTAGTTGATACCTGATGTATGCTTCTACTGATAGCTGCTATACATTAGTCTAGAATGTTTTTCTTTCTGGCTATGTTTATATGTATTCATAGAGTTAGAGATATTTATTGTTCTTCCCTCTATACTGGATTAGTTGATAGATATGCTGGATATGTGTTGTTGGATTCATGTTGTTTATTATCCTTGTTATATATGTGTTTATCTTTTTGGCACCTACACATATGGAGGATATGCTCAGGTATGACATACTGTAGCCGCATGCACCATATCGCATGATTGCATGCTGGGCGATTGACGACTCCATTATTGTTGAGCTCGTCGGCCGGCTACATGGACCTCTGCACACGTGACCACTGCATGGGTAGTGACACAACACTTAGGGTGTGTATGGTAGGTTGCTCGGTGGTGCACCGCCGGGGTGCTCATGGGTAGCACGATACAGCGGGGTTGCAGCCGGGGTCCCTCCCCGTCATTGTATACCGGGAGATGAGAGCATTGCGCTCCCTCACTATGTCTGAGGTAGGAGGATAGGTGTACTCCGACAACATCCCGTCCACTCGGTCACTCATCAGGGGTAGTGACGGCAGAGTGCACGGTGTCACAGCCCTACCCACTCGGTCTCGCCATCGCGTGTGAGACGGCTGGCTGGCGTCAGGGGTGACCATGTCATATTGCATCATATGCACATATTGCATTTATTGTGATTGTTGCATATTGGATGATGCACTTGGGTGACTGCATATGATTGACATGCATACAGGATACATGCTTATTTGCTCTGACTATCTTTGTCTGTGTATGTCCACAGTCATTTGCCCAAGCCTCGTAGGTGAGTACAGTTTATTTCAGTTATGCATTTTCTTATTATTCTTGCTATAGACTGTACTTTATGCCTATTGCTGGTTATTACAGTTTATTTCAGCTATGCATATCTGTTATACTGTTAGGAGACTGTACCGTAGGTTGTACTGTTAGGAAACTGTACTATATGCTCTATGGTTTAGTGTACTGTACCATAGGATGTTACTAGTGGTTATATGTTGCTGTACATATCTATTGGATTACCTGCTGAGTTCTTTGAACTCATCCCATTGTTACTATTTTTCAGGTTGAGGTCGTCGGGAGATATTCCAGTCGCTTGCCCCATTATCGCGAGGATTTTTCTTTGTCGGATTATATTTTGCTTTTGCATCTTATATACTTGTATTGTGGACATTGAATATTCGGGTTTGCTACTTTTGTTTTCCGCTGCGGATTTTCTCATTACTTCGTGGATTTGTTTTCTTCGTTGTAGTGGAGTAGGATGTTTACATATATCTTCGAGGATTCTTTATCGTCGTTCTTCCTTATTAAACTGTGTGGATTGATTATATGTTGAACTGTGTGGAATGTTGATATAAACTGTGTGGTTTGTTTCTTATTTGTATTGTATTGTTCCGACCGTGTGTGGCCGATGTATAGATATATGTATTCTGGATTCATATTGTCACCCTTACAGGGGAGATGCTGTTGAAATTTCTTCTGGCAGAGACTACCTGGGGCGTGACAGTGGTAGCACCTGATCATTCTTTTCTTTCTACCCTGTGGATGGTTAGTTTTACTTGAATTAAATAATTTTTTAAAGCGCCTTACCATCATTACCATTTCCTCGTCGTCAAGAGAAGATTCTGACTCATGTTCGTCTCTCGTTACCTTAAGGGTGATGTTGTACTTCGGCTCCTTCATACCTGCACATCTCGATTCATGCACTTTAAACATAGAAAATAATTCTTCTAAGGTAATAGTTTCTAAGTCTTTAGAGATATAAAAAGTATCTACTAGTGAAGCCCATTTCATATTCCTAGGGAATACATTTAACGCGTACCTTAGGAAATCTCGGTTACTTACCTTTTCTCCGAGATTAGATAGTCCGGTGATGAGCTCCTTAATCCTCGAGTGAAGATGCGCAATTGTTTCATCTTCTTCAAGCCGTAAGTTGGTCAGTTGGTTATGAAGTAAGTCTCGTCTCGTGAGCTTGGCTTTAGATGCCCCTTCATGTAGCTCAAGGAACTTCTCTCAAAGTTTCTTTGCCAAGTTGTATGTGTCGATCCGGTTGACTTCTTGTGGCGGAACGACCCTCAACAGATGGAACTCTGCTTTGCCGTTTGCCACGTAGTCAAACTGATCTTTCTTCGTCCAATGGTATTTTTCTTTGCCTTCCGGTGCTACAAAACCAAACTCCATTATTAAAAGTAAATCGAAATCAATTTTGAAAAGCACCTGCATTCACTTTTTCCAGCTAGCGAACTCCCCCTCGAACGTCGGTGGGTATATGCTTGGTCCGACCATCGTCTTTGCTTTGATCGACGGTTAGTCCTCCTGAAGCGTCCTGGCACTGATACCACTTGTTGTACCCTGGTTGGGCCGGCTAGAGGGGGGGGGGGTTGAATAGCCCTGCACAAATAAAAAAGAAATACCCTTCTCGAACTTAAAGAAACACTTGCATAAATAATTAAAGACTGAACTTAAAAGAAAAGAGATATCGGAGTTTACTTGGTTACAACCGGGGAGGTTGTTAATCCAAGCAAGATAATTGCACTAAATTCTCTTTCAAGCGGAGAAGCCTCTTTTACAGCAGTGTAAGCACAGAAAGAAAGAAGCTAAATAAAATAGGAAAGCGCACAAGTGTTGTTACAGTGATTGCTTGATTAATTGAAAAGCTTCTGGACCAAGGCTGTATTTATAGCCTTGGTCGGGGAACCTAGAGGGTTCCAGGTGCCTGGAAGGGGATAAAACTTTATCTCCTTCGTAACAGATCACGGTCAAACATGATCTAGTCAAAGTCGCATTCCGGACGCCCGAACCCTTAAAGTTTAACATTGTTGACCTTTTGCAGTCCGAGCTCTCTGCTCCGGTTCTGCTCGCCTCGGTCCAGATCTTTCGCTTCGCTCGCTTGGGTGATTTCGACCAATCTAAATAAGGCTCACTCGAACCCAATTTCGGCATTCTCGAGCAACTTCCGCTTCAGCTTCTTGTCCCTCGGAAATGCAGCGCGCTTCCTTCTCATCCGCCCGCGTACTCTTCCGTAGCAACTCATCCTTCGGACGTACCGAGCCCGTTGGCTCTCTCCCATGTCGTCCTTCATACTAGCCGCGTCTTTTGCTTGACTTCTTGTGTTCCTAAGCTCCTGTACACTTAGACACAAGGTTAAAACACCATAGGACCTAACCTAACTTGGTTGATCAAATCAAAACAACCTTGGAGTTTCAACAAAAGCATGACTTTCTGAATCCTTAAGTTGTCGGTATATTTTACTTAATGTAGAGTTGTAATATTCGAACTAATAGTGGATTCTCCAACGAAAGTGATTGACGATCGCGAGCTTTGGAATAGGAGTCGTAAAAGGCTCCGAACCAAATAAACCAAAAGTGTCAACATTTGTTTGCCTTTTTCCTTTCTTTCATTTTCACTGTGTTATTCTCTGTTTTCTGAAAAGTGTGAAAAAGTCATGAGTGCTACTCATCCCCCCTACACATCTCGATCCTATAACTTTATTCGTGTTGCAACGATTTGACTGAGGATAATTTTTTTGATCCGGGTGCCCGGAATCGGCTGACACGTCACTGCGTTGAGGAGGTGGCCTCGGGGATGCCCAGGGAGTCCGGGTGCCTGGACCAGTTCGGGTGCTTGGACTGTCAACACCTTGTTGACTATCCGGTTCTCCTCCATTTCGGCTCCATTCGTTTAAGCGATTTTGGCCATCCAGAATAGGACTCACCAGAACCCATTTTTCGATCTTCTCCTCAAGCAAGCTTCCGCTCCGGCTTCTCGTCTCTTAGAAACGCCACGCGCTTCCTTCTCGTCCGCCAGCATACTCTTCCGTAGCACCTCGTCCCTCGGACGCACCGATCCTGTCGACTCTCTCATGTCATCCTTCTCGCTAGCTGCGTATTTCGTTCGACTTCTTGTGTTCCTAAGTTTCTAAACAATTAGACACAAGACATCAAACATACACAGGGCCTAGCCTAACTAGACTTGATTGATCACACTAAAACCACAATAGAGTGCTTACACATTTGCCATGACATTATATGTTAAATTCATATTTGTTATGAAAAATGTCATATGTCATGTCATACATGCATCATTATTTATAATAATTTTTTCTTTAAAAAAATATTTATTTGATGTATGTCATAATTATTTTCATGCATTATTTTAATTTCTTAAAATTAAGGGCAATGACATCAATTGATATCCTAGGTTGGATGATTAAAGTTTAAATCCCTAGTTAGATATGCATGATCCCTTAGAGTTAGGAAAATCTATTTACATCTCACAAGACCATAGGTTTAACTTGTGTGTATTTTTAAGACACATGTTATATAAGTGAGATGTTAGGAAGATGAACAAAGCTGAAGATGTTAATTTAATGCATCTTTTTAGAGTTTTAATATCATCAACACTATAGATTATGTGAAGTCCAATCATTTAGAGAACAAGTGTAGAAGTCATGTGCATTTACCCTAAAGAACATGGTTAGAAAATTATTTCATAATTATTTTAGAAAATCTTTGTGAAGTCTATTTTTGATAGTAATCACCATTGATTAGTTGGATATAAAGTAGAGTAAACATTGAAGTTTTTCAATGGTTTCTAATTTTGTATCAATTTTTAAAATAGGAGTTATTTTCATATATAACTATTTTTTTCCTAATAGAGTATGACATAAACAATGTTTACGTGAAATTTTATGATTTTTTGATAATCGTAGAATTATTTATGAGTTTCTAAAAGTAAATCTAAAATTGAATTCAGAAAATCAGATACTCAAATCGATCAAGTGATCGATTAAGACTTGAGTGAATCGATTAGGTGATCGATTAAAAGATTTTTTCGTGAGCACAAAGGCTCGCTGAATCGATCAAGTGATCGATTAAATGCCAAAATCAATTAGTGAATCAATTAAGATGCATTTTCGCAAGTATATAGGCTCGCGTAATCGATCAATTGATTGATTGAGGTGATGTTAATCAATTAAAACTCAACTTCAATCGATTAAGACATGTCGGAATTGATTGGTAGCTAAAATCAATCGATTAGGAAGACTGTTTTTTGTTTAAATGATCTGCTTTCAATACATTAACGTACAGTTAGTCGTGTTAAATATCCCTAACCCTAAGAAATACATTGATATGTATTTAAGGATAAATTTTCTTGATGAAAATAAGAAAGAAATGGTTAAAACAGACTAACTTGGAGTTTAGGAGGAGGTTTAGTATCAAAGTTAAATTTTGAACCTCAAAATTTTAATTTTTCCTGAAGTTTAGGAACTCTAAATCATTGTTGGTGCAATGATAGAAGTTTAGTGCATATTTTGAGGGGGAGATTTTCCTTAAAAGTATAATTTTTTTATAAGGATGAAGAAACTATGAAATGTAGGAAATCTTCATTGTCTCGAGGATGAACATTGGAAATAATGGAAAATTAGAAATCTTCACTATAAGAAAACAGTAAATTAGCAATGAAATATTAACAACGAAATAGGAGTTTGTAGCTAAATTGGTCTATTAGCGGCGGACTACAAGTTCGTCGCAAATAATAATATTAAAAATTTAATTTTTCGTATGGTCATTAATGTTTGTGACGAGTTTTGCATATTCGCCGCTAAAAGTTTAGTATTAGCGGCGAATTATGTTAATTGTCGTTAATATTTTATTGTGTGGGCTTGTTACTAAATAAGGATTAGCGATGAGTATCAAAATTTATCACTACAGGTTATTTATTTGCAGCGAAACTAGAGAATTCATCACTAATCCTTATTATTATTAGCGGCGAAAATGGAATCGGAATATTCGCCGCTAATATATATTAGCGGCGAAAATAGAAAACTCGCCACCAATATATAAGGATTAGCGGTAAAATTCCCAAATTCGTCGCTAATCTCGTGCCCGCCACGATCCTCCTTCGTGCGCTCACTACTTCTCCTCCTGATCATTTTTCCTGTTCTCCTCCGTGCGCTCTTTGATTCTCCTCCGACGTTGCCACGATCAGGTTTTAGGGTTTAGGGTGTGCAATCTCTTCTTCTCCGACGCCGTTATGAATCTTCGTTGTTTTGGCGAATCCTCCTTCTTTCCTGCTCTGGCTCCAATGACTCTTGCTCCGACCCAGCTCAAGTTTTCCTCCGATTCTTTCCTTCTCTAAGAAAAGGTACCGCTATCTATATATTTTTTCTCTCCATATGATTGCACTTACACGATCTTGTTAGCAGTGTGTTTGTCTTGTTATTCATTTTATAGAAATTAGCTTGCTCTTAACTTTTGAATCAATGATAATGAATACACATTTCACTTCTATGCTCACTAAATCCTTTACATGTTCATCCATATAGTTCAAATTACAAATACAATTTGTGATCAAGTTCACGATACGTTTCTTATATTTGTTTATCATGTTTGCCATCAATGTAGTTCAAAACATTTATGTTTTTAAAGTCACTTGCTATATATAACTTAAGCTGACTTTATTTTATTTAAACTCTCATCAACTGTACAATATTGGCTGCAAATAATGTGCATATATAAGAATCTATAAATCTATGCAGTAATAACTTTTGGTTATTTCATTCATTAATCTCTCAAAGTACAATTGAAACACTATCCTTTATGTTCAAGAGAGAATTTGAGCAACACTGGAGAACCTCATGCAAATACCTCAATGAAAGCAAATCACCAAATAACCAAGACAAGGACTGCAACATAGGTTGGTGAATTCAGGATTCACTTAGTAAGAAATATAATGTCAACAACATACTCTAAATATTAATAGAATAAAGTTTATCTTGATATCCATATCTCAGACATTATATATTTTAGGTAGTACTCTACTACTTTAAAACAGAAAATTCTACCATCGTTTGGATATATGTGCACTTATGAATGCTAAATTTCCTGCACGTCGTGTATAACTTTCCTCCATTAGCAAAATGACATATAATGGATAGAGCAATGATATACTCAAGAAAAAAAATTCAAAGAAAAGTTCAAGGATTGACACATAAAGTTATAATTCACCATTTCACTTTTTGTGGGCCCCATCATTTTATGTGTCTATCCTAATTTTTCCTTGAATTTTTTCTTTAAACATATCATTTTTCATAATTGATATTCTGGTACTTGATTAACCCAAAAGAAATTTATAGTAGTTCTTGAAAATGGGGTACGAAGGGATTCTAGACCGCTGTCATTCAGTCTCACTATCTTATCGTCCTTTCTTTAGATAGTTCTTATTAAAGTTTAAATCTCAGTACTTTTAGAAAACACATACTGGTCTTTTATCTGAATCTACTACCAACACATTTGCAATAGTCTTTTAGCACCCTAAATGAAAAGTATATACAATGGAAGATAATAAGTATGGATTTGTAGCGCACTGGAAACATCAGATGTGACATGCTAAATCTACTACCAATACATTATTAATTATTACGATTTGTTACTCTCTTCTGAGATTTTTAGAGTTACTGATTATTAAACTATCTTAAAACATGCTGAAATTTATATTAATTAAGTCTTCGGTACTTATTCGGGATATATTAGAGGATTTCAAAATTGGCCAAAGCCAGTTACATCTATTTCTTCAGATGCCACCTTCTCATCTAGATCAACTAATATCATATTCCGTGAAAAATTTGAATCCACTCAAGAAGAGTTAGCAACACCAAAATTCAATTAGCAAGCACCCAAGATAAATTAAGATCAACGAAATCAAGATAAAATATGTTTGAACAAATTCTTAACCGATTGACACATAAAGCATTAGATTCCTTGATCCATGATTCATCTTCGGCTCCACCTTCTACTCCTCGATCTTAGACTGATGATGTTGTGGACTTTTGGATATAAACATGATGTTGTGAAGTTTATTTCTTGTAGACTTTGATGTTGTGGATTGTTTGATGTGAACTTGATGTTTGGAACTTGTTACTTGTTGTGTACTTTATTTGTTGTGTTACTTGTTATTAAACATTGATGTTGAGTCCTTGCATCTCTTGTTTGTGAATGCTGCTAGAGTTGTGAACTTATACTTGGATGAAGTATGAGTTGATTGTGAATTTGTTGTTAGAGCTAGTACTTGTATAAGTTTGTGAATATTGTTGTTAGAGTTGTGATGATTGTGTGAGTTTGTAAATTTATATATAGGATATAATTGAAAATAAAAAATAAAAATAAAAAAATGAAGGTTAGCGGCAAAATCTTATAAATTTGTCACTAACATTAATATTAGCAACGAATTTATAGGAATTAGTTGCTAACCACTTATATATATAAACCTTATCGCAAACGTTTGTGGTGAAATATGATTGGGTTGGCGACGATAATGAGAGTGTTAATGATGAATATTTGTCACAGTTACCATAGACGTTGGCGACTAATTGGAAATAATATCATCGGTAAGTTAATTCTTAACGACGAAAGTAGGAAAAGCGTCGCTAAATTGTTTGCGACACATGAATTTAAAGTCGTCGTAAACAATTAACTTAGCGACGAACATTTCCAATTCGTCGCTAACAATATAGAGACGATTAATTTGGTTTAGTGATGATTTTATCACGTCATTAATTTATTAACGACGAAATATAAAAAAACTGTCGCTAATTAATGTTTATGGCAAGTTTATAGCAACGATTAAGGTTGTAAATGAACCAAGTGTTCGTAAATAAACTTGATGTTCGACTTGATAAGAGTTTGTTTATGACGGTTAAATATACACAAGATTAATTAAACAAATAAGCTTGAATAGTTCTTTAAACTAAATAAACAAGCTTGAATACATATGTGTTCAGCTCGTTAACATTTGTGAACAATGTTCACAACCCATATTTATTAATAAAACTCTTTTCAATATGCTAAATAAATAATAAAATAAAATAAAATAAATAAATAAGTTTAAATTATCAAGATCAATAACCAATTAAACAACTAAAAATTTTAAATAATCAAACAAGCTTGAATTGAGAATTTGATAATATCTAAACAAACCAAGCTCAAACCATGCTTGAATTGAGAGCTCGATAACATCTAAATGAACCAAGCTCAAGGTAAGCTTCAAAAAAGCTCAAACTCATAAAAAATAAACCAACAAGCTTGAACAATCATTTCAAAAGCTTGGTTCATTTTAAGCTCGGCTTGGCTTGGTTACCGAACACTCCAAAACTCAGCCCTAGCGATGATGCTAGCGACGATAACTTTTTGTCACAAATATTCGTTTGCGACGAAAAGTAATATATTAGCGACGAAATATTTCATCGCTAAATATCAGTTTTCTTGTAGTGCTTCATTGTGATGGAATTATGCTTAAGGTTGAGTATAAGATATAATGAAAGGGATAGGACTTTTATTAAGTTCTTTTGACAAAATTGACTCTTAACGTAAAGAGTTTTTGATGTGTGTCAAAAGGAGAGAAAATATGAGATTTAAGTTAGAAACCCACATTCATGCTTTGGCATGAGATGAAAAATGGAGTTGGGCTAATATGGGTTAGCCTAACTTAAATATATTGTCAAATATCAAAAAGGAGGAAATTATTGGTGCAACCATCCTTGGGTTATGGTTGACCAATTTAACTAAATTTGAGCGAATTCAAGTTTGAGTTTCGATATTTAGACAATATGTTTGGAAAATATTTGAAACAGGTCAAACAGGTCAAAGTTGACCGCATACTTGACGATATGTGAGAGGAAAGTTAAGTAGATTGCAAAGTTCTAACTGGACGTTAGATAAGGCTGTTGAGTTGCAAGGTTGCAAATAAAGTCTCACATTAAAAACACATGGGAAAAATCATAGGTTTATAAGGGAAAGATATGTTCATTGGTATGTGACCTTTTGAATAGAGCCCAAAAATAAAACTATGAGGGTTTAGGCCCAAAGTGGATAATGTCATATCATTGTAGAGATATCTAAATTTCTTTTTATTATAACAATTGGTATCAAACCCCGGACTGACAGAAGGTTTAACCGTTAACTGTGCACAAAAGCTATTGTCTAATTGAGCCATGTGAATAGAATATTAACCTTGAACAAAGGAAGGGGCTCCCGTGTCTGAATCAAGAGGACCAGACATCATGTAGGAAGTCCTAGTAGGTTAGGTGGGCCGAGGGACAAGAAGACCTAGTGGGTCGAGGATCGGAGGTGGGAAGCATGTGGTCCTTCGTTTGAGGGGGGGATTGTTAGGTTGTAAGGTTGCAAACAAAGTCCCACATAGAAAACACATGAAAAAGATCATTGGTTTATAAGAGAAAGATCATGGGTAATCGATTGGGCCAAAGATAATTGATCAGATGATCGATTTGGAGTCTTTCTTTATGTAACAGAAGACGTCTGGATCGATTGGGTAATCGATCAAGAGCTGCGCCAATCGATCAGGTGATCAATTGAGAGTTTTTCTTCACGACACAGAAAGGGCTTGGATTGATTAGGTAATCGATCAAGGCCAATCCCAATCAATTAGGAGAAAAAGTTTGAGACAAACAGTGGGTTCTTGATCGATCAGTTGATCGATTAAGAGGAGTTTTTCACGAAGCATAGTAGCTTCCTCGCAAGAGCGTAATCGATCAGGTGATCGATTGAGAGAAGTTCGCAAATGAACAGAGAGTTTCTGAATCGATAAGGTGATCGATTAAGAAGGCTCATAATTGATTGACTCATCGATTACGAGAAGAAGAAAAGAGCCGTTGCGAGGTTTGGACGATTAAATTTGCTTGGATTTGATGTGACAATTGATTGGGGGTAAGGTCAATCGATTGAGAATTCTAATCAGTGAGATATAAAGGGGTTCAAAGATTCAAATCAACTTCTTCTCCACCCCTCTCCGACAGTTCTTGAAGCTTCTTGAAAACAAATATTGCCACACTTTCCAAGTATCAAGGGGCAATTCATAGCAATAAGAGGTTAAGAGCAAATGTCATTCATTGTTATATTCATTTCTTTATTCTTGTTGCATTTCTTATTATATTTCTCGTATTTACTTGTGTATTTGCTTGTATAAGGCTTCTCCAACTTCTAGAAGGAGGTTTTCATAGTGTACTATGAGTGAAGAGAGTGACTCCTTGGATTAATCACCTCAAAGAGGTGAATACCAAATAAAATCAAAGATATTAGCATTGCTTCAAGTCTTTCATTGTAAATCATCATCAATGAAGCAATGGAGCTAATTACCCCTCTCTCTCCTCTAGCTCCCAAAGTATCCTAACAGTGAGATTTAAAAAAAAAACTTAAAAATTTTGATATACAAAATATTAAACGTACAATTTAATTTCAACAAATAAAATAGGTACTATAATTTCATATCTTTATCGTAGCTACTTTGACAAATACTCTATTTCCAAGGTGGTGTTTAGCAATCTGAATAGCAAAGGTATCAATTCCACTAGATCAACCATGAATATGGAAATTCAATTGCATAAGATGAGTAATAGTGAAATACAAAGCTAAACTATCAGTGTAAGTTTATTTGTTTATCTTAGTTTATGAGAGTTTACAGATCTTTTCCAGGATTAGAAGGAACTTTATCATAAGAAGAGCACTCAACTTCTAGTAGTCAGATAAAGCTAACAAAAATTCTTTGTCACAGTGACAAGAGATTGAAATGATTACAATATTAGAGGGAAAATCTATAGCTAAAAGTTATGCTCATTGCTAAAAAAAATAAAGGTAAAACAATTCCACCTTCCAACAAATAATTCCTGTCGTCTTTGAATGTAGTTCCAAACAAAGGCCATACAAATTTACTAATCTTTGTAAAATGAAAAATCTTTTATATTATCTAACTCATTACATTTGAAAAAAAAATCTCAGCTGAATTTGATTTTGGGTCAAAACATGATGATTTTATTTTGGGATAAATAGAATTAGACCTTAGTTGAACCTTAAGACCCCAAATTTAAGTAGGAGAAACCAGAAATTTGATTGGATGTCAAAAAACAGAACATATATAAGTCTGTCCTAGAAGGATGCATTAGAGAAAATCCACCTAATACAAACTAGTATTAGTTGATTTGGCCAAAGTTAAAGACACTACATAATGCATTAGTGCCCTTTGTTGGTGTAGGAAGTGTTAAATGATCGAACTTAAATTTTGATTATGATAAATAGTGTAAAGTTAATGTTTTTAATTGTTCTAATAAGTTTAACTAAGTGTGCAATAAAATCCTAATTGAGACTAGGTAAAGAAGTCCTAATGGACACTAGACAGGTGGAAAGTCTAGTTATGGTTAGACAATAAAGTTTGGGAGATTGGACAAATTCTTGGCAGATCGAGGACATAAAAAAAAATCCTAGGGTCGAGTATACTAGGTAAAAATCTTGGGGGTCGCGGATACCATGTGGAAAACTGGATGGGTCGGGATTCGAACATCCAGCAGAAAGTCTTGAAGTCTCGAGTACTGAGAAAAAGTCTAAATGGTCTGAAGGACCGGTTTGGCAAAAGGTAAATTCTCTTGAGAGGAATAGATGAGGATACGTTCCCCAAAAAGGGAACTGTCGGCATTGGTCCGACCTAAGGTTTTAACGAAATTCAAAGTCAGGACCAGACAGTCTGAATGTTGTCAAAACTTATTCTTTATATATATTGTTGCCTGGACAAACTCTTTTTTGCAAGAAAGATAAAGTTGAAAAAAAGATGGGTTGAGCACCCGGACGTGAATAAACTTTTAGGATGAAGTTTCGACTAGAGCTCGCCACGTCAGCAGGTCTAGGTGCCCGGGAGGGGATCTTGTTAGAACCCCAGGGTGATTTTGATGTAGTCAACGAAGTTTAGTTAGGTCATGTTGTATTTGATCCTTGTGTCTAAGTGTGCAGAGCTTAGGAATACAAGAAGTCGAGCAGAAGACGCAACTAGTGAGAAGGGTGACATGGGAAAGGAGCCGACGGGCTCAGTGTATCCGAGAGACGAAATACTGCGGAAGAGTACATCGGTGGGCGAGAAGAACGTGCACGACATTCGAGGGATGAGAAGTCGGGGAGGAAGCCTACTCGAGGAGAAGGCCAGAAGATGAGTTCGGGTGAGCCCAATTCTGGATGAATGAAATCACCTAGATGATTGGAGCAGTGAAAGAGCAAATAAGGCTGCTGAAGATGCCTCCAACGCTGCTGGATGCGCCCTCACGTCTTTCTGGTGGAAGACACCTTCAAGTCTTTATGGAAGGCGCCTTCAACTACTTGAAGGCACCTTAGACTAGGCAAAAGTGACTATTGGTGAAGATAAAATATTATCTTCACTTGCCTCGCTGGAGGCGCCTTTCAGCTTCGGATAAGATTTTTCAGGGGCTATAAAAAGACTTTTGGAGCTAGAAAATAGACAACAACTTCTGTATTTGTTTTCTAGCAACTTTCTGAGTATTTAAAGTGTGTAAAAGACTTCTCCACCTTCAACGAAAGAGATCTACTAGTGCTTTTCAACGCCTTGGATTAATAACCACTTAGGTTATAACTAAGTAAACCTTTGGCCTTTTACCTATTCTTTATTTTATTAGTTATTGTTATTATAATTGTGCTATCGTGCTACTAATTTATGTTGAAAGAATGAGAAGGGTTTTTCTATTTTATCTTATACAGGCAATTCTCCCCTCTTGCTGGTCCCCGCTGCGCCAACAATTGATATCAGAGTCAGAACGTCTCAGAAGGACTAAACATCGATTGAAGCACTTAGATGATGGTTGGACCCAACATATTCCCATCTAAGTTCGAGGAGGAGTTTGTGATATGGAAAATAAAAATGGAAGAGTTTTTTAAAATTGATTTTGATTTATTGTTAATATTAAAATATGGATTTGTAGCACCGAAAGATAAAGAGGAGTATCAATGGACCAAGAAGAAGCAAGCAGATTTTGTGGCAAATGGACAAACCAAATTTCATCTATTGAGTGTGCTACCTCCTCAAGAAGTCAACAGAATTGACACCAATATATCAGTAAAGGAACTTTGGGAGAAATTCCTGGAACCACACGAAGGTACGCCCGAAGCCAAACTCACGAGATGAGATCTGCTCCAGAACCAAATTAGCAACTTCCGAATAGAAGAAGGCGAATTAGTTGCTCATCTATATGGAAGAATCAAAGAGCTAATCATCGGATTAACAAACCTCGGAGAAATGATAACTAATCGGGACGCATAAAAGTACAATTTAAATGTGTTCCCAAGGACACCGGAATGAACATCTATAGTAGATTTTTACTATATCTCTAATGACCTCGAGGTAAGTACATTAGAAAGCCTCTTTTCCACTTTCAAATTACATGAGTCTCGATGTGTAGGATAGAGAAAGTGATCAAGTCAGAACCTAGCACTACAATCCCAGAAAAGCAGACCAGACTCCGAAGCATCCATCAACGTAGATGAAGCAGCATTATTGGTAAGAAAATTTAATAGATTTATTAGATCTAATGAATTCAAGTCACAGATGAAAAAGGACTTAAGAATTAAAAGGGAGATTCAATTCTACAATTGCTAAGAAGAATGACATATCAAGGACGACTGTCCTAAATTGAAGAAAGACAAGGGTAAAAGACCAACAAGAGCGAAACTTAAGAATTTAAAGGCAATATGAGATGAATTTTCATCCTCCAAATCCAAGATCAAGGCCTACGCCGGACTAGCCCTACCGGCCGACCACCAAGGAGAATATGAAAGCAGCTCAAAGATGAGCATCGATGAAGGGGGAGGATCATCAGAAGAAAGTTGCAATGAAGAGGAAATATCATAACACAAGGTAAGTAAGATACGCGTCTTAAGTCCTAAAAAGTCATTTCAATTTATTAAAGTATTTCCAAGGATTTAGTAAAATTAGAAAGAAAAAATGCTGAATTAAAAACAATCTTAGCAAAAATCTACCCTTTAAAAATATATGATAAGTTAAAGGAAGAAAATAAAAAATTGAAGAACCAAATTGAAAAATCTAGAAATTCTGCATGTCTTAATCAAACTATTTGGAAAAATGATAGAAGTTTAAATTGGTATTTTAGATACCATAAGAGTCAAATTAGAAGGTTATCACTAAAATATATTCCTCAAAGATACATAATCAATCTAGTAGGAAGAAACCTATATTGGGTTCCCAAATCCTGCTTAGAATACATTATTTTTTTTTTTTACAATTTGTAGAAAGGAAATTAAATATTTAATTTTTTTGAAAGACTTTGTCTAGAAGTGGTTGTTGTTCCAATATCTAAGAAGGCCTAGTGCCTCGCTACAACTTGGAAGACAATTATTGAAATGAATGTTTAACAGACTAACCGTTAAATAGTTAACTGTTATAAAGGTAGTTTTTAACTTAAAGTTTTTTAAATATATTTTCTGCTTAAGTTAACTCCTTTGTGCAAAATTTTATAATGAATTTTCTATGGATTATTTGTTGAAAACTTCATTTCTAAATCTGAAAAATCTTGAAACTTATTTTTGAAAAAAATTATATTCTGTTGACCCTTAATAAAAATTTTCCTTAACCCTTAGAAAATTTAATCCATCTTTTCCTTTCTCACTTTATTTTTGATGTGATCAAGGGGAATAAATTAGTACAAGTTCAGGGGGAGTTTGGATTTTTGCCTAAATAAATTATTTTAGTAAATTATTTAATTCATTGTATTGTAATTGTTATGTAATTTACTTATGTTATTACATTTTTTTAACCCTAACTTGAACTTGGGTTGATGCACATCAAAAAGGGGGAGATTGTTAGAACCCCAAGGTGATTTTGATGTGGTGAACCAAGTTCAGTTAGGTCCTATTGTATTTGATCCTTGTGTCTAAGTGTGCAGGAACTTAGGAACACATGAAGTCGAGCGAAAGATGCGGCTAGTGAGAAGGGTGGCATGAGAAAGGAACCAACGTGCTTGGTGCATCCGAGAGATGAAATACTGCAGAAGAGTACACTAGTGCACAAGAAGAATGTATGCGGCGTTTGAGGGACGAGTAGTCGGGAAGGAAGCCTATTCAAGGAGAAGACCGGAAGATGGGTCCGGGTGAGCCCAATTCCGGATGAACAAAATTACCCAGACGATTGGAGTAGCGAAAGAACAAATGGAGCTATTGAAGGCGCCTCCAATGCTGCTGGAGGCACCCTTGTGCCTTTCTGGTGGAAGGCGCCTTCAATCTCTTGAAGGTGCATTCGAGCCTCTATGGAAGACGCCTTAGATTGGGCAAAAGTTATCATTGATGAAGATAAAATATTATCTTCGCTTGCCTCATTGGAGGCGCCTTCCAACTTTGGATTAGATTTTCCAAGGACTATAAAAAGACCCTTAGAGTTAGGAAATAGACAACAACTTCTATATTTGTTTCCTAGCAACTTTTTGAGTGTTCAAAGCGTGTAAAAGACTTATTTACCTTCAACGAAGGAGATCTACTAGTGCTTTTCAACACCTTAGATTAATAACCACCTAGGTTGTAACCAAGTAAACCTCTGGCCTTTTATCTATTCTTTATTTTATTAGTTGTTCATTTATTGTTATTATGATTATGCTATCGTGCTGCTAATTTATGTTGAAAGAATGAGAAGGGGTTTTCTATTTTATCTTATATAGGCAATTCACCCTCTTGCCAGCCCTCGCTGCGCTAATAGATTTAGGTGCCTGGACAGGGCTATAAAAGGAGGGTTTGACTAGCAGCTTCAACACATCAATTTAAAGAAGTTTCTCTCCTACGTGCTTCTCAGAAAATGCTTTGACGACCAAAGTCTCACAACTTCAGTTCTTTAAAAGTTGTCGGCTCAAAAAATGCTTTGACGGCCAAAGGCTCACAACTTCAGTTCTTTAAAAGTTGTCGGTATAATTTTATTTACTGTTTTAAATCATTGTAGTTCTTATACTCTATTCTTGTAACCTTTTATCAAACTACTAATGGATTGTCCATCGAAAACACTCAATAGATGCATACCTTAGAGTAGGAGTGAGTAGTCGCAGACTCTAAACCAAGTAAAACTTGGTTGTGTTAGCGTGTTGTTTACTTTTCGTCTCTTTTTTTTATTCTACTGCACTTACTCTTTACGCGAGTATTTTTTGAAAAACATAAAAACCACAAATGCTATTCACCTCCCTCTAGCACAACGATCCTACATCCTTAAATTTTCAAATGTTTAATTGTCAATACAACGCTATTCACCTCCCTCTAGTGCAACAATCCTACATCCTTAAATTTTCAAATGTTTAATTGTCAATACATTCTTGTTAGTAGAAGTCATTATTCTTCTCTTCTTAATATATTTCTAACTAATCTAGTCAATAATTGAGGATAGCACTATAAGAGAAAATATCTAAACTACACACATATCGAGAATCCTACATAACAGCATAAGCCAACATATTTCCTATTTCCTAAATAATGATCTAACTATCCATTAATCGAATGCATTTCTGCCAATCAGCTTAAAGAAAACAACAAGCAACTAAGATTTCATATTTCGTATTGAACATTCAAGGACACACGAAAGGCTACATATATAATGTTAGGACACTTTGAGATCTACAGAGAGCGAATAGCTTCATTCACTTCGATGATGATTTATAAAGGATACTCGAAGCGAGGACTCTACAATATTAATGTAGGATCATAGACGTACTAGAGGGGGGGAGTGAATAACACTTGTCGCTAATTCGTTCATTTCAGGAAACTCAAAGTAACACAACGGAAAGTAAACAAGACAAAGAAAACACAGATATTTACTTGGTTCGGAGCCTGTGACGACTCCTACTCCAAGGACCGTGATCGTTTATCGCTTACGTTGGGTAATCACTATAAGTTCAGAAATTCTTTACAAGTATGCAATTACAAGTACAAGACTAAACAGAGTATACCGACAATATAAGGATGAGTAAGTTGTCGATTGTCGGAGTAGCAGTTGAGCATTGTTGAAGCGTTCTTGATCTCAACAATTGTTGTTACTTGAAGCTGCTGGTCGACCCTCCTTTTATAGTTGAGGTAAACCTAATCCAGATCCACTAATCTCAGGATCAGTCTTTGACTCAACTATGATCGGTCGATTGATCCAGGTATTCGGTCGATCGAACCCTCTGAACCTACCCAGTTTCTCGTCCACATGCTTCTGCCGTCTGGATAAGTTTTCGTTCGATCGACCGATCCTGTCATTCGGTTGACTGATCCTACCGTTCGGTCATTTGAACCCGTTGACCTTGCTAGTCTATCTGATCTGATCCACCCTGCTCGATCAGGTCATGACTTATCCTCGGTTTGGTCGACCAATCCCCATGTTCAGTCGACCAATCCCTCGATCGAACTTGGTCTGCAGTATTGAGGTTCGGTCGATCGATCCAAAGGTTCGGTCGACTGATCAAGATTCAAGGTAGAATCTAACCCTGCACAAAATGTTAGTTTCCTGTAAAATAGAGTTAGCGCATAATAGATAATATGTAATAAAAAGCTTTGACAACCTTGGGACTATTTGATTATGACTTCGGATTTTCTTCGAAAACCCTAGGCCGAATCGACACCTATTGTTCCCTCTACGGGGAACGCATTCTTACCTACTCCTCTCAAGAGAGTTTACCTGTTGCCAGATTGGTCCTCCAGATCGACTGGACTTTCTGCTTACGGTTACCACCCCCTAGGACCTAGAGTTACCACCTCCTAGGATTTTCCTCAACCTAGGGTGACCACCCCCTAGGACCTAGGGTTACCACCCCCTAGGATTTTCCACCTACCTAGAATCCACTAGAACTTTTGCCTAAGATAACTTAGGACTTTCCTGCAAGCTCAATGAACCTTGTTAGATAAAAAGACAACTTAACTTTGGACCCTTTGACATAATCAAAACACAAGTTTGATTATCGGATGCTTCTCGCACCAACAATCTCTCCCTTTTTGATTATGGCAACACGGTTCAAAGTTAAGTAAAATATAACAAAATAATAAAGGAATTTAAGCAAGAGCATAAATTCAATAATTTGAAAAAACAACTTCATTATGCTCTCCCTTTCATAAAAATTATGTTTAAATTCTTAACTTCGACTTTTCTCTCCCCCTTTGACATAAATAAAAAATAATACTAGGTAGAGAGAATGTTGTTTTATGTGTAAAAAAATATTTATTCTATTTAACTTAAGCTCCCCCTGAAGGGTAGCACTTAAAAAAAACTTAGCTAATTTATAAGCGTTTGAAAAAAAAAATTAGCTAAACTTAGCTTTTGAAAATAAGTGCTTTGAAACACATTTAGCTAATTTAGAAATGTTTTGAAAATACTTAGCTTTTTTAAAAAAAAAAAAAACTTAGTAACATTTTAGTTATGAAAATAATTGTTTTGCCAAGTACTTAGCTTTGATAAGAACTTAACTTTATAAAGGTTTTGGAAAAATGTTTAGTTAAAAGTGCTTAGCTTAAAAAGGATTTGATTAAAGCTTAGTTTAAAAAAAAATTAATAAAAACTAAGTTAAGTACTTAGCTAAAAAAGTTGATAAAAACTTAGTTAAGTTCATAGCTTAAAATCTTTTTGATAAAAATACTTTTAACTTTTAAAAATATTGTGATAAAAACTTCACTAAGAATATTTGATAAAACTTAGCTTAGTATAAATGAATTCTTTGAAAAATACTTAATTTCTGTCTAAATAATTTATTTTTCTTTTCAAAAATAGTTTTGAAATTAAACTTCCTCTTTTACTCCCCCTTAATTAATGCAAAAAAAAATTAATTAATTAATTTTGGTTTGGGAATCCTAGAGTCCAAGCACACATAAAGGTTATTTATTTATTTTTCTGATTTTCCATCTCACTCATTGTATATTATCAAGCATGTTCAACTTATGAGTGTGTGTGAGAGACGGAGTTAAGAAAAAATATTTATGATATTGAAGTATATTTAAAAAATAATTTAAGTTAAATTTAGATTTTAAAAATTATTAAGTTTGAATTTGAGGATTTCAAAATGTTGAAAAAGTATTTAAGTTTCATAATTAGGTTTGAATTTGAAAACATTTATATTTGGGTAATTAAATTTTAAATTTTAAAACTTTTTAGTCAATATTTAAAAATAATTATGATTTGAATATAATTATAATTTAATTATGATTAATAATCAAATAATCAGGATTTTTGAAATTTATTATGATTTTAGATAAGATTTTGAAATTAATTAGAAATTAATAGAATTAATTATAATTTATGATTTTGTAAATAATTATGATTTTGAAATTAATTATGATTTTGAAATTAATTATAATTATGATTTTGTAAATAATTATGATTTTGAAATTAATTTTTCAAAATTAATTAAGTTAACTTAATTGAATTAATTTTACTTAATTTGGGTTTGGTTAACTATTTTAAACCTAGGTCCATCTCACACTTTTCTAAATTATCAATCAGGGAATCTTATAGTTGTTTTTGTGAGATGGTCATCTTTAATTTAGATTACAATCTAAGGATTGCTTTACATTTGAGTTAGATTTAGGTTTTACAATTAGTCAATTAAATATTCATTTCAATGATTGGCTTCTAGGATGTGACAAGGCACGAGACCTTCTTGGGTATGAGATCATCCACCACTTCTAGACAAAGTCTTTCAAAGAAATAGGTTATTTAATTTCCTTTCTGAAACCCCTAGATCTAACTAGCCAAGTGTAAATCAAGCCTAGGTCCTTACCTAGCCTAGTCTAAGCATATATATATATATATATAATAAAGGCAGTAAAACAAGCATCAAACAAATTTATTTATCAAGAAGGATGGTCTTTCTATTAGCTCTCTCTAGATCATAGCCTCGATAGGGTCTATCAAGGTAGTGGATTTGATCCTTGGGGATCCAATATTGATCAAGTCCAACTTGATTAATCAAGTTTGACTTGGAAACCCATGGTTGGACTAATTTTCTATTTGATCGATTTACTAATGATAAGTAAGATTTGTATTTTTGTTTAGCCTTAAATCCAAGCCAATTCGGTTGTATACATTCTTTTGTTTTCCAAGAATTAGATCTAGATTCTTGGAACCCAAGGTAAACCGTTCCAACATGTCCTTAAGTTCTTTAACTTAAGTTTTCAAATTGAAATTTGCTTCCTCAAGTTGTTGGACTTGAGTTGAACTTTCATTTTGAACTGGCTCAGTTAAAGAACTTAGTTTAGTCTCCTCCTTAAGGAGTGTTACCTCCTTTTGGAGTGACTTGACCCGGACGTTGGATTTGGTTAACTTACGCATAAGATAATTAACTAAATTATGCAGTTTAGTTATCTAAGAAGTACTTATAGTGGGGTTAGACCCTTCGGAAATGGATACAGATCTGTGGCTTCTCTCGAACTCTGTTTTTGACTCGCTCTCGATTTTTGATTCGCCGACTTGTTCCCGAGCCATAAGCGCGAGGAAGCTCGTCTGTTCGAGCTCTTCGTCTGAATCTTCGGAGGAAGACTCATCCCATGTCGCTTGTAGTGCTTTCTTCTTCTTTTGCTTCTTCGCTTCCTTTGGACAGTTGACTTTGATGTACCCCTTCTTGTTGCACCCATAGCAGGTTACCTCGGACATTACTCTTGGACTTGATTGTACCATCTTGGACTGAATCACCTTCTTGATGTTCTTCTTGGTGAATCCTTTTTTCTTCTTGTAAAGCTTTCGTACAAGGTTGACAAGTTCGATTGCTATCTCGTTGTTGTCATCTTCTGAGTCTGGTTCTTCTTCTTCGAACTTGAGTTCAGTTCTATGCCTTGCTTTTGCTTTCCATGTTCTGTTTGTATCTACAATCAAGGCAATACCTTTCTCGGCCAGAGTAGTATTAGGCTGCTCATGTAACTCAAATTTAGAAAATAATTCATCTAATTTAATTAATGACAAATCCTTAGACACTTTGTAAGCATCTACCATAGATGCCCACAAGGCGTTCCTCGAAAATACATTTAATGCATACCTGATGACGTCGTAATTTTCTACCTTTTGTCCGATCGCGTGGAGTCCATTCAGTAGATCTTGTATGCGAGCATGAAGCTGGTTCGCTGACTCACCTTCCTGCATTTTTATATTATATAATTTATTCAAAATTAAATCACGCTTACTTACTTTAGTCTCGAAAGTACCTTCGTGCAGCCTAATCAGATTATCCCATAGTTCTTTTGCGCTTGAGAAGGGGTCGACTCCGTTCATCTCTTCTTTGGTTAAGCCGCATTGAAGGGTGCAGGTTGCTTTGGCGTCCACCTCAATTTTCTTCATCAAGATGGAGTCCCAGTTTTGGCATGACACTAGTTTTCTAGCATCGTCGAGTGGAAGTTCGAGACCCGTTTGGATAATTATCCTCATCTTGACTTGCGTCTTGAGGTGGTACTCCATTCAACTCTTCCAGTAGCCAAAATCCTCGCTAAAGAAAAGGGGAGGATGTGCAGTGCTATACCCTTCTTGGTGGACCATTTAAATATCTAGCACAACAAAAAAAAGGAAAACTTGTTCTAAGACTTGGTTTTAGATTAGTAGTGCAGAAATAAGAAAATATAATAAAAACTCGAGTGGTGTTTACACTGATTTTGAGAAGCGAAAGAATTTGATCGTTAAAACAAATTGGAAGGCGACAATTTTACTAATTCTGATTGACTCTAAAAATTCATAAAATTACCACGAAAAGAAAAAAATTACTTGAATATTGGTTTCACCAATTTGAAGCGACCCCGCTCTGATACCACTTGTAGGATCGTAGACGTGCTAGAGGGGGGGGGGGTGAATAGCGCTCGTGGCTAATTCGTTTGTTTCGGAAAACTCAAAGTAAAACAGCAGAAAGTAAACAAGACAAAGAAAACACAGATATTTACTTGGTTCGGAGCCTGTGACGACTCCTACTCCAAGGCCCGCGATTGTTGATCGCTTACATTGGGCAATCACTATAAGTTCAAAAATTCTTTACAAGTATGCAATTACAAGTACAAGACTAAACAGAGTATACCGACAATATAAGGATGAGTAAGTCGTCGATTGTCGGAGCAACAGTTGAGCGTTGTTGAAGCGTTCTTGATCTCGACAATTGTTGTTACTCGAAGCTACTGGTCGACCCTCCTTTTATAGTCGAGGTAGACCTGATCCAGATCCACTGATCTCGGGATCAGTCTTTGACTCGACTATGATTGGTCGATCGATCCAGGTGTTCAGTCGATTGAACCCTCTGAACCTGCCCAACTTCTCGTCCACATGCTTCCGCGGTCTGGATAAGTCTTCGTTCGGTCGACTGATCTTGCTGACCTTGCTGGTCTATCTGATTCGATCCACCTGGCTCGATCAGGTCATGACTTATCCTCGGTTCGGTCAACTGATCCCCATGTTCAGTCGACCGATCCCTTGATCGAACTCGGTTTGCAATACTGAGGTTCGGTCGACCGATCAAGGTCGAGTTTAACCCTGCACAAAATGTTAATCTCCTAGAAAATAGAGTTAGCACATAGCAGATAATATGTAATAAAAAGCTTTGACAGCCTTCAGACTGTCCGATTCTGACTTCAGATTTCCTCCGGAAATCCTAGGTCGAACTGACGACTACTGTTCCCTCTACGGGGAACGCATCCTCACCTACTCCTCTCAGGAGAGTTTACCTATTGCCAGATCGGTCCTCTAGACCAACTGGACTTTCTGCCTAGGGTTACCACCCCCTAGGGTTTTCCTCAGCCTAGGGTTACCACCCCCTAGGGTTTTCCACCTACCTAATCGCAGCTAGGACTTTCCACCACCTATGGTTATTGTCCCCTAGGACCTAGGGTTACCACCCCTAGGGTTTTCCACCTGTCTAAAATCCACTAGGACTTTTGTCTACGACAACTTAGGACTTTCCTGCAAGCTCAATGAACCTTGTTAGATAAAAAGGCAACTTAACTTTGGACCTTTTATATAATCAAAATACAGGTTCGATCGTCGGATGCTTCCCGCACCAACAGCTAATACCTCCAATTTACTCGGTCTCTATCTCCTTGGGGTGACTAATCTAAAGATCCATGATCCTGTCCGAAAGCTGAATCAACGGACGCTGGGCACGTGGCGCTTTCCGGTTGCTGACGTGGGTCTTCGGCCGGTGGTGCGAACTTCCGGCGATCCTGCAAAGAAGTCAGGCCGGGAAGGGGTTCCCGGCGACGACCCTCCGACGCTCAAGTCAGGCAACGAATGGCAAGAAGGTGGCTCCAAGGATTTCATATTGCATACCTCCGATGAAGTTTGATGGCGTTTATATAGAGCCATGAGAGCTTGGTGCACACAACCCGAGGTGTACACGCGTCATACCCCATACCGCAGCATGGGCTTGCCAGAAGAGCATGTTTGTCTCCATGCCGCTACAGTCTGAGCATCTGATTGATGGGATAGCAGAATAATCGATCGTACCATACTACGTATGATTTAGTCTTCGAACATGCCTGTTGTCAACAACAGGGGTTACTGAGATGACGTCCACACTGTCCCCTACTCTTTGACCTCCTCTTCTAGGATCGACCATCCAGCCGCTCGGGCAGCGCGCTCGTCTTTAGTCCGAGGTAGGTGGTTACCCGTACGGGAAGACTGAGGGTCGTCGTTCTTCCGCTCGGCCCTTCGTTCCTGGTCAATCGAGCACCAGAACCCCGACTCCTGTCGAGGCGCCTGTTACCATTGGTTACTTACCGGTCGGCCGGGCGGGAGGTCAGCCCCTCCTTCTCCGGTCGGCCGACCCATCTGCCCTTCTCCGGTCGGCCACCTGGCACTTTAACCTCCACGTGACGTTGATCCCTCAAAATGGGGGTCCCCTGTTCTAATCGCCGGATCACTTGCCTCCCCCTCAAGTCTAGTCGAAGGAGGCGATTAGTCCGACTGACTAGACAACGAGTCTAGCCGGGCAGCACCTTCGCGCCCTTATCCTCCGCTCGGCCTACCACATGGATGGCCTTGAAGATTATTCCACAGCAACATCTCTTTAACCTCCTCGTATTCTACGCCAATCTTCGACATTAAGGTTGAGCATGCGCGCATTAAATGCTTCAAATGGCGGAATGCCACATGGCACACCGTCGCCATCATACGGCGGCGACAGCGTGGTGCTTTGACGGGATCGAGGCGGTTCGAAATGGACGGCGCGATGCGTGCTTCGATTCCCGTGACCTGGATCCAACGGTGGAGGCCGTCCGGCCTTTACCCTATAAAGCCTTCGTTTTCTCTTCCGTCACCTCACTTCTCCTTTCGCATGCCCCTGGTTGCCTCTCACATTTTATAGCTCCGGCGATCGTGTCTCCTGTTTCCGGCGATCCCCGGTGTTCTTCCTTCGATCCTCCTTTTTCTTGTAAGGCTCTCCTCCTTTCTTTCTTGTTTCCGGTGCTTTCTTTACATTTCTCTCCCCAGTTTTCGCCTCCGGGTATTGTTCCGGTGCCCTCTTCTTGTTTTTGTCCCGTCATCTTTTTTAGTTTCATTCGCTCGGACCATGGCTAGTTCCTCTCATCCCGAAGACCAGTCTCTTGGCCCATGGTACACTACTATGCAGTCACGCTTCGACCAGCGTGACTTTGATATTCTGACCGATAATTTTGACATCTTCGCTGATTTTGAACTTCTTTTAGCTGGTCCCTCCGCTCGGCCGCACAGGCCGCCGCGCGGAGCTTTCTGTGTCTTCCGCGACCAGTTTACTGCCGATATGCGTTTCCCTGTACATCCCTTCATTCTAGATGTTTGTAATTTTTTCGGTGTTCCGCTCGGCAGTCTAGTACCCAACACCTTTCGTCTTCTCTGTGGTGTAGTTGTTTTGTTCAAGATCCACAACATCCCCCTCCGACCGGAGGTCTTTTTTTTTTTTATTTCTATTACCCCAAGCAGTCCGAGCCGGGCATCTTCATGTTCCAAGCTCGGCCCGGGCTAGTCTTCTTTAACAAACTGCCTTCTTCCAATAAACATTGGAAGGAGTATTTTTTCTATATTCGTATGCCCGATCAGGCAAATTTCCGGACCAAGTGGCAGGTCGACCTACCCCCCACTCCTGAGCTGAAGAAGTTCAAGACCCGACCGGAGTACCTTCATGCTGCAAATATGCTGGCCGGTCTACGTCTTGACATCAATAAGCTTCTTTACGAAGGAGTGATGTACATCTTCGGCCTGAGTCCAATACGGACTCCTCTTCCGACCGGCTTCGGTAAGAATTTAACTTGGGTGTATGCTTTAATTGCTAACTGATTTCTCTTTTTTCCTTTGCAGCGAACATCGTCATGGAGTCGGTAATGGCCGACATCTTGAAGAGGAAGGCGGCGGCGCTCGAAGCCGCGGCGGCCAAAGAAATGGAAGCGCTTGGTATCCAGCCGGTCGGATCGCATGAAGGAGAAAGCGGGACTCAGGCTGAGTCGGCCGCTCAGGCTTCTCAACAGAACGTGGCCAGCGGAGCCACCCCCAGCGGAGGACCAACTGTCCCTGAGGAAGGTTCCGCTCGGGAGGAGGAACAACCTCTACAAAAGAGACGCCGAGTGGAGACTCCTCTGCGGTCGGCTACCTACGTAGTCCAACCATCCGAGCGGGCCACTGCGACTGCTCGGGGCAAGGCGCCAGAGGTCGAAGCCATTTCGTCCGACCGAACGCCTTCTGAATGGGATGAGCCGTCTACTCCAATTGAGGCTACTCCGATCAACACCCTTCCGCCCGCTCGTCCAGTCAGGCGTTCAACCATCCACTCTCATTTTTCGGTGCCGACCTCTGATCCTCTACCGGATGCCGGTCGGACGACCCCAGGTCATGGCCGAACAATACGAGTCACTCTTCATCTTCCCACTGAAGAGCTGCTGCCAGAGGCCGACCAACCGACAACGCCCGAACATACCATCACTCTGAATCCAGATGCTCGCCAAATTTGAAAAAAATCGAAGGTTATTTGTATTCCTCGGAAACCCCCACCCACATCACCATTCAATATTTCTTGACCCACTATTGGCCAAACTACCTGGGCACTGGGTGCAATGTGAGTAGGATCACTTAGCCATGCTTCATAATTTGAAAAACGGGCGCCATGGAAGTACATCCCACTCAACCAAAGAAAGATAATGGAGAGTTGACCGAAATGAGCACTAAATACTTTTCGAGAGATCTCCTCCAAATCACTGGTATGACTATCGAAATCGGGGCCCACTAACTGAGATGTGGGCCGACGCTCGGGCCCGTGTCGCGCTCATCCCTCTTCGAAATTTGGCCAATAGTCATATGCAGCAGGCCACTGGGGTAAGTTTATTTTCTCCAGTTTTGTATGTATTCCTTCCGATCGGCCAATAACAACTTCTTTTGTCAGAGATGGGTGGAGGAGATTGCTGTCTCCAACCGCTTGGCCTTAGTAGATGAAGAACTAAGGCAACTGAAGGTGGCGGTTGGTCCGTCCGGCCCTCAAGGCCCTTCATATTCTGAGCTGCAAAAGGAGCTGAAGAAAGCTCAAGATCTGCTGGCGGCCGAGCAGAAGAAGACAGCCGACCAGACTCACCATCTGGCTGAGTTCGAGCGGCAAGTCAAGTCGCTCGACCAAAAATTTACCCTGGCCACCACTCAGAAGAACACGGCCATCTCCGACTTGGAGAAGAAGAACGTGGAGGCTCGGGGCCTGGAGCTGAAGGTAAAAGAGCTGATGGAGCAGCTCGACCGAGAGAAGGCGGGCCGCTCGACCGACGCGGACAAGCTTCAAAATCTGGATGAGGCCCTTACTGCCTCCCAGGCGGCTCTCAAAGAATATCAAGAGGCCGAGCCGAGTCGGGTCGCTGCCCTAAGACAGAGCTACATTCGCTCGCCTAAATTCTCGGAGAAAATCTGCGAGCGGATGTACACAGCCTTCGACTTGGCTATAATCGCCACCACCACCTATCTGAAGTCTAAAGGTCTTCTTCCGGAGTCCACTACTATTCCGGCCGGCGATCAAGTGGCGCTCCTGGACAACATCCCCAAGGACCTTTATGATTACATTGAATAGATGCCTGTATACGTAGTTAGGCCGCTAGGCCAAAAAAATGATCCCTTTTTGTACTTAGGCCGCCCGGCCTAAAATTTTAATTTTAATGCAATGTTTTCCTTTCGAGTACTTTGTCCTTTTGCTAGTTAATATGTGTGTTGTCCGCTCGCCTATTATCACACATCTGGCATTCGAAAGGGATTTTTGCGAAGTACTTGGCATTGCCCTTCCGCTCGGCTAATTATTTCGAATGCGTAACATTCCGCTCTGATAGCAGAGATCGCTCACTAGAAGCCGACAAGTACCTTTGGGCTTTGAGCCGAGCGGGACGTAGAGTCGGTCGAACGATATTGACGGCGAGTTTCTCGGACACTTGCAGTCCTTTTTTATTGCCTTCTTCCGCTCGAAGGGTTTACAGACACCGGCTCGTCTCTCGATTTTTAACGTCGGAGCTCGACGGTCTTCCGCTCGGAGGGTTTATAGGCGCCGGCTCGTCTCTCGATTTTTAACGTCGGAGCTTGATGGTCTTCCGCTCGGCAGGTTTATAGACGCCGGCTCGTCTCTAGATATTTAACGTCGGAGCTCGACGGTCTTCCGCTCGGAGGGTTTATAGACGCCGGCTCGTCTCTTGATATTTAACGTCGGAGCTCGACGGTCTTCCGCTTGGAGGGTTTATAGACGCCGACTCGTCTCTCGATATTTAACGTCGGAGCTCGACGATCTTCCGCTCGGAGGGTTTATAGACGCCGGCTCGTCTCTCGATATTTAATGTCGGAGCTCGATGGTCTTCCGCTCGGAGGGTTTATAGACCCCGGCTCGTCTCTCGATATTTAACGTCGGAGCTCGACGGTCTTTCGCTCGGAGGGTTTATAGACGCCGGCTCGTCTCTCGATATTTAACGTCGGAGCTCGACAGTCTTCCGCTCGGAGACCCCGGCTCGTCTCTCGATATTTAACGTCGGAGCTCGACGGTCTTCCGCTCGGAGGGTTTATAGACGCCGGCTCGTCTCTCGATATTTAACGTCGGAGCTCGACGGTCTTCCGCTCGGAGGGTTTATAGACGCCGGCTCGTCTCTCGATATTTAACGTCGAAGCTCGACGGTCTTCCGCTCGGAGGGTTTATAGACGCCGGCTTGTCTCTCAATATTTAACGTCGGAGCTCGACGGTCTTCCGCTCGGAGGGTTTATAGACGCCGGCTCGTCTCTCGATATTTAACGTCGGAGCTCGACGGTCTTCCGCTCGGAGGGTTTATAGACGCCGGCTTGTCTCTCGATATTTAACGTCGGAGCTCGACGGAGAGAAGGCTAACTTTAATACAGTCGCTCGGCGGACACATTAGCCATCCTTTAAATCATTTTTGCTTCCTGCATTACAAGGACATGGGCGACTAGAATATACACAAATATGAGTTACATCAGTGCACCTTTCATCCAGCTCGATAAGGCTGGAGATGATTCGCGCTCCAAGGTTGGTCCAGCTGGCGCCCATCTTTATCCTCCAGGTAATAAGCGCCCGAGCGGAGCTTTTCAATAATTTTGAAGGGGCCCGCCCGAGGAGCTTCTAGCTTGCCGACGTCACCGACCGGCTTGACTTTCTTCCAGACAAGGTCGCCGACCTGGAATGATCTGGGGATTACGCGTCGGTTGTAGTTTTGCTTCATCCGTTGACGGTACACCATCAGCCGGACGCACGCCTTGGCTCGCTCCTCATCAACCAAATCCAGCTCTATGTTCCTCTGCTCGGCGTTGCCTTCATCATAATTCTGGATCCGGACGGACTCGACGCCAACTTCGACAGGAATCACCGCTTCGCCGCCGTATACCAGATGGAAAGGTGTAACGCCCGTTCCTTCCTTTGGAGTCATTCGGAGGGCCCATAGGACGCCCGGCACTTCATCCACCCAACTTCCTACCAAATGGTCGAGCCGAGCACGCAGAATGCGAAGAATTTCCCGATTAGCTACTTCAGCTTGACCATTGCTTTGGGGGTATGCCACGGACGTGAAGTGTTGCTCAATGTCATAACTTTTGCACCAATCTTCGAGCAACTTTCCAGTGAATTGCCGTCCGTTGTCGGAAACAAGTCGGCGAGGGATGCCGAACCGACAGATAATGTGCTGCCAGATAAACTTCTTGACCATCTGTTCGGTGATCTTGGCTAGCGGCTCTGCCTCCACCCATTTGGAAAAGTAATCAACTGCCACAAGTAAAAATTTCTGCTGTCCGGTCGCCATAGGAAACGGTCCCACGATATCCATTCCCCACTGGTAGAACGGACAGGAGACATTAGTTGCTTTCATTTCCTCCGCCGGTCGGTGGGAGAAGTTATGGTACTTCTGGCAAGAAAGACACGTCGACATGATCCGAGCGGCGTCTGCTTGTAAAGTGGGCCAGAAGTATCCGGCCAGCAGGATCTTCTTAGCCAGCGATCGTCCGCCCGGATGCCCTCCGCATGATCCTTGATGCACTTCTTGGAGGATGTACGCCGAGTCTTCCGAGCTCACGCATTTCAACAGAGGGCGAGAGAAGGCTTTCTTGTATAATTGATCTCCAATGAGTGTGAACTGGCTGGCTCTCCTCCTTAACAGCTGGGCTTCACTCCGGTCAGACGGTGTGGCGCCCGAGCATAAAAACTCCATGATGGGTGTCCTCCAGTCGCTCGGAAACGTGAGGCCCTCCATCCGGTCGACGTGCGCCACCAAAGATACTTGTTCAATTGGCTGCTGGATGGCGACCGACGTTATTGAGCTCGCGAGTTTGGCTAACTCATCGGTCGCTTTATTTTCCGCTCTGGGTATCTTCTGGACGATGACTTCTCTGAAATTGGCTTTAAGCTTCTCAAAGGCTTCAGCATAGAGCTTGAGCCGAGCGTTGTTTATTTCAAAAGTGCCAGAGAGCTGCTGAGCGGTCAATTGCGAATCCGAATGAAGCGTTACCCGACCGGCTCCAACATGCCGAGCTGCCTGCAAGCCGGCTATGAGGGCTTCGTACTCTGCTTCGTTGTTTGTAGCTTTATAATCCAGCCGGACGGATAAGTGCATCTTTTCTTCTTGGGGAGAGAGCAGCAGTATTCCAATCCCGCTTCCGAGCCGAGTGGACGATCCGTCCACATATATTCTCCACATAGCTTCTGGCTATGGATTCTGCACCTCAGTCACAAAATCTGCTAAGGACTGCGCTTTAATTGCCGAGCGGGGTTGATATTGAATGTCGAATTCACTCAACTCCGTTGTCCACTTAATAAGCCGTCCGGACACTTCTGGATTCAATAATACTCGTCCGAGCGGGCTATTAGTTTTGACAATGATGGTATGCGCCAGGAAGTATGGACGAAGGCGCCGAGCGGCAAGGACCAGAGCGAAGGCTAACTTCTCGAGCCCAGTGTAGCGAGATTCAGCATCTTTTAAAATATGGCTCAGAAAATATACAAGCTCTTCTCCGCTCGCCCTCACTAATGCCGAGCCGACTGCTTGCTCATTTGAAGATAAATAGATACAAAGAGGCTCACCTACGGCTGGCTTGGCTAGCACAGGCAGAGCATTCAGATATGCCTTCAGTTCTTCGAACGCCCGATCGCATTCTTCGTCCCAGTGAAATTTAGTGGCCTTGCGCAATATTTTGAAAAAGGGCAGGCTCCGGTCGGCGGTCTTGGAGATGAATCTGGATAGAGCAGTTATCAGACCGGTCAAACGCTGCACTTCCCTTAGATTTCTTGGAGGCGGCATATCTTGTAGAGCTTTCACCTTGCTGGGATTTGCTTCGATACCCCGCTCGGTCACTATGTAACTCAAGAAACACCCTCCTTTTGCTCCGAACAGGCATTTCTGGGGGTTTAGCTTGACTCTATATTTCCGTAGCGTTCGGAAAGTTTCCTTCATGTCTTCGAAGAGATCGGCCGCTCGGACAGACTTGATAAGAATGTCGTCCACGTATACTTCCAGATTTCACCCGATCTGCTCCTTGAACACTTTGTTCATCAGCCGCTGATATGTAGCTCCCGCATTCTTTAATCCGAACGGCATCATATTATAGCAATAGGTGCCGTCGGCTGTAACGAAGCTGACTTTTTCTTGATCTTCACGGGTGAGCGGCACCTGATGATAGCCCTGGTAAGCGTCGAGCATACATATCAACTCGCAGCCTGCGGTGGAGTCCACCAGCTGATCGATCCGCGGCAGAGGATAAAAATCTTTCGGGCAAGCTTTGTTGAGATCCCGAAAATCTATGCACACTCTCCACTTGTTGCCCGGCTTGGAGACTAACACTATGTTCGCCAGCCAGCTCGGGAACTGAACCTCACGTATATGGCCGGCCTCCAAAAGCTTCTCAACTTCCGCCCGGATGATGACATTCTGTTCGGCGCTGAAATCCCTTTTTCTCTGCTTCACCGGCCGGACGTCCGGTCGGACATGTAGCTCGTGCTGCGCTATGCTGGGAATGTGCAACTCTTCCTTGAATGCGACATCATTTCTCGGAGGCATTTTATCACCTTCAGGTGCTTCGTTCGCCTCTGTAAGAAGAGTCAACCAGTCGGGTGAATCTGCACTTCCTCTTTTTCTTCATAAACTAGAGAGGGAGGCTTTTCAGTTATAGCGTTCACCTCGATCCGTGGAGACTTCCGAGCGGAATTAGCTTCTGCTCGGACCATCTCGACGTAGCATCGCCGAGCTGCTAGTTGATCTCCCCGTACTTCTCCCACTTTGTCCTCGACGGGGAACTTGATCTTCTGGTGGAAGGTGGAGACGACCGCTCGGAACTCGCTGAGCGCCGGTCGTCCCAAAATGACGTTGTATGATGAGTGAGAGTCGACCACCACGAAGTTTGCGGTCCGCGTCCTCCTGAGCGGCTCTTCTCCCAGTGAGATAGCCAGTCGGATTTGTCCGACCGGCAGAACTTCATTGCCCGTAAACCCGTAGAGGGGGGTTGTCATGGACAGCAGCTCGGCGCGGTCAATTTGTAGTTGATCGAACGCCTTTTTGAATATGATGTTGACCGAGCTTCTTGTGTCAATAAAAATGCGGTGAATAGTGTAGTTGGCTATTACCGCTTTGATGAGCAGAGCGTCGTCGTGGGGAACTTCAACTCCTTCCAAGTCTCTGGGCCCGAAACTGATTTCGGGTCCACTTGCCCGTTCTTGGCTGCAGCCGACTGCATGGATCTGGAGTTGCCGGACGCTCGCCTTCCTTGCTCGGTTGGAATCTCCTCCGGTCAGACCACCAGCTATGATGTTGATCTCGCCTCGGGAAGTATTGCTCCTATTTTCTTCTTCCCGAGCGGACGGTCGGGGCCGTTCTCTAGACATCCGGAGATTCTCCCGCCTCGGAGAGCGATGCCGCTCGGGAGTCTGTTGTTGTTGCCTGTCAGCTACCGTCCGATCGGCTTCACATGGCCTCTGCCGCCTGTCGGCTGATGGTGACCGACGACCGCCGCCTCTGGGCATGGGGTGGGCGATTAGAGGAAGACTGCGGCAATCCCTGGTGTTGTGTGTGTCTGTTCGGTGGAAGGAGCAGAACATTGGGGTCCATCTCTTCTTTGTCCGGGGCCGCTCGGCTACTACTTCTTGGACATGAGGTCTTGGATGAGCACGAATTGCTTCGGCCCGTGGTCCTCTGGGTGGCTGATGAGCAGCGTGCGGCTTCCGTTCGGCAGGAGGAGCCCGCTCGGCAGGAGTTTCTTTTTTCCGTGCCGCTTGCGCTTCCTCCACGTTGATGTACTCGTTGGCTCGGTGTAGCATGTGGTCGTAGTCTCGGGGCGGCTTCCGAATGAGTGATCGGAAGAAATCCCCATCCACGAGGCCTTGTGTGAAGGCATTCATCATGGTCTCCAAGGTGGCCGTTGGAATGTCCATGGCCACTCTGTTGAACCGCTGGATGTAGGCTCGGAGCGATTCGCGGGCTTCCTGTTTGATGGCAAACAGACTAACACTGGTTTTTTGATTTCGTCAACTGCTTGCGAAGTGGTGGAGGAAGGCCGTTCGGAAGTCTTTGAAGCTTGTGATAGCTCCGTCCGGCAACCTCCGAAACCACCGTTGAGCCGACCCGGAGAGGGTGGTGAGGAAAACTCGACACTTCACCCCATCTGTGTATTGATGCAGGGTTGCAGTGTTATCAAATTTACCCAAATGATCATCCGGGTCGCTGGTTCCATTGTACTCGCCGATCGTCGGAGGCACATAGTGCTTGGGCAGAGGGTCTCGTAGAATGACCTCTGAAAATTGGCGGTTGATCCGCTCGGGCGATGCGTCTGCTCGGGGGGCTTTCCCTTTTCTGCTATCTCATCTTGGCATTTCATCCGAAGATGATCCCCGATCTCGATTAGTTGCTGCGGCTTCAGGAGTGCGGAATAGAGCTCGATGGAATGGAACCGTGGCCTGTGGTGCTTCCGCTCGGCCACCTGATGCTGATGTGGCTTGCTGCTCAGGCCGCTTGGATAGTGCATTCTGTTTTTGTTCCACAAGCTTAGCGGCCCTCAACTCGATCAGAGCGTCAAGTTCCTTCGTGGAAAGCGTCACCGTGTGCTGTCGTCCAGCCTCGTCCATTGTTTTCGCTTGGATGCAGGAGCGTTCCCACAGACGGCGCCAAATTGATCCTGTCCGAAAGCTGAATCAACGGACGCTGGGCACGTGGCGCTTTCCGGTTGCTGACGTGGGTCTTCGGCCGGTGGTGCGAACTTCCGGCGATCCTGCAAAGAAGTCGGGCCGGGAAGGGGGTCCCGACGACGACCCTCCGACGCTCAAGTCAGGCAACGAATGGCAAGAAGGTGACTCCAAGGATTTCAGATTGCATATCTCCGATGAAGTTTGATGGCGTTTATATAGAGCCATGAGAGCTTGGTGCACACAACCCGAGGTGTACACGTGTCATACCCCATATCGCAGCATGAGCTTGCCAGAAGAGCATGTTTGTCTTCATGCCGCTATAGTCTGAGCGTCTGATTGATGGGACATCAGAATAATCGATCGTACCATACTGCGTATGGTTTAGTCTTCGAACATGGCTGTTGTCAGCAACAGGGGTTACTGAGATGACGTCCACACTGTCCCCTACTCTTTGACCTCCTCTTCTAGGATCGACCATCCAGCCGCTCGGCCAGCGTGCTCGTCTTTAGTCCGAGGTAGGTGGTTACCCGTACGGGAAGACTGAGGGTCGTCGTTCTTCCGCTCGGCCCTTCGTTCCTGGTCAATCGAGCACCAGAACCCCGACTCCTGTCGAGGCGCCTGTTGCCATTGGTTACTTACCGGTCGGCCGGGCCGGAGGTCGGCCCCTCCTTCTCCGGTCGGCCGACCCATCTGCCCTTCTCCGGTCGGCCACCTGACACTTTGACCTCCACGTGGCGTTGATCCCTCAAAATGGGGGTCCCCTGTTCTAATCGCCGGATCAATCCACATGGTGCACACTGCTCCACTATGAACACACTCATTCTCAGAAATAATCCGGAGATGAAGAAGCCTTGTACAATCTCAAACACGAGAAATACAAGAATACAAGAAAAAAATGGAAGTAAATACTTTACAATGAGATTTTGCTTAGCTTGATATTTTGTTACTTGGAAATGTCTCTTGATCAGTTAGAAATATAGCAACACTTCTTCCTCAATGTCTCAAGAACTAGCGGAGAAGAGTTGGTTTCAATCCTTTGTGAAATCCCTTTATATCACACTGATTTAGGATTCTCAATCGATTGGCCTTGCTCCCAATTAATCACCATATCAGATCAGATTGAATCCAGCCATCCAAATCTCACAACAACTCTTTTCCATTTGTTCCAATCGATTAAGCCATGCAGGAATCAATTTAACAGTTTCTAATCGTTTAAGAAGCTTTTGTTCGTGAAGAATCTCCTTCCCAATTGATCCGGGAAGCTATTATTCATTCATGATTTCTCCTAATCAATTAGCTAATTGTTTCATTTTAGGCTGAATTGATTACCTAATTGATTTACCAAACTTCTATTTTTGTGAAAAAAAATCCTCTTAATCTATTACCCAATCAATTTACCAAGCCCTTGATCAATTACCCAATCGATCCATAACCCTTCCATTTCGCGAGGAAAGCTTCCAATCGACTTGATCGATTGGCTTTGGACCAATCGATTACCTAATTGATTGCTCGACCCTAACCCCCTAAATATGGTTTTAGGGTTCCTTTGCTCAACCTGAAGCCTTCCATGACTTGTTGAGACTTCCCATTGCCTAGCATATAGTCAATCTTGACCTCCCAGGACTTCTTTACCAAGTGTCCAGTCAATCCTTGATCAACCTAGACTTTCCATGCCTAGTTCATAACTAGGATTTCTCTCATGCTAAGTGTTTAGCTCCCAACTAATCCACCTTAGACTTAACCTAGTTCCCAATTAGGTTTGTCTAGTTCTACTAGGACTTCACTTGTGCCCAGTGTTTAGCTCCCAATCAACCTATCTTGGACTTAACCTAGTTCCCAACTAGGTTTGTCTAGTCCCACTAGGGCTTCCCTTATGTCAAGGGTTTAGCTCCCGACCAACCCACCTTGAGCTTAACCTAGTTCCCAACTAGGTTTGTCTTGTTCCACTAAGACTTCACTTGTGTCAATTGTTTGGTCTCAGCTAACCCACCTTGAACTTAACCTAGTTCCCAACTAGGTTTTCCTAGTCCCACTAGGACTTCACTTGTGTCAAGTGTTTAGTTTCCAGCTAACCCACCTTGGACTTAACATAGTTTTCAACTAGGTTTGCTTAATCTTCGGTTATGACTTCTCGTTTGCCTAACTTTCAGTTAAGATGTTGTCAATCAAATCTCCGATTAACTTTGATCTATTTGACTTCTCATTTACACATATTGTCAAAATATTGAAACTCAAAAGTCAATCCGAATTTAGTTAACTTTGTCAACCTTGATCTAAAGAAGATTACACCAATATAAAATAATACAACAAAGAATTGAGAGAGATTTACTAATAAGGTCTCCCTTGATGACAATCGGCTTGTCATGAATACAATTAACCAAACAGTGCATGCAACTTCCAAAACACTAGCCACATCTCTCACAGATACTCCTTCTGGGATGGGAAGTAGCTACCTAACAAATACTACTACCTTCTCGGCCTATCCTCCTACACTTAGAAGGCCATATACCTACATCATATGTTATTCACAATTAATGCATAACCAAATTTTAATCCCTAAACATTTTAAAGAAAAACGTATGATTAAACAAATAATATAGAAATTTAGATCCCAAAATGGTGAATAAGACAATGTAATGACAATAGACGCTGAAAGCACCCAAATTGTGATTCAAAATCAAGGTAGAGATCTATAGGAGACAAAATAACACAGGGTTTGTTACACCAAAAATCCAAACATAGCCAGAAACTGAAATTGACTACGGACCTAGCTTATTAAATGAATTCTTGCAAGAAAATTCAATCACCAAGGAGGATAAACACCTTAGTATAATAGTGGAATTGATCTGAGGAGCTTGGAAGGCCTGAACAGAGAGATGGCTACTATCTAGTTGTGGGAAGAAGAGCAACATATGAGAGCTAATCAAAGAGGGAATGTGAGTGTGATTCAAATGGAGTGGGTTGAGCTATGCTGGTGACAAAGAAGTTGTGGGATGGCCGAATGAAGGTTCTTTGGCAATAGATATGCTAACAAAGAGGTTGTGGATTGATGAAGCCAGCTGTAGCACCTCTCCAGATTGGGAGAAATCTACGACCAGAGGATATGATGTCTCCCGAATTTGAAAGCTTGATGAGAGGGACTAGTGGAGAACCTCGGATCCGAGTGCTTACACTAGGGACGACTAACAATGGCAAAGAATCGATGAGATCCAATGATCGGTGGTGAAGATGACTGAAGGAGGTAACTCGTGGGTGGAGAGCTCTTCCAATCAGAAAAGGGCTTCGACAATGAAGCCTCTCCAGATTGGGAGTGTAGGATCGAAAGCGCTAGCTCGTGGTTTTCACTTTCGTTTTTAACACTATCGAGTAAATGCGCAGCGGAAATAAAAGAAACAATGCAAACACCAAGATTTACTTGGTTCGGAGTTTGTGACAACTCTTACTCCAAGGCCCGCAATCGTTGATCGCTTTCGGTGGGCAATCACTATAAGTTCAGAAATTCTTTACAATTTGAAGTAAAAATTATACCAACAATGATAATAGTAAACTTGAAGCTTCTGGTCGTCAGAATCTTGTTACAGCTTTGTCGAATCGTTCTTTGAGCAGAGCACGGAAGGAAGATTACAATTTTTTGTTCTATCCAAGCTGCTGCTCGAACAAGGCTTAAGTAGCCTGTTGAGGGTGCTTCCAACTTCATGGAGGGCGCCCTTAAGCTCCGGGTCAACCGCGTGTGGATAAGCTCTGCACTGCTCGCAGCTTATCCGCCTGAGGGCGCCTCCAAGCCCATGGAGGGAGCCCTCCACCTAACGTCCAGGGTGCCTCCAGCTCCATGGAGGGCACCCTCGGCTTGCTTCTTGCGCTGCTTCGGCCAAGGCACCCGAGGCGCCTCCAAGCTCTATGGAGGGTGCCTCGGACACTGTTCATCCGGGCTTTTAATTCTTTTTTCACTCCCTACAAGATACGTTAGTACAAAATACAAAACATATCCTGTAAAATAGAGTTAGCACAAATTAAACAAGATTAATATAAGAATTTGACAGTCACCGGACTGTCCGATTCTGACTTCGGATTTCCATCCAGAAACCCTAGGTTGAACTGACGCCTACTGTTCCCTCACCAGGGAACGCGTCCTCACCTACTCCACTCAGGAGAGTTTACCTGTTGCTAGACCGATCCTCCAGACCGACTGAACTTTTGCTCAGTGCCCGAGGCTCTAGGACTTTCTGCTGGACATTCGCTCTATGACCCATCCAGTCTTTTCACCTGGTCCGCGACCACCAGGACTCTCAACCTAAAGTACCCGACTCTAGGATTTTTGCCCAAAGCCCTCGACCCTCTAAGACTTTCCGCCTAAGGTTACCACCCCCTAGGATCTAGGGTTATCGCCTCCTAAGGTTTTCCACTTGCCTAACCGCAGCTAAGACTTTTACCTAAGTACACTTAGGACTTTCCTGCAAACTCATTCAAACATGTTAGATCACAAATAACCTTAACTTTGAACCCTTTTCCATTATCAAAACTCATGTTCGATCGTCAGATGCTTCCCGCACTAACAATCTCCTCCTTTTTTATTATGACAACAAAATTCAAAGTTAAGTAAAATATGAAAGTAGTATAAATGCGTACAAGCATAAAATCAAGATACAAGTGCAAACAAGTGAAAAAATATGTAGGCATGTATGTAGGTGCAAAAAATATAAACATTTAGTTGCAAAAATATAAACATTTAGTTGCAATTTGTTGTATCTCCCCTTTTAATCACTTAACTTTCACTTTCCTCTCCCCCTTTGCCATATATCAAATTACTCAAAAAAAAAAAAAAATGAAAAGATAGGAAATTTTTAGCTCCCCCTGAAAGGTAGCTCTTACTTAAAAATATATCTTTGTAAAAAGAAGCAAAAATTTGAAAGAGACTTTGAAAATAACTTAGCTTTAAAGGAATTTAAACTTAGGTAAGTTCAAGCTTTAAAGGAAATTGATTAAAAAACTAATCTTAAAAATAATTTGTTTGAACACGAAAAATAATTTCACGTTAACACCAAGTTTGAAAATAATTTGATTCTAACACCAAGTTTAAAAATGATCAAGTTTTAAAAACAATTTAAAGTAAAGTTTAACAAAGCAAAAAAACTTCTTTTTTAAAAAAACTTTAAAAAACATGAACTTGGCTTAATTTGAAAATCTTTCTTTCCCCCCCCCCCCCCCCCCCCTTTTTTTGATTAATGCCAATCAATTTTTGAAAAAAAAAAAATTTAAAGTCCTAGAGTCCAAGCATGAGTAACAAAATATCTACTTTCAAATAAATATCTAACCGTTAGTTACTAGCTATTTTACCAAGAGGTAGTAGCTTTCACTTGGTTAGTCAAATTAAGTAAGTGTTCCAGTTAGTTTGACTAAGCATGGATAACTTAATTTGATTAATCTGAATTTGGTATGTATTGCCCAAACTTATATTGATGCACAGACATAAGCATTCTGAAGTCTAGGTAGTATCCTATGTATCTCACACTATTCTAAATATTTTTCATACACAAGAAAGGTGAACTTGGTGTGCTTGTGAGATGCTCTGGTTGAGACCTAGGGGTACATGCTTTCTAGGGGGTAAGTACCTAGGCTAAGTTCAAATTTTGAAAACTAACAAAATTAGAATTTTGAAAATATTTTTCCTAGAAATTAAAATACTTGAAAGCAAAAGGTAAAAAAAAATCCTTGTCTAATAAACATGTTCATCAAACAAACCAAAACATACTGTCTATAGATAGCATGTCAATTATATACAATGCATAGCAATGTATATAGTCTGATCAAGTCTGATCATCGTTAGTAGGTGGTGGTAGTGGTCGCTCAGGGGCCTGTAGAGTCTGAAGGATCTGCTCAAGTCTGGTAGTCATATCATCCCGGAGAGTAGTCATCTCCCCCCAGAGTGTGCTGAAATCATCCGAGACTGATCACTGTAACTGCGCGGAGGACTCCTAGAGACGAGTAAGTCGATCCTCGGCGGACAGTGAAGTGGAGGGCTGGGTCGAGGTCGAGGTCGAGGGTTGTGTTGAGGTCGAGGGCCATGCCAAATAAGGAGGATGCCCAAAGATCTCTGCCTCCGTAAGCTCTAACCACTCCTCTCCCTCGACTTTTCTTCTTCTGCTTGAACAGCTAGCTGCGACCCACCTCTCTAGGCTAGGATCCCCTGAGCGGTAATGTCTATATGCACTAGGGCTAACTGACACTGACTGAACTCATCATAAGGACTAAGGGAAGTAACCCTCCCTTGGGGCGTGTCTATCTCTAAGGTCGAAAACATATATGTCAAGACACAACAATAGGGCATATGGACCTCGAGTCTAGTGACAAGACCGGATGCACGTATAATGTTATGAAACATATGTAATGCTATATCTATATCCAAACGCTGACAGAGGGCATACAAAAAGAAGGAGTGAGAAGGTCGCATCGTTGGAACATTCCGAGATGCGATTGGCAAAATGCAAGAAGTCAGGACCCGATACATGATATAATCCTGAACCCTAAGAGAGAGTGACCTGAAGTCAGTCACTACAGGTGGTCTCTCCTCCCCAAAAAGATACATATAGATAGTATCTAAGGTAATATGGGAGTAGGGCTCACCAAAAGGCAGGTCCCTACTAGGGTAACATAGAAATGAATATGTGAATGGAGAAATGAATATGTGAATGGCCTAAGTCCTAGACTAGTGCATAAGAGGGTGGGAGAAAACTGAAAATCCTTTCCACCAACTCTGGTGGAGTAAGTCAGATCATCTACTCTATTTAGATTGTTATAAAACTGAGCACATAAGTCGTGATTAACTGCATTGTTGCAGTAAAGAAGAGGAGAAAATCAGGTTGAAAGGGCGCCTCAGCGTGACTTGATTCGTGAAAAAAACACGCGGACAGAAGTCTTTGTTCGCTGGAAAAATCAGTGTTGAGGGCGCCCTCAACGGCATGGAGGGTGCCCTCAATGCGTTATGACGGGCCCCTTATATCGGTGGGAGGCACCCTCCATACCTTTTGGCGGGAATATTCCCGTCGCTCTCGAGGGTGCCTCCTTTCATTTGGAGGCGCCTTCGGGATGCACCCTATTATTATTATTATTTTTTTTTTTTAAATTAAGTTTTAGGTTTTTAATTAAGTTTAAGTTTAATTTTAAGTTGGTTTTAATTTTAAGTTAGATTTAATTTTGTTAAGTTTAAGTTTGTGTTGATTTGATTAAGTTAAATTTGAAATTAAATTAGTTAAGTTAAATTTTAAGTTTTAGATTTAATTGAGTTAAGTTTAAGTTTGTGTTGATTTGATTAAGTTAAATTTGAAATTAAATTAATTTGTTTTAAGAGTTATTAATTATTTTAATTAATTGATTATTAAATTAACTTTATTAATTAACTAGGTTAACTAATTAAATTGATTAGGTTAATTAATTAAATTAATTAGGTTAAGTTAATTAATTGGTTAAGTAATTAGGTTAGGTCTAAATTTTACCTAAGTCCATCTCACCCTTTTTTAAGTCATCAATCAGGGAACCTTATAGGTTTTTGTGAGATGTTTAATTTAATCTTGGATTTTAAGTTATCATCTAAGGATTAATTTACATTTGAGTTTGACTCAGATTTTTTAATTAGTTAATTAAATATTCATTTCAAAGATTGACTTCCAAGCCGTGGCTAGCCACTAAGTCTTCTTGGTATGGGATCATCCACCACTTCTAGACAAAGTCTTTCCAAGAAATTGGATATTTAATTTTCCTTTTGAAACCCCTAGGTCTAACTAGTCAAGTGTAAATCATGTCTAGGTCCTTATCTAGCCTAATCTAAGCATTTATAATAAAAGCAATAAGACGAGCATCAAACAATTCTATTTATAAAAATGGTTTTTCTATTGGCTCCCCCTGAATCATAGCCTTGATAAGGTCTATCAAGGTAGTGGGCTTGATCCTTAGGGACCTAATATTATCCAAGTCCAACTTGATTAACTAAGTTTGACTTGGGGACCCATGCTTGGACTATTTTTCTAATTGCTCTAATTAAAAGGGATAAATAAGACTTGTATTTTCATTTAGCCTTAAAACTAATTCCGGATTAGTTATAAACAACTCTCTGTTTTCCAAGAATCAAATCAAGATTCTTGGAATCCAAAGCGAACCGTTCCAACGTGTCCTTTAGTTCCTTGACTTGATTTTTCAGGCTAGAATTCTCTTCCTCAAGCTTTTGGACTTGAGTTGAGGTTCCAATCTGAACGAGGTCAGTCAAGGAGTTAGGGTTAGTCACTTTTTTAAGAGATGTTATCTCCTTTTGAAGTGATTTGACCCAAACATTGGATTTAGCTAACTTGCACATTAGATAATTAACTAAATTATGTAGTGAATTTCTTACAGTGGGGATAGGGCCTTTGGAAATGGATACGGATCCGTGACTTCTTTCGGACTAAGCTTCCGATTCGCTCTTGGTTTCTCATTCGTCGACTTGTTCCCGGGTCGTAAGTGCAAGGAAGCTCATCTGTTCGAGCTCTTCGTCAGAATCTTCTGAAAAAGACTCATCCCACGTTGCTTGTAGTGCTTTCTTCTTCTTTTGTTTCTTCACTTCCTTTTGGCTTGGAAAGTTAGCTTTGATGTGTCCCTTTTGATTACAGCTGTAGCATGTTACCTCGAACTTCACTTTTGGACTTGATTGTGCCTTCTTGGACTGAATCACCTTTTTGATGTCCTTCTTTGTGAATTCCTTCTTCTTTTTGTAGAGTCTATGTACTAGGTTGACGAGTTCAGCTGCTATCTCGTCGTCGTCATCTTCTGAGTTCGGTTCATCTTCGGACTCGGGTTCAATCTGATGCTTCTTTCTAGCCTCCTTTGCCTTGCTTGTACCTACAATCAACGCAATACCTTTCTTAGCCGGACGTGCATTAGTCTGTTCATGCAATTCAAATTCAGAAAATAATTCATCTAATTTAATTAACGACAAATCCTTGGATACTTTGTAGGCGTCTACCATTGATGCCCACAACGTATTCCTTGGAAAAACGTTTAGTGCGTACCTTATTACATCTCGACTCTCCATCTTTTGTCCAATCCCATGGAGTCCATTCAGTAGATCTTGTATCCACGTGTGAAGTTGCCTAGCCGTCTCATCTTCCTGTATTTTTTATGTTATATAACTTATTTAAAATTAGATCATGCTTACTTACTTTCGTATCGGAGGTGCCTTCGTGCAGCTCGATCAACTTCTCCCATAGTTCTTTTACACTTGAGAATGCACCAACTCGATTTAGTTCTTCCTTTGTTAGATCACATTGAAGAGTACAAGTTGCTTTGGCGTTGGACTCGACCTTCTTTATTATACTTGCGTCCCAATTCTCGCATAATACTGATTTTTCCGTACCGTCGAGTGGGAGTGAGATGCCGATTTTGATGATCATCCACATTTCGAACAAGGTTTGGAGGTAGCACTCCATTCGTCTCTTTCAGTAGTCGAAGTCTTTGCCTGAGAAGAGCGGCGGACGGGCTGTACTATAGCCTTCTTGATGGGCCATTGTAGTAGAAAAAATCTCGTACACAAAAAAAAACGAGTAAACTTGTTCCAAGACTTGATCTTGGATTATTAGTGCAGGATAAAGAAGAAAAAAATAATAAACTCGAGCTGTGGATGCACCGACTTCGAGAAATGAGAAAAAACTCGATCAATAAAGCAATCGGAAGGTGGCAATTTTATCAATTTCGATTGACTTCGTAAAATCGAAAATCACCATGAAAAATTACTTGAATGGTGGTTTCACCAATTCGAAGTGATTCCGCTCTGATACCAATTATCGGATCAAAAGTGCAAGGGGTGAATAGTACTCATGACTTTCACTTTCGTTTTTAACACTATCGAGTAAATGCGTAGCGAAAATAAAAGAAACAATGCAAACACCAAGATTTACTTGGTTCAGAACCTGTGGCGACTCCTATTCCAAGGCCCGTGATCATTGATCGCTTTCGGTGGGCAATCACTATAAGTTCAGAAATTCTTTACAATTTGAAGTACAATATTAAAACAGTAATAAAAATTATACCGACAATAAAAATAGTAACTTGAAGCTTCTGGTCGTCGGAGTGTTGTTATATCTTTGTCGGATCGTTCTGTAAGTAGAGCACGGAAGGAAGATTGTAATTTTTTGTTCTATCCAAGCTGCTGCTTGAACCAGGCTTAAGTAGCCTGTTGAGGGTGCCTCTAACTGCATGGAGGACGCCCTTAAGCCCCGGGTCAGCCGTGTGTGGATAAGCTCCGCACTGTTGGCAGCTTTTCCGCCTAAAGGCGCCTCCAAGTGTAAAATACCGAAAAATGGCCGATAATAATAAGAGAATTTTCCAGATTTTTTAGAAATTTTTCGAGAATTTTTTGGAGCTCGTATGGACGAGTTAACGGGGATAAAAATGAGCTCCGGAAAGGCCTGTTTAGGCTACCCCATTTTAACAAGGAAAAGTTTATTTATTTTATTCTTTTCTTTTTCTTTTTCTCCCATCGCCGTTTCTTCCCCCCGTTTTCTCACCCGGCCTATGCCCTACGGCGCCGATGCCGCCTACGCCCCGAGTCGGTTCCTCTCCTTCCCTCGGGTACAAAACGGCCGGCTAAAGGAAGCTTTGGGTCCTCCTCCTTCCTATTTTCTCTTCATCTTCTCCATGTGTCCCTGCGCTGATTTCAGCCATGAGCAAGGAATAGCCAGTCGTTCCCTAGCCATCCTCGCGGTTCGATTCTCTTCGTCTCTTTCTCCCTCTCGCGACACCGAGTAGCGCAACGCCGACCATTGCTTTGTCTTCTTCGTAGCCCTAGCATCGTCTCCTTGTCGCAGAGGTTCTCACCGCGTTGGTCGCCACGGCCTGACGCCGGCGGACGAGAGCCACCTGAGGGTCTCCTCTTCGGTTCTCTTGCCCTGGTCCATCCATTAACTGTGAGGAACCATCGCCATCCCTCTCCGATCTTCTCTGTGCCGGCATCCGAGACCCTGCAGCCGATCTCTCACTATGCCCAGGCTCTCCGCCGGCACGTCTCTGCTTGGGTTGGTTCCGGCCAAGAGCAAGGAGGATTCAAGTCCGAGTTTCTTACTCGTGCCCTAGTTTGTGATCCTCCTCAGTCGCCACCCCTCTGCTCGATCACATCAGCGACCTCTTGCTTGATCCGGTTGATATCAGTGGGGTTTAGTGAGGTAAGATTAGGTTGTTGCATGATTTGTGATCCCACTTATTGAATTCAACTTGGTCTGATCAGTGGGAAGGATTTCAGCAGGAATTGTGTACAGTGGGAAGTTCATGGTTTCGGTAGCAACTCATCCAGCATTTTTCCTTGTTCCAGCAGCAAAAGCACGGCTGTATTTTGAGGTAAGGAGTAGGTGATTGATCTTAATGGTAGATTATGGTATAATTTGGATTACATGAGTAGTTGTTCATGTGAGTTGGATTGTGGATTAAGTGTATGTTATTGTTGATTAGGGTTTTGCCTTAATTTAGTGTAAGAGATTTTATTTAGCTATTTTTAGGAGTGTAGCTAAATAAAATATTTATGTTGGTGATACAGGACATTTGACGCGAGACGAGTATCTCGACGTCGATTTGGACCGGATTGGACATTTCTATTTGAGGCGGGTACCTCTTGACTTATCTTTTATGATATTGTCATTTGGATATGCATAGTATTTTATAGCTACAAGCAATGATCATGTTTGCCTTTGGTATGTCACAGTTTGATACCCATAGCATGTTCTGTTTTGTCGCTTGTTATGTATCCATGTTTATACTTCATGATTATTACCATGAGTACCTTAGTTTCTAGAGTAAGTGACATACCATGCTTTACTGAGTTTAGGACTAGACTCTGGATTTTTATTATCTGACATGTGTATCTATATTTTTACATCATACCTAATCTGTGTACCTAGACCTTTTACTTTGATCTATGTACATTGTTGGTACATATTTTATGGAGGTGGATATGTTCAGGACCTAGGTTGTTATACCATAGAGGGCCTGTATACCCTAGGTCTGTGGATTTGACTTCTTGTACTAGGGTACACATTTTTATATATATATGTGGATTTGGTTCAGGATATTGTCATGCTTAGTTTCATGCACCATTCGCATGATTGCATGCTGCGTGATAGGCTACTCCATTATTGTAGAGCATATCGCCAGTTTCATCACTTTTCGGTGGTCCGTTGGTCCGCTCATGGGTAGCGTGACGCAGCATGGTAGCACGTCAGTTTTGCTCTGTTCGGTGCTCCGTTGGTCCGCTCATGGATAGTATGACGCAGCGTGGTAGCACGTCAGGGATCCCTCCCCGTCATGGTGTACCGGGAGATGAGAGCATTGCACTCCCCCATTTATGATTTGGGGTAGGAGTATGTGTGTACTCCGACAGCATCCCGTCCACTCGGTCACTTATCAGGAGCAGTGACGACAGAGTGCACGGTTGTCACAACCCTACCCACTCAGTCTCACCATTGTGTGTGAGATGACTGATTGGCGTCAGGGGTGATCATGTCATTGGCACCATATGCATGAATTGTATTTATTTGCTTGTGTTTGTTGCACTTATATGCTGCATTTTGGTGGATGCATTTGTTTGACATGCATACAGGATGTCACGCCCCAGAGGAGTCCATGTCCGAAGAAATTTCGGCAGCATCTCCCCTGTACGGCGGACAATCTGAAATTTCTACATATCACATATACATCAGCCACAGGCGGCTGGAATAATAACAATAAGTAAAAGCAAGCACCACGCAGTTATTATAATTTATTCAGCCTCTGGCTGTCACAACCACGCAGTTAAGATAATTAAACAGAAAAATAATACTCTGACTCGAAATCCACCCTACTCCACTACACTCGTAAAGCTCAAATATGATAATCTCACCTCTTCTGCCGTCCAGGCAGGCATGTAGTAGAACAAAACCAAATCATACCAAAATCCATCGACAAATACAATCCATACAAGCTCCAAGTATCTAAACAATACCAGATCAAAACATAATCTAAAACATAAAATCAAAAGATAAGTAAACAGTCTTGTGGCTGCAGGGGACTAGCACTACGTGCAGTGGGGACTAGCGACTGGAACTGCTCCGGACAGCCTCAACCTGAAAATATAACAACAATGGAGGCGGGGTGAGTCCAACACTCAGCAGGTACAATTGATATGCAAAGTAAAGAAATAACACCTAGCACTAATCATGCGTACAGTCTTCTGATAAAAAATAAAGATAAATGCAAACCGAAGTAGACAGGAGAGAATCTGTACTAACCAGGACCAGGTATAAGGACAAACAGTCCGAAAGGTATAGAAGACCTGTATGCATGTCAAACATAGGTATCCAAACAATATGCAACATATAAATGCAGCAAACACAATCACAAACAATAAATGCATCATGCATATGATGCCAATGTCATGGTCACCCCTGACGCCAGTCAGCCAACTCATAACAAAAGTGGGACCGAGTGGGTAGAGCTGTGACAACCGTGCACTCTGCATCACTACCCCTGATGAGTGACCGAGTGGACGGGATGCTGTCGGAGTACACACGTACTCCTACCCCAAATCATAAATGGGGGAGCGCAATGCTCTCATCTCGCTGTGACGGGAGGGATCTCTAACGTGCTACACGCTGCGTCACACTACCCATGAGCGGACCAACGGAGCACCGGAAGAGCCAAACTGACGTGCTACCACGCTGTGTCACGCTACCCATGAGCGTCACAACGGAGCACCGAACAGTGATGAAACTGGCAATGTGCTCAACAATAATGGAGCAATCTATCGCACAGCATGCGATCATGCAAATGGTGCATGTCACTAAGCATGGTAATATACTAAACCAACCTCTGGACATATAACAATGGGCACCATAGTGAGTAAATCATATCAAGATATACTGATCAATAAGGTATCAAACCTAGGTCCTGAACATGTGAAACATGGTTATATCACTACCCATGAGCATGAAAAATCAGGTACGAGATCAATACGAGATGCAAACAAACAACCAATCAAACAGGTAACATGTATTGGGCAGTGATTAACCGAAACAAATAAGAAACACAATTAATGCAACATGTTAATTTCATTACTAAGCATATCAAAGACAATAAGTCAAAAGTACCCGCCTCCAAAAGAAATGGTCCAATCAATCCAAATCCAGACGTTGAGAAACTTGTCTCGCGTCAAGGTCCTGTGATACCAACAGAGATATATTTTATTTAGCTAAAATTCCAATAAATTGCTAAATAGACTCCTTAAAACTATCTAGGCAAAACCTTAAATCATAAATCATCAACACACCTAATACCACACATAAACCTAACTCACATCTGTCATCATAATAATCCAACCAACACAGAATCTACCACAAGGATCTGTTACCCTACATCTTATCTAGATTCCCAGCAGAAATGTTACTGCCGAAGTAAAGTAGCCGCTGAAAGATTGCTGCCGGACCAAAGAAAATCCACAGAACAACCCTTTCCTGTTAGAATCTTTCACTGAACAGATCGAGTTGAGATCAATAATTGGGAACCTCAAGTCAAACAACAACCCATCATACAATCAAAATTTACCTCAGGTGTGTGAATCTGTTGACATGGGTGTGGTGGTCGGAAACAAGCAAATCCTCCACTTCTAAAAATGTGCCGACAACCTAAGATAGCGCCTTCTTGCCGGAGGACAGTGAGGAAATCAGATAAGAGCGTTTCCTTGCCGAAATCTCCACTGTTCCGAGGAGAAATCAAGGCTCAGGCTAGGGCACGAAGGGCGGCAGTGACGATGTCGGCTAGGCAAAGAAACTTGGTCGGCTGCCGGTGCTCGGAAGAGGATAAGGCATCGCCTAGGGCACGCGGCTGGAGGCTAGGACACCGGTGGAAGGTGGCTGTAGGGCGGAGGAAGGCCGGCGGCAGCACTAGGTCGGTGGCGGCGAAGAAATCTCGACGGCGGCACAACCCAATTAGGGCACGACTGGCGCTGTGGTGGCGGCTGAGAAGAGGAGAAGAAACGTCGGCACGGCTTTGGTGCACTCGGGGAAGAAGGAAATGAAGAGGAGTAGCGGTGCCGGAGGAAATAAACCGAAGACGCTCGTGCGGTTAGGGCAGGGGGAAGGAGTCGCGCGGGAGAGAAAGGAAACAGTGAGAAGAATTCGGTGAAAACAAAAGAAAAAGAAAAGGAAAAGAATATAAATAAAATCAACTTTTCCTCGTTAAAACGGGGTAACCTAAACAGGCTTTTCCGGAACCTCGTTTTATCCCCGTAAACTCGTCCATACGAGCTCCGAAAAATTCTAGAAAAATTTCCAAAAAATCCGAAAAATTCCCTTATTAATATTCGTCTATTTTTCGGTATTTTACACAGGAGGCATATTGTGTATCTGGTTTGACGACCCTTTTGTTCTAGATAGGAGTTCCTGGTGAGTACAACTTCCTCAGTTACCCTTCAGTTTTGCATATTTCCTATATATGATTAGGGAGCTGTATTCCATGTTTATTGCTGTTAGATATTTCTTACTAGGCATGTCTATTGGTATTCGCTGAGTTGTTGAACTCACCCCTGTGGACACTATCTTTTTCAGGTACCAGGTGGTTTATGATGTCGCTTGGAGTATCCTGTCTGCTGGTCCCCACGTCACCTCAGAAGATCGATCGGTTTCATTTATGTGTTGTTTGTTTTATGTGTCAGTGTGTTTAGTTTGTGCTCCGGTTTTGTTTCTGGAGTTTTGAAGTTGTTATGTGGTATCTTGTATTATTGTTGGTTGGTAAGCCTAGCCGGCTAGCAGTTTTGTGTTTGATTTGTATTTGATTTCTGTTATTTCCGTTGTGTTTTGATTTTGGTACAGCCGAGTGGGTTGTTTTACATATAACTGCATGGTTGTGTTTTTATTGTATCAGCCGAGTAGGCTGCATCATATAATTGCGTGGTTGTGTGTATATTCCAGCCGCCTATGGCTGATGTATATTGTGCATGTAGAAATGACTCAGATTGTCAGCCATACAGGGGAGGTGCTGCCGAAATTTCTATGGACAGGGACTCCCCCGGGGCGTGACACCAAGCCCATGGAGGGCGCCCTCCACCCAACGTCCAGGGCGCCTCCAGCTCCATGGAAGGCGCCCTCGACTTGCTTCTTGTGCTGCTTCGGCCAAGGCACCCGAGGCACCTCCAAGCTCCATGGAGGGTGCTTCGGACACTGTTCATCCGGGCTTTTAGTTCTTTTTCACTCCTTGCAAGATACGTTAGTACAAAATACAAAACATATACTGCAAAATAGAGTTAGCACAAATAAAACAATATTAATGTAAGAATTTGTCAGTCACTGGACTGTCCGGTTCTGACTTCAGATTTCAGTCCGGAAATCCTAGGTCGAATCGACGACTACTGTTCCCTCACCGGGGGACGCGTCCTCACCCACTCAACTCAAGAGAGTTTACCTATTGTCAGACCGGTCTTCCAGACCGACTGGATTTTTACTCAGTGTTCGAGACTCTAGGATTTTCTGCTGGACGTTCGTTCCACGACCCATCCAGTATTTTCACCAGGTCCGTGACCACCAGGACCTTCCACCTAGAGTCTCCGACTCTAGGGTTTTTGCCCAAGCCCTCGACCTGCCAAGACTTTTCGCCTAGGGTTACTACCCCTAGGACCTAGGGTTATCGCCTCCTAGAGTTTTCCACTTGCCTAATCGCAGTTAGGACTTTTGTCTAAGTACACTTAGAACTTTCCTGCAAACTCATTCAAATATGTTAAACCACAAATAACTTTGTTATTATCAAAATTCATGTTCGATCGTCGGATGCTTCCCGCACCAACAGGGAGAAGCTGTGGAATGGAAGAGATGACTCTTAAATTTGGGAGTCAACTCTGATGGCATTAGCTGTGCGAGATCCGACAACCGGAGGAGACGATGAAGATGACGTCCTTGTGTGGTCTGCAATGGAGAACGAGAGGTGCGCATGAGGCTCGGTGGAGGAGTCGGTGTTCGTTGGCTCCTTTCCATCAGTTCCTCCTCCTATAAACCTAGGCTACTTATTAGTGGCATTCAATGGTTAATTAAGATGATCTTGAATCTAGGTGGAGTCCAAATACTAAGATTTTTTTCTCTACGCTTCATTAAAAGTCTTGCAAAAATGACAGCAGGAAATCCTATCGTTAAAGATATGACATTAATGACTGAAACAAAGAAATAACCAAAACAAAGAATACGATCGTTAATAACAAAGCATTACCAATGGGATAAAATATCATGGTTAATATGTATACATCAACCATTGGTACTCAATCCAGTTATTATTAAACCATTATTTCATGGTTAAAAATAACTTTTGTGTTTTTTAAGTAGTGCAGCAATCAACTATTATAGGTTATATAAGCTCGGCTACAATCAAAATCTTAAAATCAATTGTACTTCGTATAATTTATTTTAAATAAGATATTTACTTGACTTAAATAGAAAAGAGACATCATGCCGACCGATGAATGCCCTTTTGAGTTTTACAATAGATATATATTACTCGAAGAGTTCTCCCGTAAAACCCTTCATGTCAACACCGTCATCAAATCCAATTCCAATTCCAATTCCAATTCCAATTCCAATTCCAAAGCCGGCGCCGATCGGGAACACTGATGAGCGGAACGAAGACCGCGCGACGAGCAGAAAATGATAGGGCAGCCACTTAAATTAATCTCTATAAACCAAAAGCATACTTTGACTTTTGAACTTTGACTTGAATCCTTCTTGCTTATTAATTATTATATAATATTCAAATGTATTTATTTAAACTCTTTTATCTGTCCACACGAAAGAGTCAATTTTGTCAAATTTACTTATTCGAGTCAGAATTTTCAAATGTTAAAATTTAGAATTAAGAAAATGAAGTCAACATGAATCATGAATGTTGTTAAATCTATATTAGATTCTCTTCCTGATCGATAACCAAAATTTGAGGGGTCAGAAGATGGATGATTCGTCTTCGATCGAAGTGCCCCGGTTGTTCCTCTGCCCGATCTCCCTCGAGATCATGCGCGACCCCGTCACCGCCGCCACCGGCATGACCTACGACCGCCGGAGCATCGAGCGGTGGCTCCTCGTCGACGGCCGCTCAACGTGCCCCGTCACGCAGCTCCAGCTCCCGCCCGATGCCGCCGCCTCACTCACACCCAACCACACCCTCCGCCGCCTCATCCAGTCTTGGTCCGCCGCCGCCGGCGAGGCCGTTGACCGCATCCCCACGCCGAGGGCCCCCGTCGACCGGACAGAAGTCGCTGGCTTCATTCGCGACCTCTCGGTCCGGCAGCGACGGGTCGACGTGATCAGGAAGGTAGTCGACCTCGCCGGGGAGAGCGAGAGCAACAGGCGGTGCATGGCGGGCGCTGGCGTTCCGGCGAAAATGGCGGAGATCTTAATGGACACGAGTAAAATAGACGGGGAGGAAGTGAGTTTGGCGCTCGATGCGCTTTACGTCCTCCGGGTGCCGCCGGAGGAGTGGAAGCCGGTCGTCGACGGCGCCGGCAACCGCCTCATCGATACGGTGGTGAGAATCTTAATGCATGGATGTGACGAAGTAAAATCAACGGCCACGTTAATCTTGAAGTCGATCGTCGAGGCGGCGAATCGAGGAACGCTGGAGCAATTGAGTCCCCTGTTCTTCCAATCCGTGCTCTGCTCAATCCGCGACGACGTCGGCGGCGGCCGGATCTCTAGCTCTTCCACTCCCCATGCGGCGCTCAAAATCTTGTCCCACGTCACTCCGTGGGGCCGGAACCGGGTGAAGATCGTGGAGGCCGGCGGCGTGTGGGCGTCGGTGGAGCTAGAGCTGGCAGCCGCGGAGGGCGACGAGAGGAGGAGGAGGACGGAGCTCAATCTGGCGCTTCTGCGCCAACTGTGCGAGTGCGCGGAGGGTCGAGCAGAGCTGGTGCGGCACGCGGCGGGCATCGCGGTGGTGGCGAAGCGGGTGCTGCGGGTGTCGCCGGCGGCGAACGAGCAGGGGGTGGCCATACTGTGCGCGGTGGGGAGGTGCTTGGCGATGGAGGAGCGGGTGGTGCGGGAAATGCTGGCCGTGGGGGCGGTGGCGAAGCTCTGCCTGGTGCTGCAGGCCAACTGCTCCACCGGAGTCAAGGAGAAGGCGAGGCGGGTGCTGAGGTTGCACTCTGCGGCGTGGAAGGATTCACCGTGCGTGCAATCTTATTTGTCAATTTAATCACTGTTAGCTTCTCTTTTACAAATTTCAATTTCTATTATTCTAACCAAGTTCTTTAGAACCTGCCACGTTAGTGTCCCTAGTGTCTTTTTTTCATTCATTTTAAAATTAATAGATAAATTATGGATGACTCAACTAGTGTACTACCTGAAGAGTAACTTGGATGGATATAGTTAATGGTGCAAAAGATGTATGTTCGTCCTCAGCATTCTGTCAATTCGTCTCAGGATCAACACAGAGGAGGTAAATCACGAATGACTACTAATATTTGAAATAATAACTAGCATATAAGAAAGACATTTACATATCTCATGTGTTAATCATTAGACCCATCCGAAAGGATTGGATGGATACAGCTAATATCTATATGGATGGTTATCAACTTAGATACAAAATGACTTAAGCTAATTTTCATACAAAATGAGCTTTACCTTTCCCATGAAAGGATGGGCCTACTTATAGAGAGGTGCTAAGGTGACTGCTTAGCTTTGCCCTAGTAGTTTGATTGACCTTTAAATTGGGTGCTTTTGTTTTTCCCAACCGGCTCGAAGAATTGTCAAAAATAAAATAAAACCATTAAATATTTATTGGTAAGCGTCCATAGACTAAAGTTCGTCTCTTTTCTCTTTTGAACGCTATTTAATGCTAGCACACGAACCCCTTTCTCTCTCTCTCTCTCTGCGGCGAACGCGGACACCAAACCCATGGATCCGTCCCCGCGGCGAGAGCTCCAGGGACCCCGTCCATCTCCTCTCAAGGTCGGCAAAGACTCGCACAAAATCCGGAAGCCGCCTATCGCTCCGCCACGCCACCACCATCCGCCGGCGGCCGACCCTCCGCCGGCGCGCCCTCGCGGCCCGGTCATCATCTACACCGTCTCCCCCAAGATCATCCACATAAATCCCAGCGAGTTCATGACCCTGGTCCAGCGGCTCACCGGCTCCAACTCCTCAACCGCAAATCCTCCTCCACTGCCGCAGCCGCCTCTGCCCCCATCCGGCGCGATCTCCCCCGCTGCCCGCATCGCCTCCTTCGAGAGATCCACCGCCGCATCCGCGTCGCCGCGTGTGAGGGACACAAGGGCGCAACCGGGGGTTTCGGATCGGTGGGAGATCGGGGGCGGGCCAACCCTCGACCGGACTGCTTCCTTCCCCGGGATCTTGTCGCCGGTTCCCTCCTCGCTCCCCCCGATCTCCCCCGCACTTTTCACCCCGCCGGCGTTCGATCCTAGCGTGATTAGCTTCTTCCACGAGCTGAGCCCAATTTTCGCCAACAACTTCAACGGCAACATCTTCAGCAACAGTCCCATCCCTAATTTGCTCGCGACTCCCACCGTGCCATCGCCGGGAGCATTTTGGGATCTCATGAGCCAATTTCCAGACACGTAGCGGAAAATTAGGGTTCTATCTGCTCTCCCCCAATCACCAGCTGACCTGCCGGTTTCCGGTTCCCGGTTCACAAAGGTTTATTATTTCCTTCTTCTCCCCTGTTTTTTGCCCTCTATGTTTTTGCTCCAATTACAACGCCATAGAAATATTTCACTGAAGAACAATTCAAACTCTAACCCCCGAAGAAATTAAATATTTTATGTACATTTTATTGTATATTTTATTTTTTTATTATTAATATTGGATGTTATGGTTGGATGCTTACATGTATGAATGGTTACGTGATATAATCGACTTTATTATAGGGATAGAGACATAATATTATTTATTGGCTTTATTAATCAGAGCAAAAACATTAATATCACTTTTACTAATAAATCAGTATGAGGAGGCAAATTTAAAGGCTGGTTTGAAATCTTTAAATATTTATAATAAAAATATTTTACAATGGGCAGAAAAAAAAATCAGAAATAATTAAATAGATCTAAAAATCTCAAAAAAAAAAAAAAAACAGATTATTATGTTTTTAGTTTTAAATCTAAGACTTTTATAATTTCAAAATTTTATATGTCTAAATTTTCCTCATTTATATAATATGAGACATTATCTTTATTTAGTAGATGATAGAATTGAAAGAGAAAAGAGTAGTAAGATTTGATACCGAATTGGCATTGTTTCTTTGACTCGACGGTAACCGTTTACCAAGCTATAGTTTTGAAGATGGAAGGTGAGAATTTGGGGCATTGGAGTGCCACCAAAACAATGAATGGATATAAATTGTGGGTGGTTGGTTGATATACATATCTTTCAAGTTTCAAGTTGCAAATGCAATTTAATTCTCATTATTTCATTGGGCATCCCCTCCTGGAAAATTTAGCCATGAATAAAAAAAATTATTGGATAAAAACTAAATGTGTGTCAACTTAGTTTTACTTGTAGTATTTAACCGTCATGAATTTATAGTTGCTATATAATTATAGTAATTAGTTATTTATATAATTATAACAGTTATGATTTCATATCCATTACAATTATATAATTATAGTAGTTACGAGATCGTAACTTCTATAACATAATGTCAATTGTGTTGATCAGAAATAAAATATCAATTATAATTTATAACTACTATAATATAATATTTACTAATGTTAACTAGTATTTATCATTGTTGGAGTAAAATATGATATCGCTCAACCTAAACGGAGCAGTATTGTCGGCCCCACGATAAGTTATAAGTAGGTAAATTACGGGGAACATTTTATCCTAACGTAACGGCCTTTTGCATGGAAAGTGAGGTATCCAACGAGACATTTTATTGTTGGTTGCTATTCGGAATATCATACCGGTTCCATTGTACAAACATTTTGTACAAGTCCTGAACCTTTACTAACAACCTATTATGTTTTTTAGAAATTAAATTAGGAATCGCAAACGGAATTTAACATTATTGATTCCAAATTTAACTTATATGTTCTTAGTGGTTTAGACTTGGATCGCAAATGATGCTTAACATTATTGACCCAAATCCACCCATGTTACAAATTTAATTAAATATTAATTTCTAAAATTGACTTCCAGAACTACATGGCGAGGTGCAAGACCTTCTTGGGTATGAGATCATTCACCACCGCCTAAACAAAACCTTTTATAGAAATCTAATATTTAATTTCCTTATATAACCCTAGGTTTAACCAAATAGAACAATCGAATCACAAATTCGAAAAACAAAACAAAACACAAACTAGAATCATAAATTTGAAACCTAGAATCATATGTCTCTTGTGTTTGGTATTTCAAAAACTATACAAAGAAAACTAGTATGATGCGGAATAAAATTACTAGTTATATCTTTCTTTGTAAACAACAACCTCTTGATCTTCTACCGTTTTCCTCTTCTTATCTCGGACGTCGTGTGAGTGACGATCTACCGAGACGAGAACCACCCAAGCTACCTTATGTTGGGTTTTTCGGGCCGCGAAAACCGCTTTTCGCGTCGCGGAAACCCCGAATCACACAAAGTCGTAGATCCGTGCAAAGAAAACCGAACGAAATACAAATACGAGTTTCAAAATCTATAGATCTACTCCTAGATCTATGTGTAGCGTGCCCTCGTAAAATTCCCGCTCGTCCAAGGTACGTGTCGGATCTCCAAAGTATCAAGGTAGATACTTCTCTAGTGATATCCACACGAACAAGGAGTGCTCTCTAGCACTCAAGGATGGAGAAGAGAGACCCCAAGTGTGCTAGCACTTTCTAGGGCTCTCGGATGGAATAGAAGAAGAAAGGAGATCAAAGAAGAGAGGATAAAAACCAAGAACACTCTTCTATGTGACCTTCACTTACCCTTTCTAATTTTGGGAACTCAAATCACCCTCTCCACTCTTGGAACCTCACGGCAACAGCACCATGGAGAGAAGAGAGACCACCCAAGGAGGAAGAAGGAGTTAATCACAATAATCATGAAAAACATCAATTCCCTTCATTTTGAGTGGCCGGCCACAATGAGAGTAATTACTCTCATTAATGTGGCCGGCCACATTAAAACAAAGAAGGAAGTGTAACTTCCATTAGGTGGCATAATCATGTATTAACTATGATGATGTGGCACATCATCATTGGCCACTTAATGCCAAGTCACACATATTATGTGGCAAAGTCAAGTCAAACTTGACTCTTCCTCTTCCTCTCAAGTCAAGTCAAACTTGACTTAATCTTTCTCATGGTTGATCTAATCCAACCATTTAATTCAAGCCAATTTAATATAATGAATCTAATTCATTTAATTAAATTGATTCAATGAATCATAATCTAAATTAGATTCATTGAACACATGAATCAACTTGAGTCTAACTCAAGCTAGCCCAATTTGGATTACTCTTAATCCAATTTAATTCATCAAATGAATCTAATTCTCTTGGTTCATCATATGAACCTAATCTCCATCCACTTGTTCTTTGTGTGTGACCCAATAGGTTCTTGTAACGTTGGCCGAAACATAAGCAATGAGCGGCATCTAGCAATACATCATTGCTACCCAAGTTACAAGAATGTTGAGATCCAACATCACCTTGTGACTACTAATTGTGACTCCTCACAATATGTGGCATTGTCCTTCTATCCTTGACATCTAGATTGATCACTGTGAGGCATAGACCGTGTCATCCTCTAATCAATCTAAATCTTGAACTCCAAGTAGACTCACTCAATCAAATGAGTTCAACATCTAATGTTGACTCATTTGGACATGGTCATGCACTTCGTGGTCTAACTCTATCAAGAATATTGATGTCGCTCCCGTCATATGGGAAGGATAGATCCCATCTAGATCACTCACATCCCTCTGCATAATTTGTTACATACCCAGTAATCGCTTTTATAGTCCACCCTGTTACAGGTGACGTTTGACGAAACCAAAGTACATAACTCCTTATGTAGGGATCCATGGTGACTTCAGGTCAAAGGACTAATAGTCATACTAATAGCCACATGAGAAAGTATATGACACTCATATAACGATCCATAATACTTTCTCATGGCGGGTCATTCAGTATACATTCTCTAATGCATACCCATGTGTCAGCTTGATATCTCTATATCCATGACTTGTGAGATCAAGTCATCGAGCTGACCTACATGCTAGTCTTATTGTATTAACATTGCCCCTGAATGTTAATACTCGACTAGGAATGATTTAGAGTAGTGTTCCCTATATCATCTCACTATCGATTCAACTAATCGATTGATATAGGTATGAACCTTCTACTCAAGGACGCTATTATACTTAGTCTATTTGGCACTAATACAAATAAGTATAATAACCAAACAAATGCCTTTATTAATATACAAGAATATGATATACATGAGTCCATACAATCATCAAATGATTGGCTCTAGGGCTCTAACTAACACCTTATTCTCCAAGCAAGTTTCGGTCACCACAAGAACTCCAAGAGAAGATGAGGTTCGACCACCACCAAGCTCCAAGGGATGCTAAGAAATAAGACCTCTTATCTCTCCTTCTTCCTTAAGCAAGATCCGGCCACCAACCAAGCTCATTGAGATGAAGATGCCGCCGACCAAGGAAGAAGAATAGGAGAAGGAGAGGATGTGAAGGGCCGACCACCAACCTGTTGGTTGGTCCTAGGAAGATCATACCAGTTCCACTGTACAAAAATTTTGTACAAGTGTCGAACTTTTCCTAAACAACCTATTGTGTTCTTTAGAAGTTAAATTAGGAATCACAAATGAAGCTTAACATTATTGATTCCAAATTTAATTTATCTGTTCTTAATGGTTTAGATTTGGATCACAAGCAGAACTTAACACTATTGATCCAAATCAACCTATGTTATAAATTCAATTAAATATTAATTTTCAAAATTGGCTTCCAGATTAAACATGGCGAGACACTAGACCTTCTTGGATATGGGAGTAACCACCACTTCCTAGCCAAAGCCTTTTAAGGAAAGCTAATATTTAATTTCCTTATATAACTCTAGATTTAACCAAAAAGTTCAATCGAATCACAAATTTGAAAAACAAAAAGAAAACATAAACTCGAATTACAATTCGAAAAACTAGAATCTAATGTCTCTTGTGTTTGGAATTCTTACAAAGAAAAATAACTAGCATGATGCGGAAAACAATTACTAGTTATACATTTTCCCTTGTATGCTAATAACCTCGAGATCTTCTGCCGTATTCCTCGCCTCGTCTTGAATGTCGTGTGGGCGACGATCCGCCAAGATGAATACCACCCAAAAACTACTCCTCCTTCTCTAGAATTCGGCCACCACCACTGATAAAGAAACCTTGTAAATGGATCGCCTTGAAATTTAGCTTGGGGAAGGGTATTGACGCCACACTCAAGCAAGATGAGAAGGTGAGTGATAAGTCATGGAGTTTTGATCGCCACAAGTTGCCTTGATAAGATCGAAATTAGTTCTTTGCCTAAGAACAAGAAGGAAGCTCGCACAAAAGAGAAACTCAAATTTTCATTCAAACTTACCTCATTTGTCATACAAGAGTTCTCCTATTTAACATCCCTTAAGATCCCCTATGTACTAATTATGCAATAAATATCATGCTTGCATGCATGAGTTTTATTATCCACTAATGCAACCACTAATCCCTAATACTAGCTTAATGCAACCATGCATGCATGGTATTTGTTATACTAGCTTAGGAACTTTCAAAAATGCATTAAAAATCCACAAAGGACATCAAAAGTCACTTTAGAAAAACCCCCCCATGCATGCACACGAAAATGGTCCTCATGTTGGTCCAATTTCACTTTCAAATTGAAGGAATGTGATCCACTTAGTTGTTGCCTCCGTTGTGCATTGATCCTCTTTTTCCTTGAGCCTCATTATTAAGCCTTCCAAAGCTTGCTTCATTCTCTTAGTCTTGGACCTTGTCATGGGTCCCCCAATTCCCTTCAATGCCTCTTCTTGGCTCACATCATTCCCTCCTTCTTTAGGTGAATTCGTCCTCAAATTTAGGTCTTCATCTCCTACATCAAAAGGACTCAAATCAGCCACATTAAATGTTGCACTAACACCATACTCACCGGGCAAATCAATTTTGTAAGCATTGTCATTAATTCTTTCCAACACTTGGAATGATCCATCTCCTCTTGGTTGAAGCTTTGATTTCCTTTGGGTAGGAAACCGTTCCTTCCTCATATGAACCCACACCCAATCACCGGGTTCAAGGACCACTCTTTTTCTCCCTTTATTGGCTCGATTTACATATTACTCCATTTTCTTCTCAATTTGAGCTTTAACTTGCTCATAAAGCTTCTTCACATATTCTGCCTTTGTTTTGCCATCCTTGTGAACTAAAAAAGAAGTGTTAGGTAAAGGAAGCAAATCAAGAGGTGTTAGTGAATTGAACCCATAAACAATCTCAAAAGGAGAAAATTGAGTAGTAGAATGGACAGCCCTATTATAAGCAAATTCAACATGAGGTAAACATTCTTCCCAAGATTTAATGTTCTTCTTAATAATTGCTCTAAGAAGAGTAGAAAGTGTCCTATTTACCACCTCAGTCTGGCCGTCAGCATGTGGTGGAGAAAAGAAGCTTTGTTCCCAGCTTGTTCCATAAGGTCCTCCAAAAATGGCTTAAAAATTTGGTGTCACGATCTGAAACAATGCTCCTAGGCATGCCATGAAGTCTTACCACCTCTTTGAAAAACAAATCTGCCACATGAGTTGCATCATCCACTTTGTGGCAAGGTATGAAGTGTGCCATCTTGGAGAATCTATCAACTACCACAAAAATGGAGTCCTTACCTTTTTGAGTACGTGGTAGCCCTAAAACAAAATCGATAGACAAGTCAGTCCAAGGAAAATTAGGAATAGGCAAAGGCGTGTAAAGTCCATGAGGTAATGTCTTAGATTTTACTTTTCTACACACAATGCATTGTGCACAAAATTTCTGCACATCGTGTTTCATGTGTGGCCAATAAAAATGTTTAAGCAGCATTTCTAAGGTCTTTTGAACCCCAAAGTGTCCCATTAAACCCCCCTCATGTGCTTCCCTAACTAGCAATTTACGCATGGATCCTCTAGGCACACAAAGTCTGTTATTCTTAAACAAGTAGTTGTCATGCCTAGCAAACCCATTTTGTGATTTCTTTTCACACGCAGCATATAATTGGGAAAACTCATTATCATGTATATACAATTCCTTAATATGTTCAAAGCCAAGCAATTTAGTTTCAAGTGTAGCTAACAAGTTATACCTTCTTGAAAGTGCATCTGCTACAACGTTTACCTTTCCTTGCTTATGCTTAATCACATAAGGAAATTGTTCAAGAAATTCGACCCATTTGGCATGCCTTTTGTTGAGCTTCCCTTGCCCTTTCAAATACTTCAAAGATTCATGATCACTATGAATGACAAATTCTTTAGACAAAAGATAATGCTGACATGTTTGTAATGCTCTAACAAGTGCATATAATTCTATATCATAAGTGGAATAGTTGAGAGTGGCGCCACTTAATTTCTCACTAAAATATGCAATGGGATGACCATCTTGAAGTAAAACAGCCCCAATACCCACATGAGATGCATCACATTCAATTTCAAAAGATTTGGAAAAATCAGGTAAAGCAAGAATGGGTGCATGTGTGAGTTTATCCTTAAGTGTTTGAAATGCCTTTTCTTGATTCTCTCTCCATCTAAAACCCATGTTTTTCTTAATAATTTCATTTAGAGGTGCTGCCACTGTGCTGAAGTCCTTCACAAACCTCCTATAGAAACTTGCCAACCCATGGAAGCTCCTAACCTCACTCACAGTTTTAGGAGTTGGCCAATCTCTAATGGCCTTAACTTTCCCTTCATCAACCTGCACTCCTTTAGAACTTATGACAAAACCAAGAAAAACCACATGAGTAGTGCAAAAAGAACGTTTTTCCAAGTTAGCATATAGTTTTTCCTTTCTAAGGACATGCAAGACAGATTGGAGATGTGCAAGATGCTCAACAAAACTCTTGGAATATACCAAAATATCATCAAAGTATACTACCAAAAATTTTCCAAGAAATTCTCGTAAGACATGGTTCATAAGCCTCATAAAAGTACTTGGTGCATTAGTTAACCCAAAAGACATTACCAACCATTCATACAATCCATATTTGATTTTGAAAGCTGTTTTCCATTCATCCCCTTCCCTTATCCTAATTTGATGGTACCCACTTTTCAAATCAATTTTAGAAAAGAAGCAAGCACCATGCAATTCATCAAGCAAATCATCAAGTCTAGGGATAGGATGTCTATACCGAATTGTGATGTTGTTGATTGCTCTACAGTCAGTGCACATCCTCCATGATCCATCCTTTTTAGGCACCAAAATTAGGGTACAGCACAAGGACTTAAACTTTCTCTAACCCATCCTTTTTGCAATAACTCCTCCACTTGATTTTGTATCTCCTTTGTTTCATGAGGATTGCTCCTATAAGCTGGCCTATTGGGCAGAGAAGCGCCAGGAATAAGGTCTATTTGGTGTTCAATCCCCCTCATTGGTGGCAAACTGTGAGGTACTTCCTTGGGAAACACATCCTCAAAATCCTGTAAAATAACAACAACATCACTAGGCAAGGAGTTAGGGTTCGATTCCAAGCAAGTTTCCTTGCTCAAAAGAAGAAATATAGGTTGCCTTGTCAAATAAGCTTTCTTCACCTCACTTCCTCTTGTAAACAAATTTTCTATTTTTCTCTCTTTCTTTTCCTCATTCTCTCTTTTCTTTTGAATTTTGTCCTCAAAATCAAGTATTTTCTTTTTCACACACTCTTTCTTTTTCGTAAGCTCTCGCTATTCTTTTTCTCTTTTCTCTCTCATTTTTATTTGATCCTCACAAACCTCCCTTGGTGATAACGGTACAAGTGTGGCTTTGCGAGAATTGTGGACAAAAGAGAACTTGTTGGAGAATCCATCATGGTGAGCTCGCCTATCAAACTGCCAAGGTCTTCCAAGAAGAATGTGGCTTGCCTCCATAGGCACAATATCACATAGAACTTGATCTTCATATTTGCCAATGGAGAAATTAATCAACACTTACTGGTTCACTACCAATTCACCACTATTACTAAGCCATTGGAGTTTATATGGTCTTGCATGTGGTGTAATCTTGAGGTTGAGTTTGGTGACCATCCTAGTACTTGCCACATTGGTACAACTTCCACCATCAATGATCATAGAGCATGTTTTACCTTGAATAAGGCAGCGGGTATGAAAAATATTTTCTCTTTGGTCCTCCTCATGCTCCTTGGCTTGGCTTCCCAATAATCTCCTAACCACCAAGAGATCTCCATCTTGCGCATAGGCTGCTCCATCATTTTCCTCATCGCTTGATGAAGAGGAATGAGAGGTAATTTCTTCACTAGAGATACTCTCATTATCTCTCACCACCATAGTCTTCTTATACGGCCATTCGGATGCAATATGACCTTTTCCCAAACACCTAAAACACTTGATATCCCTACTCTTAGAAGTGGAAGAAGAGGTAGTAGGAATAGGCTTCTTAGTGCTTGCTGCCTCCTTAGAATTTGAAGAAGAACCCTCCTTCTTTGGCTTGTCCTTCCAACTTGAAGAGTAGTTTGGAGAAGATGATTTCTTCATAACGCCCTTTCTCTTTAATTGTTGCTCTATTTTCATTGCTTGATGCACTAAGTCGTCAAGCTCCACATAATGTTGTAACTCCACAATGTCTCCAATGTCTCGATTTATGCCATGGAGAAACCGAGCCATGGTAGCTTCCCTATCCTCCACAATATTGGCCCTAATCAAAGCCACCTCCATCTCCTTGTAGTAATCATCCACACTCCTACTCCCTTGGGTGAGTCTTTGCAATTTGTTGTGCAATTCCCTATGGTAGTGGGAAGGCACAAATCTCCTTCTCATCAAAGTCTTCATTTCGTCCCAAGTGTTGATAGGATGCTCTCCATACCTTCTTCTCTCCTTTTGCAATTGATCCCACCAAATTAAGGCATAATCGGTGAACTCAAGGGCAGCCACCTTTACTTTCTTTGCATCATTGTAATTGTGGCATGAGAAATTTGTTCTATTTTCATCTCCCATGCAAGATATGTTTCAGGATCATTCCTCCCTTGGAAGGAAGGTATCTGGACTTTCACATCTCCTAGATCATCTTCTCGTCTATGGTCTCTACCTCCTCTTTCACGTCTTCTCCCCCCTTCATGCCTCCTTCTTTCTCTTGGTGAATCATAAAATGGTTCACTTTGACGAAATTCTTCATGATTAGAATTGCCCCCACGGTTCGAAACTTTTTCTCCTTCAAGTCGGTCCATCCTTTCGTGTATTTCTTCAAGTTGTCTTTGAAGTATTCTCTCAAATTGTTGAGTAAGTGCCTCCATTTGAAGCCTATTAAGATCTCGCCTAGGGGAATGAGGTGATTTTTCCCCACTCATGCTTGAAAAAAAAAAAAAATAGAAGATGACAAGGAAACTTACAAAAGAAATGTTAGACGGACCTCACCACTCTACTCACGTGGTTGTACTCAAATTTATCTACTCAGCTTCCTTTATAAGCTCTTAAGGAAAGAACCTTATCAATATCTTTCTCAAGACAACAAGTAGACAATCAAGTGAATAAGAAATATGAGTAGAACAAGAGAAATAAACGGATAAAATGAGAAATTCAGCAATGACCAAGAGCAATGGAATGAATATATCTTTGAATTCAGATTTCACAAAGAAAGAATATTGAGTCCTTTAAATTCACAAATCCTCCTCTTTTTTTTTTCTTCTTTTTTTTTTCAATCAGAAATCAATGACTCTAATGATTCTTTTTTTTTCTTTTTATTTTTTTTTTCGAATTTTCCTTCTTTTTTTTTTGAGTTGAGGACCCAAATAGCGAATAGAAATTTATGATAGATAGGGACGAAGAGATCAACAAAGATGGACAAGAACAAAGATGAAAACAAGACACAAACCTGAAAATCAAGGAGCCAAAGCTCTGATACCAAATGATAAAGAAACCTTGTAAATGGATCGCCTTGAAATTCAGCTTGGGGAAGGGTATTGACGCCACACTCAAGCAAGATGAGAAGGTGAGTGATAAGTCATGGAGTTTTGATCGCCACAAGTTGCCTTGATAAGATCAAAATTAGTTCTTTGCCTAAGAACAAGAAGGAAGCTCTCACAAAAGAGAAACTCAAATTTTCATTCAAACTTACCTCATTTGTCATACAAGAGTTCTCCTATTTAACATCCCTTAAGATCCCCTATGCACTAATTATGCAATAAATATCATGCTTGCATGCATGAGTTTTATTATCCACTAATGCAACCACTAATCCCTAATACTAGCTTAATGCAACCATGCATGCATGGTATTTGTTATACTAGCATAGGAACTTTCAAAAATACATTAAAAACCCACAAAGGACATCAAAAGTCACTTTAGAAAAACCCCCCATGCATGCACACGAAAATGGTCCTCATGTTGGTCCAATTTCACTTTCAAATTGAAGGAATGTGATCCACTTAGTTGTTGCCTCCATTGTGCATTGATCCTCCTTTTCCTTGAGCCTCATTATTAAGCCTTCCAAAGCTTGCTTCATTCTCTTAGTCTTGGACCTTGTCATGGGTCCCCCAATTCCCTTCAATGCCTCTTCTTGGCTCACATCATTCACCACCACCAAAGAAAAGAGAGCAAAGGGAAGGGAAGGGGAGAGATCCGACCATAAAAGAGAGAGCACAAGCGAGTGAACAAGAGATGATGCAATCCCTACTTCTTCTCTTCTTCTCCTTCTCTTTGTATCCGGCCACACCAAGTATCCACAAGAGGTGGCCGGCCCTAGCATGAAGAGAAGCAAGGGTCGACCCTTTGGAGAAGACAAGAGAGAAGAGAGAAAAATAATAGATTACTTATGAGGTATCTCCTCCCCTTCTTTTATAATACTTGCCCAAGGCAAATAAAGAAAGACTTTTTATAAAAATTAAAATCTTTCTCTTGTTTTTCCTTTTCCTCTTTTATTTTTCCTTTTCTTTACTCTTGATTGAATCAATCACCAAATCATTGATTGGATGATTTGATTTGATTGGCCGGCCCCTTGCTTGGGCACCAAGCAAGGGTAGCTGACCACTTAAAAAGGAAGGAAATACTTATGTAAAAATTTTATAAGTAAAGAAGAAAAGCTCTTATAAAATTTTACAAGCTCTCTTTTAATTTCCTAATGTGGATGTTTAAAAGAAAAGTTTTAAAAATTAAAACTAAGTTTTAAAATTTAAAATTTTTCTTCTAAAATTTCCTTTTTTAACATGGTTACAAAATTAGAAAATTTAAAATTTAAAACTTCTCTTCTTTTTTCCTTAAAACCATGAGGATGATTAAAAAAGAAAAGTTTTTAAACTTTAATTTTTTTTTTAAAACCATGTGGCCTAATTCAAATAAGAAAAGTTTTATATTTTAAAATCTCTCTTTTAAAACTTGTAGATATCTACAAAGAGAAGATTTTAAAAAATCAAAACACCCCCTTATAATTTGAATATTGTGGCCGACCCCTTCTTGCTTGGGCACCAAGCAAGGGGCCGACCCCTATTAAGGAGGAAGTGGCCGACCACATGGGTTGGTCACCAAGACATGGGTCGGCCCTCTCTTGGACACCAAGATGAGTTTTTCCATGAGTGGATTTAAGGCATTAATGAGGTTACGACATGGACCTAGAGGAAAAATTGGTTTTGGCCTTTCGATGAGCTTGAGTATCCCGTGTTCGCCCCGAACACATAACTCAAGTTCATCAATAATAACTCATTCCACTAAAGAGTTATTATTGCACTACTGCACCAATCCCAAATTATATTATGGGCTCCTTCTTATCATGAGTGTGTTAGTCTCCCCGTGTTTAAGATAACGAATGTCCATTAATTAAGTAAGTTACTAACAACTCACTTAATTAATATCTAAATCCAAGAGTAGTACCACTCAATCTCATTGTCATGTCGGACTAAGTTCACCTGCAGGGTTTAACATGACAATCCTTATGAGCTCCTCTTGGGGACATTCTCAGCCTAGATTACTAGGACACAGTTTTCTTCTATAATCAACAACACACACTATAAGTAATATCATTTCCCAACTTATCGGGCCTATTGATTTATCGAGCTAAATCTCACCCTTTGATAAGTTAAAGAAATAAATACTAAATATATATGTTTGTTATTATATTAGGATTAAGAGCACACACTTCCATAATAACTAAGGTCTAGTTCTTTTATTAAGTCAGTATAAACTGGTCCTACTCAATACACTTAGAGTGTACTAGTGTAATTTATTAGTCAAGATAAACTAATACCTAATTACACTACGACTATTCCAATGATTTGTTTCTTTCCATCTTAGTCGTGAGCATCAGTTTATAATTTATAAAGAACTGATAACATGATCTTCAGTGTGTGACACCACACACCATATTATCTACAATATAAATTAATTGAACAACTACACTTAACAAATAAATGTAGATATTTGACCAATATGATTCTTATTTCTAAATATATGTTTATACAAAAAGCTAGGATTTTAGTATACATTCCAACAATCTCCCACTTATACTAAAAGACTAAAATGTCATATCTGCTATCATACATATGATTCTCAACCCTTCAACATGTCCATCAAAAGCTCTTTCCTTAAGAACCTTAGTGAAAGTATCTTTCAGGCTATCATCTGATGCAATCTAGGCGGCAACAACTTCTCCTCATTATACGATGTCTCGTATTGGATGGTACTTGCGTTCTATTGTATTTAATTGCCTTATGGACTTATGGTTCCTTCGAGTTTGCTACTGCACCAAAAGTTGTAATAATTTTTGGACAAATCAGAAATCATGTCTAAGTCCATCATGAAGTTTCTGAGCCATATAACTTCTATGGCTGCCTCAGAGACTGCCATATACGCAGCTACTATGGTGGAATCTGAAAAAGCACCTATGCTTAACACTCTTCCATAGTTATGACTTCACCTTCTAAAGTAAACACAAAACCTCGATGTCAACTTACTATCGTCCCTATCTGATTGGAAGTCAAAATTCGTGTAACCCACAGGGATCAAATTATCTGCCTTGTAAACTAGCATATAATCTCTAGTCCCTTTAAGGTACTTTAATATATACTTTACGACAGTCTAGTGTCCTGGTCCTGGGTTACTTCGATATCTGCTAACTATGCCCTGGGCAAAATAGATATCTGGTTTCGTACACAACATTGCATACATTAGGCTTCCGATAGCCGAAGCATAAGGAACTGCCTTCATGTCCTCTATCTCCTTTGATGTCTTCGGAGACATTTCTTTTGATAAAGCTACTCCATGCCTGAAAGGTAGAAAGCTTTTCTTGGAGTCTTGCATGCTAAAACGAGCTAGGATAGTATGAAGCTCGAGATAAGCATAACATTCTTTTCTAGTGATCTCTTTGATCCCGAGAATATGTGCGCATTCTCCCAAGTTCTTCATATCGAATTTCTTAGACAACCATACCCTTACTTCCGACAACACTTTGATATTGTTTCCAACTATCCAAAATATTATCTATGTATAGTACAAGAAATACCACTACGCTTCCATCACACTTTTTATATACACAAGACTCATCCAAACACTGAATAAATTCATATGACTGGATTACTTCATTAAACCGGATGTTTTAAGACCTTGAAGCTTTGCTTCAGTCTATAGACTGATTGAGCTTGCACACAAGATGCTCTTTGATCTTTGTAATGAACCCTCTAGTTGCTTTTATATGGATGTTTTCTTCAAGACTTCCATTAAGGAAAGCTGTCTTGACATCCACTTGCCAAATCTCATAATCCAATAGATAAAAGAATCTGGATAGACTTAAGCATGACTACCGGTGAGAAAGTTTCCTTTTTCAACAAGCCTTGCTTTGAAAGTTTCCACCTTCCCATCTATCCCTCTTTTCCTATTGTAGACCCAATGACTTTTACACCATCTGGTGGCTCTACAAGCTCCCATATATTCTAATTCTGTATTCATTGCTCTTTGCCAAGATGCTGCCTTTATCTTGGAGTGCTTCGTCATATGTCCGGGGATCAGGTTCATGTTCACTAGGGATCAAGTCCAAAAATTCTCCCAAAACATGAATCTTTAGGGTTGTCTAACAACCCTCCCACTACGACGAGGCACTGTCTGTAATTGTGTATCATTTGTGATACATGTTGCAGTTTCTTGTGATATTTCATCTTGTACAGTTGGTACTAGATTAAACGTGTCCTTTATTATTTCCTTAAGAACAAATTTACTTATGGGCTTGTGATTCATTACATATTGTTCTTCTAAAAATCGGGCATTGGTGCTAACTATGACCTTCTGATTTTAAAGATTATAAACCCCCTTTCATTTCTCTAGGATAACCCACAAACAAGTGTACTCCTGTCCATCTTATCAGTGTCTCCCTTCAGCACATGTGCTGGACTACTCCGAATCCGAATATGCTTCAAATTAGGCTTACACCTATTCTGCAATTCTATGTGAGTAGAGAGTTCTAACTTAAAAGGTACTATATTTACTTCCGTTTCCAAAGTATATCCTCAAAACGAATTTGGTAATAACTTATCATCGATCTAATCATTTCCATAAGAGTCCTATACCTTCTTTCTACTACACCATTCTGTTGGGGTGTACCAGGTGCAGTTAGTTGGGATTGAATCCCGACTTCTGATAAGTGACTCCTAAACTCTCCCAAGAGGCACTCGCCACTACTATCTCACTGTAGTGTCTTGATACTTTTACCTTGACGTTTCTCCACATCAGCCTTGTACTCTTTGAACTCATCAAAACACTTAGACTTGCGGCGCATGAAGTAAATTTACCCATATCTTGAATAGTTGTATATAAAATAGACGAAATATTCGAAAACTCCTCTTGCCTGGATAGTCATAGATTCACACAAACCATAATGAATCAATTTCAATACATCTTTGACTCTATACTCCTTAGACTTAAAAGCTTCTTGATTATTTTTCCTTCCAAGTAAGACTCGCAGGTTGGAAAGATTTCCACTACCAATGAACCCAAAGTTCATCGGCTATTATCCTTTGAATCCTACTCAAGTTAATATAACCTAGCCTTAGATGCCAAAGGTATGATTGGTTCATTTCTGAAGGTTGCTTTCTCTTGTTAAAGTTAGAAGATATGTTATTAATTTCCATTTGTTGCATCGTGGAAGTTATTGGATTTATAAATTGCCAACCAACGTACCAGAATAGATAATTTCTCTCTTTTTCTTAATAACAACTTTGTTATTAAAAGAGGCAGAATATTAAATTCTTTGAATAGTTTAGAAACTGAAATCTAATTCTTTCTAAACTTGGTACGTAAAGACAATTTCTCAAAATCCATGTTTTCTTCCTATCAAAGGATAAACTTCTCCCACTGCAACAACTGCTACTTTTGCAGCAGTGCCCATGTTGACGGTGTTTTTCCTTTCATACAGTTGTTGGGTTTCATGGAACCCTATATTGAATTGCAGACATGATTAGTGACTCCCATATCTACACACCAGGTACCGGTAGATAGCACCACTAAACATGTTTCAACAACTAATGAATAAAATACACCTATATTGTTCTTAGTTCTGAGAAGACAATCCATCTTAATGTCCAAGTTTTGTTTCCAATCATAACTGAGACTACTAAGTCTATTCTATAGTATAACAGCTAGTGGACTAACATTTGAAATTCTAAGAATCACAAAAATATTTGGTCAAGACCAACACCTTAAAATCCCTGTGAATTTTGTATGCCACGATAGTGTGAACGTATACAAATTCAAAATAGGAGATTTTATCCATTAATTTTATTATCTCATCAACCTTATTTTATGACGAATAAAATTAATAGTTGGTCTGTCTTTGATCAAATATTTGGTCAAAACTTTGATTTTAAAATAATATTAATTTCTCAAACAATATTATTTAAATTCACCAACACCTCAAACACCGGGAATTATGCATGCCACGATAGTATGGACGTATACAAACACAAACATTTGTAAGAGGAGGGTTTTACCTATTAATTATCTTGTCAATAAGTCTTTATGACAAATAAAATTACCTCAAACACCGTGAATTTTGTATGTCATACAAAACCAAGCATTTGTAAGAGGGGTTTTTCCCATTAATTTTATTTTCTTGTCAACTTGACAAATAAAATTACCTCATACACCGTGAATTTTTGTATGTCATGATAGTGTGGGCGTATACAAAATCTCAACATTTGTAAGAAGGGGTTTTAATTTTATTATCTTGTCAACTTATCTTTATGACAAATTAATAGTTGATTTTTCTTTGGTCACACAAATAATAGCAGTGACTCCGATGGGGAGGATACTATTAAATGTGCCTAAGTGTATACCATTACTTGATACTTAGTCCATTAAATAAGATTATGCCCCTTCCGATGGGGAAGATCGCACGCTCCTAATTAATTTCCTATAACCATCTAAAATGGAAGTTTGATCTAGTGATCCGTAAACAAGCTCATCCAATATGGAGGAAGACACTCAGAGCCAACGCGCAAGTTTATTTACATCACTTACAAACAAGTAATGGAGACCGTGGAATTTATTTAAAAAATCCCTCTCCTACTTAGTTATTTAAGGTGAGGAATTTTAACCTATATAAGCATACATCACATGCACACACACACACATCACAGTAAATAAAAGCAATAAATTTGGAAATTAATTTTCCAACTATTACGGCCTTTTCCGTCACTGTTCTCCGTGTGCTCCAACCCTAGCTGTTGCCATTTTTAGCCACCGCAACCGGGTCCATGTCATCGGGTCCATCGAGCTTCCTTTTCTGCTGCGCCTCTGATCCTCCAAAAGCACCACGCTTCGCAAGGATACGATTCGCGACAAAAATAGAATTTTACATTTATCGATCCTATATTCCATAAAGGAATATACATGTATTTTAGATCGAACAAAAAAGTAAAATTCTAAAACTAATACAGCTCCTGCTGTATTTGATACATACAATCATGCACACACAAAATAATACCCTTGACATGTCCAAGGGTCCAATCACACACAATATCTATATGTCATAATAGTTGGAACCTGCAACCACAAAGTTAGCACATCCTACTATTATCCTGCCTAAATTATGTATGACATGTGCATAATCTATTTGAAAACCAAAACACACAGAGACAAACCCTAGCTCTGATACCAATTGTTGGTTGGTCCTAGGAAGATCATACCGGTTCCATTGTACAAAAATTTTGTACAAGTGTCGAACCTTTCCTAAACAACCTATTGTGTTCTTTAGAAGTTAAATTAGGAATATCAAACGAAGCTTAACATTATTGATTCCAAATTTAACTTATCTGTTCTTAATGGTTTAGATTTGGATCGCAAGTGGAACTTAACACTATTGATCCAAAAAAACCTATGTTATAAATTTAATTAAATATTAATTTTCAAAATTGACTTTTAGATTAAACATGGCGAGGCACTAGACCTTCTTGGATATGGGAGCAACCACCACTTCCTAGACAAAGCCTTTTAAGGAAAGATAATGTTCGTTAGAGCCCTAGAGCCAATCATTTGATGATTATATGGACTCATGTATATCATATTCTTGTATATATATATTAAGGCATTTGGTTTTTTGGTTATTATGCTTATTTGTATTAGTGCCAGATAAAATAAGTATAGTAACGTCCTTGAGTAGAAGGTTCTTACCTATATCAATCGATTGGTTGAATCGATAGTGAGATGATATAGGGAACACTACTCTAAATCATTTCTAGTCGAGTATTAACATTCAGGGACAATGTTAATACAATAAGACTAGCATGTAGGCCAGCTCGATGACTTGATCTCACAAGTCATGGATATAGAGATATCAAGCTGACACATGGGTATGCATTAGAGAATGTATACTGAATGACCCGTCATGAGAAAGTATCATGGATCGTTATATGAGTGTCATATACTTTCTCATGTGGCTATTAGTATGACTATTAGTCCTTTGACCTGAAGTCACCATGGATCCCTACATAAGGAGTTATGTACTTTGGTTTCGTCAAACGTCACCCGTAACAGGGTGGACTATAAAGACGATTACTGGGTATGTAACAAATTATACAGAGGGATGTGAGTGATGTAGATGAGATCTATCCCTCCCATATGACGGGAGCGACATCAATATTCTTGATAGAGTTAGACCACGAAGTGCATGGCCATGCCCAAATGAGTCAACATTAGATGTTGAGCTCATTTGATCGAGTGAGTCTACTTGGAGTTCAAGATTTAGATTGATTAGAGGATGACACGGTCTATGCCTCATATTGATCAATCTAGATGTCTAGGATAGAAGGACAATGTCACATATTGTGAGGAGTCACAATTAGTAGTCACAAGGTGATGTTGGATCTCGACATTTCTTGTAACTTGGGTAGTAATGATGTGTTGCTAGATACCGCTCATTACTTATGCTCCTAAATGGGTTTAGGGCATTGCCAACGTTACAAGAACCTATAGGGTCACACACTTAGGACATTTAGATGGAGATTTGGTTCATATGATGAACCAAGAGGATTAGATTCATTTGATGAATCAAATTGGATTAAGAGTAATCCAAATTGGGCTAATTGAGTTAGACTCAAGTTGATTCATGTATTTAATGAGTCTAATTTAGATTATGACTCATTAGATCAATTTAATTTAATAAATTAGATTCATTATATTAAGTTGGCTTGAATCAAATGGTTAGATTAGATCAACCATGAGAGAGATTGAGTCAAGTTTGACTTGACTAGAGAGGAAGAGGAAGAGTCAAGTTTGACTTGACTCTTTGCCACATCATGAGTGAGGTGGCAAGATGTGGACCAATAGTGTTGTTCCACATCATCTTGTTTTGCCACCTCATGGAGGTTACAAGCCTACATTGCATTTAATGTGGGCCGACCACATTAAATGAGTGTAGGTTACTCATTTGCCACATCATTAGTGAGGTGGCAAGAGGTGGACCAATGGTAATGGTCCACATCTTCATGGTGTGCCACCTCATGGGAGTTACAAGACACCTCTTAATGGCCTCCACTTAATTGTAATTAAGTGGAAATGGGGGTTACACAACCAAATGTGGCGGGCCACTTTAGTGAGGGAAAGAAAATGAATTTTTGATTCAACTCCTCATTTACTCCTGTCTTCTTCCTCAAGCTCTCAAGCTCTCCCTCTCCCTCTCCTCTTTGCTTGGCCGAATCTCACCAAGGTGCTAGCACACCTTTTGTGTGAGGTTTCTCCACCTACGTGTCCGTGTGGATACTTCTAGAGGACCGGCGCTTGACGGTCTTGAGATCCGGCAACTCCTTGGAAGAGTGGGAACGCGAAAGGGCACGCAACAAGGGTAAAGTTCTCAACACATAGATCTAGGAGTAGATCTAAAGATTTTGAAACTCATATTTGTATTTCGTTCGGTTTTCTTTGCACGGATCTACGGCTTTGGGTGATTCGGGGTTTCCGCGACGCGAAAAACGGTTTTCGCGGCCCGAAAAACCCAACAGCTAATATTTAATTTCCTTATATAACTCTAGATTTAACCAAAAGGAACAATCGAATCACAAATTTGAAAAACAAAAAGAAAACACAAACTTGAATTACAATTCGAAAAACTAGAATCTAATGCCTCTTGTGTTTGGAATTCTTACAAAGAAAAATAACTAGCATGATGTGGAAAATAATTACTAGTTATACCTTTTTCCTTGTATGCTAATAACCTCGAGATCTTCTGTCGTATTCCTCGCCTCGTCTTGAACGTCGTGTGGATGATGATCCTCCAAAATGAGCACCACCTAAAAACTCCTCCTCCTCTAGAATTCGGCCACCACCACCACCAAAGAAAAGAGAGCAAAGGGAAGGGAAGGGGAGAGATCCGACCATAAAAGAGAGAGCACAAGCGAGCGAACAAGAGATGATGCAATCCCTACTTCTTCTCTTCTTCTCCTTCTCTTTGTATCCGGTCACACCAAGTATCCACAAGAGGTGACCGGCCCTAGCATGAAGAGAAGCAAGGGTTGACCCTTTGGAGAAGACAAGAGAGAAGAGACAAAAATAATATATTACTCATGAGGCCTCTCCTCCCCTTCTTTTATAATACTCATGAGGCATCTCCTCCCCACGTCGCTTCCGAGGATGGATTTCCGATTTTGTCTATCGTTTTGTTTGTGAGTTGAACTTGTGAACTTGGTATTGTAATAACCCTTTTGTGGACTTGATGTTATTTGTGTTTGGTTTTTCTTTGTTGAGGAGTCAAGCCGGGTCGGCCCGCGGTGAGTTGTTTTGTGATTTCGTACCGTTATTTGGTTCTTTTTCCGCTGTGTTTGATTTTCCAACCGTGTGGGTTATATATAAACTGCGTGGATGTGTTTGGATCCAGCTATGTTGGCTGTGTTTGCATATGTATATCTGTTGGCAATGTATATTGGTTTCATATGTCACTGCTATAGGGGAGGTATTTGTTGGTGCGGGTAGTACTAACGGTCTAACCTAGGTTTTGATGAATGACAAATAGATTAAGTTAGTTTTGTTGTTGTCTGACACTTTGATCGAGTGTGCAGGGGAAGTCCAGACAGGTCGACGGGCTGACCGGATGTCTGACACGAAGTCCAGCTAGGTCGACGGGCTGACCGGATAGCTGGCGAGAAGTCCAAGCGGATCGATGGGCTGACCGGACGCTTGGCGAGAAGTCCAGCTAGGTCGACGGGCTGACCGGATAGCTGGCGAGAAGTCCAGACGGGTCGAAGGGCTGATCGAACGTCTGGTAGGTAAGTGAGGTAAGTCACTAGAGGGGAGTGACTGCGAGGACGCGTTCCCGGGAAGGGAACATTAGGCGTCGATCCGGCTTAGATCCATTTCGGATATCTAAGTCGAGATCGTGACTAGATTCCGGTCTCGGAAAGACGGAATCTAAGTCATATTTTTACTGTTAATTCTATTTCATAAATTATGCTAACAATCTGTGTTGCAGAATACATATGTACCTCGGACTAACTCTGTTTTGTAGGAAAGGAAGTTTATGGAAACAGGAGGTCCGGGCGCCCGGAGGTCCAGGCGCCCGAAAGGGATCCGGGCGCCCGGAGGTGAACTTTATCCAGGCCGAGTCGTCGCCACATGGAGTTCACTGATTAGACCTGCCACGTCTCACCAGGGCGCCCGTAAGGGATCCAGGCGCCCGGAGCAGCATATAAAAGAAGCCCCAGGGATGGAGCTTCTTCAACAATCAATCTGAGAACTCTTCTGCTGCTGGTCCTGCTGCTCTACGTGCCTGCGACGCCAACAAAGCTCCGACAAAGTGCTCCTTCAGTTTTTAGTTAATTTCTTTGTCGATATTACTTTGTTTCACTTGCATTTCCTGTATTCATTTTGTAATTATATTCGAATTGCTAGTGATTGCCCAACGAAAGTGGTCAAGGACCACGGGCCTTCGAGTAGGAGTCGTCACAGGCTCCGAACGAAGTAAAAACAACTGTGTTCATTTACTTTTCCGCTGCGTAGTTTTACTCGACTTTTCGAATCGATATTCACCCCCCCTCTATCGAACGATCACGGTCCTACAAGTGGTATCAGAGCAGGTACCGCTCTGATTTGGTGCAACCACCAATCAGACTGGGGGTGAAATTTTTTTCCCTTTTTTGTTTTCAGTTCGACGCTTAATTCTAAAACTGGTGTATCATTACTTTAATATTTTTTAATTAATCTAAATTGGTGCAACACGAATCTAGATTTTTACTACTATTTTTTCTCTCTTCCCGCACTACTAATCCAAGACCAAGTCTTGGGATTTTTTTTGTTTCTTCTCTTTCGTCTGTGCGCAGGACTAAAATGTCTCAGACAGAAGGATTCAGCACAGTACGACCTCCACTCTTCAACGGGGACGATTTTCCGTACTGGAAAAAGCGGATGGAGGTTTACCTCAAAACAGACTTCGACCAGTGGATGAGCATTACGAGACCCTACAAAATTCCAGTGGACAACTCCGGGAATCTACTGGATCCTGAAGACTGGACAGCAGACTTGAAGAAAAAGGCATCAACAGAAAATAAAGTGATCAACACTCTACAGTGCGGATTGACAAGAGAAGAACTGAACAGAGTCGGTCCACACAAAAACGCTAAAGAGCTATGGGACAAATTGATCGAACTGCACGAGGGAATGAGCGACGCTAAGGTAACAAAACGAGACCTGCTTTTAAATAAAATTTTTAATATAAAAATGCAGGAAGGTGAAACGGCGAATCAGCTCCACGCAAGAATCAAGGACATCCTTAACGGGCTTCATGCGATAGGCCACCAGATGGAAAATAGAGACTTAATAAGGTACGCATTAAATGCTTTTCCACGTAATAGTTTGTGGGCATCAATTGTAGATGCCTACAAAATTTCTAAAAATCTTTCTAAATTAAAATTAGATGAGCTTTTCTGTGAATTAGAATTACATGAACAAACTAATGCTGGAGCCGAAAAAGGTATAGCTTTATTTGCAGGTTCCTCCAAAGAAAAGAAGAGCAAGCCTGAGTATGAAAAAGATCCCGACCAAGACTCCGAAGATGAAGAACACCTGGTGAACCTGGTAAGAAAAATGTTCACCAGGAGAAAAAGGAGCTTCAGCACAAAGGACCTTCAGAAGATCAGTTCTCCATCAGATCAAAAGAACGTGACTTGCTTCGGCTGCAACAAAAAGGGACATTACAAGAACGAATGCCCAAAACTGAAGTTCGATAAACCGAAGCCAACCAAAAAGAAGGTCCTCAAAGCAACATGGGACGACTCCTCGGACGAATCAGAGGAAGAAGAGCAGAAACATCAGAGCCACCTCGCACTGATGGCCCGCGAAGCTGAAACAGAAGATGAGTCGGAAGATGAAGACGGGTCTGAACCCGAAACAAGCCATGAGTCCGTACTCGTTTCCGAAGGCCCGAATGAGGTATACTTTAATTTAAACAAAATTTTTTTTAGAATTATTTCCTGTTTAAATAGTAAATTAATTAAAATAGAGAATGAAAACAAATCACTTCTTGAGGAAAATCAAGAACTCAAGGAACAAATAAAAAATTCGAATCCAACTCAAGATCTAACACTTGAGGAGGAGAATTTATCATTAAAAAATGAAATAAACAATTTAAAGGAGATGTTAGAAAAATTCACAACAAGATCAAAAAATCTAGACTTAATCCTAAATAATCAAAAAGCATGCTATAATAAAACCAGACTAGGATATAAGTCAAATTCAAATAAAACCTTCAAATCATTAATAACCCAATACAAATCAACCAATTTAGCTTGGGTTCCGAAAGCGTGCTTAACCACGCAAATAGGACTAAATCAATATTATATACCTAAAGAAAAAATACATTATATAAAATCGAATAAACCAAACCAAAATCCAAAATACAAACCTAAATCAAATTCAAAATTTAAACACTTTAAAAATCAACAAAATTATCACCAAGTTAACCATAACTATAAAAAGAATCGACACAAACCTAAAACCAAAATTTAAATTAATGGCCAATAATTCAGGGGGAGGCTCCAGAATAGCTGGCACTTCCAAAACTAACTTACCCGACAGGGTAACCCAAAACAAACTAACCCGGCAGGGTAATTAGGATTAGAAACCAAGTTTAACTTGAATCAATGATACTGGTGAAATTTTTGGATGATAGTACGTTAGGAAAACTTGGGCATCGCATGTCTAGAAAGATATGGTTTCGATCTGGTGCATTTGGCCAAGTGGAACTGACCGAAGCTATCCTTAAATGGATCCTAATCAGTTAGACCAAGGTTTAGTACTAAGCTCCGTGGATAGGACTATTCGGAAAACCTCGAAAGGTTGGTTACTTCTAATGACGTCCATGTGACTCACCAAGCTTAGAAGTTTATCCGAAGAATGCCTGTTTGTAGAGACCAAAACTAAACCTGAATCTAACACAAGTTAAACCAAAACTCCATAATTAAAAATCAAATTTCATTTCGCAAAATCATAGGATTCCCTGATTGATAATATAGATCGGGTGAGATGAATAAGGCTTAAATTTTAAATTTTAAACTTAAAAATTAATTTCAAAACTTTAATTTTAAACTTAAAAATTAATTTCAATTTTAAACTTAATTTCAAAATTTTAATTTTAAACTTAAAAATTAATTTCAAAATTTTAATTTTAAACTTAAAAATTAATTTCAAAACTTTAATTTTAAACTTAAAAATTAATTTCAAAATTTTAATTTTAAACTTAAAAATTAATTTCAAAATTTTAATTTTAAACTTAAAAATTAATTTCAAAATTTTAATTTTAAACTTAAAAATTAATTTCAAAACTTTAATTTTAAACTTAAAAATAAATTTTAATTTTAAACTTAATTTCAAAATTTTAATTTTAAACTTAAAAATTAATTTCAAAACTTTAATTTTAAACTTAAAATTTAATTTCAAAACTTTAATTTTAAACTTAAAAATAAATTTCAATTTTAAACTTAATTTCAAAATTTTAATTTTAAACTTAAAAATTAATTTCAATTTTAAACTTAATTTCAAAATTTTAATTCTAAACTTAAAATTTAATTTCAAAATTTCAATTTTAAACTTAATTTCAAAATTTTAATTTTAAACTTAAAACTTAATTTCAAAACTTTAATTTTAAACTTAAAAATTAATTTCAATTTTAAACTTAATTTCAAAATTTTAATTTTAAACTTAAAATTAATTTCAAAATTTTAAACTTAAAATTAATTTCAAAATTTTAATTTTAAACTTAAAAATTAATTTCAAAACTTCAATTTTAAACTTAAAAATTAATGTCAAAACTCCAATTTTAAACTTAAAATTTTGTCTGGTCATAAATAAAAAGACTAACGTTAAATCCTACTTACTGTAGGAAACCAAGTGGATTTTGGACAGTGGTTGCTCCAAACATATGACTGGAGATCACACCAAGTTCACTCAACTCACTTACAAAAGCTTAGGAACAGTTGCCTTTGGAAACAATGACAAACTCAAGGTAATTGGTATAGGTAATATTGAATTAAAAATAGACTTTATAATTACAAATGTTTTACTTGTTGAAAATTTTAAATACAACCTTCTGAGTATAAGTCAATTATGTGATACTAGGTATAAGGTTAAATTTCTATCCACAGAGTGTTTAATCAAACATCTAGATACTCCTACCATAAGCCTAAAAGGTTTTAGAAAAGACAACATCTATGCCATCAACTTAACCACTTCTTCCATTAAGTGTTACTTAACACAAAAAGAAGAAACATGGTTATGGCATAAAAGAATGTCTCACACCAACTTTTGAAATATAAGTAAACTAAATGGACTTGTGAGAGGCTTACCAAAATTACCTAACTTAGATTCAACCATATGTAATGCTTGTCAACAAGGTAAACAAACTAAATCCACTCACAAATAAACAAATCAACCACAAACTAACTCAATATTAGAACTTCTACATTTAGACCTTTTTGACTCCCATGGAGTCAAATCTATAAATGGAAACTTATATTATTTAGTAATTATAGATGATTATTCTAGGTTTACTTGGGTAAAATTCTTAAAACATAAAGATGAAACTTTTGAAATTTTTATAAATTTCTGCAAACAAATTGAAAATGAAAAAGATATTAAAATTAAAAGAATCAGGAGTGACAACGGGGGAGAATTTAAAAATCACAACTTTAACAGTTTTTGTCTTGAAAATGATTACCATCATGAATTTTCATGCCCTAAAACCCCCCAACAGAATGGGATTGTAGAAAGAAAAAATAGAACCTTACTTGAAGCCTCTAGAACAATGTTAAATGAGTATAACCTACCTAAATACTTTTGGGCAGAAGCTGTTAGTACAGCCTGCTATGTACAGAACAGAACTACAATAAATAAAACCCACAACAAAACCTTCTTCGAAATATTTTATAATAAACAACCCAATATAAAATATTTTAAAGTGTTTGGGTGCCCAGTTTTCATCTTAAATACAAGAGAACACTTAGGAAAATTCTCCTCTAAAATTGAAAATGGAATTTTTGTAGGATATTCCCTAAATAGTAGAGGCTATAGAATTTACAATAAGGTTACCTTAAAAATTGAAGAAACTACTAATGTAAAATTTGAAGAAACTAAACAAAACTTAGAACTTACACAACCACCTGAATTTGCTCCAGAAACCAACCAAACTCTAAGTCATGAAGAAGAGGAACAACATCAAGAAAATGAACCCCCTAGAACTATAAGAGTGAATCCCAACCATCCAACTGATCAAATAATTGGTGACCCAGACCTAAGAGTTCAAACCAGATCATCTTTTAGAAACTTGAGTCAAATCTCCTTAATTTCAAAAATAGAACCCAAAACAGTGGATGAATCTCTACTAGACCCAGACTGGATTATAGCTATGCAAGAAGAACTAGCCCAATTTGAGCGTAATGAAGTTTGGGACCTAGTACCACCACCTAAGAATAAGAAAATAATAGAAACAAAATGGGTATTCAGAAACAAATTAAGTGAAACTGGGGAAATTACTAGAAACAAGGCTAGGCTAGTTGCCAAAGGGTTTAGTCAGGTTGAAGGGCTTGACTATGATGAGACCTATGCCCCAGTAGCCAGATTAGAATCCATTAGAATGTTACTAAGTTATGCAGCCCATAAGGGATTCAAACTATACCAAATGGATGTTAAGTCTGCCTTTCTTAATGGACTAATTAAAGAAGAAGTTTATGTAGGTCAACCTCCTGGGTTTGAAAGTCTAGAACACCCTGATTATGTATTTAAGTTAAAGAAAGCATTATATGGACTTAAACAAGCACCCAGGGCATGGTATGAAAGGCTAACATCTTACTTAACATCTAAAGGATTCAACCAAGGTCAAATTGACCCAACCTTGTTTGTTAAATCATTAAATATAGACATATTTATTGCACAAATATATGTAGATGATATAATATTTGGTTCAACAAATTTAGACTTTTTAGAGGAATTTATTAATCTAATGGAAAAAGAATTTGAAATGAGCCTAGTAGGAAAATTAACTTATTTCTTAGGATTACAAATCAAACAAACAAATGAAGGAAACTATATTTATCAACACAAATACACTAAAGAATTACTTAAAAAATTCGGGATGGAAAATACAAAAGAAATAAAAACACCTATGGCAGTAAACACAATCTTAGATAATGACCCAAATGGAAAATCAGTTGACTTAAAATATTATAGGTAGCCTACTGTACTTAACTGCAAGCCGACCTGATATTTTATTTGCAGTTAGTATGTGTGTTAGATACCAAACTTGTGCTAAGGAATCCCATTTGACACAAGTTAAAAGAATTTTTAGATATCTTAAAGGAACAACAAATGTAGGAATTTGGTATCCTAGGACCAATAATTTTGAACTAATAGGATATTCTGACTCCGATTATGTTGGATGTAAATTAGACCGCAAAAGCACAAGTGGTGGATGCCAATTATTAGGTTCATCACTTGTTAGCTGGTTTAGTAGAAAGCAACATTGTGTTGCTCTATCTACAACTGAGTCAGAATACATAGCTATAGGTGAATGTGTTGCACAATTATTATGGATGATGCATACTCTAAAAGATTTCAACTTAAACATCACAAATGTAAAAGTATTAATTGACAATATAAGTTCAATTAACTTAACCAAGAACCCTGTGCATCATTCAAGAACCAAACATATTGAAATTAGGCACCACTTTATCAGGGATCATGTTACTAAAGGTGATATTGAACTCAAATACATTGAGTCCAAATCAAATTTAGTTGACATTTTCACAAAACCACTCCCTGAAAGTGAGTTTAGCAACTTACGTCGAAAATTAGGGATGTGCTCAATAGACTAGGATTTTTTAAATTATTTTCAAACATGTTTTTTTTTCAAATTATAAGTTAAACTTGTTTGTTTTCAAAACTTTCCTATTTTTAGTTTTTCAAAAACACTTTTGGCCTTAGACTAGTTTTGAATCCTTAGAAAGCATATACTCATAGGACTAGTTTTTGAGCATCTCACCAACACCTTAGGTTTACCTTGCTTGTGTTTGACAAACATAGAAAGGGGTGAGATGCATAGGCCAACTGTCTGGACTTAAGATGCTTATTTCAATGCATCAGCATAAGTCTGGACGTTAAATACAAATCAGACAGTAATCAAATTAAGATCATCAGTCAAGTCAAACACTGACTGTTTATAATCACCTTAATCTGACTAACCAAGTGAAAGCTACTATCTTCTGATAGTTAGTTAGTACCTAATTGGTTAGACAGCTGTTTAAATTTAAGTATCAAGTTAAGGGGGAGAAATTAATTAAAATTTTGTGTGTTTGAAAAATGCTTTTTAAAACTAACTTATGTCTGACCATTAGTTTACAAAAAGTTTAATTTAACTAAGCGGTTAAAAAACTTGGAAGTTTAATCCCACCTAATTTTTAAACCTGATTGCAAATTTAATCTTACTTGTTTAATTTTTGCTTTGTTTTGAAAAATTGAAGTTGAAAAAATTGAACTTGATTAACTTTAAATTTATACTTTTCAAAATTCAACTTGTCTCCCCCAAGTCAACTTGTTTTTTTACTTGGATTTAAAAATTGTACTTTTATCTTTGAATTTTGAACCAACCTCAAATATTTTTTCAAGATTAGTTGTGCTTATTTTTTACAGTAACTCTACACTATGATTGCTTATCCTTGTTTTTTGATGAATGCCAAAGGGGGAGGGTTAGTGGTTAAGTTAGATAAACCAAAATTGAAAACACTAAAACTAACTTTAAAACCGATGTACCTGTTTTTTTACGTTCTTTCACTAACTTAACCAGGTTGTCATTCCATCAAAAAGGGGGAGATTGTTGGTGCGGGTAGCACTAACGGTCTAACCTAGGTTTTGATGAATGACAAATAGGTTAAGTTAGTTTTGTTGTTGTCTGACACTTTGATCGAGTGTGCAGGGGAAGTCCAGACAGGTCGACGGGCTGACCGGATGTCTGGCACGAAGTCCAGCTAGGTCGACGGGCTGACCGGATAGCTGGCGAGAAGTCCAAGCGGGTCGATGGGCTGACCGGATGCTTGGCGAGAAGTCCAGCTAGGTCGACGGGCTGACCGGATAGCTGGCGAGAAGTCCAGACGGGTCGAAGGGCTGACCGGACGTCTGGCAGGTAAGTGAGGTAAGTCACTGGAGGGGAGTGATTGCGAGGACGCGTTCCCGGGAAGGGAACATTAGGCGTCGATCCGACTTAGATCCATTTCGGATATCTAAGTCGGGATCGTGACTAGATTCCGGTCTCGGAAAGACGGAATCTAAGTCATATTTTTACTGTTAATTCTATTTCATAAATTGTGCTAACAATCTGTGTTGCAGAATACATATGTACCTCAGACTAACTCTGTTTTGCAAGAAAGGAAGTTTCTAGAAACAGGAGGTCCGGGCGCCCGGAAGGGATCCGGGTGCCCGGAGGTCCAGGCGCCCGGAAGGGATCCGGGCGCCCGGAGGTCCAAGCGCCCGGAAGGGATCCGGGTGCCCGGAGGTGAACTTTATCCAGGCCGAGTCGTCGCCACGTGGAGTTCGCTGATTAGACCTGCTACGTCTCACCAGGGCGCCCGGAAGGGATACAGGCGCCCGGAGCAGCATATAAAAGAAGCCCCAGGGATGGAGCTTCTTCAACAATCAATCTGAGAACTCTTCTGCTGCTGGTCCTGCTGCTCTACGTGCCTGCGACGCCAACAAAGCTCCGACAAAGTGCTCCTTCGGTTTTTAGTTAATTTCTTTGTTGATATTACTTTATTTCACTTGCATTTCCTGTATTCATTTTGTAATTATATTCGAATTGCTAGTGATTGCCCAACGAAAGTGGTCAAGGACCACGGGCCTTCGAGTAGGAGTCGTCACAGGCTCCGAACGAAGTAAAAACAACTGTGTTCATTTACTTTTCCGCTGCGTAGTTTTACTCGACTTTTCGAATCGATATTCACCCCCCTCTATCGAACGATCACGGTCCTACAGTATTATCCGATTTTCGTCGGACAACCTTACTCTCGGTGCGTGACACCTAAGGGTGGAAAATTCATGTTTATAGCTTTTTCCCATGTAAAAACTTGTGAACCTATCATTTTCAAATTCACCTCCATGATCACTTCTTATTTTATTTATTTTGTGATTATTTTCATTTTCTACCCTTTTACAAAAAGCAATCAAGGTATCTAAAGTTTGATCCTTATGTTTCAAGAAAAATACCCATGTATATCTAGTGTAATCATCTACAATCACAAATCAATACCTACTACCATTTAAAGAAACATATATGCTACTATCAAACAAATCCATGTGAATGAGTTCCAACGCATTTGAAGTACTTACAATATTTTTATCTTTATGGGGTAACCTTGATTTGCTTACCCATTTGACATGCATCACACATTTTGTCCTTTTGAAACTTCAACTTTGGCAATCCTTGCACCAACTCTTTCTTTGAGAGACTTTTGATGTTCCTCATGTTGGTGTGAGCAAGTCTCCGATGCCAAAGCCAAGTCTCCTCTTCTTTAGACATGAGACACTTAGCAACCACATTAGTAGCACCAAATAGTTCAACTTGATAAACATTCTCTTTTCTATGGCCCATGAGCATAATTGTATTTAGTTCACTATCTTGATTAGGCATTGAGATGAGGTAAACTCAACTCTATAACCCGAATCACTTAGTTGACTAACACTTAGAAGATTAAAAGTCATGTATTTTACTAATAAAACATTTTTTATCAAAATTTTTTAGAAATTCTAATATTTCTAATTCCTATTACTTTTAATTAACCACTATTACTAAAAGAAATGATACCTTTACTTTTGTGTCTAAATGATGAGAATTTTGATGAATTTCCCATCATATGCCTAGAGCATCCACTATCTATAAACCATGTTGTTGGATGCTCTCCCTTGGCGCATGCCTGTTCAAACACGATAAACCAAATGTTTTGGTACCCAAATTTTGAGTTCGGTAGCATCAACAACAAATTTCTTGGGTACCCAAGCTTGCATAATCTTAACCCTTGACACATGGTTTCTACTAACTGAAGACATGATTTTGATTTCTCTATGTTGTGATTTAAAACCCAAACCTGCTTTGTTGTGAACATCCCTTTGAGCTCCTAGAATCATGTTCAAATATTTAGAACTTGAAGTAAACTTTTATAAAGCATCTCTAAGATCATCAACTTGCAATTTTAAAGATGCATTCTCATTCTTAAGGTCATCTAATTCAATCATGTCATTTTCATGATGCATGCAACTTTCACATGGCACAATTTCATTCTTAAATGATCTCAATTCATTTTGTAACTTTTTAACTTTATCTTTTGATTTTGCTAGAGCATTAGTTAAACATGCAATGGTAGCATACATCTTATCAAGCTTGGGAGAAATTACCTCGCCATTACTAGATGATAACTCACTTGAAGATTCCTCACTCTCCCTATGTCTGTCTTCACCTTCGCTATCTTCCACATGGCTTAAGGCCATGAGTGCCACGTGCCTTGAGCTCTTTCTTTTATCTTCTTCTGATGAGCTTGAGGATGATTCATCCCATGTGGCTTTCAAGACTCTCTTCTTCTTGTTGTTGCTTCAATTTTGGACACTCCATTTTGTAGTGCCCCTTCTTCTTGCATTCATAACAAATTACATCAGTTTTAGACTTTGAATCCACAAGAGATTTACCTTTTCATTTGTCATCATTGAAGATCTTCTCGACATCCTTCTTGTTAAACTTACTTGAGCATCTCATCATTCTTTGAACAAAATTTGTCATTTCACTTGATGATAGCTCTTCATCACTATCACTATTACTATCTTGCTCAAACTTTGAAGATGACTCCTTTTTCTCCTTATTCTTTTCTTTGTGCTTCTTCTTACTCTTTTCACCTACAACCAATGCTATACCTTCCTCTTTATGGCTTGTGTTAGCTTGTTCATGCAATTTTAGTTCACAAAATAATTCATCTAACTTTACAATTGACAAATCCCTTGAAACTTTATAGGCATCCACCATGGATGACCATAATGAGTTTCTTGGAAAAGATTTTAGTGCATACCTTATGAGATCCCGATTCTTTATACTTTCTCCAACTGAATGAAGACCATTTAGGAGTTCCTTGAATCTCCCATGTAGTGAGCTTACCGTTTCTTCATCCTTTATTGAGAAATTCTGAAGTTAATTTATTAGGAGTTCTCTCTTTGCAATCCTTGAATCCTTGGTACCTTCATTTAGCTCAATGAGCTTATCCCACAAATCCTTGGCACTCTTGAAGGGTCCAATCTTATTGATTTGCTCCGAGCTCAACCCACATTGAAGAGTCACGATCGCCTTGGCATTTGCTTGAGCTTTCATCTTTTGTTCAACCGTCCATTTTGATGATTCAAGCACTTTTTCATTCTCGATTGGCGTAGTGAATCCTTTCGTGATCGAGAACCACATGTCAATTTTGGTCATAAGATAATGCTCCATGCAACTCTTCCAGTAAACAAAGTTGTTGCCTTCATATAATGGTGGTCGTGAAGTGTTGTGCCCCTTTTTCAATGACATATTGTAGCTCTAAACTTGTGCTTCCTTGTAGATGAATCCTCAAAAGCCACCAAGCTCAGATACCACTTGTTAAGATCGGTTGAGCTGGAGGAGGAGGAGGGGGGTGGGGGTGAATGACTCACTTCGATTCCTTGACTGACTTGACTTTTCACAGTGGAGACTTGAGATCAATGCTAACTCCTTGTATTTACTTGGTATCCACCTCCTTCTCAAGGAGGTGACTAGTCCAAGGATCCACACCACCATAGTTACTCTTCCACTATGGAAACTCTCCTTCTTAGAGCTACGCCGAAGGTGGAGAAACCTTACAAGATTTACAGCTCTCTCTTTCTCAATAGAAATAGCTCACAACAAGAAAGAAGATGAGAAGATTACATGCTTTGAAATAGCTTCTTCTTCTTGGTGTGGCTTGAAAATCTAGCTTGAGGAGAGCTTGAGTTGATCTTGAGCACTTAAGAGTAATAGAACAGTATTTCCAGAGTTCTACGGTTTCTCCTCGGTGAGAAGCTTTTTATGTCTTCGAAAATATAGCCATTTCTCATAGAAATTTCGTCGTGAATCGATTCGGGTAAATCTCCAATCGATTCCAAGATATCCGATGGGCTCTACCATCTCCAAATCAATGGTGTAGATTATTTTATTTGAATTTCAATCGATCGGCTGATCGATTGGTTACCTCAATCAATTGGCAGATCAATCCAAGTGCACTGTGCTTCGTGTAAAAGCTTTTTTAATCGATCAGCTGATCGATCCAGGAATATTCTGTGCTTTCACGTAAAAGCATCTTCAATTGATCGACTGATCAATTGATTACCACCAATCGATCGCATGATCGATCCAGGAGCATTATGTGTATTTGCATCAAATCCTCTTCAGTCGATCGGTTGATCGATTGGTTACCACCAATCGATCGCCTGATCGATCCAGGAGCATTATGTTCTCGGCAAATACTTCTCAATTGATCAATCAATCGATTGGTTGCTTCTCAATAGTACCTCATGCCAGATGAACCTCCTGTTCCCTGGACTTTGTGTCTGGAGCTTCCTTATCTCTGGGTCTTCATGACAAGGATCCGGTCCTCGACCTCCTTGGACTTCTCTTACCTTGTATCTAGTTTTTCGGCTTACAAGGACCTCGCTTGCCAAGAATCCGGTCCTCGACCTCCTTGGACTTCCCTTGCCTCGCATCCGGTCTTTTGACCTGCAAGAGCTTCTCCTGCAAACTCGTAATGCATGTTAGATCCGACGTATTAATCTAAATTTAAATAATTGTCAACACATTGAAACTTTCAGGGCATGATTGTACCAACAGAGTTCATTCAGAAGATGTGCACTACAATAGAATATTTCATTGAAATAAACATAATAACATTTATCTATTATTATAAATAAGAATAATTTATTGTCCAAACAAAAAAATAGAGATAATGTTCTTAGTTAAGGCAAACACATAAAAGCGCTCTTCAAGTTCTAAAACAAGCCCAGTGGATAGGAATATGTTCCTATAGCTATAGCAACAACTCTTGCATCATTACCTATTCATAGGTCCACTTCGCCTTTTGTCAATGATCTACTATTTCTCAACCCCTGCACATTTGTATAAATGTGAGATGCACACTAGATATCTAATACCTATGAAGAAAAAAATAGATAGATTAACTTCTATAACATATATACCTGAGGCAGAAGTCTCACTTCTCTTCCTTTTCATTTCCTCTAGGTACAACTTACAATTCCTCTTCCAGTGTCCGGCCTCACCACAATGAAAGAAGGTTCCTTCCTTACCAATCTCACCTTTGGGTTTCAATGCATAAGTCTTGCCCTTGCTTTTAGCTTGGGTCTTACCCTTACCTTTGGGCTTCCATTTACCTTTGCCTTTTGGCACCATCAAAATGGTACTAGACTTTACCTTCTTAAGGTTGAACTCAGTAGTTCTCTGTTGGGGTTACAAGGTTGCAAACATAGTCCCATATTGGAAACACATGGGAAAGATCATGGGTTTATAAGAGAAAAGATATCTCTATTGGCAAGAGGCCTTTTGGGGAGAGCCCAAGAGCAAAGCCATGAGGGTCTAGGCCCAAAGTGGATAATATCATGCTATTGTGGAGATATCTAAATTCTTTTTGATCCAACAAGTGGTATCAGAGCCTGATCGCCTCAGAAGGACTAACCGCCAACTGAAGCACTACGATCAAGACGATGGCCGGAGCGAACATCCATCCCCCGAAGTTCGACGGAGACTTCGCGACATGGAAGCGCAAAATGGAGGTATTTTTTAAAATAGATTTTGACATTCTTATTACAATGAAATATGGTTTTGCAGCGTCGAAAGATAAAGAAGAAAACACATGGAGCAAAAAGGAGCAAGCCGATTTCGTCGTCAACGGAAAGGCTGAGTTCCATCTACTCAGTGTACTGCCACCTTAGGAGGTAAATCGAATCGGAAGCTACGACTCCGCGAAAGATCTCTGGGAGAAATTCCTGGAGCTTCACGAAGGTACCTCCGAAGCAAAGTTAGTCAAGCGCGACATCCTCCGGAACCAGTTGACGAACCTACGGATGAACCAAGGCGAGAAGGTAGCGCAGCTCCAAGCAAGGATCAAAGAGCTGATCACGCAACTAACCAATCTTGGAGAAGAGGTAACCAACCGGGACTCTATCCGGTACGCGCTCAACGCCTTCCCGAGAACTCCCGATTGGGCTTCTTTAGTAGATGCTTACTACATCTCTAAGGATCTCGAGGTAAGTACATTGGAACAATTGTTTTCAACCTTCGAACTTCACGAATCTCGATTTGCAGAAAATCTAGTAGAGAAGTCGAACCTCAACATTGCCCTACGAGCCGAAAAGGACGATCCTGACTCCGAAGCGACAATCGACGAAAATGAAGCTCTGTTAATGGTAAGACGTTTTAACAAGTTTTTTAACTCTAACAAATTTAGATCGCAGTCAAGTAAACATCGTCAAAAGAGAAGGACAGTCCGTTGCTACAACTGTAACGAAGAAGGGCACATCAAGGAGGACTGCCCAAAATTGAAGAGCAAACAGAAGGATAAGGAAAGGAGCAAGAAGCCAGCTCGAACTAAACACAACCTAAAGGCCACGTGGGATGATTCGTCATCCTCCGAATCAGAAGTCGAAGAATTCTCGGGACTAGCACTGATGGCCAACCATCAGCTAGAAGAAACGTCTAACTCAGAGATGAGCATCGATGAAGGGGGAGGAATGTCAGAAGAGGAAAGCTGCAGTGAAGGGAGAACATCACCGAGTCAGGTAAGTAAGGTACGCAATCTAACCTCGACTCAGTCCTTTAAATTTATAAAAGCACTTTCTAAAGAGTTAGATAAATTTGAAAAGGAAAATGAAATTTTGAAATTAGAAATTACAAAATTAAAAAATGATATTGAAAAACTGAAAAATGCTGCATGATTAAAGAAGTTTCCAAATTCAAAAATTAGAATTTATGGTAAATTAAATTGGTACATTAGAAACCATCAGGGTCAACTTAGAAAAGTACCAAGAAACTATGTATCCCCTAAATTTTTGAATAACCCTGTAGGAAGGAACCTCTATTGGATTCCAAAATCTGTGCTAAATTGATGTTGTTTTAAAAAAAAAACTTTAAGAGAGAAAATTAAACATTGAAATTCTTTATGGAAGCTTTGTCTAAAGAAGTGGTTGTTGCTCCAATAACCAAGAAGGCCTAGTGCCTCACCACGACCTGGAAGCTAAAATATTGAAAGAAAATGTTTAATTAACTTTCTGAAAAAGCATTAAAAATAAGAATTAAATAATTCTTTGAAAGTTTATCAAACATTTTTTTAGAAACTATTCTTGAAAATTCTAACTTAGAAATTTTTTTTGGTTAGAAATTTTTTTTCCTGGAGAAATTCTAAATAACTTCACATTCAAAAAGGTTTACTTAGGATTTTTTTTAATTGACTTAGAACTTTTTTTTAAAATTCAGTTTAAACTTAGAAATTTTTTTCTTAAATTCTAAAAATTCATTTTTGCTTAGACATTATTTTAAAAAAATTCAATTTAACTTAGAAATTTTTTCAAAAAAAAAATTCATTTTTGCTCAGAATTTTTTTCTAATAATTTGTTTAATATTCTCTTATTGGTACCCCATTTTTGCTATGATCAAAGGGGGAGAGAAAGGTACAAGTTTAGGGGGAGTACGGAAATTTAATATTTTTTAACTGTATTGCAATTTAGTTATTGCAATTTCATGCTTAATTATGTTAGTTTAGTAATTTCCTTTAAAATTACTATTTATGTCTGTTTTACCCTAACTTGAACTTGGATTGATGCACATCAAAAAGGGGGAGATTATTGGACCCCGTGGTAATTTTGATGTGATCAACCAAGTTAGTTAGGTCCTGCGTTTTGTCTGAACCCTGTGTCTGAATGTGCAGGAACTTAGGAGCGCAGAAAGTCGAGCGGAAGACGCAGCTAGCGAGAAGGATGGCACGGGAAGGGAGCTGACGGGCTCGGTGCGTCCGAAGGACGAGAGAGCTGCGGAAGAGTACTCCGATGGAGCGAGAAGAACGTGCGCGGCGTTCGAGGGACGAGAAGCCGGACGGAAGCCTGCTCGAGGAGAAGGCCGGGAACTGGGTTCGGGTGAGCCCTATTCCGGATGGCCGCAATCACCCAAGGAGCCGAACCGGAGCAAGTCAACTGGAAGTTGACTTGTCAACGGTTCGGTCGACCGAACCTATTGATCGGTCGACCGAACCCTTCTTTAACTGAAGCCAACCGCAGCAGACACGTCGAATGCCACGTCAGAAGCTGACCGTTGGTGAAGTTGATCGGTCGACCGAACCTCCTGATCGGTCGACCGAACCAAAGTTAATCCAGAGACTTAGTCGAGCAAGATGATCAGGCCAACTCAGCTGGAAGACCGTTGGCCGATCGGTCGACCGAATAAAAGCTCATCCTCAGATACTGCACCTGGATGGAAGACTAGGCAGGTACAGCAGGTTCGGTCGACCGAACCTGGGGATTGGTCGACTGAACCTGGGGATCGGTCGACCGATTCCGGGGATCGGTCGACCGATTCCTCTCGAGTCAAACCTGATCCCGAAGGATCAGGTGATCTGATAAGCTCGAGAACCCCTATATAAAGAGGGTCTCGGGCAGCTTTACAGAACAACGATTTTAGAACGAAACTCAACTCTTGTAATCTCTGTTTAAGCAACCTCTGTGCTCTCAAAGTGTAAAAGGCTTCTCCGCCTTCAAAGAAGGAGTTTCTTACTGTGCTTTCCATCGCCCTGGATTAACAACCCTCTTGGTTGTAACCAGGTTAAAAATTCTGTCTTCACTTCTCTTTCTTTTATTAAGTGTTGCTTTATTTTAGAGTTGAAACTCTTTGAGGAGGGTAACTTTTATTTGCAAGCAATTCACCCCCCTCTTGTCGGCCTCCGCTGGACCAACATTCTCAACATGCTTAACATCTCAGGAAACAGTTTGTCAATTTCATTTATGTTATAGTTCATGATAAATTGACTGTAGCTCTCAGACAATGACTGCAAAATAAGGGCAGTGGTCAATTCTTGGTCCAGTGGAAATCCCAATCTTTGTAGATTCTCCACATACCCGATCATTTTGAGCACATAATGCCCTATGAGACTTCCTTCTTTCATCTTACATTGAAATAGAGCCTTAGAGCTCTCAAATCTCTCATGTCTTGCCTGTCCTTATCTGAGATGTTCAATCATATCATAAGCATCCATGTTCTCATATTGCTTCTGAAGCTCAGAGTTTATGGTGGCAAGCATAAGGCATCATACATCTAATGCATCATCTTGATGCTTCTTATAAGCATCCTTATCAACTTTAGTGGCGGTAGTGGAGGATGTTTCAGGAATGGATTGCTCTAGGATGTACAATTTTCTTTTTTTCTTGATAACTATTCTCAAATTTCTATACTGGTTTAGGAAATTAGCTCCATTGAACTTATCCTTATCAAGGACAAATCACAGAGAGAGAGAGAGAGAGTATTTGATGTACTAGATGACATGATGATCTACAATAATAAAATACATAAATAAGTATCATATTCAGATTATTTAATTAGGCCTTTAATTAAATGATTCTCTTACTGAATTGTAAAGCTTGGTAGGAGCAAGTCATGGATGTAATTTTACCCACACTACTAGTTCCATACCTGCAAGCAATAACATTCAAGTGGACAAGATTCATATTATACCTCATCTTGAGTTAGCTTTGACTAATCACCCAAGATTTAATATAACTTAGGCGGACAACGTTTACCAATTACATCATATGTAACTCTTGTATCATTGGGTGAACAAGACTATTTGTTTATTTGCCCATCATATGAAATCCATATTATAACTCATATTGAGTTAGCTTTGGCTAATCGCCCAAGGCTAGTATAATTGGAATTACATTGTATGGGATATGCCTCTAAGTTCTCAATCTAATTGAGGTAATTTAATTAAGTTGCACCTAAAGTCCAATAATCGGACATCACAATTATCTTATCGCACGCTGGCAAGATAAATTGAGTCACTTTACTTTGACAAAGCCTAACTACAATTGATCGAGGTAGTAGTGAGTACCGAACTTTGGTAGGCATGTGAAAAGGACCTAATTACTATAGCTACATATGCATCGCATACATTCATGCATATCATGCCATACATCAACATATACGCTAAAATAGAATGTGACATAGTTATGGCCCCATCAACTACGATCTTCTCAAGCCAATGAAAAGATCGAAATGTCAACCTAGGTAAAAGCATATTCTCCAAGTACTTCCTTGGTCGTCGTGCGTTGTTGTCCTTCTCCCTTTTTCATCATCGTCTAGTAGACTAGTTCTTTTCTAATTTGTACATTACAAAATTTAAAGAAACCTCGAGTTACATTCGAAGGTAGTCTAAATTTACAACAATAATGAAAAGGAAAAGAGGCACGACACGCAGGTCGTATTATGAATTACAACATACGCACACATCCAATCACATTGGGGTTAAATGTCATAATCATGCACCATGTTATATAACATTCACAATATCTTTATGACATAAAATCTACTATGATTTAAACAAAGAATTATGAGCCACAATGTCATGACATAAAATTATTTTGCATACTCATGATATGAGTTGCTGCCATACCCGAGACCCTGCTGCCCACAAAATCGGAGACCTTGCTATTCACAACTGTTTGGTCGAGATCTTGTTGTTCACAACACAAATTATTTTGTTCCCAAAAAAACAAGGGCTCATAACCATACAAATCATAGTAAACATCTCATGCAGATTCTATATCACATATAAAATCTAACTACAACTTAGTATACACCTTTGTAAGTGTCTCTGATACCACTATAAGGATCTGGGGTGCTAAATACGCAGAAAATATAGCAAAAAACTAATTAGATCCTTTACAAAAGATTCATACAAAGGAAAAATCATATACTAAATTTGTTAAAGCGAGTTATAACTTTGTTGCATGAACACGAACTCCCGACAGCAACTTTGTCCTTAGTGGATCTTAGCATGACAAGTGATCGTGCCTCTATGGTATCCACACGAACTGTAGGACCGTTGAGGCCGGCTAGAAGGAGGGTTGGATAGTCAGCAATCACAAAAACAAGAACACCCTTCTCGAACTCTTAAACTAATAATTGCATAAAGAATAAGCAGAAAGTAAATAGAACATTAAATGAAGAGACACAAGTATTTACTTAGTTACAACCGATGTGATTGTTAATCCAAGAAAGTTGAAGCACTAAATACTCCTTTAGGCGGAGAAGCCTCTTACAACGTTGAAGCGCAGAAAACAGAAGCTTAACTCTAAATTACAGCACACAAGCGTTGGAAGTGAATTTCTGTGTTCGTTAAAAAGCTTCTGGACCAAGGCTATATTTATAGCCTTGGTCGGGGCGCCCCGAAGGGTTCCGGGCGCCCTAGGGAGATAAAACTTTATCCCCCAACGTCCAAATAGTGAAAGACTCGTTCTGGTCAAAACTTCAAGGTCTGGGCGCCCGGAGCCATTCCGGGCGCCCCGGAGCCTAAAGTCAACTAGTGTTGACTTTTCATCCGGGGACCACTGCTCCGGTTCAGTTCGCCTCGGTCCGGGTCTTCAACTCCGGATCCGCTTGCTTGAGTGATCTTTGCCATCCTGTAAAGGGCTCACCCGAACCCAAGTTCTGGTCTTCTCGAGTAGGCTTCCGCTCCAGCTCCTCATCCATCGGAATCGCCACATGATTTCTTCTCGTCCGCCAGTGTACTCATCCGCAGTCTTCTTCCCTCAGTCGCATCGAGCCCGTCGGCTCTCTCCCGTGCCGACTTGCTCGCTAGCTGTGTCTCTTGCTCCCTGAGCAATCTTCTGCTCCGGCTTCTCGTCCCTCAGAACCAGCGCACGCTTTCTTCTCGTCTGCCGGGGTACTCTTCCGTGGCACCTCATCCCTCGGATGCACCGAGCCCGTCGGCTCTCTCCCCGTGTCGTCCTTCTCGCTAGCCGTATCTTTCGCTCGACTACCTGTGCTCCTAAGCTCCTGCATACTTAGACACAAGGTTAGAAACACACAGGACCTAACTTAACTTGTTGATCACACCAAAGCAACCTTGGGGTTCTAACACGAACATGTTTCGTCCGTCACACAAACACGGCTTCAGAGGAGAACCACCTTTTTATGCTAGCAAGCAATAGTGGTTCAACCAAGCATGAAGAAGAAGGAGGAAGAAGAAGGAGAAGCTCAAAGTCACATTTTTCATCTCATAAAAATTCAATCAAAAAAACCTATTTATATTAATCCAATGAATACTAAAGGTTTTTTGTCTCTTTATTTTCCTCTTAATGGGTTGAATTATTATTGATCCAGCAGTAAGGTCGGGGGACCCCCTCTGGAGGGGAGTCAACGCCACGTGGAAGTCAAAAGTCAAAAGGATCAGCATGAGGTTCGGCCGATCGGAGAAGGGGTGGGTCGATCGGCCGAAAGGGTCCGAGTGGAATCAAATACAACCCGACGGGAAGTCGGGTTTCCGACGCTCATGGTGAACAAGGTCGCCTGGCTGAGCGGACAGTTCGCTCGGCCGAGGCATAAAGCATCAAGACTAAAGAAACAGTCTCAGACGAGCACCCAGTCGGACCGATACCTACGTCCGGTCGGATCGATGCCTACCGAGCGGAGGGATGCTCGGCTCGGGGAAAAAGGGTACAAGGACAAGGGGACATTGGGAGACATCTTCTGACAATAGGCATGTTCGGCGATCAAGTCATACGCAGAATCTTACGGCAGAAGGTTCTGCTGTCCCATCAGAGAGGTGCTCGGACTGTAGCAGTATGGTGTCAGGCATGTTTCTCTGGTAAGCCCATACTAAGGTATGGTGAAGGACATGTGTACTCCTCGATAGGTGTGCACAAGCCTCCTTACAGCTCTATATAAGAGCCCTCAGACTTCGACGGAGGTACGCAATCACGCGATCTCACATCTTCGAAGCCACTATCATTTTCCTCTTATCTGACTTGAGCGTCGGAGGGTCGTCACCGGGAGCCCCTTCCCGGCCCGACTTCTTTGTAGGTTCGTCGGAGATCCATACGGCCGGTCAGAGATCCACGTCATCGATTGGAAGAGCGCCATGTGCCCAGCGTCCATCGATTCAGCGTTCGGACAGGATCAAATTGACGCCGTTTGTGGGAACGCACCTGCATCCGAGAGGAAGAGATGGACGAAGCTGGACGACAGCACACCGTGATGCTCTCCCAAGAGGAGCTCGACGCTCTGATCGAGGCAAGAGCAGCTAAGCTTGTGGAGCAACAAAAACAAAAGGTGCAAGCCGAGCGGCTGGATCAACAAGCGACGTCGGCGTCAGGAGGCCGAGCGGAAGCACCGCCTGCCACAGATCCATTTCATCGGGCCCTATTCCGTACGCCTCCTGAAGTCGCAACAGCTAACCGTGATCGAGGATCTTCATCCGACGAGGTGCCCCGGCGAGACTACAGAAAAGGCAAGGCTCCCCGAACGGACGCCTCCCCCGAGCAGATCAACCGGCAGTTTTCAGAGGTCATCCTGCGGGACCCTCTGCCAAAGCATTATGTGCCCCCGGCGATCGGGGAATACAACGGAACCACCGACCCGGATGACCATTTGGGTAAGTTCGACAACACAGCTACACTACATCAATACACAGATAGAGTGAAATGTCGGGTGTTCCTTACCACCCTCTCGGGATCGGCGCAACGATGGTTCCGGAGGCTGCCGAACGGATCCATCACCAGCTTTAAAGAATTTCGCGTCGCTTTTCTCCATCATTTTGCGAGCAGTCGACGTTACCAGAAGACCAGAGTCAGTCTATTTGCCATCAAACAAGAGCCCAGGGAGCCGCTCAAAGCTTACATCCAACGATTCAACCGAGTGACCATGGATATTCCAACGGCCACCTCAGAAACAATGATGAATGCGTTCACGCAAGGCCTCGTGGATGGTGACTTCTTCCGTTCACTTATTCGAAAGCCGCCCATAGACTATGATCATATGTTACACCGGTCCAATGAATACATTAATGTGGAGGAAGCCCAGGCGGCCCGAAGGAAAGAAACTTCAACTGAGCGACTAGCCCCTGCCGAGCGGAAGGCGCTTACTGGCCACCAGCCGCCCAGAGGACCGCGAGCTGAAGCAGTCCGCCCTCACCACGCAAGGTCCCACGCCGTTCAAGAGGTAGCTGCCGAGCGGCCCAAACCAAAAAATAAGGTATGGACCCTGATGTTTTGCTCGTTCCACCGGACTGACACACATAACACACGAGATTGCCGAAGCCTTCCCCTGATCGCCCACCCCGCTCCTCGAAGTGATCGTCGTCGATCACCATCATCCGAAGGCGACAGCGACACCATGAAGTCGAGCGGAGGATATCCATAAAGTCTCCCGAGCGGTATCATCCTTAGGGGCACGCGGATAATCCCCGGGTATCCAAGGAGCGGCCTAGGCCGTCCGCCCGGGAAGAAGAAAATAGAAGCAACACGTCCCGTGGCGAAATCAACATAATCGCTGGCGGGCCGACCGGAGGAGACTCCAACAGAGCAAGGAAGGCAAGTGTCAGGCAGCTCCAGATCCATGCAGTCGTCTGCAGTCAAGAACGGACGAGCGGGCCCGAAATCAGTTTCGGGCCCAGGGACCTTGAAGGAGTCGAAGTGCCACATGACGACGCCCTCCTCATCAAAGCGGTAATAGCTAACTATACTATTCACCACATTTTTATCGATACAGGCAGCTCGGTCAACATTATATTTAAGAAGGCTTTCGACCAACTGCAAATTGATCGAGCTGAGTTGCTGCCCATGACAACCCCCCTCTACGGGTTTACGGGCAATAAAGTTCTGCCGGTCGGACAGGTTCGACTGGCTATTTCGCTGGGAGAAGAGCTGCTCAGAAGGACGCGGACTGCCAACTTCGTCGTCGTCGACTCTCCTTCAGCATACAATGTAATCCTGGGAACACCAACGCTCAGTGAGTTCCAAGCGGCCGTCTCCACCTTCTACCAGAAAATTAAGTTCTCGGTTGAAGATAAAGTTGGTGAAGTGCGAGGAGACCAGCTGGCAGCTCGGCGATGCTACGTTGAAATGGTCCGAGCCGAAGCTAATTCCGCTCGGAAGAAGCCACGGATCGAGGTGAACGCCATAACCGAAAAACCACCCTCTTTGGTTTATGAGGAAAAAGAGGAGGTTTAGATCCACCCGACCCGATCGGAGGCCACCACATTCATTGCGGTCGATCTGGAGGCAAGTCAGAAAAAGGAGGTGATCAAATGTCTTCAGAGAAACTGCGACGTCTTCGTTTGGGCGACGCATGAGCTGCCGGGAATTTCACCAAGTATCGCACAGCATGAGCTTCACGTCCGGCCAGACACTCGGCCGGTGAAGCAAAGGAAGAGGGACTTTAGCGCCGAACAAAACGCCATAATCCGAGCGGAAGTCGAGAAGCTTCTGGAGGCCGGCCATATAAGGGAGGTCCAGTTCCCGAGCTGGCTCGCAAATGTAGTGCTAGTCTCCAAGCCGGGCAACAAGTGGAGGGTTTGCATCGATTTCCGGGATCTCAACAAAGCATGCCCAAAGGATTTCTACCCTTTGCCTCGGATTGATCAACTGGTGGACTCCACGGCCGGGTGCGAGCTGATATGCATGCTAGACGCCTATCAGGGCTACCATCAGGTGCCGCTCGCCCGAGAAGATCAAGAGAAGGTCAGCTTCGTAACAGTCGACGACACTTACTGTTACAATGTAATGTCGTTCGGACTGAAGAACGCAGGAGCAACCTACCAGCGCTTGATGAACAAAGTATTCAAGGAGCAGATCGGACGTAATTTAGAAGTGTACGTGGATAATATTCTCATCAAGTCCGTCCGAGCGACTGATCTTTTTACGAACATGGAGGAGACCTTCCGAACGCTGAGGAAGTATGGAGTCAAGCTGAACCCTCAGAAATGTCTGTTCGGAGAAAAAGGTGGGCGTTTTTTGGGTTATATAGTGACCGAGCGGGGCATAGAGGCAAATCCCAGCAAGGTAAAAGCGTTGCAAGATATGCCGCCCCCAAGAAATCTAAGGGAAGTACAGCGCCTGACCGGGCGGATAACGACATTGTCAAGATTCATCTCCAAGAAAGTCGACCGAAGTCTCCCTTTTTTCAAGATCTTACGCAAAGCTACTAAATTTCATTGGGACGAAGAATGCGATTGGGCGTTTGAAGAGCTGAAGACATACCTGAACTCCTTGCCCGTGTTAGCCAAGCCAGCTGTAGGTGAGACGCTCTGTATTTACTTATCCTCAACCGAGCAGGCAGTAGGCTCGGCATTAGTGAGGACGAGCGGTGAAGAACAACCCGTGTACTTCTTGAGCCATATTTTAAAAGATGTTGAATCTCGCTACACTGGGCTCGAGAAGTTGGCTTTTGCTTTGGTCCTCGCCGCTCGGAGACTGCGTCCTTATTTCCTGGCACATACAATCGTCGTCCGGACGAATAGCCCATTAGGAAGAGTATTGCTGAATCCAGAAGCGTCCGGACGGCTCATCAAATGGACAACGGAGTTGAGTGAATTCGACATTTAGTATCAACCCCGTTCGGCGATAAAGGCGCAGTCCTTAGCAGATTTTGTTACCGAGGTGCAAAAGCCCGAGCCCGAAGCTATGTGGAAAATATTTGTGGATGGATCGTCCACTCGGCTCGGGAGCGGGATTGGTGTGCTATTACTCTCCCCCCAGGAAGAACGGATGCACCTATCCGTCCGGCTGGACTACAAAGCCACAAATCATGAAGCGGAGTATGAGGCCCTCATAGCTGGCTTGCAGGCAGCCCGGCATGTAGGCGCCGGTCGGGTGACACTCCATTCAGACTCCCAGCTGGCCGCTCAGCAGCTCTCAGGCACATTTGAGATTAACAACACTCGGCTCAAGCTCTACGCTGAGGCCTTCGAAAAGCTCAAGGCCCACTTCAGAGAAGTCATTATCCAGAAGATACCCCGAGCGGAGAACCAGGCGGCGGATGAGTTAGCCAAGATCGCAAGTTCAATATCGCTGGTCATCATCCAACAGCCGATTGAGCAAGTATCCTTGGTGGCGCACATTGACCGAATGGAGGGCCTCGCATTCAAGAGTGATTGGAGGATAGCCATCATGGAGTTTCTGCGCTCGGGTGCGACACCGTCCGATCGGGAGGAAGCCCAGCTATTGAGGAGGAGAGCCGGCCGGTTCACACTCGTGGGAGACCAACTTTACAAGAAGGCTTTCTCTCGCCCACTTTTGAAGTGTGTGTGCTCGGAGGACGCGGAGTACATCCTCCACGAAGTGCACCAAGGATCGTGCGGAGAACAACCGGGCGGACGATCACTGGCTAGGAAGATCCTGCTGGCTGGGTACTTCTGGCCAACTCTGCAAGCGGACGCCGCTCGGACCGTCGCAACGTGCCTCTCCTGCCAGAAGTACCACAACTTCTCCCACCGACCGGCGGAAGAGATGAAAGCCTCTATAGTGTCCTGTCCATTCGATCAGTGGGAAATGGATATCGTGGGTTCGTTCCCTATGGCAACGGGTCAGCGGAAGTTTCTACTAGTGGCGGTCGACTACTTCTCCAAATGGGTGGAGGCCGAGCCACTGGCCAAGATCACCGAGCAGATGGTCAAAAAGTTTATCTGACAGCATATAATCTGTCGGTTCGGCATTCCTCACCGACTCATATCTGATAACGGGCGACAGTTCGTCGGGAAGCAGCTCGAAGAATGGTGCAAAAGCTATGGCATCGAACAACACTTTACTTCCGTGGCGTATCCCCAGAGCAATGGTCAAGCCGAAGTGACCAATCGGGAGATTCTTCGCATTCTTCGGGCTCAGCTCGACCATATGGGAGGAAGCTGGGTGGATGAGCTGTCGGGCGCCCTATGGGCTATCCGCACGACTCCAAAGGAAGGAACGAGCGTCACGCCGTTCCATTTAGTGTACGGCGGCGAAGCAGTTATCCCAGTTGAAGTTGGCATAGAGTCCGTCCGGATCCAGAACTACGATGATGGCAATCCCGAGCGGAGGGAGATGGAGTTGGACTTGATCGACAAAGAGCGAGCCAAGGCGTCCGTCCGGCTGATGGCGTACCGGCAGAGAATGAAGCAAAACTACAATCGGCGTATGATCCCTAGAGCATTCCAAGTCGGCGACCTAGTGTGGAAGAAAGTAAAGCTGGTCGTGGACGTTGGCAAGCTGGAGGCTCCTTGGGCGGGCCCCTTTAAAGTCATCGAAAAGCTCCGCTTGGGTGACTATTATCTGGAGGATGAAGACGGACGACAACTGGATCGACTATGGAGCGCGAACCACCTCCAGCCTTACCGGGCGGGGTGAAAGGTGCGCCAATGTAATGTATGTTGTATCTTTTCTATTCGGCTATATACTTGAAATGCAGGAGTAAAAAATGGGAAAATTAGCGCAAGTATAGGGCATCGTCAGCCGAATCGGAACAACCGTCGAGCTCCGACGTTAAAAATCGAGTCACACCGGCGACTATAAACCCTCCGGCCGGAAGACCGTCGAGCTCCGACGTTAAAAATCGAGAGTCGAACCGGCGACTATAAACCCTCCGGCCGGAAGACCGTCGAGCTCCGACGTTAAAAATCGAGAGTCGCGCCGGCGACTATAAACCCTCCGGCCGGAAGACCGTCGAGCTCCGACGTTAAAAATCGAGAGTCAAACCGGCGACTATAAACCCTCCGGCCGGAAGACCGTCGAGCTCCGACGTTAAATATCGAGAGTCGACCCGGTGACTATAAACCCTCCTACCGGAAGACCGTCGAGCTCCGACGTTAAAAATTGAGAGTCGAACCGGTGACTATAAACCCTCCGATCGGAAGACCGTCGAGCTCCGACGTTAAAAATCGAGAGTCGAACCGGCGATTATAAACTCTCCGGCCGGAAGACCGTCGAGCTCCGACGTTAAAAATCGAGAGTTGAACCGGCGACTATAAACTCTCCGGCCGGAAGACCGTCGAGCTCCGACGTTAAATATCGAGAGTCGAACCGGCGACTATAAACCCTCCGGCCGGAAGACCGTCGAGCTCCGACGTTAAATATCGAGAGTCGAACCGGCGACTATAAACTCTCCGGCGGGAAGACCGTCGAGCTCCGACGTTAAAAATCAAGAGTCGAACCGGCGACTATAAACCCTCCGGTCGGAAGACCGTCGAGCTCCGACGTTAAATATCGAGAGTCGAACCGGCGACTATAAACCCTCCGACCGGAAGACCGTCGAGCTCCGACGTTAAATATCGAGAGTCGAACCGGCGACTATAAACCCTCCGGCCGGAAGACCGTCGAGCTTCGACGTTAAAAATCGAGAGTCAGACCGGCGACTATAAACCCCCCGGCCGGAACGAAAGACGCTTGAAGATAAGCGGGGAGGGAAAATAGTGACAAGTCGTATGCCACCTACGCCCGCTTGGGAGGCCTAGTTGGTCGAGTTGTTTGTCCCCGACCAATCACTCACGAGCAGGCAAAGTAAATATGAAGTTGCACAAAGATAAATTTTTCGTGGAAATTAAAGAAATCAAGGCCGAGCGGCCGAATTGCAAAAAGAGAAGTTTTTTGGCCGAACGGCCGAATTACATGAAGACTTCTACTCCAAAAAATCATAAAGGTCCTTAGGGATGGTATTGAGGAGCGCCGCATAGTCTTGGGTCGGGATGCTGGCGGAGTCAGGGAGTTGAGCCTTGGACTTCAGGTAGTCCGTTGTGGCGGTGATGGCCAACTCAAAGGCATTATACATCTGCTCGCATACTTTTTCTGAAAATTCGGTCGAGTGGATGTGCTTCAACCTCAGAGCTGCGACTCGGCTGGGTTCCGCCTCTTGATATTTCTTGAAGACAATTTGGGAAGCTTCGAGAGACTCCTGTAATGTCTTCAATTCATCTTTATGTTTAATCGCCTCGGCCGAGCGGCTTGCCTTCTCACCATCTAGCTGCTCCATCAGCTCCTTGACTCTTTGCTCCAGGCCCCGAGCCTCGACATTCTTCTTCTCCAGATCAGTGATAGTCGTGTTTTTCCGCTCGGTTGCCAGGCTTATTTTGTAATCCCGTGATTTGACCTGTCGCTCAAGTTCGGCTAGAGTATGGGCCTGGTCGGCCGTCTTTTTTTGCTCAGCCGCCAACAGGTCTTGGGTCTTTTTGAGCTCTTTCTGCAGCTCGGCGTATGAGGGGCCTTGAGAGCCGAGCGGCCCACCCGAAGCCTTCAGCCTCTTTAGCTCCTCATCCACCATAGCCAGACGATTGGAGACCGCGATCTCCTCCACCCATCTCTGACATAAGCAAGATTGTTAGTGGCCGATCGGAAAGAATGCGTAAAAGACTTCAAAGAAAACATACTTACCCCAGTGGCCTGCTGCATATGACTGTTGGCCAGATTGCTGAGTGGAATCATAGCGACGCGTGCCCGAGCGTCGGCCCACATTTCGGCTAGAGGCCCCTTCATTGTGATCATGTGCTTGGGCGCGGTTGGCCGAGCGGACTTGGGCAGCAACTCTTCGGTGGGAAGATGCAAGGAGACCCTGATGGTACGGTGCCGACCGGGAGTCGTCTGAGCATAAGTTGGAGAAGGATCGGAGGCCGGCGCAGACATCTGAGACAAAATCGTCTAGCGATGGACTCGGCGGGGAGAAGGCGGAAGGACGCTGACAGGCACAGCCTCGAGGGGGTCCGCGGGCGCGTCCAGTTGGGAGGGAGTCCGATCAGACGAGATCGCCTCCACCGCTGGGGCTTTGCCGCGAGAATCGGCGGTGGCCCGCTCGGTCGGCTGGACCGCGGAAGTAGCCGATCGAAGCGGTGTCTCTGCTCGGCGCCTCTTTTGTCGAAGAGGACGCTCTTCCTCCTGAGTCGAGCCTTCTTCCCGAGCGGAAGGCCCTCGGCTGGAAGTTATGCCAACCGCCGGCTCCGGGAGAGAAGCCTGAGCGGCCGACTCCCCCGCATTCGTGTCGCTCTCTCCTTCGTGTGAGCCGACCGGCTCAATGCCAAGCGCCTCCATCTCTTTGGCAGCTGCGGCCTCGAGCGCCACCGCTTTCCTCTTCAAAATGTCGGCCATCACGGACTCTATGACAATGTCCGCTGCAAAGGATAAAAGAGAAAATCAGTTAGCAATCAAAGCGAATGCACAAGTAAAATTCTTACCGAAGCCGCTCGGGAGGGGGGTCCTGATCGGACTCAGGCCAAATATGTACATCACCCCTTCAGGCAAGAACTTATTGATGTCAAACTTCAGACCGGCTAGCATGTTGGCAGCGTGAAGGAAGTCTGGTCGGGTCTTGAACCTCTTCAACTCAGGGGAGATTGGCGGTCCGACCTGCCACTGGGTTCGGAAAGTGGCCCGCTCGGGAAGACGCAGATAGAAGTAATACTCTTTCCAATGTTTATTGGAAGAGGGCAGTTTATTGAAGAAAACTAAACCGGGCCAAGCCTGGAACATGTAAGTGCCCAGCTCAGACTGTTTAGGATAATAAAAATAATAGAAAACCTCCGGTCGGAGGGGAATGTTGTGGATTTTGAACAAGACGATAACGCCGCATAGAAGGCGAAAAGTGTTAGGGACTAGGCCTCCGAGCGGAATGCCGAAAAAATTGTAAACTTCTATGATGAAGGGATGGATTGGAAAGCGTAGACCGGCTATGAACTGGTCGCGGAAAACACAGAAAGCTCCGCGCGGCGGTTTGTGTGGCCGAGCAGAGAGGGAGGGTAAGATAAGTTCAAAATCAGAGGGGATGTCAAAATTATCCATCAGAATATCGGCGTCCCGCCGATCGAAGCGCGACTCCATGGTGGTATACCAAGGGCCGAGGGATTGGTCTTGAGGCTGAGAGGAACTGGCCATTATCCGAACGGATGAAATCACAAAAGGAGAGAAGAAATGCAGATGATGGAAGGAAGAGGATGACAAACGAAGCAGTGCCCAGAGGACCAAAACTCGGGAAAGAAACGCAAAGAGAGCACAAGAATCAAAGATAGAAAAGAAGAGGAACCTTATAGAGAAGAATGAAGATCGACGAGGAACACGGAATCGTCGGAAAGAGGGGAACCGAAGCCGCCGGAGCACTGAAACGCCAAAGGAAGCTTCTGGGCACACGAGAGCAGAAATGCGGCGAAGGAAGAAGGCGAAGGCTTTATAAGGTTGAGCCCGAGCGGCCTCCACCGTCGGATGCAGGTCACGGGGACCGAAGCACGCATCGAGCCGTTCATTTTAAACCGTCGATGTCTCGTCGGACACCACGCCGCCGTTGTACGATGACGGCAGCAGCAGCGCCACGTGGCATTCGGCCATTGGAGTGCATTTAATGAGCGCATGCTCGGCCTTAATGACGGAGATTGGTGCGAATTCCGAGGAGATACAAGGGAGGGTGGCGTTGACTGAGGTCGTAGCTACCCTCACACGAGCCGATCGGAGGATGGTTTCTTAAATGAGCCGCTCGGCACTACAGGCGTCCAGTCAGTCGGACTAATCGCCTCCTTCGACTAGACTTGAAGGGGAGGCAAGTGATCCGGCAGTAAGGTCGGGGGACCCCCTCTGGAGGGGAGTCAACGCCACATGGAAGTCAAAAGTCAAAAGGATCAGCATGAGGTTCGGCCGATCGGAGAAGGGGTGGGTCGACCGGCCGAAAGGGTCCGAGTGGAATCAAATACAACCCAATGGGAAGTCGGGTTTCCGACGCTCATGGTGAACAAGGTCCCCTGGCCGAGCGGACAGTCCGCTCGGTCGAGGCGTAAAGCATCAAGACTGAAGAAACAGTCTTAGCCGAGCACCCGATCAGACCGATACCTACGTCCGGTCGGATCGATGCCTGCCGAGCGGAGGGACGCTCGGCTAGAGGAAAAAGGGTACAAGGACAAGGGGGCATTGGGAAACATCTTCTAACAACATGCATGTTCGACGACCAAGCTATACGCAAAATCTTACGGCAGAAAGTTCTGCTGTCCCATCAGAGAGGTGCTCGGACTGTAGCAGTATGGTGTCAGGCATGTTTCTTTGGTAAGCCTATACTAAGGTATGGTGAAGGACACGTGTACTCCTCGATAGGTGTGCACAAGCCTCCTTACAGCTCTATATAAGAGCCCTCAGACTTCGACGGAGGTACGCAATCATGCGATCTCACATCTTCGAAGCCACTATCATTTTCCTCTTATCTGACTTGAGTGTCGGAGGGTCATCGCCGGGAGTCCCTTCCCGACCCGACTTCTTTGCAGGTTCGCCGGAGATCCATACGGCCGGTCAGAGATCCACGTCATCGGTTGGAAGAGCGCCACGTGTCCAGCGTCCATCGATTCAGCGTTCGGACAGGATCAATTATATTGGATTAACCATTAATTCAATAAGCATAATCATCTCATAATTGACTCTTAGGGCTAATACTAACACCAAGGAAGTGGAAGCTCAACTAGAAGATCTCCTTCATGAAGATGGTGTAGCCTTTTACATACATTAAAGCACAAACGAAATGAAAACAGAAATACGAAATGAATACAAGTGTGTTTTTATAAATTTTAAAGATCGGTGCTCTGTTTATAGCCTACTGGTCGCAACTAGCCATTTGCTGACATGACACTTTTCGAGCGCTTGGACCCTCAACTCAATCTAGGCGCCTAGACTTGGTCAACTCAATCCACTCTGTAACGACTCTTCGTCAAGGACTTATCGATTTCTGGTCGCCTGGACTTGGTCCGGGTGCCTAGAGTCGGCTGACGTGGACTCTAGTGTCAATCCTCGCTGTTAACTGGCTAAGACATCCCAGCCGCCCGGACCTTGTTCGAGCACTTGGACCTGGTCCGGGTGCCTAGAGTCAGGCAACTTCCAGGTTGACCGATTTTTCGTCTGGTCACTTGGGTGATTCTCCTGCCAGAGTTAAGCTCACTCGAACTCAACTCCCGTCTTCTCCTCGAGTAGTATTCCTCCCTAGCTTCTCGTCCCTTGGAAGCATCACACATGCTCTTTTTGTCCGCTGGTGTACTCTTCCATAGCTCTTCATCCCTCGGATGCACCAAGCCTGTCGACTTACTTCCCGTGTCATCCTTCTCGCTCGCTACGTCTTTCGCTCGACTTCTTGTATTCTTAAGTTTATACATACTTAGGCACAATGCATCAAAAACACAGAATCAACTTAACTTAGTTGATCACATCAAAACTAAATCGGGACACTTACAATTACTACATCACAATGTTATCAGTATTTAAAGTGTTACTACAATATAATATTAACTAATGTTGACCAAAGATGAAGTGTCCCATGTTGTATGTTATTAGAAATAATAAGAATTAAAGTCTTTATTATAATAATTATAAAATTGTAACAATTATAATTATATAATAATTACGCACTCATAGCTACCACACTATAATTATATAGTAATGATGAACGCATAGCTGCCATAATTATATAGTAATTACTGTCACACTATAATTATATAGTAATGATGAATTCATAACTACCACATCATAATTATATAGTAATTACAAACTCGTAGCTACCCCACCAGCGTTAAAATTAAGGATAATTTTAAAAAGTAAAATGTATAGTAATAAAATGAGATGCTCTTTTTGATAATAAATAAAAAAGGACCCTTTTAGTATTCCAATAAAAAACAAAGGATATTTTTTATTTTTTACCTTAAAAAATTTATTAAAAATAGATTAAATATAATATGTACAAACTAGTTAGTATTTAAATTGTTTAAAATATTTTAATCAAAATATAAGAAAGTGTTCTATGTATCTATTTGAAAGAAAAGATCAAACATGAAGTCAAATGGTGACCAAATTCACTGTCATTGTTACCAGGAATAGCAATGATGAACTGAAAGGATATTGTGTTATACTTCATTACCTTCTTCTATACATTGGCACCCTCAACACCCCTTTCTTCTTCCCTAGAGTTAAAAACAAAAAACCAAAAACACAATGATAACTGTTATATTTTGATCATTTTACTCTTTCAAAGAAACAGTACGGCGAACCTCATCATCCTCTTATCTGCCTTGTATCACCCAAAAATACATGTCTCGATAGAAACATACTTTGTTGATCTCTAACAATCAGACTGTTCTTGCCTCAAATGTCTCTCTTCGAGTTATTCACAGTCGTACAATGTCAATGATCAATTCACAGCCTGACGGGCAATCCAAAATTGTGGAAGCACCTGATTACCCCATCATTTCCTGCTGTTACAATTACTGAACTCCATGCGCCCGCTTCCTCTGTCGGTGCGAGGCTCCAACAATCTGGATGGAGTGGCGGGTGGGGTTCACGGCAATCTTCGGGTTGTTGCAACGGTAGCTTGGTCTGGCAAGAAAGTTTCTCCTCCGGCCATGTGGCAGACGATCTTGATGAACCATCAGAAAACAGCCAGGCACCCAGAGAGATGCAGTCTGGATTCTTAGGCCAAGGGAAGGATTCTGATGTTGCTCTGCGGTGCTGCTGGGTAGGAATCTGAATACCGTTACTTGCTATTGTTTCTCCATCGACCATGCCAGGCCATGGCAATGCAATGGATACTCCTTCGGAATGGAAGAACTCTGACGAACAGACTAACTTGGCGGCACCTGCGGGTAGTTGTTTCTCCAATTTCTCATAACTCCAGATGTAGATGTTTGAGTCCTCACCAACCGATACAATATGCCTTCCATCGGAAGAGAATGATGCAGATAAGTGGCATTTGGACTTCCGGGGACCTACATTGCATGATAACTGAAGCTTAAGCATCTAATCAAAGTAACTTTGTCGATAAAGGCATCGATCGAACAATGACCAGTTCAAACTCATATTGCAAAATGATATGCACACCATTCTAGTCAGAACTATATATCCATGCTTCCTCTTTCACAAAGAAATAGACACTACCAATGACCTACTCAAGAATGTTTACCCTTGACTAAATATAAGTAATTTGTTACCTCACTAAGCTTCGAAATATCATCATTATCATCTTCTACTTAAAGAATCAATGTCGTGTTTATTTCACAAAAAATTTTATGTTTGTGACAAAAGATATCATTTAGGAATTTTTCAAAATATTTTCCGGTTGAAACAACTTAGAACAAATGAAGTCCAAAACCACTATCAAACTACATCTAAATTTACTTGCATGAATTTGCATATTTAAGTTTGAACCATCGAATTGGCAAACAAATAAGAATCATCATTCACTTTAAGATGAAGTTTGAAGATGAAAATGATCTCTACCTTTAAATTTTTGAACGACATCAGTCCCATCGCAGATACGAATTAACGAGTCTGCTGTTGTGATCATAATTCTTTTAGAATCTCCAGGAGCAAACTGTGAGAACAAAATCTATGATTGAACTAAAATTTTACCAAGAAATCAAGTTTAAGGATTAGAAATATTAACCTGGAACCCAGTGATCCGCTTGCCAGAAGATTTCTTTTTACCAAAAAGGCACAATTGCAATGCAAGTTGGCTTGGTTTAACTATGCAATACACGAGAACAGAACGATGAACATTATAAAGATGAATCGTAACCAATATAACAGAGGAACAATGCACAATATGTGAGTACCTGAACAATCATAAAGGCGGCAGTTCCCTTTGATTGAACCAACTATAAAACCCTCTCCATCTGGCTGGTAACATACAGCAGTTACCATGTCCCTTAAATCCACCCAATCAATCACACGGTTGTCTAGAATTTCCCAAATACGAACTTTGCCATCAATCGAACCACTAATGAAAATATTTTCTTGAATAGGGTTGAACTGAATGCATGTCACTGCTTACCAAAGAAAATAAAGGGAAAAAAAATCCATCAATAGTTGACAATTCTCAAAAAAGATAGTAACAATAGACATGAAATTTTCAAAGTACCAACTTCAAGGTGAAACACATGTAGGAGAGTATCGTACAAACTTTAAACAATTACTCCAAAGTAACCATAAAAGAACAATGTTACAATTCTTAATTACCATAATCATTGTGTTGGAAAATTTTAAGGCATTCAGAGGAGCCTACTTTCCACAGACGAACAGTTTTATCTTTGGAGGATGTCAGTAGGCACTGCAACAAAAGGATTGAAGTCAGCTAAAAATGGTTGAAAGTAGTATTTGTACAACAATGGCTATAAGAACTCCTAGATCATCTTCAAGAATGAGTTACAGCTGAATCATGAGCGTGGATAGATATTTTTAAGGGGGACAGAAAACACAATCACTTTAGTATAAAGAGGTGAGTTAGTTATCAGCACTTACATCAGTTTGCGACCAAGATAGATCCAAGATATCACTTGTGTGTCCTTTCAATTCATGTAATGGGGTTTCCTCAATTTTAAAGAATTTCTTTGGAATGAGAACAGGAGCCGAATTATGGCCTCTTCCTGCAAACATATAAATGCCTTTAATTTTATCCACTAATTTCGGTGAGAATAGAGATTCATCTGCACTGTTAAATCTGCAAGAACTTTCCACTTGAACAATCTGCCAAATATGTACAACACAATCTTCACCGCCGGTTGCAAGATACCTTCCATCTGGTGAAAATTTCATGGTTGTTATCATACCCTCGTGTGCCTGAATTTCTTGACCCAGGTAGAGTGCCGTGAATTCCATAAAACTTTTCTTGTACTGATAAACTTTTGTCCTCACCGACTTAGATATTTTGGGCTTTTTAACTGAAACATAATAATACTTGTTTGATTCTGAAGATTGTTGCTTCCTTTTTGTTAGACTTCTCCACCACTTCAAATATTTTATCTTCTTTGCATCATTTGTGCAAGTAGTTACTTCCCCACAAGGGACTAATTCTTTTCGAAAGTATCTCTGAACAGAGGATGACATACCGAGAGCATTTTCAAAATCATGCAGTGTCATCAGGTTGTCTGAGCCAACTTCTTTGAACATATTGGGTACACCATCTTTCCCAAAATCATGGACCATGAATTTTCTACCAGTGTCCAGATCCCTAATGTAGTGGAAAGAATCCTCAGATGTGCTCACATCAGGAGATGGTAATGGGGTTGAATCTTCGCCCATTGTATTTGTAATTCTTTCCGAATACAGTTGCTCTTCTGTTGACACAAAAGTTGGTACTTCAGTAGAAATGGAACAGCCTACAGAAGATGGCACAAGCTCATCAAACCCAATTCCTCTAAAGAATCTTCTTCGCCTATCTTGAACACTCATAGGCTCCCTTGTCCATAGATCACAATTAAGGCTCCGCAACAATTGCTGACTTGTAGCAGGAGAGTTATCAGATGTCGAGGAACGAATGGAATTAGTGATCTCATCGTTTGCATCAAAAAAAATTTCTTCCCCTTCATCAAAGCTCATCATTTCAATCAGAATTGGTTACCATTTAGGAAGTTCTTCCTTGTATTTTGAAGAAACTTCAATTCCACAAGGCAATTGAGCATCACTGTTGGAGCTGCAATAGTTAACTGAAGATACAATTCAGAAAAAAAAGGAGATAATAATTAGAAAATCGAAAGCACCATAGAAATAGGTAATTCACCTAGGCAACAGAAAAGCAGCATAAGCTTACTGAATTGAACAATCTAGATATCAAAGAAAAAGGGAAACATAAAGAAAACCATGAACAAAGAAGACAAAACAAGTTATCTATTCAATTTCTAGCAAACCATGGATATCAATACAAACCTAAATCACTACTTGAAGCTCTGAATATATCACTGATAACTTCGAATCTGAAGACTAACCACAGCAACTAAACAAGTTTAGTAGAGAAGGGTAAAATCTTTATTCCTGAAACTCGAGAAACCCAAAAATTCAAAGTGAAAATACATATATTTTAATGGTAAGCCCACAACAGTTGAAGCCGATGCACCAATAGCCATCTTTCAGAACACTATTGCATAACAATAAATATTTTTTATATCAGGTCACATGTAACTCCATACAAATTATTCGAAGCAGGATTAAAGAATGTAAAAAATCCTACTGGAAATACCTTCAATTCAACAGCGAAAGCGCAATTCGCGGATTAAATGGCGCGCGCGTCGCACAGCGGCTTCGAAGGAGAAGTCCAGGAATACTCACCCAAACCTCGCTCCCAGTCCAAAGCATGGGGTGATGGATCGACGTCTATGCTACAAAGGACGACACAACTCTATGGAACCCACTTTGATGCAAGGAAAGCAAACCAAAAACCTAAAAAAAAAATGGAGTAGCCACTAGGTAGCCGCACTCCAAGCCGAAATAGTAGCCTGGACTGGAGCCCGCACGAGCCTTAGACACGGGCGGCGGTGGGCACGCCTTCCCAAAACTCTCTTTCACAAAGCAACAGAGGGTAGCATGAGAAGAGAGGAGGGGGTAAGGGAATGGAACATGAGATGATGAGACCCAAAACTGTGTTTTTTTTTTCCTTAGTCCTCTGCGTTTAGGTGTGTCAGTAAAGCTACAAGCTTGGCCCGTTGGCGGCTTGGCGTTCCGTTCTCTTTCTCGGCAGCAATCATGACACTTTTTTTTTTGTATCGCAGCCGCGGAGAAAGAAGCGTACAGCCTGGTGTCTAGCCCGCACAGAGCTACTGAAAGCGATCGTTCGTGGGAGGCGATGTTGCCATCGCCACCCACCCAACAAATGCCTCTCAGTCTCCTGCGGAATGTTAATTCGCAGTTATAGCATAACTTTTGCTCGTCCTCGACCTAGAAATACGGCGACGGGCGTTGGGGTTTCACCTTTCCAGCTCCAAAACGCTCGCCTCGGCCATTAAAGGCGCATCCTTCAACGCTTCCAAACCCACATCCGAAGATCGCCGCCCATACCGACGCATCAAGATCCAACATTTTGCATTTAATTCCGATCGGAGCAGGACCAGGGACGAAGATTCCGCGTCGATCGAAGAAAAAAAACACGACTTTTGAGAACGGGGTCAGATCGAAGTACTTACGCGTGAAGTAAAACCGCTCCCTTTGGCCCTCCGGCACCCTCCTCATCGCCTCGCCTCCGCCGACGGCGATCGGGGTACAAAAACAACGGCCACCGACAAGAACGATAATTCGATCAACCCAAGCCTCTCGACGTCGAATTTGGTAGATCCGCTGCCGTCCATCACCGGGAGTTGGATTGGGTTCCCAAGGGGACGCTGGTCGTCATCGAGGAAGAAGGAATCGAGAAGTCGGTGGCGGTGGGCGATCCAGAGTTAATTGTGCGGATGAACAGGAAGCCAGCCCGATGAGATGGCACTTAGTCATCATTTGGTCCTATTTAATATTTACTTAGCCACATGTTTAATCTTAATTATTTTGATTATAACAGGAAATCTTCATTTAACCCCAGCAGTTTCTAAACCTGCTTAAAAAAACCTAAATATTTTCAAATATTCCTCATCTCACCCCTAGTCACTCACACAGCGACATTAATTTTACGAGTAAAATAAAAAACAATAGCATATTAAAATATATTATCCTGAGCCATTTGCCTATTTATTTCTTAATTCATTTATTTGACGGCGTAAAATAAATTTTAATTCCTTTTATATTTTCTTACCTTTTTTTACTGCCTCAATCAAATTGAAATAAATGGAAGGAAGATTGGTATTATTTGTTCCTTTTTTTTAATTTCCTCTCCTTCCTTTTAAAAAAGAATATTAATTATACAAAATACATGATTTAATTATACAATGTATGGCAAGTAATATTTGAGGATGATTATTCTACCTAACCATATATATATATATATATATATATATATATATATATATATATATATATATATATATATATATATATATATATGCTAAGTGACTTTTTGTGCATGATCATGAACAAAATTCGATGTGGGTTATCTGACATGATCAAAACTCAATTTTTTTTTATTTTTCTCTCATCTGTATGCAACAACTTTTCTCTCTCATCTGCATGCAACAATTATAAAATTTTCATTTCTTTCTTATCTGATTACATGCAACAAATCTGCTATTAATTTTTAAAGGTGATGTAACTGCTACAACGTTATAGCAACTACTACACAATAGCTGCTACACGTTGTAGCAACTTTTGTATAGTAGCTGGTATAATGTGTAGCAGCGTTATTGTGTAACTATTATGCTGTAGCAGCTTCTGCATCATTGTAGTAACTACAGCACCGTTGCAGTAGCTTCTGCCCCCTTGTAGTAGCTACTGCACGGTTGTAGCAACAACTGCATAGTAGCTGCTACAACGTTGTATCATCACTACCATAATAATTTTTTACATGTAATAATAGAAGAGAGAAGATAACATTTCATTTTAATTTAAAAGAAAAGAGAGAAAAGTTATTGTATGCAGATGAAAGAGATTAAAAAAATTATATTTTGACCGCGTCAGATAGCCTATGTCAGATTTTACTCATGGTCGCGTACAAAACATCGTTTAGTGTATATATATATATATATATATATATATATATATATATATATATTCAGAGTGGTGCAATGGTTGTAATATAAAATATTACTCTATGAGATATTTGAGTCGAAATTTCTTCATATCTTAGCTACTTACATGACATAAAATGATGGTTAGAATTCTAACGGTAAATATTGGTGAATTATTGAATGGTTGGGGACATAAAATATAACCTTTTGATTTTTTGCCGGCATTGCCTCATTAGTTGAAATCTCATAAATGATCTTTCCCTGAAGTTCTCTTTATTGACCATCCATCATTCAAAAGTTACGAACATAAATCCTCCAATTTCAACATCTCTTGTCAAATCTGTCTGCCAAAAACCATCCGCGAGGAATTAAACTAATCACGGCATCATTAGCGTTTAATAATTTATTAATCACAGGACAAAACCAGAAGGAATAAAGAATGCATATATTTGAGAAGTGGAAGGTCGAAGGATCAACAAACCCTAATCCTGTCTGTCTGTCTGTCGTCTGCTTGTTTGATTCTCCTGCGCTTTTTGCAAAAGGGCGCCTTGATTTTTTTATTATTTTTTTTTACTTTGTGGTTTTGTCTTTGTTGGGAAAAACCATCGATCCTAGCTAGGGTTTCTTGTGGTTGGATTTGGAGACAAGCCTAAGAGGGCCCCTTGGAATTTATGGCCCTTTTGAGCATGAGTAATCATTCAATGAAAGATTGTTCCACCTCAATTGTTAGTTAGTAATGAAAAATGATGGACGACAGCAAATGAAATAGTATATTTGATTTTATCACTGGGAGACGGCCTACTTTTGCCTCACGACAATAATAGATCTTTTTTATTTTTCAAACGGATTGAGTTAACTGATATTTTTTTAATAATAATTAATTTAAAAATATTAGACTGATAGATAATTCATTATGAGTATTTTTTAATTTTTTAATTTTTTAAATATAAATGATTGATTAAAAAAATACTGGGTTGATAGTCATTTTAATCAATCTGATTTTATAGAGATTACAACATGTATTTGACCTCACATAATATTTTGTAACAGCTATACTATTACAATTCAGATTTATTATGTTTAACGACATTCACATTTAATAGATAACTTTGCTATAGTTTTGTAACTGGTACACGGACTTATCTTGTTTATAAACTAATAGATCAATAAATAATAATATCGAATAATATATCTAAGTACCATCATTTTATAAGGGTTGGGTAGATGCTCTTTTAAGAGTCTCATACAAAATTAATTTAATTTTTCATATCATATATTAAATTGATAAGAATAAATACTACATTTAATCTTAGCCAAAAGTCATGAAAGTTATGGATTTTAACATCATCGTCCCAAATTATTTATAGAAACTTATTCGTTTATAGTGTTGTCAATTATAAAATATATGATTAAAGAGAACGTATATATTTTTTTATATAAAAAATAACCGGTGAAAATTACTAATAAGTCATAAAAAAAATTTAGTGTAAAAAGGAAAAAAAACATTAACTTAATTTCATTAGGCTTAAAAAAGTAGTTAGTAAACAATCAAGATTCTTAATAAAAATAGTAGGTTAATAATAATATCAAGTTTTGAGAAAGAAATGACTCGATAGTGAGATACATTTTGATATATTTATTGAAATTTTTTTATCATTAATTATCACTATTAGAACTTTACATTGATTGATGATAGATCCTGTTCTTAGAAGAAATATAATGAAATCATGTGGGAATAAACAAAGGGGTCAAGTTTATGATGTCTATAATGCTAAATCAGTATATTAGGTGGGGACAAAGGAAGGGCTGTGGTCAGATGTAGTAAATAGAATCATACGTAATTAAGAAAAGGATAGATATGACACAACAAGAAAATCTAAAAATTTCGATCGCTAAAAGAAAATAGAGATTGATTAGACCTCGAATATTTGGGACGTATTTTTTTAAATTTTTGTTAGGACCATCTACGTCACTAAATAATTGATAGAATTATAAAATTGACGTTGCTAATTAATGACGAAATTAGAATTTCCCGTCACTAATTAGCAATCTATACACACGATCTGTGATCTTTTCCGTAGCTAATTTTAAGCAAATGTTTAAGCAAAAGTCACCCAATTTTTGCAATATACAACTTGTTTACACCCACAATACACATACGGGCCCTGTATAAAAGTGATGGAGATGACGCACTGGATATGTAACTCTGTTGTTGATAGAGAGTAGACTTCGAACTAAAGAGAAAGGGGTTCCTTTTTTCTCTCTACACACCTGAGAGAGAGCAAAGGAAACGTTAGAGCAAGAACTAGGAAGAGAATCTCAGGCACAGGTACTCCGACGCTCAAGTCAGTACGATATCCAGGCTAAAAGTGCAGAAGAAAAAACAATAGTTGCATGATGTAAAGTTTATAAAAATGTATTGCTGACTAAAAATGTGAGCATACCTTGTTATAATCGAAAGAATTAAGATATCTCTACAATGGTATGATATTATTCACTTTGAGCCTAAACTTTCATGATTTTATTTTTGGGCTCTGCCCTCATATTCTTTCTTATGTGTTTTGAATGTGGGATTATGTTTGCAATCTTATAACCCCAACAATCCCTCCCCTCTCAAAAGAATGACCACAAGATCCCCTCAAGCAGAAAGCATATCCATTTGACGTTCGATTCTCGACTCACCAGGTCTTCTTGCGCCTTGGTCCAACTGACCTACTAGGACTTCCTTGACTAGCCACATCTAGGACTTCATGCCCTTCAGTCCAATCAACCTACTAGGACTTTCTTACCTAGCCGTAACTAGGACTTTCTGCCCCTCGGTCCAACCGACCTACTAAGACTTCTTGCCTAGTCGCAACTAGGATTTCCTGCCTAGTGTCTGGTTCTCTTGATCTAGACATGAGAACCCCCACTTCCTTTGTTCGAGGTCAATATACTACTCACATGGCTCGATTAGATCATAGCTCTTGTGCACAGTCGACAGTTAGACTATAGTTCTTGTGCACAGTTGACGATTAGTTCAATGTGGAACTATATTTGTAACTTTACAACTCCAACATACCTCACCGACGGAGAGAACCTCTTTTATATCACCTCTTATAACCTCCATAATAATGAGGAAAAAAGAAATATTTGGTATCAAAATATGTCTGATGATGGAAGATGTACAGCTTGAAAGATGTGCAGTCATCCTCAGAGGAATATTCTGTTACCAATATATGAATCACTTCTTATAACTTCTGCCATCAATGAGGCGATTAAGAATGTCGAGTGATGGAAGATGTATAACCACCCTTCGAGGAAGGTTCCATCACACGTATATATTATAGAAGTAGAATATTCTCTGACGTGTTATTACAATTTACTAATAATGTTATCCCTTAGAAGTATCTCGGTCGGATCTTTACCCAATCTCCTATATACTATGATACCTGTTTTTGAAGAGGGGGGAGTCAAGCCCCAGAAGATCTGATCGAAACTTTGGACCGATTGGTCATATGCTATAAGACTTGCACTTGAAATGTTAACCTAGGAGTCCGACCGACCCTACCGTCGGCTAGGTTTGTACTGAGAATAACCTCATACATTTACCTTATATATAAGTGGTGGGGGGGGGGGGGGGTGCTAAGCCTTGTAAATCCGACCAACATTGTGATCGACTGGCCATAGTCTAGGAAGTCTAATCAGCTTTGGGGTCGACCGACCATATGCTGAGAGTGCTGGCAGATAAGGAACTATGCCATGTAAATTCGACCAACCCTTAGGGCTAACCGAACCATATGCTGAGAGACGTGTTCAGAATAGGAGCTAGGTCTCATAAGTCTGATTGGCCTTTAGGCCAACCGACTATAAACTGAATGAACACAAATAGAGCACTAGATCTCTCAAGTCTGGCCAACTCTCAGGTCATCCATCCTCATATCGAAGGTCTTAGCACTGAGGAGTGAGGAGCTAAGCCCGTTAAGAGTGACGCTCTAGCCGCCACCTCATCTTGATTTTAACCATCACCTCACCTTGACTTTGACTACCACACCACCTCTGGATTCGCTCGTAACATATCATATCACTAGTCTCCCTTTTAAGTCTAGTTGAAGGAGGCCCATGTTTGACTTACTAGACCCAAGTCTTATTTTCGCCCACTCACACTATTTGATGGTCTGACTAACTGACCATGCTTATGACCACCTCTTAATGTTGCATTTAATTTTATCCATCTTGGAAAAAATGCATGTCAGACACTTGATATGCTAAGTCATGCACCGGTGATACGCGGGAAGGCGCTTGTTATCGAAATTATTTAACTATCTTGTCCATCATAAATGTCCTTTCCTAGACAAGTATCATGCACGTGTCCCATGTGTTAGGATGTATACTAAAAGCCTAAGCTTTTGGTATAAACATTTATCTAGAAATAAAAATCACATTGGTTAAATATCTACATTTATGATAAATATAGTTGTTCAATTAATTTATATTGTAGATAACATGGTGTGTAGTGTCACACACAGAGGATCATGTTATCACTTATCAGTACCTTATAAATTATAAACAGTAGCTCACGATCAAGATGGAAAGGAACAAACCATTGGAAGATCGTAGTGTAATTAGGTATTAATTTGTCTTAACTATATAATTACACTAGTACACTTAGAGTGTATTGAGTAGGACCATTAGAGGTCGTCTCTTTTATACTGACTTTATAAAGGGACAAAGACCTCAGTTATTATGGAAGTGTGTGCTCTTAATCCTAATATAATAAAAAGCACATATATTTGATATTTATTTCTTTAATTTATCAATGGGTGAGATTTAGTTCGATAAATCAATAAGCCCGATAAGTTGGGAAATGATATCACTTATAGTGTGTGTTGTTGATTATAGAAGGAAACTGTGTCCAAGTGATCTAGGTTGATAATGTCCCCAAGAGGAGCTCATAAGGATTGTCATGTTAAACCCTGCAGGTGGACTTAGTCTGACATGACGATAAGGTTGAGTGGTACTACTCTTGGACTAAGATATTAATTAAGTGAGTTGTCAGTAACTCATTTAATTAGTGGACATTCGACATCTTAAACACAGTGAGACTAACACACTCATAATAAGAAGGAGCCCAAAATGTAATTTGGGATTGGTGCGGTAGTTCAATAATAATTCTTTAGTATAATGAATTATTATTGATAAAATTAAGTTGTGTGTTCGGGGCGAACATGGGAAGCTTAATTTTATCGGGAAACTAAAACCAATTCCTCCTCTCGGTTCATATAGAGATTTATACCCACCACATACCCACCTTCTTACCCATCCAATAGGGTCGGCCAAGCTAGCTTAGAACCCAAGCTAGGGCTGGCCAAGACCAAGTGGATGAGCCAAGTTGGTGGCCGGCCAAAGCTTGGGTCCCAAGCTTAGGTGGCCGACCACTAAAATATTAAAAAGGATTTTTATTAAAATTATTTCTTATGTGGATACCATGGTTTTAAAAGAAAGTTTAAAAATTAAAAATTTCCTTTTATAGCTTTCTACAAAAGATTAAGAGAAGAGATTAATCTCTTTCCTTATTTGTAGATTAAAAGGATGGTTTTAATTTGGTAAAAACTTTCCTTATTTTTAAATCATCTACATGTTTATAAGAGAGTTTAAAATTTGAAATCTTTCCTTATTTGTTGATTAAAAGGTGGATTTTAAATTTTAAGAAAACTTTCCTTTTTAACCATGTTCATGATTTAAAAGAGAGTTTAAAAATTAAATATTCTCTTTTATAAGTTTCTACAAGAGATTAAGAAAAGATTTGATATCTTTCCTTATTTGTAGATTAAAAGAGATTTTAATTTTTAGAGATAACTTTCTTTTTATCCACATGTTTAAAAGAAAGATTTTAATTTATAAAATTTCCTTTTTATTAACCAATCATGAAGGGATGAAAATTATTGGAGAAATTTTTTATAAATTTCTGGAGACAAATTAGGAAGTTTTAATTAATTAAAACTCTCCTTGTTTGTAGCTTTAATATGGCCGACCATTATAATTGATGAGAAGAAAATTGTTTTTAATTAAATAAAATTTCTTTTTCAATGGCAAAAGAATTAAGGAAGTTTTTATTAAATTTTCCTTATTTGCCAAGACCAAGGATTATAAAAGAGGGGGTGGAGGAGGCTTTATGATGAATGACTCTATTCTATTTTCTCCCTCTTTTCTTCCTTGGTGTGGCCGGCCCTTCTCCTTTTCTCTCTTCCTCTTGTGTGGCCGAAATTCTTTATCTCTTGGAGCTTGGAGGAGGTGGCCGGATCTAGCTTGAGGAAGAAGGAGAGGAAGCTTGCATCCCTTGGAGCTTGGTTGGTGAAAAAAGTTCTTCATCCTTTAGAAGATATGCTTGGCCGAAACTTGAAGGAAGGAAGAAGAAGGTGCCTTGGCGGTTCTCGTCTCGGAAGATCGTTGCCCACACAACGTCCGGGATTAGAAGAGGAATACGGTAGAAGATCAAGAGGTCATTATCTACTAAGTAAGGTATAACTAATATAGTTTTCCGCATCATGTTAGTTTTATCTCCATGTAAAAATACCAAATACAAGAGGCATGCGATTCTAGTATTTCGAATTAGTTTTCGATGTTGTGTTCTTTTATTTTTCTTTTTCTTGTGATTTGATTGTTCCTTTTGGTTAACCTAAAGTTATTTAAGGAAATTAAATATTAGCTTTCCTTAAAAGGCTTTGTCTAGGTGGTGGTGGTTGTTCACATATCCAAGAAGACCATGTGCCTCGCCATGCAGTCTTGGAAGCCAATTTTGAAAATTAATATTTAATGGAATTAATAACCTAGGTGATTTGGATCGAACATGTTAAGTTCCGCAGGAGATCCAAGTCTAAACTTAAAAGAACAAATAAATTAAACTTAGGATCAAACGTGTTAAGTTCCGCAGGCGATACGAGTTTAATTTAAAAGAACACATGGTAGCTAGGAAAAGGTTCAGACCTTTGTACAAAATTTTTGTACAGTGGAACCATTAGGTTTTCCGAGTAGCAACCAACACCATGAACTCTTAATTCTCTACCCTGACAACTTATGCACGCCTTTTTGTACGAACTTGCATCAATTCTATGGTTTTGATCTAACAACTACAACCAATCGACCCGTTTTGATCAAATGGTTCTGGTTAAAGAGCTTCTTATAACTTACGTTTAAAAACCCTAAGCGTTACAAAAGAAAATCACTTGCGCCTCATCTTCTTCAACCTTTTCTTCCAGTGATTTCTATTAATGACCTTCCCTCTCTCGCGACTTGTATTAGTAAGTTCTTTCTCCTATCTTCCTCCCTTCTTCATCCATCCATGGCCGAAGAAACCTTTGCCCCTTGGTATACTTTCACTCCTTCCGACTTTGATAACTACAATCTAGAGGTTCGTCGTCTATCCCTATAAATCCCTAAAAAATTTTGAATCTGTATTCCGACCTACCAAGACCGTCCTCATTGCCCTCCTCCTGGCTGTATCACCTTTTTCAAGGATCAACTTCTTACGAGTCTATGATTTTTTATTCCCCGTTTCTTGTCTAACATAAGTTACTATTTCTGTTATGTTTGAGAGATATCCGAAGGCAATCACTTTATTGTTTGTACTATTGATTTTGATAAATAAAGATTGACTATTTGAGTGCACTTTACTTATGTATTTGAATTGTTTTAAACTCATTTACTGAATGTCTGTAATATGATTCATAGCATAAGAGAACTTGTGATTGAATCACAACTAATGAGTGTTTTTACATGTATAATTATAAAAGTATTAAAATATTCCATAGTCAATGAATCGATGTATTCAAACATTATCAATTCTATGAGACTAGCATGAGTTATACTCCTTGGTCTAATCAAGCAGTTGTTACTAACTAGCTGAAAATATTGGGATGACGAGAGTTAAATGTGAATGCTAGTTAGTAGCTTGTTTATTAGAGTGACCTGCTGTAAGACTTTATATGATTCTCTACATTCATGGATATGTCTGTGAAATTCTTACTGTAGTTCGACTGTAAGTTTCATTTGACTTGAGGTATTCAAGTCACCTTGGTCATAGAGACTTATACTTTGATATCTTAAGCGAAGCATCTCCTTGAAGATGTGAATCCGAGATGATTGGGTATAAGTCAAAGTGTCCAAAAGTGTTTGGATAGCCCACAAAGGATTCACCGCTCCTTACGAGGAGACGTATACCCTATGACCATTTGTCAGAATTGTTACTCAAAGTCTTTGCAAATCATCACATATTAAGAGTATGAGACTCTTAGACACATGTTGGAGTAATTTGAATCCATGGGAAGAGGAAGTATTACTTGGGCTAGGTGTGATATAGTTAGTTTAGTGGGGATAGACACATAGATTATATCCTGAACCAAATGGGTATAAGACGAGTAAAAGGATAAGGAATGATTCACTATAGTTGCTGAAAGGTTCATAACTAGTTCTAAAATAAATTATGATTTCCTAATTAATTGAGAATTATGATGTGCTACTAGATGTTACTCATGATCGATCCATGATTAAATAGTTAATTATGGACTCCCAAGATAAATCAGAAACCTATTGGGTCACACACACTATGAGTATCTAAAACATATAATAAGTTTTAGATAAAGAGATAAGATGTTTAGTTGAACCAAACGAAGGGCAAATATAGAAGATATTTTGTCAGAATGGAAATGCGGATGAACCACATCTCTTATGGAAGAGTTAGACCCTATTTGGTTTAGTAATAAACCAAATTAATTTAGTTTAAACCAAGTTGGTTTGTTTGTGAACTAAACTAAGAGGTTATTGGGCCAAATTTTGGGCCGGGTTTGTACTTTTTAATCCAACTCATCAAGAGAACCTATATATTGATATAGAAAGGAGAAAATTAATAACCAATTCATTATTCAAGAGTTTAGGTTTTTAGAAAACCTAATCTGTCTCACTCCTCTCCCTCTCTTTACCATTGTCGCCCACCAAGAGACAAAGGAGGAAATTTTCTTCCTAAGCCTCTTCGCTTCTTCTTTCTTCTCTTGGATCACATCGCCTCCACACTTGACTAGTACCAATCGGAGGTGAACCTTGTTGCTCACTAGAGTTGTTTTGAAGAATTCGGCATGGATATGAATAAAGGTGAGGTTCATGGACGTCACTAAAATTGATGCCCTTTTGCCTACGCATCATCCGTAAGGTATGCCTAGAATAATTGTTATTCTTAAATTTTTATTTTATGATTATGTTTGTGTGATTGTATCCTGCATATATATGGTGTGTGTATTGAAATAAAATAGTTTTATTATAGTATTTTTACTTCTGCTATATGTTTTGTGAAACATATTATGTACACACCGCATCGGCATATCCCAACAGTGGTATTAGAACCTGATCGTGCTTCGACATGATCATAAAATCTATTTTACAAATTATAGTAATCATAGTTTTATTGTTTTGGGTATTAAGGAAATTAAGGAGGTGGAAAATTATTTCTCGATCCGAGATTGGAATCCTATAGAATCGATTTTAATCGATTCGCTAATCTATTGACATGTTTGTCTATCGATTAAGCGTCCAAGCCAATCAATTAGTAATTCAAATTCACGACAAAATTTTCTCTCAATCGATTGAAATTTTCTTTCAATCGATTAAGAAGCCAAACATCGCGAACATTGACCTCTGGATAGATTGGTCGATCGATTCAATCAATCTCAATCAATTGGCAAAAGTCGTCAATCGATTAAATGACTTGAAATCGTGAACAAAACATTTCATAATCAATTGATGAATCAATTGAGCATTTGAATTGATTACCCAATTGATTAAGATCTCTAAAATCGCAAACAGAAACCTCTGATTTGATTGGTTGGTTAATTCAATCGATCCCAATTGATTCAATCGATCCTAATCGATTGGTGGAAGTCATCAATCAATTAAGTGACCAAAAGTCATGTACAGAGAACTTCATAATCAATTACTGAATCAATTAAGAGCTCTGATCTCACATACAGAGAGTTTTGTAATCAATTAAGCATCCCCTAAATCGATAACCGAATCGATTAGGGTTATTCTGTTCAAATGATAAAGGGTTGTAATCGATCACTTTATCGATTGGGAACTTTACAATTGATCAGTGAATTGTGTCAATCGATTAACACAACTTAGATCGATCCTAAAAATTCTAATTTTCAAAATTCTGAAATAATTTAAGAAATTACAATTAGGGAAATTGTTTCCTAATTAGATTTATTTAATTAAAAATTATTTCCTTAATATAAATATGTGATTAGACATAGAAATTTGTTTCCTAATCTAAATTAAGGAATTTTGGTTTATAGAAATTAAATCCTTAAACATATTTTATATCCAAATAAAATTATGATAACTATAAGTTTGTTAATGCATTATCATATCGTATGTCATATAGATGCATTAATTAATTTTACAAGACTAGCTAATCATGCCTTGTAAGGTAAATGAACTAGTAGATGCTCCATTGAATTAAAAAAGCTAGATGGAAATATGCGCTCAAATTTACATAATATCAAAGGTATTCTGTTTCTAACCAAAATATTTTTGATGTCATAATAACCCTTGATGTCAAATCTATGAAAAATAGACTTAATTCTGTGAGTGCTTATCCAACATTATTAGGAAGTAAGTCATGGGAAACTATTGAAATAAGTCTTTGCATGAACATGTGACAATCATGACTTTTCATTCTAAATATTTTTAATTAGGCCATATTTGAGGCATGCCCATCAGGGAATTTGATTTCTTTCAATCAAATAATAATGCTTGCTTACCTTCTTTATCCAATGTATAACAAGTCTTTGAAAATTTAATGGTTGTTTCATTATGATGCAACTCAGGTTTGCTAACTAGCTATTTCAATTTCACACGTGATTTTACTGTATCTTTGGTTTTTCCAAGAACACTAATTGCAGTATTGAAGATATTATTGAAGAAATTTTACTCAATATACATCACATCTAAATTATATCGAATGAGCAGATACTTTAAATATGACAACTATCAAAATGTTCCTTTTTTTTCCAACCATACTTGTACACCCTAACAATGTATTTATTTAATTCATCAGAATTAGTCTGAGTTACTTGTACAAATTCATAGTTGTCTATTTTCTCAATGATTTCTTCACCTGACTTAATTGATGGCAAAAGTTTTAGACCATTTTATTCTCTATGAAGTATTTCTTATTTCACTAGAAAGGGTGCTCAACTAGTAAAAATTTATGATATTTATTAAACCAAGATACCTTAATTCCCATTGTAAGATAATGAAATTACATTTGACTCTGTTATATATAATGTAGACATGCTAATTTACCCGCGTGATCCACCCTAACAACATTGATATACTAAAAAATTTCTAATCATCCATAATAAAGCAACATGCATGATAAAATTAGTTTTACTCATAATATCATAAGTCTCCGACCCTATATTCCATATTTCATTCAGCTTGACAATTAGAAGTTGTAAAAAATATCTATATTCTAGAATAAACACAGTAAGGAATATGAATTTGTATTTTATGTGCATTCATAGCGATAAATTATATAGTGTTAATATTGTTGGATCGTGAAGAATCGATAGAGGGGGGGGGGGGGGGAATATCGAAAAACGTTTGAAGGCGAGTAAGCACAGCGGAAAAGAAAGAATAAGCCAAAGAGAACACAAGGATTTACTTGGTTCAGAGCCTTTGGCGACTCCTACTCCAAGGCCAGCACACGAGGGTACTTTCAATAGGCAATCACTATCAATTCGAAAATAGAATTACAAGATTAAAGTACGGGAACTGATAGAAAGAAAATACTGGCAAATATAAAATAATAGAAAGGAACAGAGCTTTGTCGGTGTAACGACCACTCTTCTTACTACTACTACTCTCTAAGAGTGACTGTTACTTAACTACTAACTCTACTTAACCGGTATGATTAAAAACCACATGGAAACCCTACCGAAAAATTTTATCAGAATCTCCCCTGTACCGGTGACTATAAACATTAATACATACACTATATACACAGCCACAGGCGGCTGGAACATGTAACAGACTCTCACGCAGTTTAATAAATCCAAAATAAAAGAGAACAACACCAGAAATCATCACACAAGATTATAATTCTTCTACTATATCCTAATCACATCAAAATAACACATATACTGTCCCAAATACCTCTAACATAACAAAAGACAAAGGAAACTAAAAGAAAACTTCTTTCCAGTCCCAAGGCTTCCATAGTCCTGGCATCACACATCCTTCAAACACCTCCTTGTCGCCTTCCTTTCTATATCTTTTCCTTTCCTGTATCTGTAGTAAGAGGAAATGCAATCTATAAGCAAAATGCTTAGTAAGCGCTATCTAACTCACAAAATCTCGATATGCATGAGAATATACTGAAATCTAAAACTGAATGCTCAAAAGGAAATCTACTCATGCTCATCTACTAGTGAAAGAAACATACTGAAAGGCTAAACATGTAAAGTAAATCTATACAATCATGCTAGCATAAAGAACTAAACTTACTGAATTCTAAACACCTTCTGAATCTTATTTCACTTGCTTAAAGACTTATTCTTTAATACTTATGTGAAACTTATTTTACTTGTTCAAAAAAAAAAAAACTTATACTTATAATACTTCAAAATAATAATCAACTTCTTCTTGGGCCCTGGCAACTGTACTTACTTTGCGCGCATCCCTAACTTGACCCGAGGTAGCTAGTCCCGAATCTAGTAGGGTATACTAGGTTATCTGAACCTAGGGACGACTATGGGAGCCCAACTCAAGGACAACTGAGAGTCCAACACAGTGCTACTGATAAAAGTAAAATACTTGTTATCTTTTAATACTCCTAATATATAATACCTTGGCATTTTAATAAGCACCTTGTGTACCAAAATCCCTAAAGTCTTGACTTTGGGATCTACTTAAGCCTTGGCCTTTTACTTTCTTTTTTTTTTATCTTTCTTATACTTTTCTTAAACTCAAAATACTGTTAGGGTATTTTTAAATATGCATCTATAAGTGAAATCAACTAGGTAACACACAATCATGCATATTTAAAAGAAATCTAAAGCCTTGTTCTACAATGCTTTCTATAAACTATCTTTATTTTAAAAATAAAGACTACAACTTTAGTTGTTCCATAATTCCAAACCTCCTAAGCAGTTAGGTGAAGCAACTACATTAAACCTCAATAGTGCAGTAACATTCAAATATCATAAAATCGATGGATCACAACTACACAAATTTAGCTAACATGAGGTAAACTTCAACTCTACTCATTCTACAATCTTGCTTCTTTAGTCATGATAAAGAGTTATCTGAACTAACCATTACCCTATCTAGAAGAAAGGTTTGTCATTAAACAAATATTGTACCAACATTTAGGGTCATCTAGAAAGAGTAGAAATCATGCTCAAAATTGATTTAACATTTAACTCTCTTTTCTCATCTTCTAAACTAAACTTCTACTCTGAAGTTACTACTTGCATATCTGAAACACTCACATACTTCTCACCTGTTAAATTCATTACATCACTTCAAATCATCTTTTAGTCTTAATACATGATACTCACCAAAACAACATATTACATATGCTCATCTTCACTCCTTCATCCACACTTCTGCACTAAAGAGATTACACTACCTACTTCATCATAAAAAAAAACCAAAATCGCTACCGGATCAACCTCCAATTAGCCTAATAAACCAATACTTAATCCAAGTCATTCTGTGTTCATTGCCTATTAGCAGAACAAAGGGAAACTAAAAGCTTAAAGATAAATCTAACTTTATATATACTTGAAATAAAAGGCAGTTCGTTGCATAGATATATATATAAACTAAAACTGAAAATCTACAACTGAAATATTTTCATGAAATCTGAAACTAGCATGCTCCAAATTAATCTAACTCATTCTAAACTGCAAGACTTCCTCAATTCTGTACAAACACAATCAAAAAGCGTGCCTAAAGACTTCCTCAATTCTTATCATATCATGTAAAGAACATCTTTAACTCAATAGAACCTCACAAATCTACAAAGGAATATACTTGAAACCTCTTAATCTACACCGGAAATTTCCACAAGCAAGGAAAGAACTAAAATGTTCCTTATCTTCTAATTCTTTTATTATAGAATGCCTTGGCATTTCTTCGAGCACTTAGCGTGCTGCTGATCCCAAATTCTGAAATTTAGAGATCCTATCAAGACCTTGGTCCTTTTTTTACTTATAACTACTTATAATCTTCTAAAAAAATTTTAATGAAACACATGCTTTAAATTAAGGAGCTATTCTTGCTTGTTAAGGAAGTAGTAAACTTCAAATCTGCACTCTAAAGAAACTAAAGCATATACTCGTGCATATCTATCAGCAAAGAAAACTGGTCATGCTCAACTCATAGCAAACATAACTAGAAAATATACTCTTATTGAAAATCTGCATTTGCTAAAGAACTAAACTAAATCTACACTTAAAATTCAGCACTATAATAGATCTACACATGTCGAATTGTTTCCAACAAAACAAAGCATAAGGAAAGGGTGCTTCTATTAAACTAGAACTCACTAGAATTTTTGGATCCTATATAACTTGTTTCGTTTGTTCTAAGCTATTACTTCTATTTCCTCCCAATTGCTACTCTCCGTTTATGTAAATTGCTTAGCACAAACAAAACTAGAACCTGCTAAAATTTAAACCTTGTTCTTTTCTATTACAGCAAGGAAAAATCCAAACTCAGGTGCTATGCAGTGCAACTAAACTGCATATTCCAATTCGTGTTCCAATATCTCAACAAAAGATCTATAACTGATATCAAAGAGAAGGATGATACTGCTATCAAAGAGTTGATACATGATATACTTAGAACCAGAACTTAAGAAATCCACACATTCTAAATTCTTTAAAAACAGAATATAAACTTAATTCAATTCATATCATATAATACCGGTAAGCATGCATGGCTCCTCTACTGTTATTCTTAAAGGACTCAACTCAAAACTTCAAGTAGTACATGTGCAACCAAGTTTCATAAGAGAATGTTGTAGACACATCCACTTAACCACACTGAAACCTATCCCTTCGAATCTGCCCAGCATTTCCCAGCCTACACCAGTAGTGCAACACAATGACCAACATCTTAAAACACTTCAATCTTGTCCAAAAGTTCCACTGTCAATACGAGAACCAATAACACCAAACCGACCATGTACAAGAACACAAAAACATCCTCAATTCTCCTTGTTACTGAACTTAATGTTTAAAACACACCTTACTAGAAGATCTTGTTCACAGTTTCTCGACTAAACTTAGGTTAAATAACTGCAATAAAATCATCTAATTAATAGCATAAATGAATTTAAGAACATAACTCAAGAATACATCAAAACTCACGGCAGATGGTCCACCATATTGCTATTGCTTGAAACCTATTAGCAACTCACCTAACCTTGTCTGTCTCAATTCATAGTTTCAAGGTTATTACAGAAATTACTATATGCTTAAAAACTAGGTTATGTAGTGGTCGGCACAGATGCAACTATGTAGCATAGAATTCGATCAAAAGCACAAACCACCTACAATTTATCCCAAAGCTTTCGGAAAAAGAAAGGAACAATCGGAGCTATCCTACTGCAGGTGAGTAGCAACTTACCCTTGCTTTTAGGACTTACAACCGAACAAGAACCCTCTAGGGTTTGCGGAGAAACTCAAACTCTCGGTCTTCTTCGCGCCTTCGAGTTCTCCTCGACAAGAGGAGTTTGGATCTCTGAAGAACTCACGGAAGTTCCCCTTGGCTGACCGCCGAATCGAAGCCCTAGCTTCGGCTGCGATTTCGCCCAAGCAGGAGCCGATGCTGTCGCCGCGTGCGAGAGGAGGAATTTTGAGAGAAATTTTTAGGTTTTAGGAAAAGGATTTAAATCTTATACTTAAGGTTATTTTCGTTTCCAACTATAGCTTATATACATTTTATTCCATACTTGATTAACAAAACTCTCGCAGACCCGTTGGTTGGCTGAGTTCCGCTTAAAACTCGGTTCGTGGGTTCGATTCTCTGTTTCCTAACTACTGCTTAAATAGAATTTTCTCCTTCCTTAATAACAAACGATCGCTAGCACACTTGGTCAGCCCGGCTTTTAACCAAATCCCAGGTGCAGCTTCGATTCCTCAGCCGCGCGCTTTTTATTTCCAATTTATTTAAACATTCCTAAATACTGCTGATATGGGTTAGGTTTTGTGGGTCTTCAGATGAGGAAAGAAAAGGAAGAAAAGAGTCAAAGGAGGAAGGTCAATAACGGCCGAAACATACTTTCAGAACAAAGGTAGGCCAATATCGGTCGATAAATGCTTGCCGAACGAAGGTAGGCCAATATCGGTCGATACATGCTTGCCGTATGAAGGTAAGTTAATAACGGCCGATGCACACTCCAAAGCAAAAATAGACCAATATCGATCGATGCATGCCTGCCGAACGAAGGTAGGCCAATATCGGTCGATACCTGCTTGCCGAACGAAGGTAGACCAATATCGGTCAATACATGCTTGCCGTATGAAGGTAAGTTAATAACGACCGAAACATACTTTCAGAACAAAGGAAGGCCAATATCGGTCGATACATGCCTGCCGAACGAAGGTAGGCCAATATCGGTCGATACATGCCTGCCGAACGAAGATAGGTCAATATCGGTCGACACATGCTTGCCGTATGAAGGTAAGCCAATAACGACCGCTACATACTCTGAAGCAAAGATAGACAAATATCGGTCAAGAGGGTTCTTTCGAGCAAAGAACCCGCATAGTTCCTTCAATGAATACCTTAGAAACATGTTGAATAAAATGTTATTTTTTAACATAACAAAAATACAAACAGAAGGCACATGAAGGAGAATCATACATGAATATACCGAATAGAATAATTCATAATAGAGAATATATATTTTGGCGAGAAATATGCTTTCAGCTTGTCTTGCAGGCGCTAAACGACAAAGAAGGTACATCTGGGGTACAAAAAAGATTCCTTAAAAATCATCTTCCCCAAGTACGCAGCTGATGTCATAACGAACTCTAACAAACCGGGGTCCACTTCATGACTACGGAGGTTATATGAAGTGGTATAAAAGGGGGAATCCTCTCCGTTGGCTAGGTAAGTTCACATCTCTGATTCTGGGACCACGGTTCATCTTCTTGCTTCTTCCTTTCCTCGGCATCAAAGGAGATCCCTAACTTGAGCGTCGGAGGGCCTAGCCAGGGATTCCCACCCCGGTCTTAAGTCACTGACGATAGTGTTGATTGGTCTCTTGTGCGCAGGGAGCCTCGGGAGCTCGAAGGTCCGGTTTTCTCTTATTTGGACGGGGATTTCTTCCTACCCATCAGATCTCCTTCGGTGACTTGGGTTTTCTCCCGATCCGCTTTGGGTTTCTCGGGTCGAGGTTTCACCGTCATTATCCTTCGTCATTATCGTGGGTCTCCTTCTCTCGGATCTCCTTCACGGTCAGCTTCTCAGACAGGATCAAATTTGGCGGCGTCTGTGGGAAGTTTCGCCTGAATCTGAGACTATGTGATGGAAGAGGCTGGGAAGTCGAACCTACTTACTATCAGTCGTGAAGATTTGGATCTCCTCATTAATTCCCATGTTCAGAAAGCCCTACAACAACAGCAGCAACAATTACAAGCTCATACTGGGGCCACTTTGCCAATGGCTCATCATCCTGCGATATCAACTACTGAGCGTCAGAAAGGAAAGGAGATGGAAGAAGAAGAACCTTTAAATTTTCCTCCAGCTACTGTTTCTCTAACCAGGCATCCACGAGCTTTCCTTCGCACTCCCTTGGATCCAGGGGTAAAAGGCCTGTGTACCAAGAGTCCTCTGGTGAGGCACCGGATAGAGAGAAGCGTAAAATTAAAATGATAACCAGTGATAGTTCACCAGAAAAGGTCATCTCCTCATTTTCACAAAGTGTATTAGATGACCCACTTCCCAAGCGATATCAGAATCTGCAAATTGGAGAATATACCGGAACCACAGATCCAGAAGATCATTTGTTAAAGTTTGAGAATGTAGCCTTGTTGCAACAATTCTCCGATGGGGTGAAGTGTCGGATGTTTCTCACTACTCTTGGGGGAGCAGCGCAACGCTGGTTCAAGAGATTGCCTGAAAAGTCTATTCGAAAATTTAAAGATTTCAAGAAAGTCTTTCTACATCATTTCTCCAGCAACAAAAGGTATCATAAGACCCCGTGGAGCCTATTCTCAATTAAACAGACGTCTAAAGAATCCATCCGGGCGTATATTAAAAGGTTCAATCAGGTAGCTATAGATGTACCTAATGCTACTACTGAAATATTAGTAAGTGCTTTCTCTCAGGGCCTAAATGATAATGATTTCTTTAAAGATCTGGTAAGAAATCCTCCTGTTAATTTTGATTCCCTGATTGAACGTGCCACTGAGTTCATTAACGTAGAAGAAGCCCAAGCTGCTCGTAGGAAAGAAGGTGTTCCCTCTTCTCCTACTCATGTGAAGGAGAAAGCTCCAACCCCGGTACCCCCACCAAGAGGACCTAGAACCGCTCATCCACCTCATCGGCAACCAGATTATCGTCCACAAGCTGTACAACATGTAGAGATGCAGCCGGAGGCACCGAGGAGATGGTGTACTTATCATAAAACTAGCAATCATCACTCTGATGACTATTTCGTTTTGAGAAATAGAAGAGTCAATAAAGAGCGCTATCAGAAACAGAACTATTACCGGCAACAATACCCCAGGCAGCAAAGTCCACTCAAGCCGGAATATCACCCGGATGGAACCCGGCAAGAAGCAATGCCGGTCCCAGCTGGTACTAGCCAAGTATCAGATAAAGCACCTTCCGAAGCCACAATGACTCGTCAGGAAGAGAACAGAAACAATGCTGCCCGGGGAAATATTAACATGATTACGGGCGGACCCACTGATGGGGATTCCAACAGAGCCAGAAAAGCACATGCCCGAAGGTTGGAGATTCATGCAGTAGGATGCAGTATGGAACGAGCAGCCGGTCCTGAAATAAGCTTCGGGCCCAAGGATCTTGAGGGGGTAGAGATACCTCATGATGACGCATTAATCATCAAAGTTGTGATAGCCAACTACGCCATCGCCCGTACCTTCATAGATACTGGCAGCTCAGTCAACATTATATTCAAAAAGGCTTTTGATCAGCTACAAGTTGACCCCAGTGAACTTCAACCGATTGCAACTCCTCTGTATGGATTCACAGGCAATGAAGTGCAACCTTTGGGTCAAATAAAATTGGTCATTTCTCTGGGAGAGGAACCCCTGATGAGAACCAGGAGATCCTACTTTATGGTAGTAGATGCTCTATCTTCTTATAATGTGATATTGGGTCGGTCCGCCCTGAATGAATTCAGGGCGGTCGTTTCTACTTTCTGTCAGAAGATTAAGTTTCCCGTGGAGAATCAGGTCGGAGAAGTACGGGGTGATCAAAAGACAGCTCGAAAATGCTACGTAGAGATCATTCGGACTGAGGCTAACACCGCTCGGAAGATTCAAAGAATGGAAGTTAATGCCATTCGTGAAAAGCAACCTGTCCTGGTTTATGAGGAAAAGGAAGAAGTTCAAATCCAGACGGGGCGTCCAGAAGCTACCACCTACGTTGCAGCCGATCTCAATCCTGATCTTAAAGCTGAGTTGGTGCAATGTTTGAAGAAGAATAATGATGTATTTGCCTGGACTCCTAAAGAAGTTTCGGGCATTTCTCCTGCTGTCATGGAACATTCCTTACATGTCTTTCCGGATGCCTGCCCTGTCATGCAAAGAAAGAGGGGTTTCAGTATGGAGCAAAATCAGATTATCAAGGAAGAAATAACCAAGCTTATGGAGGCCGGATACATTAGGGAAGTGCAATTCCCAAGTTGGTTGGCTAATGTGGTGTTAGTCTCTAAACCTGGGAATAAATGGCGAGTGTGCATTGACTTTCGAGATCTCAACAAAGCTTGCCCGAAGGATTACTATCCCCTACCCAGGATTGATCAACTAGTTGATTCTACTGCCGGATACAAATATATTTCCATGCTGGATGCATATCAAGGTTATCATCAAGTCCCCTTGGCCAAAGAGGATCAAGAAAAGGTTAGTTTTATAACATTTGAAGGCACTTATTGTTATAATGTTATGCCTTTTGGACTAAAGAATGCAGGAGCAACCTATCAAAGGCTTATGAATAAGGTTTTTCAGAAGCAGATCGGTAGGAATATGGAAGTATATGTTGATGACATCTTAATTAAGTCTCTTCAAGCTGCTGATCTATGCAGGGATATAGAGGAGACTTACAAGACATTAAGACAGTATGGGCTCAAATTGAACCCAAGCAAGTGCTTGTTCGGCGCAAAGGGAGGAAAATTCCTGGGATATATGGTGTCCGAACGGGGGATAGAGGCCAACCCGAGCAAGGTCAAGGCATTGCAGAGCATGGAGCCACCCCGCAACCTGAGAGAAGCTCAAAGGTTGACAGGCCGAATCACAGCCTTATCTAGATTTATTTCCAGATCAGCCGATCGCAGTTTTCATTTCTTTAAAATACTCAGAAAGGCTACTAAGTTTCAATGGAATGAAGAATGCGATAAGGCTTTTCAGGAATTGAAAGATTATTTAGCTACCCTCCCTGTGTTGGCTAAACCTATGGCAGGAGAGACTTTGTGGGTGTATTTGTCGGCTAATGAAAATGTCGTAGGCTCTGTATTAGTCAGACAGGAAGGAAAAGAGCAACAACCTGTATATTTTTCTAGTCATTTATTAAAAGGAGCGGAGTGTAGATACACTACACTAGAAAAACTGGCTTATGCTCTAATATTGACTGCTCGGAGGTTGCACCCATATTTCTTAGCACACGAGATTATTGTCCTAACCAACAGCACTCTCAGACGGGTATTGCTCAACCCAGAAGCATCAGGACGGTTAGTCAAATGGACGACCGAGCTTGGGGAATATGACATCCAATATCAACCCCGCTCGACCATCAAGGCACAAGCTCTAGCAGATTTCATCATAGAGGTTCAGGGCCCAGAAGTAGAAGATACCTGGAAAATTTATGTGGATGGCTCTGCAACCAGACAAGGCAGTGGGATTGGTATTTCTTCTTATATCCCCAAAAGAAGATAGACTTCAACTCTCCATTAGATTAAATTACAGAGCCACCAACAATGAGGCTGAATATGAAGCTCTCAAAGCTGGCTTACAAGCTGCTCGGCATGTAGGAGCAGTTCGAGTCCTTATATATTCTGATTCTCAGCTAGCAGCTCAACAATTATCAGGTAATTTTGAAATCAATAGTGACAGGCTTAAGTTATATGCAGAGGCATTCGATAAGATGAAGTCTCAATTTCAAGATGTGAGCATACAAAAAATTCCTCGATCAGAGAATCAAGTGGCAGATGAATTAGCTAAGCTAGCCTCTGCTGTAGTACCATGGAGTCTTGATCGACCAGTGGAACAGACCCTGTTAATTTCCTGTATTGAAAGACAAACTGATATAGAAATTCAAGGTGATTGGCGAGCTCAAATTATATTATATTTACAACAAGGTCTTCTTCCGAGAGATACAGAACAAGCCAGGGTATTTAAGAAACGAGCTGCTCGATATACTATGGTGGGGGAACAATTATATAAAAGGGCTTTTTCCAGACCTTTGCTCAAGTGTGTAGGCACAGAAGATACACAATTTATTTTACAGGAGGTGCATCAGGGCTCTTGTGGTAGTCATATAGGAGGAAGATCTTTGGCTCGTAAAATCCTCCTAGCGGGATATTTCTGGCCTACTCTACATGAAGATGCAGCTAAATTGGTAAGAACTTGTATTTCTTGTCAAAAGCATCAGAATATATTACATCACCCTACCCAGTTATTAAGAACCTCTATAGTCTCGTGTCTCTTCGATCAATGGGGTATGGACATAGTGGGTCCATTTCCTATGGCCGCTGCACAGAGGAGGTTCTTGCTGGTGGCTGTGGATTATTTCTCTAAATGGGTGGAAGCAGAACCACTAGCTAGAATTACAGAAGATGCGGTCATTAAATTCTTGTGGAAAAATATAATCTGTAGGTTTGGCATTCCTCATAAGTTGGTCTCTGATAATGGAAGGCAGTTTCAAGGGGATAGAATCCTAGACTGGTGTCAAAGTTATGGGATTACCCAGGCCTTCACCTCTGTAGCTTACCCGCAGAGCAATGGTCAAGCAGAAGTAACTAATAGGGAGATTATTAAAGGACTAAAAACTAAGCTAGATCATGTTGGAGGTAGCTGGGTAGACGAGTTACCCAGTGTTCTCTGGGCCTATCGTACTACGCCTCGTGAAGCTACAGGAATCACTCCTTTCCAACTAGTCTATGGAGGAGAAGCAGTAATCCCCATTGAGGTAGAAGTAGAGTCTGACAGAAGACAATTGTATGATGAAGATAATAGAGACCGACGACTTATGGAGCTGGACTTAATCGAGGAAATAAGGGATAAAGCTGCTACTCGTCTTATATCATATCGACAAAGGATGAGACAGAATTATAACAAAAGGGTCATCCCCAGATTCTTCCAAGTAGGGGATTTGGTATGGAAACGAGTTAAGCCTATGGGAGATGTCAGCAAGTTGGCACCACAGTGGGGAGGGCCTTATAAAGTGATAGAAAAGCTCGCGTCAGGCTCATACTATCTCCAAGATGCCGAAGGAAGAATGTTGGAACGCCCTTGGAGCGCTAATCATTTGCAACCCTATCGAACCTGATTTGATCATATTACTTTAAATATGTTCACAGTTATTGAAAATCCCAGGCGAGTTGAGATACTTACAGTCTATGTACTTTGTTTCTTTGATGAAAGTCAGGCCAGGAAATAAATATGGTTCATACAAATTGATAAATATCAGGAGAAGCCTCCTTTCTATTTTTCAAGTAGTAGAATAAGGGGAAATCATAAAGGCCTATTCAGCTCCCCTCCAGGAATTACAAGCCGACACGAGGTTAGCCCAAGTATTTTCGTATGAACCAAAGTCGATTGAGAAAATCCTATGAAGTAACCCGGTCGGGTTTTCATAGGAAGACTCGGAGACTATAAACCAAAGTCGATCGAGAAAATCCTATGAAGTAACCCGGTCGGGTTTTCATAGGAAGACTCGGAGACTATAAACCAAAGTCGATCGAGAAAATCCTATGAAGTAACCCGGTCGGGTTTTCATAGGAAGACTCGGAGACTATAAACCAAAGTCGATCGAGAAAATCCTATGAAGTAACCCGATCGAGAAAATCCTATGAAGTAACCCGGTCGGGTTTTCATAGGAAGACTCGGAGACTATAAACCAAAGTCGATCGAGAAAATCCTATAAAGTAACCCGGTCGGGTTTTCATAGGAAGACTCGGAGACGATAAACTAAAGTCGATCGAGAAAATCCTATGAAGTAACCCGGTCGGGTCTTCATAGGAAGACTCGGAGACTATAAACCAAAGTCGATCGGGAAGATTCTATGAGGTAACCCGGCAGGCCTTCATGGAAAAAACCGGAGACTATAAACTAAGACAAAGCAAAGTCGATCGAGAAAATCCTATGAAGTAACCCGGTCGGGTTTTCATAGGAAGACTCGGAGACTATAAACCAAAGTCGATCGAGAAAATCCTATGAAGTAACCCGGTCGGGCTTTCATAGGAAGACTCGGAGACTATAAACCAAAGTCGATAGGGAAATTCTATGAAATACATCAGGCAAGATTTCACGGATGAAATCAGAGATTTCGAACTAACACAAGGTATAATTAATCAGGGAATCTCCGGGCTTCGAAGCCTAATTAAGCAGGAATTGAGAAGGGATTCTATATGGGAGCTCAGATATATGAAAGTCTTTATTCAAGATCTGGTTGGGATATTATACTTAACCTGAAGATCAATAATACAATTCCGTATCCAGTCTCAACTAAGATCATTCATCCTCGGGGAGATACAAAGCATACCGGATGTTACTTAAGGAAGAATCCAGCAAGATAAGGTTTAACTCTGAAAGATGAACAAGGGATTTTTCCAATAAAGTTTATACTTAGCAATCAAAAGCATGTCAGGAAGGGGTATTCTTGAACTAGCATAAAGGAGAAGCAAGTAAGTGTTAAAGTTTTTCTTACACCTTGCAAGTACTTAATTACTCGGTATCAAATGCACTTTTTCCACTGTCAGTTCTTACTTAACAAGTTTTTATGAATAATTTCCTTAGATATTAGGAAAAGGGCCTTTCAAATCTGAGGGTAGTTCTTCATTAAGCCTGCGGCGATTTATAAAAGATAGGGGAGGTTCTTTGGGTAGATATCCACCCTCTTTTAACTGTCGTAGAACTCCCGATACGGAATGATTTAGCGCACCCACTATCCTGCGAACAAATTCCCGGGCAAATGCCGGGGACTGTAAGTAAACTTGCCGCCATTCTTCCCACCGACCCTTTTCCTGCTCCTTATAATTCTGGAAATCAGCTTGCAGCTTTGTGTGTTGTTCTTTTAAAACATCTTTCTCCGATCTTAGCTGTTCCAATTCCTTCTGGAGCAGTGATAATTCGTTATCTTGAGCTTTCCTCAGCTCTTGTTCCTGTACAATAGTGAAATCATGAGAAGCCAGGTCCTGAGCTTGGTCAGAAAGACAGGCATTATGAAGCTTCTCTACTTTCTCTAAGATAAGACTTTTCTGAGAAGCATCTAAGAGAGCTTTCTCTTTTAGAGCGATCTCCAAACGAAGACCGGAATGCAGTCGATCCACCTGTAATTCTAAGGTTTTTCTAGCCAGCTCTTTGTCTTTTAATAGTTGTTGGCATTCTTCCAACTCTTGTTTTAGGATCCCCAACTGTTGATCCTGCAAGGCCACCTTCTCCTGCAATTGAGTCGGGTCGCTAGCGGAAGAAGGAGACGCGGCCCTCAATGTTTCCAATTGAGCTTTCAATTTAGTGTTCTCATGATCTTTAGCTGTGAGTAGCTGATCGATATGCAGACTTGTGGCTAGAAACTAAATAAAAGGATAATGTCAGTTAGAGATAAAGTTACAAAGCTAATAAATACATAACTAGGAATACTTACAGCCACTGCCTGACGACTATGGCGATCCGCTAGATGTGGGAGACTAAGGCCTCGTAATTGTTCATAACCTTGCGACCAAGATTCAGCCAATAAACCTTGCAGTTGCAAAGTGCCATAGCCAGGAGGACTAGAAGGCTGCCCCAATTGAGAAGGTAAGCCCGTAGCCACTCTAAATAAAGGAGGGAGATAAGAGGAAGCCGGAGATGGAGAAGAAGAGGAGGAAATCTGAGGAAAAGGGATAGTGAAAGCAGGAGGAGCAGAGTGGGAGCTAGAGGGAACAGAAGGTAGTAGTGCAGGAGGGGTTGTTACAATTGTGGAAACACTAGCGGTGGAAGGGCTGACAATGGGAGAAGATCTCCGGCAAGGTGTTCGTTTAGCTCGAGGCCTATAAGCCAAGGGAGGCAAGGCCGATGCCAAGGATGTAGGAGGCACAGGAGAGATAGCGGCCATCTCAGAAGTAGGATCAGGAGAAGCTGAAACAGTAGAAGAAGAAGAGATAAGCAGACCAGGCCGCATCATTCGAAGAGCAGGATTAGAGATGATATTGGTGGGAGTCATTGGTGTTTTACCTCTTTCAAAAGAAATAGGCGCCGGAACAAGAGGAGTTTGTACAAAGGTACCAAAGAAATCACCAAAGGGAGAATCCTTGGTAAGATTCAGCTTCTTAACTAAAGTGACAAAAGGCTCTTCTTCTTCCTCTTCCATAAGTGCGACACCCTCTGCTTGTTGTTCTTCTTCAGAGAGCAAGCCCAAAGTAGAAGGATTAGGATCAGATTGGCGAGCTAGTAACAATTGTTCTCCAAGATTATTGATAAAGGACTTGGTCATAGCAGAATTCCTGTACATAAGAGCCGGAAGAATAGCGTCGGCTGAAAAACAGAGTATAAACATCAGGGTTATAGAGATATACCAATCAGCAAAGGCGAAGTAAAATAATTATACTCACCAAAGGAACTATCCAAAGGAGTATTAATGTTGCCTATCCCAAAGGGAAACATGAAGCTCTCTTCAATTAGATGAGGTAAACTGAATTTCGCTCCCCGCAGTTTAGGCAAGGCATAGGCCACAGAAGGATCATTGAGAAGACCTTGAGTGTCAGGAAGCGAGGGCAGATCATGTATCCATTGAATAGGAAAAGGAGGGGGAGAAGGTAGACGCATATAGAAAATTTTTTTATACCATTCACCTTGAGGGGGAATACGATTAAATAGAATGGCTTTGGGACGAGACTGAAATTTAAAAATACCAACATCTACCCGACGAGGGATAAAGAAATGATGGAAAAGACGAGGAGACAGTGGAAAATCTAACAGTTTGGATACCCCAATGAAGCCCACTAGAATGGAAAAGGATTGGGGAACGAACTGGTTTAATGGGATAGCAAAATAACAGCTAACCTCACAAAAGAAGGAGTGAAGAGGAAATCTGAAACCTTGCAGAACTTGGTCCCTGAAGATGGAGATACAGTTTAAAGGAGGAAGGTGAGGACCCTCATGGGGAGCAGGGCGGACAATGTAAGAGGGAAAACCATAGGTTGCCTGTAAGTCCACTTCTTCTGTATCTGTGAGGTCGGAAGAGCAAGAGAGGAACCATGCCGGGGAAGAAACCGCCATGAAGAGAGAAGGTCAGAAGCAGAAGAATTGAGAAGCGAAAAGATGGACGGAGGGAAGCAGAATAAGATTCCGTAAACCCTTGTCCCTCTTCTAGTCCTATGCTAAAACCTCTAAACATAAGATACGAAAGGGAAATAAAAGATGCTCAGGATGTCAAGCGTCATAAAAGGTAATAATATCATAGAATAAAGGGAAAAAGATGAAGTCAAATAAAATTTCCCTAGGAATAATTTTTGAAAAAAAACTTAATAAGACAAAAATAGAAAATAATAGGTTTAAAAGCATGGGTCAAGACCCGAATATTGATTAATGAAAACAACCTGGTTAAATTGAACCATCTTAATAAATCGACCGGGTCAGTAAGGAAGGAGGATAGTTGGGAGTAGCTCCGAAATATCGGATGATACTTACATAAATCGACCGGGTCAGTAAGGAATGAGGATAATTGAGGGTAGCTCTGAAATATCGGATGGTACTTATCAATGTTTATACATATATCGACCGGGTCATTGAAGAATGGGTCATAGGGAAAATTTGGACACTCACAAGCTAGGTAGCATTTAGTACACGTACATGAAACCAACAAATTTTCCAAAAATTTGAATAAGATTAGCAATCAAAAGAGACTATTCAGATTCACGTAAGTTCGTAAAACCTTAATTCCCCTTCTCCACAACCACTGGAGAATGAGTTAGAACTAGTTTGGGGTACAAATCAGGAGGTCTTTCTTCAATGAGTCTGCGACGGTTCAGGAAATTGAGAGGAGGAGCGCGCGCTAAGTAGCCCTCCTCTTCCAATTGTCGAATCGCTCCTTTGGCCCCTGCCGTAAAAGCAGACAAGATGGATCTCACAATCGGCCGGTTGAACTCTGTAGACTCGATCATGGCGGTGGCTCGTTCCTTATAACGAACGTCCTCGCCTCCTTTGTAAACTACCAACGCCATCTGAGAGGATTTTAATTCATCTGTTCTGGCAGAAGCCTCGGCTTTAGCCGAATCAAGGGAGGTGGTCAAAGAAGCTACCTCCTCCTCTTTCAGTTGTAAGGCTTTAAGTTTCTCAACCAATTCTGCTTCATAATTCTCTTTTAGTTCGCCAAGTTTTGAGGTTAGCTCTTGATTGAGGTCTGTAACCAATTTGAATCGGGCTTCAAGGTTCTCAATTTGAATTTCAAATTGCTTCTTGGCGGCAGCAGAAAACTCGGCAGAAGACAATTCAATAACCTACTGTCGCAACCCCTTGTTCTCTGATTTCAATTTCTCGTTCTCAGTGTACAGATTATGCAATAGTCGGGAGAAACCCATGTTTTCTAACCACCGCTGGGAGCATATTCAAAACCGTAAGACGATACTTCATAAACAGAAAGTAGAAGTATTTAAACATACCTTATTCTCTTTATTAGAAAAGCGGTCAATCGCTTCAGGAATGGAAAGCCCCTCAAAGAGGGGACGCACCTCATCCCAAGAACTAGCGAAAGAACCCCCCAGTAATATGGGGAGAACAGGAATGGTAGAAGAGCCAGTTGAGAAGGAAGAAGTAGGGATAGATGGTGGAGAAAAAACCAAGTAAGAAGAAGGCGAAGAGGGTAGAGATCCTGGAGTCAGAATAGACAAAGGAAAAGTAAAAGAAACGTCACCAGAAGTACTAGTTTTATGAAAAGAAGAGGTAGGAAAATTCAAGGAAGGATAAAGTTCTGCTAATGTGGGCTCATCGGAAAGAAGATCAGCTGAGGCAAAATCTTCTGAACCAAGCTCATTAGCAGAAAGGATTAGCCTCCTTTTTGGAGGAGGAGCCATGGTCAGTTTGCGTCCCGGACGCTTGCCCGCAGAAATCTCAGTTATGGGTTTATCAGAGCTACCAGGGGATGCAAGCTCGATAAGGGGAACAGAGGCAGAGGGGGAGACAGTAACAGCTGCAGGAGACGTAATAGCGGGAGCAGGATCAGGGAGGATCTGCGCCGCAGGATCCCTAGAAGAACCTCCTGGAGTCTCATGAAGCCCAAAAGAGCTAGGTATTTCAGCTGAGATAGCCGGCTCTTCAGTTGACAGTGGAGGGGCGATAGCGGCCAGAAATTCGGCCTCCTTGGCGCGAAGCAATTCTTCTTCCACGCGTATTTCTTCGTCAATTAGAGCATCATAAAAACTCTCCACTGTATAGGATAGAGAAATAATTTAGGCAGTTATAAACAAAAAGAAAGGAACAAGACGTTACCTAAGGAAATGTGAGTATTGGGTCTGACTGGGCTTAAACCAAACAGGTATAGCAGCTCGACCTTCAACCATTTCGGGATCGAGAGCCGGTGACCTAATAACTTCTCACAATAAATAGGAAAAGTAGGAAGGAGATGAAACTCTCTAACATCGGGTAGGGGAGGCAAGAAAGACTTCCAAGCATGAGACCAAGGAATAGGTCCCGGAAACTTTAAAAAGAAAAAACGAGATTTCCAGGCTTTGAGAGACGATGGCATATCTCCAAAAAGGATCATTTTAGTTCTCGATTGGAATAAGAAGACACCGGGTTCCGAAAGCTTGGGGTAGGAAAACATGAAGAAATTTTGAGGAGCGGGGGGAATATCTCGTAGACGAAACAACATATAAGTGCCGCATAGATAACGAAATGCATTTGGAGCAAATTGTTGCAAAGGAATATCAAAATATCGACTTATTTCAATTAAGAAAGGAGGAATGGGGAACCTTAAGCCCCCTATCAGCTGATCCCTGAAAAAAGTCACGCAGTTATCAGGGGGATGATGAGGTCGATCAGTCGGTGCTGGGAGTATGATTTTATATTCCTTAGGAATTTCATATTGACGACGGATGGATAATCTAGCATTCTTATCAAAGATAGAAGACATATGGACATACCAAGGAGCAATCGCTTCTTCAGCCATGGACAAAGGTATGGGCTAGAGCAATAAAAGTATTACTTACTGAAGACAAGAAAAGGGATTGTCGGGCAACGGCGAGCACGAAGACTGGTTGAAGACAGCAATAGGAAAAGAGCTTTAGAGAAGGAAAAAGGAAGGACGAGGTTTAAAGAGGAGACGAAAGGTTTAGGGTTTGAAAAAACGCAAGACGGTCGTCAGATTAGGACGTTGGTAGCTCAGCAGACGCTGAGGATCGCAATAGAAAGGCAAAAGGCCTATGTGACGTGGTGATCAGAAAAGGCATGTGTCAGGTCATCATAGAAAAAGAGGGGCATTTATATCAGACGTGATGAATCGGATCACGATGGGGTTGGTAGTGCCTCGAACATTCTCTCACTCGAAGGAAAGCCAATCACCAGTTTAGAAACCTCGAAAGAAAACGTGATCGACTGGGCATAACAAAATAAAAAGGACTGAACTTTTTTGACCATACCCAGGCTAAAGACAAGAATATTTTAAGAGTAAAAAGTTTAGAAGAGTGGCAAATGTTAATCTGTCCGTGCAGAACATGACTTAGTATTTAATGAAAATATTTTTATTAACAAGGGCAATTGTGGTTATGTTAGATACATATTGTGGTTATAATATCAAACTATACTAATAGTTAAGAGAACCTTAGCTATGATAAATGATATATAAGGTACGTTAAGAAATGATGCACACAACACCACATTGTAAATGATAGAGGGATTCAATAAAAGCCTTTGATTAGATACAAAAATTTGTCTTTACACTTAGAATCTGATCAAATACATAGCGTCACATTTCCTCAAGAACAGCAAACCCCAAATAGATAACAAATATTACAAGCATAAACTCTTAGGGCACGCAGAAAATTTTAGTCCCACTGGAGTCAAACTTACCATGGAGCAGGGATAGAAATAGCCCACTTCGTCCGAGCTTGTCAAGGCTCATAAGAGGCAATATTTTGCCCGAGACGAAGAAAGCAACAAAAAACAAAAGCTCAAGGGCAACGAGACAGGGAAATATTGATTCATTCCATGATGGAAAAGTAAATGTGAAAACCACTTCCCCTCTCAAGCCGTATGAGCTCAGCGAGTGGAGCAGTCAAATTCAACCCAAGGGTAACATGTGTTGTGCCCTTCACACAACACCCAAGGGTCATTTGGCTGCCCCTCTATAAGTAGAAAAAATTTCTCTGAAGTTTCTTGGGTCCTTCAGAGCACCTGCATCTTTGGATAAAAGATTTGAACTGTGAAGTTTCCTCTCTTAAGACGATCCCTTGAACCTCTGAAGTAGCCGAAGCAAAAATCCCGATAAACTCATATATAGATCTCACCTGGTCCAACAAAAGTTGCCTCCAAAAAGGAGGATCCACGACTATGACCTTAGCAACAAAAAGTGGCAAGGAAGAAAAAGAACTAAGAGAGGTTGTGGGTGAAGAGAAGGTTGTAGCCCTATTTAAAGGAGAAAAAGGCTTACAGTATGGCCACACTTAATCTATTAAGACAGTGGTACACAAAATCTATGAGGTCATTTCAAAATCTGGAGCAGAGTCACGGGTAGGAAAAAACAAGATCATACTTCTGTCTAGTCAGTCGTCTACACCTCCTTCGACTAGACTTGAAGGGAAGGCTAGTGATATGGGTTAGGTTTTGTGGGTCTTCAGATGAGGAAAGAAAAGGAAGAAAAGAGTCAAAGGAGGAAGGCCAATAACGGCCGAAACATACTTTCAGAACAAAGGTAGGCCAATATCGGTCGATAAATGCTTGCCGAACGAAGGTAGGCCAATATCGGTTGATACATGCTTGTCGTATGAAGGTAAGTTAATAACGGCCGATGTACACTCCAAAGCAAAGATAGACCAATATCGGTCGATACATGCCTGCCGAACGAAGGTAGGCCAATATCGGTCGATACCTGCTTGCCGAACGAAGGTAGGCCAATATCGGTCGATACATGCTTGCCGTATGAAGGTAAGTTAATAACGGCTGAAACATACTTTCAGAACAAAGGTAGGCCAATATCGGTCGATACATGCCTGCCGAACGAAGGTAGGCCAATATCGGTCGATACATGCCTGCCGAACGAAGATAGGCCAATATCGGTCGACACATGCTTGCCGTATGAAGGTAAGCCAATAACGACCGCTACATACTCTGAAGCAAAGATAGATCAATATCGGTCAAGAGAGTTCTTTCGAGCAAAGAACCCGCATAGTTCCTTCAATGAATACCTTAGAAACATGTTGAATAAAATGTTATTTTTTAACATAACAAAAATACAAACAGAAGGCACATGAAGGAGAATCATACATGAATATACCGAATAGAATAATTCATGATAGAGAATATATATTTTGGCGGGAAATATGCTTTCAGCTTGTCTTGCAGGCGCTAAACGACAAAGAAGGTACATCTGGGGTACAAAAAAGATTCCTTAAAAATCATCTTCCCCAAGTACGCAGCTGATGTCATAATGAACTCTAACAAACCGGGGTCCACTTCATGACTACGGAGGTTATATGAAGTGGTATAAAAGGGGGAATCCTCTCCGTTGGCTGGGTAAGTTCACATCTCTGATTCTGGGACCACGGTTCATCTTCTTGCTTCTTCCTTTCCTCGGCATCAAAGGAGATCCCTAACTTGAGCGTCGGAGGGCCTAGCCAGGGATTCCCACCCCGGTCTTAAGTCACTGACGATAGTGTTGATTGGTCTCTTGTGCGCAGGGAGCCTCGGGAGCTCGAAGGTCCGGTTTTCTCTTATTTGGACGGGGATTTCTTCCTACCCATCAGATCTCCTTCGGTGACTTGGGTTTTCTCCCGATCCGCTTTGGGTTTCTCGGGTCGAGGTTTCACCGTCATTATCCTTCGTCATTATCGTGGGTCTCCTTCTCCCGGATCTCCTTCACGGTCAGCTTCTCAGACAAGATCAACTGCTTATATATATTTCATCCCATATATGTTCACAAACAGGTCGCAGACCAGTTGGCTGGTTGGATTCAGTTAAGACTCGGGCCAAGTTCGAGGTCTTGGGTTCAAAACCCGGCTTCAACATTTTTTTTCTTTTTCTTTTAAACTTCTTTCTCTTGGTAAAAATACCAAATGAACTCCAAAAATTACATAAAAATACTCTAAAAATTTCTTAAAATCTCTAGAATTTTTCTATAGCATTTAAAAATAGTTTTGAATTATTTTTGGGGCTCAAAATGAGGAAATTTGAGTTGTTACAATCGGAGTAGCGTCGCAACGTCGCAGGAGCACAAGAGAGCAGATCGTCAATTCTGAGTTCTGTCTTGAGCTCCGCCTTTGACCCTTCTTTTATAGGATGCTCGGGCGCCTGGATCCCTTCCGGGTGCCCTGGTGTGACGTAGCAGTCCCAACCAGCGAGCTCCACGTGTCGACGCCGCGTCTTGGATAAAACTTGCCTCCGGGCGCCCGGACCCCCTTTCTCCAGAAGCTCCTTTTCCTGCAAGACAAGGTTAGTCTGAGGCAATGTATATCCTGCAAAACAAAGTGTTAGCACAGTTTATAATTTGACATAAAGAGTATGACTTAGATTCCATCTTTCCGAGACTGGAATCTAGTCAAGATCTTGACTTAGAGTTCCGAAATGGTTCTAAGTCAGATCAGCGCCTAAGTTCCCTTCCCGAGAATGCGTCCTCACAGTCACTCCCTTCCAGTGACTTACCTTTACTCACCTGCCAGATGTCCTGTCAGCCCTTCGACCCATTTGGACTTCTCGCCAGTTATCCGGTCAGCTCGTCGACCTAGCTAAACTTCGTGCCAAGCGTCTGGTCAGCCCGTCGACCCGCTTGGACTTCATGCCAACTATCCGATCGGCCCGTTGACCTAGCTGGGCTTCGTGCCAGACATCCAGTCGACCTGTCTGGACTTCGCCTGCACACTCGATCAGAGTGTTAGACAATGACAAACCTAACTTAACCTAATTTGTCATTCATCAAAACCTGAGTTAGACCGCCAGTGCTAACCGCACCAACAATCTCCCCCTTTTTGATGGAATGACAACCTGGTTAAGTTAGTGAAAAAATATGCAAGTAAAAAAAAACAAGCATGATATTTAAGATTTAAGTTAGTTTTTAAGTTTGACTTTTTGTTGCTCTAACTTAACCACCTATCTCTCCCCCTTTGGCATTCATCAAATAGGAACATAGGTCAAGTACAGAATACAGAAAAAAATAAAAATTGAGAAATGAAGTCAAGTTACCTCGAGGGAGTTTAAACTTTTGAAAACTTGTTTAAAGCATTAGCTTTTAGCCTTTAGAAAATAACTAAGTTTTTGAGAAGTAGCTAATTGTTGCAAGATAACTTAGTGTGTTTTGAAAGATAACTTTTGCCAAATTAATTTAATTTTCAAAGTGAATTTGCAATCTTAAAAAGAATTTTCCAATTAAAAACAATTAAAAAGCTAATTTTCAAGTTTAAGTTTTAAACATAAGTGTATAAATTCCAAAGTTCAAGATCAAGTTAAATTTTTAAAATAAGTTTCAACCCTGAAACATTTGTCAAACATGAGTTTTCAACACCAAAACTTCAAGATCAAGGTTTAAATTTTCAAAGTAAGTGTTAACTTTGAAATACTTTTCAAACATGAGTTTTTCAAAACCAAAATTTTAAGATCAAGGTTTTAAATTTTCAAAATAAGTTTCAACTTTGAAATACTTTTTTTTATTTTTAACTAAGTTTGGAAAATCTACTTTTTAAAACTGATTAAAATTTTTATTTTTCAACACTAAGTTTGTAAAAGATTCAATTTTCAACACCTTAGTTTAAGGATCTAATTTAAAAGCTTAGTTTATAAAAGCTAGTTTTCAAAAATAGATTTATCAAATTAGATTTCCAAAGAATTTAAAGCGGAGAAAATAATTTTGGTGCTAAGTGTGGACATAAGTTGATTTAATCCTCCCCCTAAACCTGATATTCAAAATAAAGCTTTTGAAAATATTTGCTAAGAATATTTAATATATGATTTTCAAAGTAATTTTTTTTAAATAAATTGAGATAGAATTTTCTAAAGAGATTTTAAAGAGAAAAAAATAACACTTAAGGAGATTAAAAAAAATAAACTTCCCGTTGAATTTGATACTCCTTTAATTTATTACTCTCCCTTAATTTATTAATCTTTCTTATTTTATTATCCCCCTTAATATAATGCTAAGGTTTGGGTGTGTTAAATTTTAAAGCCCTAACACATTTTTCTACCTAAGTGTTCTAGGGGATTTAGTAACACATAATTATCTCTGTATCCTTGGTATAATTGTTTATTTGAGTTTGATTAATCAATAATTAATTTTAGATTCAGGTGCTTAACTTTAGTTTAAGGTTAAATAAGATAAGATTTTATTAATTCAATAACAGTTAACCATTATCAATAATTTATTGATTAGTTTTTACTTGATTTAATAATTTAATACTTAGTGAAATAATTTAAATTTCATATTAATTGATTGAGTTGGTCAATGAAAGTGTTAGTTATAATTATTAATTTTTTTATTTACTTCCTTTTAAGTAGCATTAATTTAGTTTGAAGTTAGCATGAAGTTAAAGTTATTAAACACAGTTAAGTAAGGTTTAATTCAAGTCAATTTTAGTTCTCAACTAAAGTGAGACTTAAACAATTAAGTTATACATAATTAGGTTTCAAGTTTAAGTTAATGGAATTTTTAAGATAGGCGTCTAAGTTTTAAATGAATTTAAAGATTTTATTATTATTATTATTATTATTATTATTATTATTATTATTATTATTTATTTTTAAAGGGATTTCTAACGGGATTTCTAAAATAGTGTTTAAAAGGAATTTAAAATGATTTTTATAATATGTTTCGTGGCAATTAACATGATTCAGTTTTGATTTTAGATTTAAATTAATATTAGTGGTTAATTTAAGTTTAAGTTGAATTTTAAGTTTAAGTTAAAAAATTTTAATTTTAATTGTAATTTCAATATTAAGTTTTAATTTAAATTTAAATTTTCAGTTAAGTTAAATTAAGTTTAAAAATAATTTTAAGGTTAAAATAATGTTTGAGATTAAAAATAAGTTTAAAATCTAAATAATAATTTTTAAAGTGTAAATAATCTATAAAAATAATTTATTATTATTATTTTTTTTTAAGTTAACAAAATTTTATTAAAGTGAAAAATAATATTTAAAAGATTTTTTCAAAATGATTTAATGTTCTTTTTTTACTGTAACGACCCGGCCCTTTGGCCTCTTAGGCGGCCACAATCTCACTTGGTTACCAGGATTCATAAACTCTAATACTTAAACCTGGAGGTTTAAAGTTCAAATCCCGGGGGAGGCAAAAATCTACTGCCATGGGTGGAAAGTCCTAGTGAGTAACGGCACGGTCAAAGGGTCGTCGGTCGACGACATGAGAGGTCGCCAAATGGGCCGACGACATAAGGGCCGCCAGTTGGGCCGCCACAAGGGCAGCCTAAGAGGCCAAAGGGCCGGGTCGTTACAATAAAAAGGCGCCTTTTTTTATTGTAACGACCCGACCCATTTGGCGGCCCATTTGGCGACCCTCGGGTCGTCGACCGTCGGCCGTGCCGTTACTCACTAGGACTTTCCACCCCTGGCAGTGGATTTTTGCCTCCCCCAGGATTCGAACTCTAAACCTCCAGGCTTAAGTATTAGAGTTTATGAATCCTGGTAACTAAGTGAGATTATTATAACGACCCGGCCCTTTGGCCTCTTGGGCGGCCCTTGTGGCGGCCCAACTGGCGGCCCTTATGTCGTCGGCCCATTTGGCGACCTCTCATGTCGTCGACCGACGACCCTTTGGCCGTGTCGTTACTCACTAGGACTTTCCACCCCTGGCAGTGGATTTTTGCCTCCCCCAGGATTCGAACTCTAAACCTCTAGGCTTAAGTATTAGAGTTTATGAATCCTGGTAACCAAGTGAGATCATCTCACTTGGTTACTAGGATTCATAAACTCTAATACTTAAGCCTGGAGGTTTAGAGTTCGAATCCTGGGGGAGGCAAAAATCCACTGCCAGGGCTGGAAAGTCCTAGTGAGTAACGGCACGGCCACATGAGAGGTCGCCAAATGGGCCGACGACATAAGGGCCGACGGTCGACGACCCGAGGGTCGCCAAATGGGCCAAGAGGGTCGGGTCGTTACAATAAAAGGTGCCTTTTTATTGTAACGACCCGACTCTTTGGCCTCTTGGGCGACCCTTGTGGCGGCCCAACTGGCGGCCCTTATGTCGTCGGCCCATTTGACGACCTCTCATGTCGTCAACCGACGACCCTTTGGCCGTGCCGTTACTGACTAGGACTTTCCACCCCTGGCAGTGGATTTTTGCCTCCCCGGGATTCGAACTCTAGACCTCCAGGCTTAAGTACTAGAGTTTATGAATCATGGAAAGTCCTAGTCAGTAACGACACGGCCAAAGGGTCGTCGGTTGACGACATAAGGGTCATCGGTTGACGACATAAGGGCCGCCAGTTTGGCCGCTACAAGGGCCGCCCAAGAGGCCAAAGGGTCGGGTCGTTACATTTACATAATTTTTAAACTAGTTTTTAAGACGATTTTCAAAATGTTTTTTAAGATGATTTTTAAAAAAGTCTTTTTTAAAAGGATTTTTAAAATAATTTTTAAAAGGATTTTTAAAATAATTTTTAAAAGGATTTTAAAATAATTTTTAAAATAATTTTTGAAAGAATTTTTAAAATGATTTTTAAAAGAGTTTTTAAGTAATTTTTAAAACAATTTTTAAAAGAGTTTTTAAATAATTTAAAAAAGAATTTTAAATAATTTTTAAAAGAATTTTTAAAATGAGTTTAAAAAGTTTTTAAAAGAATTTTTAAAATGATTTTTAAAAGAATTTTTAAATGATTTTTAAAAGAATTTTAAGTAAATTTTAAAAGAATTTTTAAATAATTTTTAAAAGAGTTTTTAAAATAATTTTTGAAAGAGTTTTTAAAATGATTTTTAAAAGAGTTTTTAAAATAATTTTTGAAAGAATTTTTAAAATGATTTTTTAAAGTGTTTTTAAATAATTTTTAAAATAATTTTTAGAAGAATTTTTAAAATAATTTATAAAGAATTTTTAAAATAATTTTTAAAAGAATTTTAAAAGAATTTTTAAAAGAATTTTTAAATAATTTTTAAAAGAATTTTTGAAAGAATTTTTTAAATGATTTTTAAAAGAGTTTTTAAAAGAATTTTTAAAATGATTTTTAAAAGAATTTTTAAAATGATTTTTAAAAGAATTTTTAAAATGATTTTTAAAATAATTTTTAAAATAATTTTCGAAAGAATTTTTAAAATGATTTTTAAAAGAGTTTTTAAAATAATATTTAAAATAATTTTTGAAAGAATTTTTAAAATGATTTTTAAAAGAGTTTAAAAATAATTTTTAAAAGAATTTTTAAAATAATTTTTGAAAGAATTTTTAAAATGATTTTTAAAAGAATTTTTTAAATGATTTTTAAAAGAATTTTTAAATAATTTTTAACAGAATTTGTAAATAATTTTTAAAAGAATTTTTAAAATGATTTTTAAAATAATTTATTAAGTTAAAATAATTTTTAAAATAATTTTTAATATGATTTTTAAAGTTTTTCAAATAAAATTTTAAGATTAAAATTAATTTTTGAATTTCAAGATTTAATTTTAATTTTAATTTTAATTTAATTTTAATTTTAATTTTAATTTTATCCTTTAATCATCTCACCCGATCTAAATTATCAATCAGGGAATCCTATGATTTTGTGAGATGAATTAGATTCAAGTTTATGGTTTGGTTTAACTTTGTGTTAGATTTAGGTTTAGCTTTGGGTTCAACAAATAGGTATTCTCTGGATAAACTTCTGGGCTATGGTGAGTCACTTGGACATCATTAGAGTAACCATGCATTCGAGGTTTTCCAAATAGTCCTATCCACTGGACTTAGTACAAAACTTTGGTCTAACTGGTTAGGATCCATAAAGGGTAGTTTCGGTCAGTTCTACTTAGCCAAATGCACCAGGTCGAAGTCATATCTTCCTAGACATGCATAGACTAAGCTTCCCTAACGTACTATCATCCAAAACTTCACCAATACCGTTGGTCAAGTTAAACCTTGTCCTTTTACTCTAGTCCTAATTACCCTGCTGGGTAGATTGTTTTCAGTTACCCTGTCGGGTAAATTATTTTTGGAGGTGCCAGCTATTCTGGAGCCTCCCCTGAATTATTGGCTTTTTATTTTAAGATTTTTTTTTATAATTAGAGTTGGTTTTAGTTAAGTTTTAATGTTTAATTTGTAATTTAAATTTAAGTTTTAAATTTTGAATTAATTAAATTAGTTAAATTGCCTTTCTTTAAACGAGTATATTTAATATTTAAATTTCCTTTCAATTTTAATTTTATTAAGTTAATTGAATTCTCTTTCTTTAATAGCTTATTTTTAAAGTTTAAGTTTTTTTTTTTTGAATTTGAGTTAATTAAATTATTTGAATTATATTTTTCTAAAAGTTTATCTTTTAGCTTTTTATTAATTGTTAATTTTAAATTTTCTATATTATCTTTGTTTAATATGTTATCTTTAACATTCAATTTTAAGTTTGTTAAAGTGTTATTGATATAATTAATTGAATTTATTAGATTAGTTTTATCTTTAAATTTTAATTTTTTATTAATTAAATTATCTTGGTTTTGGATAGCATTTTCTAGACTAATTTTATTTTGATTATCAAATACTTTATCAAGGTATTTATTGATTTTATCCATTTTCTCATTTTTAACTTTTAAATTTGAATTTATTTTAATGTTTGACTTATTTATGTCTAAATGCTCACTTAATTTTAAATTTTCTGAATTAATTAAATTATTTTAATTGATTTGGTCATTGTTCTGTTTGACCAAGTCAAGGTTGATGCCAAATTGATCAGAGTCTTGATTGACTTGATCAGAGTCTAGATTATTTTGCGATTTTGAATTTAAATCATTTATATCTAGATTATCATGCACCATACATGGAATAATTTCATACTTATTTGAATCATCATGCTGATTATTTAAACTACTATTAGCAGGGGTATTTTGGTAAATATTACTAACCTTGAGCGCAACCACTAATTCAGTAGGCTTTTTTGTTGGATCTGACTCAAGTTTGGATTCAATTTCAACTTGATCCTCTAACTCTAATGACTCCTCATGAATTTTGATTAACTGGGTCCAAAGCTCATATGCATTCTTATACTTTTCTAGTCTGCATAAAATATTGTTAAGTAAAACACTACAAATAAGTTTACTTACATTTTCATTCAATTCTGATTCATGAGAAGGTTTTCTCAAAATTAGCACATTGTCGAAATCTAAGCTTCCTAAGAAACACTCCATTCTTCTCTTCCAGTAGTTGAAATCTTCTTGATCGTATGGTAGTGGTTCGTGGGGCTTCCATCCTTCTTGAAGAGACATTATTCTTGCACACAGAGAAACTAACAAAAAAATCCCAAGACTTGGTCGTGGATTAGTAGTGCTGGAAGAAATAGTATTTCACTATTTCAAAAAAATAATAAAATATTAATAAAATATTAATAAAAAATATTATTTCTAATTTTTGAAAATTGTAATATTTTGTCAATACTAAGCAATGATGAAGAGATGGCGATGTATTTTTCAAAAATAGCTTTGGAGGAAAAAAAACGAAAAGATCGTGAAGAATCGATAGAGGGGGGAAAATGTTTGAAGGCGAGTAAGCATAGCGGAAAAGAAAGAATAAGCCAAAGAGAACACAAGGATTTACTTGGTTCGGAGCCTTTGGTGACTCCTACTCCAAGGCCCGCACACGAGGGTGCTTTCGATGGGCAATCACTATCAATTCGAAAATAGAATTACAAGATTAAAGTACAGGAATTGATAGAAAGAAAATACCGACAAATATAAAACAATAGAAAGGAACAGAGCTTTGTCGGAGTAGCGTCGCAACGTCGCAGGAGCACAGGAGAGCAGATCGTCAATTCTGAGTTCTGTCTTGAGCTCCACCTTTGACCCTCCTTTTATAGGATGCTCGGGGCGCCTGGATCCCTTCCGGGAACCCTGGTGTGACGTAGTAGTCCCAACCAGCGAGCTCCACGTGTCGACGCCACGTCATGGATAAAACTTGCCTCCGGGTGCCCGGACTCCCTTTCTCCATAAGCTCATTTTCCTGCAAGACAAGGTTAGTCCGAGGCAATGTATATCCTGTAAAACAAAGTGTTAGCACAATTTATAATTTGACATAAAGAGTATGACTTAGATTCCATCTTTCCGAGACTGGAATCTAGTCAAGATCTCAACTTAGAGTTCTGAAATGGTTCTAAGTCGGATCGGCACCAAAGTTCCCTTCCCGAGAATGCGTCCTCACAGTCACTCCCTTCCAGTGACTTACCTTTACTTACATGTCAGACGTCCGGTCATCCCTTCGACCCGTCTGGACTTCTCGCCAGCTATCCGGTCAGCCCGTCGACCTAGCTGGACTTCATACCAAGCGTCTGGTCTGCCTGTCGACCAGCTTGGACTTCGTACTAGCTATCCGGTCGACCCGTTGACCTAGCTTGGCTTCGTGCCAGACATCCAATCAGCCTGTCGACCTATCTGGATTTCGCCTGCACACTCGATGAGAGTGTTAGACAACGACAAACCTAACTTAACCTAATTTGTCATTCATCAAAACCAGAGTTAGACCGTTAGTGCTAACCGCACCAACAAATATGATAGACCAATATGAATATTGCTATCTATATTGACCAAATGGCTGAAATCTCTCTACTGAAAGTCTCAATCTTATATTATGTATTCCATTATAAATGAGAGAAATGTTGTATCAAAATGTTTCCATGCAGATGAGTTAGAGGGATGACACATTATATCTTCTTCATATACATGCTCATGATGTCACCTTATGTGGCTTATTGTTGCAGTAAATGTATAAAAGCATTGCAATCTAGTAGTTAATGAGAAGTAATACATAACTTTCCACAGTAACTTTTTATTCTTCTTCCCTTGTTGGTGTAATTTCTCTTGGGTCAAAGTTGATCAGATTGACTAAGTTTGAGTTGACTCAAGTTTGAGTCTTGATGTTTGACGATGTATAGAGATTACAGGTGCAATTGTCCATATGGGATATCGACGGACAAAGGTTAACTAGAAAAGTCAAGTAGGTCAAGGTTAATCAGATACTTGACTAGGAAGTCCTAACTGAAGGTTAGGCAAGGGCAAGTCCAACGGAAATATTGGAAGAAGAAGAAAAATCCAAGTGGGTTAATGTTGACCGAACACTTGGTGTGGAAAGTCTTGGTGAGTGAAGCCAAGCATATTGGAAAGTCTTGATGAGTAAAGTTAGTCAGTTGGAAAGTCTTAGTGAGTGAAGTCAGACTATTGGAAAGTCCTGGTGAGTAAAACCAGGCGGCTAGAAACTCTTAGTGAGTGAAGCCAGAATGTTAGAAAGTCCTAGTGAGTGAAACTAGATAGCGATAAAAGTTGTGGTGAGTAAAGTCAGGTGAAAAGCCCTAGTGAGTGAAGCTAGGCAAAGAAAAATCCTGGTGAGTCAAGCCAGATGATGAAAAGCCCTAGCGAATGAAGCTAGGTAGAGGAAAATCCTGGAGAGTGAAGTCAGGTGGTGAAAAACCCTAGTGAGTGAAGCCAGACATCTAGAAATCCAGGTGGGTCAAGGCTGACAGGATATCTGGTGTTTGGAAGTCCAAGTGGGCCATGGAATATCATATAAGTACCCCATGGTGGGTTTAATGTGATCAACCAAGTCAAATCGGTTCTATGTATTTGATCCTTGTATTTAAGTGTACAGGAGCTTAGAAACACAAGAAGTTGAGCGGAAGATGCAGCTAGCGAAAAGGATGACACAGGAAGCAAGTCGACGGGCTTGGTGCGTCCGAGGGACGAAGTGCTGTGGAAGAGTACAGTGGTAGACGAGAAAGAAGCACATGACATTTCTGAGGGATGAGAAGCATGAGTGGAAGATTACTTGAAGAGAGAAAGTCGAAGTTGGGTTCAGGTGAGCTCAATTCTGGAATGCTGGAGGATCACCCAAGCGATCTGAGGAGGCAGTGACAGGAGAAAACATCGGATGGTCAGCATATAGTTGACCGATCTAGGCGCCCAAACCAGTTGATCTGAGCACCCCAACCGTCCAAGCACCCTGACCAATTTGGTATCGAAAGGCGCCTCGATGCAGTGGATCGGCCTGGTTCATGTCAACTTTGGTTAGGCTCCTGAAGCAGGTCTGAGCGCCTGGAATGAATAAAAACTTATCCTCGCACTGTTATGATGGTCATTGCTTGGAGATAGAGTTTGTCACGCCGGGAGTGCCCAGACCGAGCAATGTCAGCAAATGGTTAGATTCAACTAGCAGACTATAAATAGAGCTCTGGTCTCAATAGTTTTATACAACACTTGTAAACAAGCTCTGTACTTCAATTTCTAGTTATGTTCTTTTACTTTTCTAAGCTTTCAACATTGTAAGAGGATCCTATGCTTTTAGAAGAAGGAGATTTTAGTAAACTACATGCTAGAATGTATACTAAAAGTCTAGCTTTTTGTAAACATTTATTATGAAATACGAATCACATTGGTCAAATATCTACATTTATGCTCAGTGTAGTTGTCCATTTAATTTATATTGTAGATAACATGGTATGAGGAGACACACAGAAGTTCATGTTATCAGTTCCTTATAAATTATAAATAGCAGCTCACAACCAAGATGGAATGGGACAAACCATTGGAGTGGTTGTAGTGTAATTTGGTATTAGTTTATCTTGACTATAAAATTACACTAGTACACTATGAGTGTATTGAGCAAAGCCATTTGAGGTAGTTTCTTTTTATACTGACTACATAAAAGAACAAAACTTCTGTTATTATGGAAGTGCGTACTCTTAATCATGATATAACAACAAGCACGTATACTTAATATTTATTTCTTTAATATATCAAAGGGTGCGATTTAGTTCGCTAAATCAATAGGTCTGATAAGTTGGGAAATGATATTATTTATATGGTGTGTTGTTGATTATGGAATGAAACTGTGTCCTAGTAATCTATGTTGATGATGCCCCCTTGAGGAGCTCATAAGGATTGTCATGTAAACCTTGCAGGTGGACTTAGTCCGATATGACAATAAGGTTGGGTGGTACTACTCTTGGAGCTAGATATTAATTAAGTGAGTTGTCAGTAACTCATTTAATTAGTGGGCATTCAATATCTTAAACACAGGGAGACTAATGCACTCATGATAAGAAGGAGCCCATATTGTAATATGGGATTGGTGTGGTAGTGCAATAATAACTCTTTAGTGGTATGAGTTATTATTGATGAACTTGAGTTGGGTGTTCGGGGCGAACACGGGAAGCTCAAGCTCATCGGGAGACCAAAATCAATTCCTCCTCTCAGTCCCTATTGTAGCCTCTTATTTATAAAGCCTTATATCCACTTAGAGCCAAGCTTCTTACCCATCTCTTTGTGGCCGGCCAAGCCAAAGGATGGAGCCAAGATCAATGGCCGGCCAAGCTTGGAGCCCAAGCAAGGTGGCCGACCACACATTAAATAAAAGGGTGATTATAAATTTTATGTGGAAGCTATGGTTTTAAAAGAGAGTTTTAAATTTTAAAATCTTTCCTTTTATAGTTTTCTACAAAGGATTAAGAGAAAGGTTTGATATCTTTTCTTATTTATAGTTAAAAAGAAGATTTTAATTTTTTGATAAAACTTTCTTTTTTGGTAACCATCCACATGTTTTAAAAGAGAGATTTTAATTTATAAAATTTTCCTTTTATAACCAACAAGGGATTTAAGAGAGAAATTTTTCTATTAAAATTTCTTACCGGAAATAAATAAGGAAGTTTTAATTTTGTGTTTAAAACTTTCCTTGTTTGGTGCACAAGGAGGTGGCCGGTCATGACAAGCTTAAAAGGAAGTTTTAATTTTTTGTTTTAAAACTTTCCTTTTTAGTCATTGGCAAGGAATATAAGGAAGTTTTAATTATGTTTAAAACTTTCCTTTTTTTCCAAGACCAAGGATTATAAAAGAGAAGGAGGGGGTTCCTCACCCCATAATACATCTTCTATTCTTCCCTTCTAATTCCTTGGTGGTCGGCCCTATTCTTTCTCTTCTAATTCCTTGGTGGTCGGTCCTATTCTTTCTCTTCTCTCCTTTTGTTTTCTCTTTTGGAGGCCGGCGGCATCAATTGTGGGAGATCTCTTGGAGGCCGGTTAATTGAAGGAGAAGAAGAAGAGAAGGAAGCTCTCTTGTCTAGCATCCCTTGGAGGTTAGTTGGTAGTCGGATCTTGGAAGCAAAGGAAGAAGCTTGGGTGGATTTCCTCTTGGAAGATCATTGCCCACACGACGCCCAAGAGAAGGAGAGGAATACAATAGAAAATCAAGAGGTCTATAAGCTACAAAAGGTATAACTAGTTATTAGTTTCCGTATCATAACTAGTTCATCTTTTGTATAGATCTTGAAAAACCAAACACAAGATGTTATCGGTTTTAGTTATTATTTTTATTATCGATTTTATTTTTCGATTTCATGTTTCGATAATGTGTTTCTATTGAGGTCTCTATAGTTAAACCTAGTTTACTGTAAGAAGTTAAATATCCGATTTCATTGTGAGGCTTTGTCTAGAAAGTGGTGGATGATCTCATACCCAAGAAGACCTAGTGCCTCACCATGTTCAACCTGAAAGATGATCTTTGAAATAGATATTTGATAACTTCTGTAATATGGTTTAATTTAGGAAGATCACATCGGTTAAACTTGGAGTAAAAATGTTAAGTATCGTTTCCAATCCAAGTTTAACTTCTGAAGGACAATTTGGATTAATAATGTTAAGCATCGTTTGCAATCCAAATTTAACTTTAGTAGAGCACATGGGTAGCTAGGATAGTTCTATGCTTGTACAAATTTTTGTACAAGGGAACTAGGATGGTATTCCTAGTAGCAACCAACACTACATTTCTCTTGGATTAGTAATCTTCTGAATGCAAACCAAGTAAATATTCTAGTCTCTTTCTTTATTTTATGCATTTAACTTTTTGTTTCTTAACAAGTGTTTGCCTAAGTTAGTCCAAAGATCGAGAATGATTATTCTTGTAATTTCATATAATTCACCCCCTCTTACCAGCCGCTCGGGGGCCTACAATTGGTATCAGAGTGAGGACGTTTCAGAAAGACTAACCGTCAGTCGAAACAAAGAAATCAATAGTCGGACCAAGCCTCAACCGGCCAAAGTTTGAGGGGGAGTTCACACGCTAAAAACGTCAAATGGAGGTATTTCTATGAATAGATTTCAAAATTCTTTTAATAATAAAGTACAGTTTTGTAGTTCCTAAGGATCAATAAGGAGAAAGAAGAAAATCAATGGATGAAGAAGGAACAAAGTGATTTTGTAGCCAATAGCAAAGTGGAATACCACTTGCTAAGTGTATTACCATCTCAAGAAGTCAACCGCATTGAAAGCTACTCTTCAGCCAAAGAACTATGGGAAAAATTCCTGGAGCTCCATGAAGGCATATTTGAAGCGAATCTCACACGATGAGATATTCTTCGGAATCAACTAACAAACATCCGTCTGGAAAAGGGTGAGACGGTAGCTCAACTACATGCGAAGATTAAGGAGTTGATCACCGGACTAATCAATCTCTGTGAAACAGTAACCAACTGAGAGTCAGTCCGCTATGCACTCAACTTCTTCCTCAGAACTCCAGAGTGGATCTCGATAATTGACGCCTACTACATATCAAAAGATCTAGAGGTAAGCACACTGGAAAGTCTAATTTCGACATTAGAATTACATGAATCTAGATGTGCAGGTACAAGAAAAGATTCAAGCCAAAACTTGGCACTAAGAGCCACCAAGAAGGGCGAACCCAACTCAGATATTGATGTAGACCAAGAAGCTTATATAATAAGGAAATTTTTAAAAAAATTTAAATCTAACAAATTTTAAAAAATACAGGCCAGAAAAAATCTAAGAAACAAAAGAAAGGTTTACCATTGCCAAAAAGAAAGACACATAAAGGAGGACTACCCAGAGCTCAAGAAGGAAAAAGACAAAGGGCCAAGGCGAACCAAGCACAAGAATCTCAAAACCACTTGGGATAAAAGTTTGTCATCTGAGTCACAAAGAACCAAGCAACTTAAAAGCTAGCACCGATAAAGGGGGGATCACATCAGATGAATGCAACGCTACAGGGAGAGAATCAAGTTTTAGATTTAATATGGTAAGTGAGGTATGTCTCTTACCTTCTGATCAATTATATTTTGGAATAAAATCCATGTCAAATAAATGAGTAAATTAAAAACCAAAAATAAAAAATTGAAAAAGGAGAATTGGAAATAAAAATAATATTAGCAAAATCATGTTTAATAGAGTATTTTGATAAATTGAAAATTGAAAATTAAAAATTAAAAATTAAAAATCTAAAGTTAAAAGAAAAATTAGATCAATTGGAAAAGGAGAATGCAAGTTCATACAAACTTAGAAATTTTCATAGGCTAAATTGGTATTATAGATTCCATAAGCGTTAAATCAGAAAAATAATAAGAAAATATATACAAAGAAAATTTTTGATTAATCTAGCAGGTAAAAACCTAATTTAGGTTTTAAAATCATACTTAGGTTAAATTTTCATACATGTTTTAATTTTTATTTGCTTTAATATTTTTGTTGCATGTTTAAAATTGTATAAATCTTTTTTCGAATTATTTATGTTCGAAATTAATTAGATCTTAATTTTTCCCTAAAAAGGATTTTATTACTTATATGTAGGGAAATTTTTTTTAAAAAATTATTGCTATATTATTTTTTACAAATTTTTCAACAAAAATCATATTTTTAAAATTAAAATTATTTCGCAAAGTTATTTTTAAAAATTTTATTTTTTTGTGATACAACATCATGTTCGCTGTCAAAAAAATGTTGTCAAAAATTTTCAACTAGTATTTAATTTTCTATGATTTTTTTATTAAAATGTTAATTTTTAATATTAAAAATTCTTGAACATTCAATTTTTTTTTCGGATATAATATCTATTTTACATACTTTAAAATTTTTACAAGATTTTTAAAATTTAAAATCTATTTTAAAATATTTTTTTATGAAAATATATCTCTTAGAATAATTAATTACTACTTTAATTATTGTTGTTTTTTTTTAACAATTTTATCTCTATTTCATATAAGCATGTTTAACTGTCACAAACATTTTTAGAATTTTTTAATAAATAGAAATAATTTTAAAATTATTTCTTTTAAAAATAGATTTTTAAATCACAAAAAAATTAGTTTTCAAAAAATAAATTCCAGATTTTTTGTAAGTGTTAATCACTTATTGTGTAACCTTTAGTATTTATTACCCCTAGTCCCCAGGGCGTAGCGCAGATGGGGAGTGCATGGTTCTGTGGCTGAAAGGTCCAGGGGTCGATCCCCGGGGTGTCACTGCCTGGGGTTAACGTCTCCGCTATGCACTTTCCACCTGTGTACCTGCATTTACCTCCCTCCATATCCGTGGGACCGGCTCTAGGGGGGCCGCTGATGTGGCGGTTCCACATTTTTTTTTTAGTATTTATTACCCCTTATTTTTAATATGATTAAAAGGAGAGAACTATATATTAAATCTAGGGGAGTTACATTTTAATTTACATATTCATTTACTTTAATATTTTATTTTACTCTAACTTAACTTGGGTTGATCCACATCAAAAAGAGAAAGATTGTAAGTACTCCGTAATAGTTTTGATATGATCAACCAAGACAAGTTAGGTTCTGTGCATTTGATTTTTGTGTCTAAGTGTGTAAGAGCTTAGAAACATAAGAAGTCGAGCGGAAGACACAGCTAACGAGAAAGATGATACGAGAAGTGAGTCAACGAGCTCCATGCCTCCGAGGAACGAAGTGCTGCAGAAAAGTATGTTGACTAACGAGAAGGAAGCGTGCAGCATTTCCGAGAGACGAGAACAAAGAATGGAAGATTGCTCGAGGAGAGAAGGCAGGAATTACCGGAGAAGGCACTAAACGATCAATGATCCAAATATTAATCCACTTAAACTTTAAAATTAACTTAACTAAACATTAAAAATTAAATTAAACCTTAAAATTAAAATAGAATTAAATGTAAAGTTAATTAACGTATTACATTAAAATTCTTTTAAAATAAATTTAAAAATCTTTAAAATATTATTATAAAAATGCATTTAAAATTATTTTTAAGATTATTTTATTTTTTAAAAAAAATATTTTATTTTTTTTAAAATTATTTTAATTTTTTTTTAAACTAATTTCAAAATATTTTTAAAAACTATTTTTAATTTTTTTTAAAAAATATTTTATTTTTTTAACTTTTAAAAATTATTTTTAAAATCTTTTAATTTTTTTAAAGAATCTTTTAAAAAATATATTAAAATGTTTTAAAAATCTTTTCAAAATTATTTTTAAAAATCTTTTTAAAAAATTATTTTATAAATCTTTTAAAAAAATTATTTTAAAAATCTTTTAATCTCATTTTAAAAATCTTCTAATTTCATTTTAAAAATTACATTTAAAATAATTTTAAAAAAATTATTTTTTTTATTTTTTTAAACATCTTTTTAAAAGTATTTTGAAAATATTTTAGAAAAATTAAAAATTATTAAAAAATATATATTTTAAATAAAAAAAATTATCTTAACATTAAAATTTAAACACTTAGCTAAAATCTAAAAATTTAATTAAAACTTAAACTTAAATTAAAACATTAATGAAATCTAACTTAAAATAAAACCTAAAATCAATTACTCATTCTAAAATAAATAATAATAAAATTAAAACAAATCTTAAATATTTATTTAAAAAATATTTTAAAAATATATTAAAATGTTTTAAAAATCTTTTCAAAATTATTTTAAAAATCTTTTAAAAAATTATTTTACAAATCTTTTAAAAATATTTTTAAAAATTATTTTAAATATCTTTTAATTTAATTTTATTTTTTTTTAAAAAAAATCTTTTAAAAATTAATTTAATTTTTAAAATTATTTTAATTTTTTTAAACATCTTTTTTAAAATATTTTGTAAATATTTTTTAAAAAAATTAAAAATTATTAAAAAAATATCTTTTAAATAAAAAAAATATCTTAACATTAAAATTTAAACACTTAGCTAAAACCTAAAAATTTAATTAAAACTTATACTTAAATTAACACATTAATGAAATCTATCTTATATAAAACCTAAAATCAATTACTCATTCTAAAATAAATATTAATAAAATTAAAACAAATCTTAAATATTTAACTAAATATTACATTAGTCAACGATACTTAGTTTTAATTAATTAAAATCTAAGTTTAAACCTTTTTTAAATTTATAAAATAAAAAAATAAAACTTTAGCTCGAAACTGTAACAACTTTAATGAAATCCAAAATTAATTAAGCTTAAATTAAAACTTAATGAAATTAATTTTAAACTTAAAGGTTACTTAAATTAATCAATTTAAACCTAAATATTAATTAAACAATTAATTAAATTGATTAAATTTAATTAACTTAAACTTAAAATTGAATTAAGTAACTAATAAGTAAACAATTAAAATTAATTGAATTAAAGTCAAAACATTAATCTAAACTTAATTGATAATTTAGTATAACCTCAATTGAAAACTCAAGTTAATTAATACCTTAATTTAATTTAACCTAATTAAAATTTTAAACTAACTTAATTCAAATCAATCAAATTACCAATCAATTAACTTAAATCTCAATTAATAACTAAGTATTATTAATCTAAAATGAATAATTAATTTAATTATTCTAAAAATTAATTAATCAATTTATACCTAAATTAATTACAACATAATCCTTAATTTAACCTAAATTAAAATATAATTAAACTTAACTTAATACAATTAAAATTTAAATAATAGTTAATCAATATGGATAATATACAATCCAATTTAGTTTCAAGTAAACTATTAATCCAAACATAAATTGATTCATTTAGTCTAAAAATTAATTAATTTAATCATAGATTAATCATACTAGAATAATTAATTAACAATTGATTTAAACAATCTCAAATGAATCAAACTTAACTTATATGACTTTTCAAAGTTACATATTTTTTGAAAATTGTTATTTCAACACTAAGTCTCTTAAATAATTAGATAGAGCTCCTTGATAACCATAGTGTCAGGTTAAGGGGGAATGTCAACTTTAAGGAGAGGAAGAATTAGAAAAAAAACTTAGAAAAACATTTTCAAACTCTTGAAAAATATTATGAAAATATTTTTAAAACTATTTTGCTTAATCTTTTTGAAAAATGTTTTGAAAGTCACTTTATAAATTTTAAAATTGTTTCAAAAATTATTTTAAAAAAGTAACTTTCAAAAGTTGCTCTCAAATTATACTTTAAATCACTTTTGAAAAGTGTTCTGAAATTTGTTTTGAAAAATTAACTTTCAAAAGTTGCTCTGAAAGTTAAACTTTAAAATATTACTTTACAACATCACATTGAAAATTATTTTAAAAATTACTTTTGAAAAGATTTTTGAAATTGGTATTGAAAAATGGTTTGCAAAGTTTATCTTTGTAAAATGTTTTGTTTTTGAAAACTTTTTATCCTCCCTACAATAAACTAACAAGTTTATATGCTTACTTTGAAAATTTTATTACTTGATATTCTTACTTGTGTATTTCAACATTTCATACTTTTGTACACTTGTATGCATTTTTTTTATGAATGTCAAAAGGGGAGGGTTAGGGTTTAAGTATGAAAAATAAATGAAACTTAATCCTAAAATGATTAAGAGAATAAAACTTACTTGTTTCATGTTAGATTTCTTTTAAAGTCATTTTTTTACTATATGTTTGCATATTTTTCTAACTTTAACTTAGGTTATCATTGCATCAAAAAGGGGGAGATTGTTAGTGTAGTTGACACCAATGATCAAACCTAAGTTTTGATAAATGACAAGTGGATTAAAGTTAGATGTGTTGTTGATCTAACCTTGTTACCGAGTGCACAGGGTTGACTAACTTGATAGGTCAAGAGGACCATACATCAAGCAAAAATTTCGATTGAGATATGCGATTCTTGATTGGAGAAGTCTAGATGTGGGATTCTGGCAAGAGGTCAAGATGTTTGATTCTCGATGAGTTAATGTCCGAATGTGCTATTCTGGTAGGAGGTCGGTGTTAATATCCCGAGGTAGTTTTGATGTGATCAACTAAGTTCATTTAGATCCTGTTATGTTTGATCTATATGTCTAAGTGTATAGGAGCTTAGGAATAGAAGAAGTTGATCGAAAGATACAGCTAGTGAGAAGGATGACATGGGAAGGGAGTCACGGGCTCGGTATATCCGAAGGATGAGATGCTGGGAAAGAGTACACCGGTGAAGGAGAAGGACATGCGCGTTGATCCGAGGGACGAGAAGTCGGAAAGGAAGGATGCTCAAGGAGAAGGTCAGAGTTGAGTTCGGGTCAGCTCAACTCTAGTTAGTCGGAGCATCACTCACGTGAAGAGATCAACAAAGGAGTTGATCTATCGTATGAAAGGCGCCTTCCATGGTTGGAAGGCGCCTTCAATGAACAGTATGAAGACACCTTCCAGCCTTTGAAGGTGTCTTCCGATAGTCGTTAGCCGCGGATAGAGTTTTATCTATAGTGGATAAAACTTATCCGATGGAAGGCACCTTGGACCTCATTGGAGATACCTTCAAGTTACGGATAGAGTTTTCCAAGGGCTATGAAAAGACCCCTGGACCTAGGAAATTCACTTTTTAGTCATTCTGTAAGTTGTCAATGTCTGTAAGAGGCTACTCTACCTTCAACAAAAGAGTTTTTCTAGTAGAGTTTTCTTCAACGCCTTGGATTAATAACCACCTAGGTTATAACCAAGTAAATAGATTGTCCTCTTACTTTTCTTTAATTATTCAGTTTTATTATTTTATTTATTATTATTGTGCTACTAATCAAATCAAAAGAACGAGAAGGGGTTATCTTTTTTCCTTATAAGCAATTTCCCCCCCCCCCCCCCCCCCTCCTCTTGCCAGCCCCGCTGCATCAACAAGTGGTATCAGAGCTCAACCACTTCAGAAGGACTAACATCCGACTGAAGTACAAAGACAATGGTCGGACTGAGCATTTATCCATCAAAGTTCGAGGGAGACTTCCCACAATGGAAACGTCGGATGGAGGTATTTTTTAAAATAGATTTTAAAATTCACTTAATTATAAAATATGATTTAGTAACCCCCACAGACCAACAAGGAGCTGAGAAAGAGGAGCATTCATGGACAATGAAAGAACAAGCGGACTTCGTAGCTAACAGACGAGACGAATTCCATCTTCTAAGAGTGCTACCTCTACAGGAAGTCAGCAAAATCGGCGCCTATGAATCAACAAAGGATCTTTGGGAGAAGTTCCTATTGGTGCAGCGGAGACCGGCAAGAGGGGGGTGAATTGCCTGCAAATAAAAGTTACCCTCCTCAAAGCATTTCAACTCTAAAATAAAGCAACACTTAATAAAAGAAAGAGAAGTGAAGACAGAATCTTAACCTGGTTACAACCAAGAGGGTTGTTAATCCAGGGCGATGGAAAGCGCAGTAAGAAACTCCTTCTTTAAAAGCGGAGAAGCCTTTTACACTTTGAGAGTACAGAGGTTGCTTAAACAATAATTACAGAGTTGAATTTCATTCTTAAATCGTTGTTTCTAAAGCTGCCCGAGACCCTCTTTATATAGGGGTTCTCGAGCTTATCAGATCACCTGATCCTTCGGGATCAGGTTTGACTCGAGAGGGATCAGTCGACCGATCCCCAGGTTCGGTCGACCGATCGGCCAACGGTCTCCAGCTGAGTTGGCCCGATTAAACTGCTCAACTTGGTCTCTGGATAAACTTGGTTTCGGTCGACCGATCAGCATGTTCGGTCGACCGATAAGCTCCACCAACGTTCAGCCTCTGACGTGGCATCTGACGTGTCTGCTGAGGTTGGTTTCTGATAAACAGGGGTTCGGTCGATCGATCAAGGGGTTCGGTCGACCGAACCGTTGACAAGTCAACTTCCTGTTGACTTGCTTCGGTTCGGCTCCATGGGTGATTGCGGCTTACCGGAATAGGGATCACCCGAACCCAATTCCTGGCCTTCTCCTCGAGCAGGCTTCCGTCCGGCTTCTCGTCCCTCGAACGCCGCGCACGTTCTTCTCGCTCCACCGGAGTACTCTTCCACAGCTCTCTCGTCCTTCGGACGCACCGAGCCCTTCGGCTCGCTTCCCGTACCGTCCTTCTCGCTAGCTGCGTCTTCCGCTCGACTTCCTGCGCTCCTAAGTTCCTGCACACTCATACACAGGGATCAGACAAAACGCAGGTCTAACCAACTTGGTTGATCACATCAAAACTACCACGGGGTCCAACAATCTTCCCCTTTTTTATATGCTTCAACCCAAGTTCAAGTTAGGGTTAAAAATAGACAAACGTAATTTTAAGAAAATTACTAAACTAACAAGTATAGCATTAATTTACAATAAATAAAATTGCAACATAGTTTAGAGAGAAAACAGTTAATTTTCCTAGCTCCCCCTAAACTTGTATTTTTCTCTCCCCCTTTGATCACAGCAAAAAAACAGGGAAGCAAGTTCTTAAGATAGAAAAAATTTCTAAGCAAAATAATTTCTTAGAATTTTCCAAAAAAAAATTCTAAGGTAAATGATTTTTCAGAATTTTTCAAGAAAATGTTTAAAACCAACTTTCAAAGCATTATTCTATTCTAATTTTAATTCTTTTACCAGAAAGTTAATTAAACCTTTCATTTTTATATTTGGCTTCCAGTTAGTGGCGAAACATTAGGTCTTCTTGGTTATTGGAGCAACAATCACTTTCTAGTCAAAGTCGCATAAGGAAATTTTCTGTTTAATTTTCTTCTCTGAAAAGCGCTAAGTCTAACTAACATTTAAATTTAAATCAAGATTCTTTATGATTTTTAAATTTTCATTTTAGCTTCTCATAATTTCTCAAATCACAGTTTTTTATAATTGTAGCGAAAAATATTGAGCATGCATAAAATTGTATATTTTCTATTGTTAGTTTGTCAAAATCTCTTAATTGACAAAATATGTCTTTTAACTCAATATTCTTTAATAGTTTTTACTTCAAAATATTCTTTCGACAAAATAATTCGTAATTCACGAAAATCTTTCGGCAATATTTCAATTGAATCAATTAATTTGCCAAGAGGTGGAGACCATACCTGACTTACCTTGTCTATGGTTGATTCTCCCCCTGTTGAGTTGTTTTCTTCTGAAAATTCTCCCCCTTCATCGATGCTCATTTGTGATGAGCATTCTAGGTCTTTAAGTTGGAGTTCGGTTTCTTGTTTTGTCTCGGCACTTACCTAGGTTTTGGACTCTTCTGAAGTCGGATCAGTGTCCATCGAGGAGTCGGATTCAACTTCAATTGGTTCTTCGTGGAGTTTTAAGAACTTTTCCCAAAGTTCTTTTGCACTTCGGTAGTCGCCAATTCTATCGAGATCTTCATCTGGTAGTACACTTAGAAGGTGAAATTCAGCTCGAGCGTTTGCCATAGACTCATCACGTTGATTATTATTCCAGAGATGTATCTCGAGTTCTTCTCCACTCGTTGTCTTTGGTGCTTCATATCCAAATTTCATTATTAAAAAAATATTGAAATCTGTGTTAAGATATACCTCCGTTCGGTGTTTCCACGTCGCGAAGTCTCCATCGAGCTTCGGGGAATCAATGCTTGTTCCGACCATCATCTTGATCTTCGTGCTTCAGTCGGAGGTTAGTCCTTCTGAGGCTGTTGGGCTCTGATACCACTTGTTGGTGCAGCGGGGACCGGCAAGAGGGGGGTGAATTGCTTGCAAATAAAAGTTACCCTCCTCAAAGCGTTTCAACTCTAAAATAAAGTAACACTTAATAAAAGAAAGAGAGGTGAAGACAGAATCTTAACCTGGTTACAACCAAGAGGGTTGTTAATCCAAGGCGATGGAAAGCACAGTAAGAAACTCCTTCTTTGAAGGCGGAGAAGCCTTTTACACTTTGAGAGAACAGAGGTTGCTTAAACAGTAATTACAGAGTTGAATTTCATTCTTAAATCGTTGTTTCTAAAGCTGCCCGAGACCCTCTTTATATAGGGGTTCTCGAGCTTATCAGATCACCTGATCCTTCGGGATCAGGTTTGACTCAAGAGGGATCGATCGACTGATCCCCAGGTTCGGTCGACCGATCGGCCAACGGTCTCCAGCTAAGTTGGCCCGATCAAACTGCTCAACTTGGTCTCTGGATAAACTTGGTTTCGGTCGACCGATCAGCATGTTCGGTCGACCGATAAGCTCCACCAATGTTCAGCCTCTGACGTGGCATCTGACGTGTCTGCTGAGGTTGGTTTCTGATAAACAGGGGTTCGGTCGATTGATCAAGGGGTCCTGTTAACTTGCTTCGGTTCGGCTCCATGGGTGATTGCGGCCTACCAGAATAGGGCTCACTCGAACCCAATTCCCGGCCTTCTCCTCGAGCAGGCTTCCGTTCGGCTTCTCATCCCTCGAACACCGCGCACGTTCTTCTCGCTCCACCGTAGTACTCTTCCGTAGCTCTCTCGTCCTTCGGACGCACCGAGCCCGTCGCTTCCTTCCCTTGTCGTCCTTCTTGCTAGCTGCGTCTTCCGCTCGACTTCCTGCGCTCCTAAGTTCCTGCACACTCAGACATAGGGATAAGACAAAACACAGGACCTAACTAACTTGGTTGATCATATCAAAACTACCACGGGGTCCAACAGTTCCTGGATCTGCACGAAGGAACACCCAAAGAAAAGCTCGCGAGACAAGACATGCTCCAGAACCAAATCAGCAACCTCCGGATGGTAGAAGGCAAATCGGTTGCTCATCTACATGGAAGAATCAAAGAGCTAATCATCGGATTAACGAACCTCGGAGAAATGGTAACTAATTGAGATGCGTAAAGGTATGCCTTAAATGCATTCCCAAGAACATCAGAATGGACATCTATAGTAGACTCCTACTATATCTCCAAAGATCTCAAGGTAAATACATTAGAAAATCTTTTTTCCACTTTTGAATTACATGAGTCTCGGTGTGCAAGACAAAGAAAGGAACCAAGTCAGAACCTAGCACTACTAGCCCAGAAGGGTGGACCAGATTCAATCTCCGAAGCATCCATCGACGCAGACGAAGCATCATTATTGGTAAGAAAATTTAATAGATTTATTAAATCTAATAAATTCAATCACAGATGAAAAAGGACTTTCGGAGCAAAAGAAAGATTCGATGTTACAATTACTAAGAAGAAGGGCATATCAAGGACGATTGTTCCAAACTGAAGAAGAAGAAAGACAAGGGCAAAAGACCAACAAGATCGAAGCTCAAGAATTTAAAGGCAACAAGGGATGAATATTCATCCTCCGAGTCTGAGATTGAGGCCTACGATGGACTAGCCCTACTGGCGGACCACTAAGAAGAAGATGAAAGCAGTTCAGAGATGAGCATTGATGAAGGGGCAGGATCTTTAGAAGAAAGTTACGATGAAGGGGGAGCATCAGAACACAAGGTAAGTAAAGTACGTGCCTTACCTCCTGAAAAGTCATTTCAATTTATTAAGGTACTCTCCAAGGATTTAGTAAAACTAAAAAGAGAAAATGCTAAGATAAAACTAACCTTAGCTAATTCATGCCCTATAAAAATGTATGATAATCTAAGAATAGAAAATGATAAATTGAAAGCACAAATAGAAAAACTAGAAAATGACTATGTATGTTTGAATTTGAATAGTTATTGAAAATCAAAATTTAGAAATTATGATAGAATCAACTGGTACATTAGAAACCACCAGGAACTGATCAGGAAAATCCCTAGAAATTATGTACCTCTAAATTTTTTAATAAATCCAGTAGATAGGAACTTATATTGAGTTCCAAAATCTTTTTTAGATTAAAATTTATCTTTTTTTAAATTATCTTAATTAGAAACATATTTTTTTCTGTTCGTATTCTGAGTTAAAAACTTTTTTATACTATCCGATGATTTAATCTACAAATAATTTCTTTTTAAAAAATCTATTGACTAATTTTTTTTAACGAAAAGCATACTTTAAATTTTAAATTATTTTTCAGACTTAAAATTTAATTTTTTTTTTGTGATAAAATATAATATTATCTGTTAAAAGAAATTTAAAATTAAAAATTTAAAGTAAATAGAAATTTGAAAACTTTTACTTTTTTTGCCATTAAACTAAGATTTTTTGTTATGTACCCCTAGAAATTTATATCAAGATTTTCTACCTATTTATATTATTTTTCCTTTTTTTGATGTGATTAAAAAGGGGGAGAAATAGGTACAAGTTAAGGGGGAGTAAGGACACTCTTTTGTTTTTTTAAGAAATTTGCAATTTTTATTAACTCGCTTAATTCCCATAATTTTTATCTTTGTATTTATTTTTGTAATTAACTTGTTTAATTTATTTCTTTACTATATTATTGCATTTTTAATCCTAACTTGAACTTGGGTTGATGCGCATCAAAAAGGAGAAGATTGTTAATACCCCAGGGTAGTTTTGATGTGGTCAACTAAGTTTAGTTAGGTCTTGTTGTGTTTGATCCTTGTGTTTAAGTGTGCAAGAGCTTAGGAACATAAGAAGTCGAGCAGAAGACATGGCTAGTGAGAAGGATAACACGGGAAGAGAGTCAACGGAGACCTCTTTGGTAAGTGAAGATAAGTCACTAAAGGAGAGTGACTTAGCGAGAACGTGTCCCGTTTGAGGGGACAGTAGATGTCAGTCCATTTTGAAAATCTAAACTGAGACCATGACTAGATTCTAGTCTCGGTGAGATAGGATCTAACTCATAAATCTATATAAACTATTCACGTATATATTTTTCTAACTCTATGTTGTAGAGATAAACGTAGACCTTCAAATTATGCATGCATGGCAACTTACAGAACTTGATTCCAAGTTCAGAGTCAAAAGATATAACCTTGAAAATGTTGTTGTATAAGATCATCAGTTGGAGGCGCCTCGCATCTTTCTGGAGGCGCCTTGAGCTTGCTGGAAGGCACCTTGAAGAGCTTTGAAGGAGCCTTGCAGAGGATAAAAATTGAAGGTTACAAATTTTATCATCATCAAAGATAGGGGGATAAGATTTGCTTGTGGAGGCACCTCGGAGGAGGCTGAAGGCACCTTTCATAACCTATATAAACCCTTTTCGAGTAGCATTCAAGACACAACTCATATACAACTCCTATAAGCAAACATTTGAGCTTTCACTACTCCAACTTCATCCTCCTACTATGCTACAATACTGCTGCACTCGACTACTGCTGAGAAACTGTCCAACACCGAGCTCGATCCAAGAATCTTCAGGTGTTGGGTAACGAGATTTTGTTTAAGTATTTAATTAATGCATAAAGAAAAGTAAAGAAAAATGTAGATTGTTACACTTGTCCTTGATTCATTATTGTACGTGATTTCCTATTCCGACAATTTTGGAAGAGGTTTTTGATGGATTACCTATTAATAGATCTGCTAGACCTGGGTCTAGGAGTAGGAGTGGCCGAAGGCTCTGAACCAAGTAAAACTGACCGAGTTCGTGTGCTTGTTTTATTTTCATATTTTTTCGCCACGTACTTTGATTTCAAAAGAAAAAAAAATTCTAAAATCACATGATTCACTCCCCCCCCCCCCCTCTCATGTGTGTTACAATCCTACAGACATTACAAGAGTAAGTGCCTGAAGTTGACCAAGAAGAAGGGTTAATTAACACCAAAGGGCAAAGAGAAGCCCAAGGAAGTCAGACCCCTCATGCGAAAAGGCAAGGACCACATTGTGTGCTTCTCTTGCAATAAAAAGGAATATTATCGGAGTCAATGTCCAAAGAAAAAGAATCCGATCAAGGTCAAAGGAGGAAGCTCAACTCAAGGGGAAATTCTCAAGAGCAAACCCAATGTATCATTTATTGAAGTAATTTCTTTAAGCCATGATAAAAAGCATGCTAGGTCTAATATTTATCATTTTTATATTATTTATCATTAAAATAGGAAGCATGATAGAATTAAAGATAAATATATATCGTATCATGCCAAAACTACTATACCTAAGGCCAATCCTTGAGGTTAAGGCTTGATAAATTGGAAAAGACTCCAAAAAGAATGGCAAATATTTTTAAGGGGTGAAATGAGCATAATCTAGGAATAGATAGACAACAAACATCTAATGGTAGGAGGGGTTTGGGATACAAACCTCTGGCCAAGAAGAAAGTCCTTTCTTATCATAGAGTTCCATATAGTTATGGAACTAACCCTAGGACTAGGGATCAAGTCAAGGTTATAATAGAAATCATCTCTAAAATTAACCTTGAAAGACCAATTTGACTAAGGTTTTTCAGAAGCTTAGGAAAGTTACTAAGAAGGTCACAAGGAAAGTTATCCCTAGAGTTGACCTAGAGGAGTCTAGTATGGCCAAGGCTTCTAAGAACCCTAAGAAGGTCATTAGGAAGGTAACTAGGGAAGTTATCCCTAATGAATATTTGGCACACCCAAGGAGTACCAATAGGTTTTGAGTTATTAAAAGTATGTTCTCTATACCCTAGATGGGTTTAAAGAGTGTCAACTCCAATTGAAAGGGTAGTTAACCCAAGCTTGATGAAAGTTGGCACTTGGAGGTATTTTCAAGTTTTTGTTAACCTTTGAAAATGTAGATTTAAATATTTACTCTTTTGGAAGAGTAAAATGTGCCAAAAATTTAGAGATTTGGGCTTAATTAAAATTGGCACAAATAGGAAGAGTCAAATGATGTGCGTAGATCTTATGATCGTTTATGCATGTTTTAATGCACATTCACTTGCTTTATGTGCATATATTCTTTGCATGATCGTTTCTTTTATTATATATTCATCATAAATATTCTTTTGTTCGGAGATATACTCTTTGTTTGGTTTTGTGTTGACAGGGACAACTTTTGAAGCAAAAACAACGATTGTCGACGCATCGGAATGAGGCAGAGAACACGACTGTACAACCTCACACGGTCGTGTGGCCAAACAGAGGAAGAACAGTGCACGGTCGTGCAACTCTTGCACTATCGTGCGGCCAAACAGAGATGGATCCGTGCAAACTTGCACGGTAGTGCCCCCCACGACCAGCAGCCAAGCAATGCACGATTGTGCAATCCTACACGACCATGTCCTAGGAGCAGTGCCCCAGATCCACACAGCCGTGCCAATTGGCACGACCGTGCAACACGACCAGAGGCAAAAGAAGGCACGGTTGTGCCATATCTGCACGGTCGTGCAGCACAGCTAGAGGCAAAAGAAGGCACGACCGTACCATATCTGCACGGTCGTGCAGCACGGCCAGAGGCAAAAGAAGGCACGGTCGTGCCATATCTGCACGGTCATGCCGCGACGCCCATGCCCTAACTTATCCCTATTCTTGGGGGCATCTTTGGTTCAGGATTTCACCCCTCTCCTTGGGAAAGGGTTCTCCCCTTCGGGGGAAACACTAGAGCTTCATCCACCGCATCCCTTGACGTTTCGTCCATCTCCAGAGCATGGAGGCATCCCCAAGACATCGGAAACCTTAGCAAGCATCTCTTCTTCCCCTTCTTCTCACATCAAGGGTTGTAAGTATGCTTTACTTTATGTTTTGGGATTGTTCTTCCCTCGCAATGGAGTAGATATCTTCTTCTAGAATTAGGAAGTATTTGTAATGTGATGGAGATGTAGAACTATGTAGATTCATCATATTTCTATTCAATGACTTGTTAATGTCTTGTTCATGATGAATTGTGTGTGTGACATATTTATATTACTTTGCACGCTTTGTTGATTGATGTGGAGGATTGTTAATCACGCAAAGGGGATGCCCTAGAGTGTATTGACCAAGGTGCCCTAGTGACAGGGGTAACTCTTTCCGGACGTCTAGGACGTTCCCTTAAAAGGAGAAACAATCCCTTAGGATTTGTTGCTCTCGTAGAAAGAGTGCTCTAGATCGTATACCCAAGGGGCCCTAGTGATAAGGGAAACTCGTTCACGGACGTCTAGGATATTCTCTTGAAAGGAGAGGCAATTCCTCCATAAGGAAGTAGGAAACCGTACCAAATCTTTACCTTTATCCTTATTGTTATCTACTAGACATGTATTCCTGTGATCTACCGAGGCGCCCTGGTGACAGGGGTTAATTGTTACAGGATTTCACATGAATCGTCTCTATTCGATACTTAGGGATATTGACCAATTTAACTTCCTATAAGAGCATGGGCGTAGAGGGTAGAAACTAAGCAATCTATGTAATATCTCCTAGTATTATAATGAAACCGAAATCCTAAAATACATCTCCCAAAGCTCATTCCCTCCAAGATCAATTCTCTCCTCTCTCTTCGTCTCAACCTTCTTTCCCTCTCTTTAATCACACTCATTAGTTCGTAAGCGTCAAAGCCAACTTTCGACCGTCTAGATAACTCACTTTGTGACATCTCTAGTGCTTAATCAACCATCCCTGTGGTTCGACAATCTTATATATTATCGACGACGAATCCGTGCACTTACGGAATCATAACAAGTTTTTGGCGCCGTTGCCGGGGACTATTCGCATTAACATTAATAGATTAGCAATTTAGTTAATCTAGACTTGTGAATAGTTCTTATTTTTCCATTTTCATAATTCAAAAAAAATATATTACAATTTGTTTACCATATACATAATAAAAAAAAACCTGCATTTTCTTTCTTGTCTTTAAATTCTACATTTATTTTTTTTCTTGCAATTTAGATTCTGCATTTTGTTTCTTATTTTTTTAGATATCTTGAGCACAAACATGTCAAGTAGGTCTTTCAGAGAATTTTTCACACCCATGAGTGTAAGACCCAGATCTCCCATTGATAAAGGTTATGATCCAGATGAGCAACTTGAGTTCCTTTGTGGAGGATGTGGTAGCACGTCTCATCCGTCAGCCATATGTCACCTCTTTCAAAAGGAAGATGGCCCTCCCATAGAACCAACTGATAATATTTGCACGGCTTGTGGCAGTTCATCCCATCCAGCTGTTTTATGTCACTTCTTCCAAAATACTACTAGCTCTTCCACAGAACTTCAGCATTTATTCCAACCTCAACATCAAGATACATATGAGCAAGTTTCTGATACTTATGACTATGACTGAGGAGATTATCAAATCCAGAACCTTCAACTCCAACTAATTCCTGAGCAACATGAGCAGTCACTATACCAACAGCAGAATCCTGACACGCATCAACATTACAATCAATTTTGGATGGACCATCAAAATTTAGACTACAACTGCATACAAAATGTTGAGCATATTTTCCAAGTAAATCAAAGTTCGTCAGAGTTTCAGGATGATTTTTCATTGGACATATCATATCTTTCACAACCAGATGAGTCGACTGACTGGGAAGACTTCCAAGACCCAAATTCTCATGCTCCTAGTCAGATGAAGACCATGACACAAGATTCTGAAGAACTAATGGTGCAATGAGGGATCCTAGTTCTACGGATATTACAACAAATATCTGATAATCTTGTTGATCCCTCTATTGATGTTAGTGGACTCTTTAATACTTTTGATGGTGATGTGGTGGACAAAAGTGTAGGGACGTGTACTATGGAGGAAACGCCCCAATAATCACCTACTTTGGTCACACAATCAATTGATGCTATGGAAGTTGTAAGAATGGAATTGGTTGATGATAAATGTGTAGGGACTTGTCCAATAGAAGCAAAGCCCCAAGAATCACCATTTTTTTAGGCGCCACCACTTGAGCCAGAGCTAGAGCCAATACAAGATTCAGAAGTCACATCCACATGTTTAGAACTTTCAGGTATCTCTCAACAAAGTAAGGTTAATATCTTTTGTGATCTTTTGAAAAATTTCATAGATGTACCAATAGTAGATTTTGATGGATGTTATTCAATTTGTGATACATACTCAGTTCATCTTAATAAGGTTCTAGTTTTATCTAATATAGCATGCTTGGGAGAGGTATGTTTTTCTTTTGGGTGTGCAGATTTTCATGGGGCCTATAATTGGAAGCTTGATTTGAACCGTCTTCGATCTCCTAAAAGAATTTCCAAGAAGACGAAGGTGGAGAGAGTGATTCTTCACTTTTTGATGAAAGCTCCCTCCATAATAAGAGCCCTTGGTAAGAGGGTGATGAAATATCTTACCCCTCCAAGAGCGAGATTTCAATGAATCTATTGAGGTGGTCGAGCTAATGACCTTAAACAAGTGCTTCTTGAGAGGCAACCCAAGTTCAATCTTGTTTTCATTCATGTTTTAAGTTCCTTTCTAGTTTCATTTCTTTCCTCATAATAAGCATGTATTCTCTACTTAATTTTTGTTGTCAATTTTATTTTATAGGACTCAAAGATTAGGAGGAGTGCAATTACATGATGGAGAAGTTAATGACATGGGCATTTGGCATGCATCATTTGATAACTTCTCTTACTTTTAATCTCCTCCACATAGTTTTCGTTTTCATTGGGACAATGAAAAGTTTAAGTCTGGGGGGATGCATTAGACGCATTTGGTTTAGTTTAGTTTTTGCTTATTTCTTTTGCATAATAAATTTTTCCTAGTTGCATCATTCATCACATCATGATTGTTTGTTCCTTAATGCAAAATACTTGCACGTTTCATCTAGATATTTATGTTGTGTGATTTGGTATGCTAGTATGTCTATTGATCTTTATTTTCCTATCCATAGTAGCATAAAGTGAGCATTGTTATTACTAGAAGAATTTGAATGTTGGCCTAGTTTTAGGATCTCTTCACATTATGCTTGACTTTGATGGTAGATATTTTTGAAAATAGTCATGATTCATAGAATCGGACTAGTACTCTTGCTTCTATGGTGACCTCTCAACTACATTTTGGTTACTGGATAAACTCAGATCATGTAATCTCATTTGGAAAAATCAATCCAAAAAAAAAATGAAAGTTTGTTCAAGTTTGATACTTTGCAAACATTAAAAACAAAAAAAAAATAAAAAAAAAATAAGGGATAAAAAATAGTTATCGTGAGTGGAAACTAGCAATTCACCCCTTTGAGACTGAGTTAGCTTACTAGGGAAATGAATGTTATGTTTCTCTTGATACTGAGTATTCCTTTGAGACCTTGTGTAGACGATGCATAGCATTTTTGAGAGGAGCGAACCTTGCGTGTGGCAGGTAAGTGTCTATCGCCGGAAGTATAAGGAACACGGTTAAATGAAAAATTAACTAGGCTTAGAGATTGACACTTGAGAAAGTTAAGCCACTTATCACACTAAGCACATAGAACTTCTACTTAGGCCACACTCAAATAATTTTTGTATCATGCTCATCAATAAAACTATATGATAGATTTATATTGATTCATTAGGGATTATTATATGTCATCTACACACATAAATTTAGATTACGGGTTTTGCTTGAGGACAAGTAAAGGTTCATGTCTGGGGGTGTGATGTGCATAGATCTTATGATCGTTTATGTATGTTTTAACACACATTCACTTGCTTTATGTGCATATATTCTTTGCATGATCGTCTCTTTTATCATATACTCATCATAAATACTCTTTTGTTTGGAGATCTGCTCTTTGTTTGATTTTGTGTTGACAGGGACAACTTTTGAAGCAAAAACAACGATTGTTGACGCACCGGAATGAGACAGAGAACACGGTCATGCAACCTCGCACGGTCGTGTGGCCAAATAGAGGAAGAACAGTGCATGATCGTGCAACTCTTGCACGGCCGTGCGACCAAACAGAGATGGATCCGTGCATGGTCGTGCAAACTTACACGGTCGTTCCCCCCATGACCAGCAGCCAAGTAATGCATGGTCGTGCAATCTTGCACGGTCGTGTCCTAGGAGCAGTGCCCCAGATCCACACGATCGTGCTAATTGGCACAACCGTGCAGCACGACCAAAGGCAAAAGAAGGCACGACCGTGCCATATCTACACGGTTGTACAGCACGGTCAGAGGCAAAATAAGGCACGGTCGTGCCATATCTGCACGGTCATGTAGCACGGCCAGAGGCAAAAGAAGGCACGGTTGTGCCATATCTGCATGGTCGTGCCGCAGCGCCCGTGCCCTAACTTATATAAGGGTCAAGAACCCTATTCTTAGGGACATCTTTGGTTCGGGACTTCGTCCCTCTCCTTGGGAAAGGGTTCTCCCCTTCAGAGGAAACCCTAGAGTCTCATCCACCACCATCCCTTGACGTTCCGTCCATCTTCAGAGTAAGGAGGCATCCCCAAGACATCGGAAACCTCAGCAAGCATCTCTTCTTCCCCTTCTTCTCACATCAAGGGTTGTAAGTATGCTTTACTTTATATTTTGGGTTGTTCTTCCCTTGCAATGGAGAAGATATCTTCTTCTAGGATTAGGAAGTATTTGTAATGTGATGGAGATGTAGAACTATGTAGATTCGTCATATTTCTATTCAATGACTTGTTAATGTCTTGTTCATGATGAATTGTGTGTGTGACATATTTATATTCCTTTGTACGATTTGTTGATTGATGTGGAGGATTGTTAATCACGCAAAGAGGATGCCCTAGAGTATATTGACCAAGGTGCCCTAGTGACAGGGGTAATCCTTTCTGGACGTCTAGGAAGCTCCCTTAAAAGGAGAAACAATCCCTTAGGATTTGCTGCTCTCATAGAAAGAGTGCTCTAGATCGTATACCTGAAGGGCCCTATTGACAAGGGAAACCCGTTCACGGATGTCTAGGATATTCTCTTGAAAGGAGAGGCAATTCCTTTATAAGGAAGTAGGAAATCATACCAAATCTTTACCTTTATCCTTATTGTTATCTACTAGACATGTATTCCTATGATCTACCGAGGTGCCCTCGTGACAGGGGTTAACCGTTACAGGATTTCACATGAATCGTCTCTATTCGATACTTAGGGATATTGACCAATTTAACTTCCTACAAGAGCATGGGCATAGAGGGTAGAAACTAAGCAATCTATGTAATATCTCCTAGTATTATAATGAACCCGAAATCCTAGAATCCATCTCCCAAAGCTTATTCCCTCCAAGATCAATTCTCTCTCTCTCCTCTCTCTTCGTCTCAACCTTCTTTCCCTCTCTTTAATCACACTCGTTAGTTCGTAAGTGTCAAAGCCAACTTTCGGCCATCTAGATAACTCACTTTGTGACATCTCTAGTGCTGAATCAACAATCCCTGTGGTTCGACAATCTTATATATTACTGACGATGAATCCGTGCACTTGCGGAATCGTAACATCAAATAAATGCCAAGTTGGGATTTTGACATTCTTTTAGGAGATAAGGGCAAAATTAGGTCTATTCTTTAAATTTAAAAATAATTAGGATTACTTCTCATCCGCCGCTTGGTTCTCCGATCGGGGGATCTTTTGGATAACCACTTGGAAGTTGCCCTTCAGCTTTTTGAAAACCTCTGCATAGAGCCTTAACCGCGAGCTACTTGTTTCAAAGGTCCCGGATAGTTGCTGAGCGACGATCTGGGAGTCCGAGTGGATGAGGACCCTATCTGCTCTCACGTGTCGAGCTGGTTGTAGGCCAACTATCAGTGCCTCATATTCTGTTTCGTTGTTAGTAGCTCGGTAATCTAGCAGGACGAACAGCTGCATCCGATCTTCCCAAGGTGAGATGAGGATTAAGCCAATCCCGCTGCCCTGTCGAGTGACGATCTGGGAGTCCGAGTGGATGAGGACCCTATCCGCTCCCACGTGCCGAGCTGGTTATAGGCGAACTATCAGTGCCTCATATTCTTCTTCGTTGTTAGTAGCTCGGTAATCCAGCAGGATGAACAGCTGCATCCGATCTTCCCGAGGTGAGATGAGGATTAAGTCAATCCCGCTGCCTTGTCGAGTGGACGAGCCATCCACATATATCTTCCATGTCGCTAGTGTTAGAGTGTATACTAAAAGCCTAGCTTTTGTATAAACATTTATTTAGAAATAAAGAATCACAATGGTCAAATATCTATATTTATTTTTTAAATGTAATTTGTTCAATTAATTTATATAGTAGACAACATGGTGTGTGGTGTCACACACAGAAGATCATGTTGTCGGTTCTTTATAAATTATAAACAGTTGCTTGTGACTAAGATGGAAAGGAACAAACCGTTGAACTAGTCGTAGTGTAATTAAGTATTAGTTTATCTTAACTAATAAATTACACTGATACACTCCAAGTGTATTGAGTAGGACCATTTTAGGTAAGTTCTTTTTGTACTGACTTTATAAAAGAACTAGACCTTAGTTATTATTGAAGTGTGTGCTCTTAATCCTAATATGATAACAAACACATATATTTAGTATTTATTTCTTTGACTTATCAATGGGTGAGATTTAACTCGATAAGTCAATAAGCCTGATAAGTTGGGAAATGATATTACTTATAGTGTGTGTTGTTGATTATAGAAGAATCTGTGTCCTAGTTATCTAGGTTGAGGATGTCCCCAAGAGGAGCTCATAAGGATTGTCATGTTAAACCCCGCAAGTGGACTTAGTCCGACATGACAATGAAGTTGAGTGGTACTACTCTTAAAGTTAGATATTAATTAAGTGAGTTGTCAGTAACTTACTTAATTAGTGGGCATTCGTTATCTTAAACACAGGAAGACTAACACACTCATGATAAGAATGAGCCTATAATGTAATTTGGGATTGGTGCGGTAGTGCGATAATAACTCTCTAGTAGAATGAGTTATTATCGATGAACTTGAGTTGTGTGTTCGGAGAAAACACGAGATACTTGAGCTCATCGGAAGGCCAAAACCAATTTCTCCTCTAGGTCCCTGTCGTAGCCTCATTAAAGTCTCAAGTTCATCTAAATATAAGCCCATCTTGGTGTCCAAGAAGGGGGTCGGCTCAATACTTGGTGACCAAGCAAGGGTCGGCCATATTATCCTCTTAAGGGTCGGCCCTTTGCTTGGTGCCCAAGCATGTAGGGGCCGGCCACAATAATTCAAACAAGGAGGGGTGTTTTTGAATTTTTAAAATCTTCTCTTTGTAGAAAAACTACAGGTTTTAAAAGAGAGGTTTTAAATTTAAAAACTTTCCTTATTTGAATTAGGCTGCATGTTTTAAAAGAAAGTTTAAAAGTTTTAAAACTTTCCTTTTTTAACCATCCTCATGGTTTAGGAAAAAAGGAAGAGAAGTTTTAAAAATTTAAATTTTCTATCACCATGTTAAAAAAGAAAATTTTATAAGAGAAGTTTTAAATTTTAAAAAATAGTTTTAATTTTTAAAACTTTCATTTTTTAACTCCTACTTTAGGAAATTGAAAGAGAGCTTGTAAAATTTTATAAGAGGATTTCTTCTTGTAAAATTTTACAATATATATATATATATATATATATATTTCTTTCCTTATAGGGGCCGACCAATAGGATTAAATCATCATCCAATCAAATATATGATTGGTGATTGATTCAATCAAGAGGAAAGAAAAGGAAAAATTAAAAGGGAAAAGGAAAAACATGAGGAAGATTTTAATTTTTTGTAAAAAGTTTTTCCTTATTTGTCTTGGGCAAGTATTATAAAAGAAGGGGAGGAGAGGCTTCATGAATTAATGAATTCTTTTTCTCTCTTCTCTCTAGTCTCCTCCTTAGGGCCGGCCCCTAGCTCTTTGTCATGCTAGGGTCAGCCACATATTGCTTGTGGTTCCTTTAAGTGACCGGATACAAGAAGGAGGAGAAGGAGAAGAAGAAGAAGAAGGAGGAGGAGGAGGCATCTAATTCTAGTCTCTTGCTTGTGCTCTCTCATGATGGTCGGATCTCTCCCCTTCCCTTTCCCTTGCTCTCTTTGATTCCTAAATTAGTGGTGGTGGCCGGATTTTAAAGGAGGAAGAAGAAAGCTCTTTGGGTGGCGTTCATCTTGGAGGATCGTCGCTCACACGACGTCCAAGGCGAGGCGAGGAATACGGCAGAAGATCTCGAGGTCATTAACATACAAAGAGAAGATATAACTAGTAATTTTCTTCCGCATTATACTAGTTATTTTTCTTTGTAAGAATTCCAAACACAAGAGGCATTAGATCTAGTTTTTCGAATTTATTTTTCGAGTTTGTGTTATTTATTTTTCGAATTTAGGATTTGATTGTTCCTTTTGGTTAACCTAGAGTTATTTAGGAAATTAAATATTAGCTTTCCTTAAAAGGCTTTGTCTAGGCGGTGGTGGTTGCTCTCATATCCAAGAAGGTCATGTGCCTCGCCATGCAGTCCTGGAAATCAATTTTGGAAATTAATATTTAATGAAATTAATAACATAGGTGGATTTGAATCAATAGTGTTAATTTCTGCTTGCGATTCAAATCTAAACCATTAAGAACAGATAAGTTAAATTTGGAATCAATGATGTTAAGTTCCGTCTACGATTCCTAATTTAACTTCTAAAGAACACAATAGGTTATTTAAGGAAAGGTTCGACACTTGTACAAAATTTTTGTACAGTGGAACCGGTACGTTTTCTTAGGACTAACCAACAATTGGTATCAGAGCTAGGGTTTGCCTCTATGTGTTTAGAATTCAAATAGGCTATGCACATGTCATACATAATTTAGGCAGGATAATAGTAGGATGTACTTACTTTTTGGTTGCAGGCTCCAACTATTATAGCTTATAGATGTTGTGTGTGATTGGACTTTTGGCCATGTCAAGGGCATTATTGTGTGTGTGCATGATTGTATGTAACTAATACAACAAGAGCTGTATTAGCCCTGGGATTTTAGAATTTTATTTTCGATCTAGATTTCATGTACATTCCCTCGTGGAATATAGGATCGACACATGTAAAATTCTATCTTTGTCGTGGATCGGATGCTTGCGAGGCGTGGTACTTTTGAAGCACTAGAAGCGCAGCGGAATAAGAAGTAAGATGGATGCGACGTCTCGACCCGATGGCGGTGGCTAAAGATGGCAGCAGCTAGGGTTGGAGCATATTGAAGGCAGTGATGGAAAATGCCATAATAGTTGGAAAATTAATTTCCAAATTTATTGCTTTTATTTACTGTGATGTTTATGTGCATGTGATGTATGCTAGCATAGGTTAAAATCCTCATTTTTAAATAATTAAGTGGGAGAGGGATTTTAATAAATTCCACGGTCTCCATTACTGGTTTGTAAGTAATGCAACAAGCTTGCGTGTTGGCTCTGAGTGCCTCCCTCCACAACGGATGGGTTTGTTGCGGATCATTAGATCAAACTTCCTTTATGAATGGTTTTAGGAAATTATTTAGGAGTGTGTGATCTTCTCCAACTGAAGGGGCATAATCCTATTTAATGGACTAAGTATCAAGTAATGGTATACACTTAGACGCATTCAATAATATCCTCCCCAACAGAGTCACTGCTATTGTTTTGCGGGACCAAAGCAATACCAACTATTAATTTGTCATAAAGTTAGGTAAAACCCCCTCTTACAAATGTTTGAATTTGTATACGTCCACACTAACGTGACATACAAAATTCACGGTGTTTGAGGTAATTTTATTTGTCATAAAGTTAGGTTGACAATATAAAATGGGGAATACCTCCTCTTATAAACAATTGAATTTGTATACGTCCACACTAATGAGGCATACAAAATTCATGGTGTTTGAGGTAATTCAAGGTTGACAAGATAATTAATGGGTAAGACCCTCTTCTTACGAATGTTGAATTTGTATACGTCCACACTAACGTGACATGCATAATTCCCGGTGTTTGAGGTGTTGGTGAATTTAAATAATATTGTTTGAGGAATCAATGTTATTCTAAATTCAAAGTTTTGACCAAATATTTGATCAAAGACAGACCAACTATTAATTTTATTCGTCATAAAGTAAGGTTGACGAGATAATAAAATTAATGGATAAAATCTCCTCTTTGATTTTGTATACGTCCACACTATCGTGACATACAAAATTCACAAGGATTTTAAGGAGTTGGTCTTGACCAAATATTTTTGTGATTCTTAGGATTTCAAATGTTAGTCAATCCCCTAGTTGTTATACTATAGAAAAGACTTAGTAGTCTCATTTATAATGATTGGAAATAGGACTTGGACATTAAGGTAGACTGTCTTCTTAGAACTAAGAACAATATAGATGTATTTAATTCATTAGTTGTTGAAATATATTTAGTGGTGTTATCTACCAATACCTAGAGTGTAGATACAGATGCCACTAATCATGTCTACAATTCATTGTAGGGTTCCAGGAAAACCGACAACTATATGAAAAGGAAAACACCGTCTATATGGGCACTACTGCAAAAGTAGCAGCTGTTGCAATGGGAGATGTTTATCCTCTGATAGGAATAAAATATGGATTTTCAGAAATTATCTTTACGTACTAAGTTTAGAAAGAACCTGATTTCGGTTTCTAAACTATTAAAGAATAGATATTCTGTCTATTTTGATAACATATTTGTTATCAAGAAAAATAGGAAAGTTATCTGTTCTGGTACGTTGGTTGACAATTTATAATCCAATAACTCCCACGATGCAATAAATGGAAATTAATAACACATTTTCTAACTTTAATAAGAGAAAGTAACATTCGAAAATGAACCAATCATATTTTTGGCATCTAAGGCTAGGTTATATTAACTTGAGTAGGATTCAACCAATGAACTCTTGGGTTCATTGGTAGTGGAAATCTTTCCAACCTGCGAGTCTTACTTGGAAGGAAAAATAACCAAGAAGCTTTTAAGTCTAAGGGGTATGGAGCCAAAGATATGTTGGAATTGATTCATTCTGATTTGTGTAGACCTTTGACTATCCAGGCAAGAGGTTGTTTCGAATATTTTCATCTCTTTTATATACGATTATTCGAGATAAGGATACATTTACTTGACACACCACAAGTCTAAGTGTTTTGATTAGTTCAAAGAGTACTAGGCTGATGTGGAGTAACGTCAAAGTAAAAGTATCAAGACACTATGGTGAAATCGTAGTAACGAGTACCTCTTAGGAGAGTTTAGGAGTCACTTATCAGAAGTCGGGATTTAATCCCAACTAACTGCACCTGGTACACCCCAACAGAATGGTGTAGTAGAAAGAAGGTATAAGGCTCTTATGGAATAATTAGATTGATGATGAGTTATTCAGAAAATTATCAAATTCGTTTTAAGGATATACACTAGAAACGGAAGTGAACATAGTACCTTTTAAGTCAGAAATCTCTACTCCCATAGAATTGCAGAATGGGCGTAAGCCTAGTCTGAAACATATTCGGATTTGGATGGTCTACCACATGAGAGACACTGATAAGTTAGACATGAGTTCACTTGTTTGTGAGTTATCCTAGAAAAATGAAAAGAGGTTTATAGTCCTTTAAATCGGAAGGTCATTGTTGGCACCAATGCCCAATTTTAGAAAAGGACTATACTATGAACCACAAGCCCATGAATAAAAATTGTTCTTAAGGAAATTAAAGGACACGTCTAATCTAGTACCAACTATACAAGATGAAATATCACAAGAAATTGCAACACGTATCACAAATGATACACAATTGCAGAAAGTGCCTCGTTGTAGTGGGAGGGTTGTTAGGCAACCTAAAAGATTCATGTTTTGAGAGAGTCTTTCGACTTGATCCCTGGTAGACATGAACCTGATCTCCGAACATATGACGAAGCACTCCAAGATAAAGATGAAGCATCTTTGCAAAGAGCAATGAATACAGAATTAGAATATATGTATTCTAATAAAGTCTGGGAGCTTGTAGAACCACCAAATGGTGTAAAAGTCATTGGGTAAAAATAAGTCTACAATAGAAAAAGAGGGATAGACAGGAAGGTGAAAACTTTCAAAGCAAGGTTTGTTGAAAAAGGAAACTTTTTCACCGGTAGCCATACTTAAGTCTATCCGGATTCTTTTATCTATTACTTCTCATATGAACTATGAGATTTATCAAGTGGATGTCAAGACAACTTTTCTTAATGGAAGTCTTGAAGAAAACATCCATATACAGCAACCAGAAGGGTTCATTTCAAAGAGCAAAGAGCATCTTGTATGTAAGTTCAATCAGTCTATGGACTGAAGTAAAGCTTCAAGGTCTTGGAACATCCGGTTTAATAAAGTAATCCAGACCTATGAATTTATTTTATAATCGAATGAGTCTTGTGTATACAAGAAGTGTGATGAAAACGTGGTGGTATTTCTTGTACTATACGTAGATAACATTTTTGGTAGTTGGAAACAATATCAAAGTGTTGTCAGAAGTAAGGGTATGGTTGTCCAAACAATTCAATATGAAGGACTTGGGAGACTGCATATATTCTTGGGATCAAAGGGATCGCAAGAAAAGAATATTTTACTTATCCCAAGCTTTATATATCGAAACAATCCTTCCTCGTTTTAAGCATGCAAAACTCCAAGAAAGGTTTCTTACCTTTTCAGCATGGAGTAGCTTTATCTAAAGAGATGTCTCCGAAGACATCAAAGGAGATAGAGGAAATGTTCCTTATGCTTTGGCTGTCGGAAGCCTAATGTATTCTATGCACGAGATCAGAAATCTGTTTTGCCAAGGGCATAGTTAGCAGATATCAAAGTAACCCTGGACAAGGACATTGGACTGCGGTAAAGCATATATTGAAGTACCTTAGAGACACTTGAGATTATATGCTAGCTTACAAGGCAGATAATTTGGTCCCTGTGGGTTGCACGGATTTTGACTTCCAATCGGATAGGGATAATAGTAAGTCAACCTCGGGGTTTAGTGTTTACTTTAGGAGGTGAAGTCATAACTATGGAAGAGTGATAAGCAAAGGTGCTTTTTCGGACTCCACCATAGAAGCTAAGTAAGTGGCAGCCTCTGAGGCAGTCATAGAAGCTGTATGGCTCAGATACTTCATGATGGACTTAGACATGTTTTCTGGTTTGCCCAAAAATTATTACAATTTATTGTAATAATAGTGGTGCAGTAGCAAACTCGAAGAAACCATAAGTCCATAAGGCAAGTAAACACAATAGAGCGCAAGTACCACCCGATATGAGAAATCGTATAAACGAGGAGAAGTTGTTGCCACCTAGATTGCATCAAGTGATAATTTGGAAGATCTTTTTACTAAGGTCCTTAAGGAAAGAGCTTTTGATGGGCATGTTGAAGGGTTGGGAATCAGATGTATGGCAACATTTATGGCAGCATAGTCTTTTAGTATAAGTGGGAGATTGTTAGAGTGTATACTAAAAGCCTAGCTTTTGTATAAACATTTATTTAGAAATAAAGAATCACAATGGTCAAATATCTACATTTATTTGTTAAATGTATTTTATTCAATTAATTTATATAGTAGACAACATGGTGTGTGGTGTCACACACAGAAGATCATGTTATCGGTTCTTTATACATTATAAACAATTGCTCGCGACTAAGATGGAAAGGAACAAACCGTTGAAGTAGTCGTAGTGTAATTAAGTATTAGTTTATCTTAACTAATAAATTACACTAATACACTCCAAGTGTATTGAGTAGGATCATTTTAGGTAAGTTCTTTTTGTACTGACTTTATAAAAGAACTATACCTTAGTTATTATGGAAGTGTGTGCTCTTAATCCTAATATGATAACAAACACATATATTTAGTATTTATTTCTTTGACTTATCAATGGGTGAGATTTAACTTGATAAGTCAATAAGCCCGATAAGTTGGGAAATGATATTACTTATAGTGTGTGTTGTTGATTATAGAAGGAATCTGTGTCCTAGTTATCTAGGTTGAGAATGCCCCCAAGAGGAGCTCATAAGGATTGTCATGTTAAACCCTGCAGGTGGACTTAGTCCGACATGATAATGAAGTTGAGTGGTACTACTCTTGGAGCTAGATATTAATTGAGTTGTCAGTAACTTACTTAATTAGTAGATATTCGTTATCTTAAACATAGGGAGACTAACACACTCATGATAAGAATGAGCCCATAATGTAATTTGGGATTGGTGTGGTAGTGTGATAATAACTCTCTAGTGGAATGAGTTATTATCGATGAACTTGAGTTGTGTGTTCGGGGCGAACACGGGATACTTGAGCTCATCGGAAGGCCAAAACCAATTTCTCCTCTAGGTCCCTGTCATAGCCTCATTAAAGTCTCAAGCCCATCCAAATATAAGCTCATCTTGGTGTCCAAGAAGGGGGTCGGCTCAATGCTTGGTGACCAAGCAAGGGCTGGCCATATTGTCCTCTTAAGGGGCCGGCCCTTTGCTTGGTGCACAAGCATGTAGGAGGGGTGTTTTTGAATTTTTAAAATCTTCTCTTTGTAGAAAAACTACAAATTTTAAAAGAGAGATTTTAAATTTAAAAACTTTCCTTATTTGAATTAGGCTGCATGTTTTAAAAGAAAGTTTAGAAGTTTTAAAACTTTTCTTTTTTAACCATCCTCATGGTTTAGGAAAAAAGGAAGAGAAGTTTTAAAAATTTAAATTTTCTATCACCATGTTAAAAAAGGAAATTTTATAAGAGAAGTTTTAAATTTTAAAACATGGTTTTAATTTTTAAAATTTTCCTTTTTTAACTCCTACTTTAGGAAATTGAAAGAGAGCTTGTAAAATTTTATAACAGGATTTCTTCTTATAAAATTTTACAATATATATATATATATATATATATATATATATATATCCTTCCTTAAAGGGGCCGACCACCCTTGCTTGGTGCCCAAGCAAGGGGTCGGCCAATATGATTAAATCATCATCCAATCAAATATATGATTGGTGATTGATTCAATCAAGAGGAAAGAAAAGGAAAAATTAAAAGGAAAAAGGAAAAACATGAGGAAGATTTTAATTTATTGTAAAAAGTTTTTCCTTATTTGCCTTGGGCAAGTATTATAAAAGAAGGGGAGGAGAGACTTCATGAATTAGTGAATTCTTTTTCTCTCTTCTCTCTAGTCTCCTCCTTAGGGTCAGCCCCTAGCTCTTTGTCATGCTAGGGTCGACCACATATTGCTTGTGGTTCCTTTAAGTGGCCGGATACAAGAAGGAGGAGAAGGAGAAGAAGAAGAAGGAGGAGGAGGAGGAGGCATCTAATTCTAGTCTCTTGCTTGTACTCTCTCATGATGGTAGGATCTCTCCCCTTCCCTTTCCCTTGCTCTCTTTGATTCCTAAATTGGTGGTGGTGGCCGGATTTTAGAGGAGGAAGAAGAAAGCTCTTTGGGTGGCGTTCATCTTGGAGGATCGTCGCCCACACGACGTCCAAGGTGAGGCGAGTAATACGACAGAAGATCTCGAGGTTATTAACATACAAAGAGAAGATATAACTAGTAATTTTCTTCCGCATCATACTAGTTATTTTTCTTTGTAAGAATTCCAAACACAAGAGGCATTAGATCTAGTTTTTCGAATTTATTTTTCGAGTTTGTGTTTTCTTTGTTTTTCGAATTTGTGATTCGATTGTTCTTTTTGGTTAACCTAGAGTTATTTAAGGAAATTAAATATTAGCTTTCCTTAAAAGGCTTTGTCTAGGCGGTGGTGGTTGCTCCCATATCCAAGAAAGTCATGTGTCTCGCCATGCAGTCCTGGAAGCCAATTTTAGAAATTAATATTTAATGGAATTGATAACATATGTGGATTTGAATCAATAGTGTTAAGTTCCGCTTGTGATTCAAATCTAAACCATTAAGAACAGATAAGTTAAATTTGGAATCAATAATGTTAAGTTCCGTCTGTGATTCCTAATTTAACTTCTAAAGAACACAATAGGTTATTTAAGGAAAGGTACGTCACTTGTACAAAATTATTGTACAGTGGAATCGGTACGTTTTCTTAGGACTAACCAACAGCTGGTGGTTTGCTACTCTGGACTTCTATAACAAAATCCGCCAGGGCCTGAGCCTTAATTTCCGTACGAGATTGATACTGGATGTCGTATCCACTAAGCTTTGTCGTCCATTTGATCAGTCGGCCGAACACTTCGAGATTGAGAAGAACTCTCCCCAGTGCGCTGTTAGTCAGCACTATTATTGAGTGTGCTAGGAAGTACGGGCGAAGCCTCCGAGAGGCGAGTACTAGTGCATAGGCCAATTTTTCGAGACCGGTGTAGCGAGATTCAGCGTCCTTCAATATATGACTTAGAAAATATGCAGGTTGTTGATCTTGGCCGCTCTGCCTAACTAAAGCTGATCCAATGTCATGTTCGTTAGATGATAAATATATCCAAACCGGCTCACCCGCGACTAGCTTAGCTAAAACAGGCAGTGATCTAAGATATGCCTTTAGCTCCTCCAGTGTTCTGTCGCATTCAGCATCCCATTGGAACTTTGTGGCTCAACGTAGTATCTTGAAAAATGGCAAGCTCTGATCGGAAGACTTGGATATAAACTGGGACAATGTCGTGATTCGACAGGTCAACCTCTGAGCTTCCTTTAAGTTCCAAGGCGGAGGCATGTTATGTAGGGACCTTTGTGCCCGCTAGAGGGTGGGGGTTAATAGCGGCTCGTCACGCTTGCATCGGTTTGCTTTGTCTTGATAATGTGCAGCGGAATACAAAGACACAAACACTCACAACGCTAACAACTAGGATTTACTTGGTATCCACCTCAAGATGAGGTGACTAATCCAAGGATCCACACACAACATGCTATCTCCACTATAAAACACTCCTTCTCGGTCATAGCCGGAGGCGGAGAAGCCTCTTACAAACTCACACACAACACAAACACAAATACAAGAAGAAACCCTAGGAATACAAATGAATACCCTTTCTTCTTGCTACTTGTTGTTGCCTCTTGAACCTTGAAGATGCTCCTCAAGTGCCTTCAAGAACTGGCATGAATGTTGGAGAAATTGCCGGGAGAATTGTTGTAAGCTCACAGGAGAAGAACACAAAGTTCTACAGAGAAAACGCTCCGCCAAAGCTTTAAACAGTGCTCCTAATCGATCCAATCCATCCCCAATCGATTGCCATGTCAGCACCGCTCCATCGCAACAGTCCATCACCTGCATCCTGCCCAACGGTCGAATCCCAGTCTATCGACCGATCGATTGGGAACATCTGAATCGATCGGTGGATCGATTCAGAAAGTTTCTGTGTTCTCGCGATCGCGCGAGAACTCCCCTGCCCAATCGATCGGCTGATCGATCGGCATCTCCCAATCGATCGCTCGATCGATTGGGAAGGCCTCTGTGCTCACGAATTATTGCCTCAATTGATCGACCAATCGATTGAGTCATTCCTTCCTTCGCAACACACTCCAATCGATCCACTGATCGATTGGACCCTGGTTCAATCGATCGCCCAATCGATTGACCAGCCTGAACTTGACTCAAACTCAAGTCCAAAATCTCCAACCCAACTCCTAGTAAATCGTGACCTGTTGGTTCTCCATGCCTAGCATTTGGCCACACCCGACCAACCTTGAACTAGCCTTCTAGCCTACTCCATCAGCCTTGCATCCCTCGGATATCTCCCCATCCTTCACACCTTGCCTTCAAAAGCTTCCTTCGGCCTCATCCTAGTTGTCGAGTTCTCCTTGCCAAGTCACACTAGGACTTACCTTGCCAAGACCACATGCTTGGACTTACAACCTTTGTCAAGATCACACTTGGACTTTTCAATTGCCTGGCTCCTCACCAGGACTTTCTCCTTTGCCAAGATCACACTTGGACTTTCCAATTGCCTGGCTCGTCACCAGGACTTTCTCCTTTGCCAAGATCACACTTGGACTTTCCAATTGTCTGACTCCTCACAAGGACTTTCCAATTGCCTGGCTCCTCACCAGGACTTTCTCCTGCCTAGCTCCTCACTAGGACTTTTCCTTGCCTAGCTCCTCACTAGGACTTTACCACTACCTAACTTCCAGTTAGGACTTCCAGACGCCTAACCTCTAGTTAGGACTCACCCAATCAAGTCTCCTGTCATCCCTGACCCACTTGACTTGTCTTCTTATCAACCTGGTCAACCCTTTGACCATCTCCATAACCGGATGATTTCTCCAGCAATCTCCTTATATTGTCAAACATCAAAACTCAAATTCCGACTTAAGCTTGACTCAACTCAATCTTAGTCAAACTGGTCAAAGTTAACCAAAGGAAATTGCCCCAACAATCCCCCCTTTTTGATGTTTTGACAATAACTCTAAGTTAGGCTAAATCCCATAGTCTTAACATCTTCTTTATACCAAGGCTAAATCTCATAGCCTTAACATCTTCTTTACACCAAGGTTAAATCTCATAGCCTTAACCTCTTCTTTATCACAAGGCTAAATCCCATAGCCTTACCTCTTCTTTACACCAAGGCTAAATCCCATAGCCTTAACCTCTTCTTTACTTCAAGGCTAAATCTCATAGCCTTAACCTCTTCTTTACTCCAAGGCTAAATCCCATAGCCTTAACCACTATGATAAAGCATGAATGAAGGTTTCCTTCATTCTCTCCCTTTCCTAGAGGGCAAACCCCCCCCCCCCCCTGCTTGAGATAAAGGCCTAACTTAACATCCAATTCTCCCCCTTTGTCATACATCAAAACTAGAAAATAAACTCTTCTCCATAAGAGTTAACTCTTCGTTGTTTACAACCTCACATGTTGTTAACAACTTTACAATGAAGATCTCATATTCTTCATTGCCGTCAAAGCTCCCCCCTTGAGCTCTACTTCACTTCACAATGCTCATCCTAGAGCATGCATCAACTTCCCAATAAAACTCCCATTCATTGTATTCAATGCTTCCCCTTGAGCAGTAATCTTCTTCTCAATGCTCATCCAAGAGCATGTCTCACTCTACCAATGAAGGTCTGATCCCCTTCATTAATCCAATGCTCTCCCTTGAGCAGTAATCTTCTTCACAATGCTTATCCGAGAGCATTTATCATCCTAGCAATGAAGATAACCAATCTTCCATTGCTCTCCAATACTCGACCCTGAGTATTAATTCATCACGAAGGGTTAACCCCCTTCCAAGGTCTTTGAAAAGATTTTTATGTTTTCAAAGAGTAACTCCCCCTAAAAACATTGTCAAACTTCTATCATTGCACCAACAATGACTTGGGGTTCCTAAATAATTAGAAAAACCAAAACTCGAAGTTTTGGGGTTCAAAATTCAATAATGAAACTAAACCTCAACCTAAACTTCACCTAAGTCGACATTAACCAAACCATACTTATTTTCATCATGAAAACTCCCCCTAAGTGTATACAAATGTATTCCAAAGGGTTAGGAATGGTTAATGACCCTTGAAAATTAAAACTTGAAGTTTTAAGGTTCCAAAATTCAGAATTGAAGCTAAACCTTATCCTAAACTTCACTTTGGTTTCTCTTAACCAATCCATACTTGTTTTTATCATGAAAAACTTCCCCTAAATGTATACAAATGTATTCCAAGGGGTTTGGAGTGGTTAATGGGACTCGAAGTGACTTGAAGTGCTGAAATCAGGCTTTTCAAGTCAAAATCAGACTTCCCAATCGATTGAAGTTGGGACTCAATCGATTGAAGTCACTTCAATCGATCCATTGACTGATTCCGCAAGCTACTGCTCGTAGAAATTCCCTCTGAATCGATCGGCTGATCGATCCAGACTGGGTCAATCGATCGGCTGATCGATTCACTACCCTTCTATTCGCGGGAATTGGCTTCCCAATCGATCGACTGATCGATTGATCCAAATCCAATTGATCGGCTGATCGATTGGGTTTCTGATTTCTCTGAAATCTAATTTCAACGAAATTCAGAAACTCCCCAAAAATTATACAAAAATCTAAAAATCATGAAAACTCATGTAGACATTATTTAGGGTATACTTTATCAAGGAAAAATAGTTTTCTATGAAAATACTTCCTATTTTCAAAGATTAACACAAATTTGAAAACCCGTGAAAACTTCAATATTTTCTCCTAGTTTGTGTCTAACTTTCTAATGATGATTACTATCAAAAGATAGTCTTCACCAAAGTTTTCCAAAAATATTTTAAAATGATTTTCAAAACTAATATCCAACCATGTTCTTTGAGCTCAATGCACATGACTTGTACATTAGCTTTCCCAATGATTGGAAAACACATAACTATGTGTTTTTATGAACCTAAAACTCAACAAGATGCACTAAATCAACATTTTGAGTTTTGTTCACCATCCTAACATCTCACCTGTATCTAACGTGTATTAAAACACATATAAGTCACCTTATAGTTCTTGTGAGATGTATAATTGGTTTTACCCTAAACTAAGGGATCATGCATATCTATCTAGGCATTATAAGACTTATGATCATTCACCTAGAATGTCATTTGGTATAATCCCACTAATTGGGATATTTACCATTCATAATAAGTGCCTTTTGTCCTTAATTACAAGTAAATTGACATAATGCATGATGATTAATGACATACATCAACATAAGTAATTTTCAAAAGAAAAACATGCTATAGCTACATGATGTATGTATGACATGACATGGTATTTTTGTGTTTTTCATAATAAAATGAATGCAACACATGATGTCATGATATATAATATGCAATCAATCATGGCATTTTAGCATAAATAAAATATACTTAGATAATCTATCTAAGTATCCTTAAACCTTAGCTAAAATATTAAAATTAAGCCTAGATTGCTTATCTCTTGAAGAAATGCCTAAAACCTTAAAATTAAGCCTAGATTGCTTATCTCTTGAAGAAATGTCAAAACCCAACTTGGCATTTCTTTTACCCCTTTTTATTTGTGCCAATTGAAATTAAGAATTCAATGCTCAAATATTTGTTTGGCACATATTACTCTCTTCAAGGATCAAACATTTAGATTGAGACTTAATTTTACTCTTAATCCCTTAAGAACATACTAATATCTCAACTAGACATTTCTTATCCTTTCTCCAAGTGTGTCAACTTACCTTTGATGTGATTCCTCAAGGTTTGGTACAACTTACTCTTCCAAAGAGTAATTAATTTGATTAAGGTTTACATTTTTTCCCTTAACCCCTCAATAGAATACCAAATTTCCAACTTGGTATTTCTTTTTGCATTTGTGTCATTTTAAATTAAACAAATTCCTCAAGGTATGACACATTTTACTCTTTCAAAGAGTAAATGAAATCAAATTAAGGCTTAGATTCACCTTTAACCTTCTAAGAAAATGTCAAAACCCCAACTTGACATTTCTTATCCTTTTCTAAATGTGTCAATTTAAATTAAGTTCAAATCCTCAAAGTTTGACACATTCTACTCTTCCAAAGAGTAAACATCTTACATTAGGACCTAGATTTTCCTTTAATTACCCTAAGAAAATACCAAAAGCCCAATTTGGTATTTCTTATGTTTTCCCAATTGTGCCAAGTTAAATTTGATTCAACCCCAATTTGGCACGTTTTGCTCTTCTCAAAGAGTAACACTTAATCCTTCTCATTTTCAAAGGTTAGTAAAACCTTGAAAATGCTCTCCAAGTGCCAACTTCATTAAGGTTGGGTTGACTACCCTTCCGATTAGAGTTGACACTCTCTAAGCCCATCTAGGGTGTAGAGAATATGCTCCTAGGAACCCAATACCTATTGGTGCTCCTTGGATGCTCTAGGTACTCGCTAGGGATAACTTCCCTAGATACCTTCTTAAGGACATTTCTAGGCTTCTTAGAAGCCTTGGTCACTTCTATTAGGTCACTCCTAGGGATACCTCCCCTTGTAACCTTCTTTGTGACTTTATTTGGTCTTTTTGGAGCCTTAGTCACCTTGGTCTTGACAAAAGTACTCTTAGGGATGACTTTTCTAGTATTTTTGGCTTGACCACTAGACCTAAGTTTCGTTTCATAGCTATATGAGACCCTATGATAGGAAGTCACATCCTTCTTGACTTTAGGTTTGTATCCCAAACCTCTATAGCCATTGGATGCCTCTTGTCTAGACTTTCCTAGGTTAAGCTCATTTTGACCCTTAAGAATATTTTCCATTCTTACTAGGGTCCTTTCTAAGTTATCAAGTCTTGACCTCAAGACTTGGTTCTCACTCCATAAATCCCTAGATTTTAGTTTTTCATTGAATTCTTGAGTATTTCTAATTTTAGGCATATATCTATAATCCTTAGAGTTATCGCCTAAGTTACTATCTACCTTCCTAAACTTAGGTGTGGTAATTCTAGCATGAGGAGGAATGTATTTTCCCTTAATGCTATCATGCTTCCTACTCTCATGATAATTTGCATTAGGATGGTAAAAGTTATTTCTAGCATGCTTTTTATCATGTGTCAAAGGAATAGATTCATTAAATGATACCTTGGTTTTTTACCTTAGAAGCTCCCCCTAGACTTGTGCTTCCTCCTTTGACCTTAACCGACTTCTTTCCCTTTGGACATTAACTTCGATAATGTCCATTTTGATTACACAAGAAACACACAATGTGTTCATTGCTCTTCTTTGTTGTGAGGATTGTCTCCTTTGGCTTCTCCTTGCCTTTGAGTACTACTTGGCTCTTCTTCTTGGTCAACTTGGGGCACTTGTTCTTGTAGTGCTCATGCTCCCTACACTCAAAGCAAATGATATGATTTTTATTATTTACAATTGAAGTTTCTATACCTTTGCTTGTAGGGATGATGCTTGATTCTCCATTTGATGTAGCTTGAATTGTGGAGGTTGCATCATCTTCTTCTTCTTCTTCTCTTGAGAGTGTGGGTACTTCCACTTCTTCAACTCTTGAGGATGTGGATGCTTCCACCTCTTCCTCTCTTGAAGATGTAGAGGATCTCTCATCTTCTTCCTTCTCCTCCTCTTCCTTCTTCTCCTCGAATGTTGACCTTGTGACAACATTGGATTGGTCCTTCTCTTCTTAGACCAATGAGACCTTCTCCTTGGGCTCCTCCACTCCTTGGGGTTGTGTAGGGTTCTCATGATAGGTAATGATCTTTTTCCAAAGATCACATGCACTAGTGTATTCACCTACACTTAAAAGGATATTAAAAGGTAATAAATTTAACAAAATTTTTGTTACCTCCTTATCGACCTCCGCTTGTTCCTTTTGTTCCTCGGTCCAATGTCGAGGTCGGAGGCATTTACCCTTCTTATCCGTTGGAGCTTCAAATGGGTCCTCCAAGACCATCCATTGGTTCCAATCCATTTGGAACCAAGTCTCCAATCGATTCCTCCAAAAATTGAAGTCCTCTTTGTCGTATGGAGGTGGAATCCGGATATCCCATCCGAGTGGTCCTTCGGACTCCATCTTCTTCTTCCTCTAGCTTCTTGCTCTCTTGGCGGTTAGTCCATAGAAGAGCTACCTCGCTCTGATACCAATTGTAGGGACCTTTGTGCCCGCTAGAGGGGGGGTGAATAGCAGCTCGTCGCGCTTGCGTCAGTTTGCTTCGTCTTGATAATGTGCAGCGGAATATAAAGACACAAACACTCAACGCTAACAACTAGGATTTACTTGGTATCCACCTCAAGATGAGGTGACTAATCCAAGGATCCACACACGACATGCTATCTCCACTATGAAACACTCCTTCTCGGTCGCAGCCGGAGGCGGAGAAGCCTCTTACAAACTCACACACAACACAAACACAAATGCAAGAAGAAACCCTAGGAATACAAATGAATACCCTTTCTTCTTGCTATTTCTTGTTGCCTCTTGAACCTTGAAGATGCTCCTCAAGTGCCTTCAAGAACTAGCGTGAGTGTTGGAGAAATTGCCGTGAGAATCGTTGTAAGCTCGCAGGAGAAGAACACAAAGTTCTGCAGAGAAAACGCTCCGCTAAGGCTTTAAACAGTGCTCCCAATCGATCCAATCCATCCCCAATTGATTGCCACGTCAGCACCGCTCCATCGCAGCCATCCATCACCTGCATCCTGCCCAACGGTTGAATCCCAGTCGATTGACCGATCAATTGGGAACATCTGAATCGATCGGTGGATCGATTCAGAAGCTTTCTGTGTTCTCGCGATCGCGCGAGAACTCCCCTACCCAATCGATCGGTTGGTCGATCGACAACTCCCAATTAATTGCCTGATCGATTGGGAAAGCCTTTGTGCTCGCGAATTATGATCCCAATCGATCGACCAATCGATTGGGTCATTCCTTCCTTCGCAGCACACTCCAATCGATCCACTGATCGATTGGACACTGGTTCAATCGATCGCCCGATCGATTGACCAGCCTGAACTTGACTCAAACTCAAGTCCAAAATCTCCAACCCAACTCCTGGTCAACCCTGACCTGTTGGGTCTCCATGCCTAGAATTTGGCCACACCCAACCAACCTCGAACTAGTCTTCTAGCCTCCTCCATCAGCCTTGCACCCCTCAGATATCTCCCCATCCTTCACGCCTTGCCTTCAAGAGCTTCTTTCGGCCTCATCCTAGTTGTCGAGTTCTCCTTGCCAAGTCACACTAGGACTTACCTTGTCAAGACCACATGCTTGGACTTACAACCTTTGCCAAGATCACACTTGGACTTTCCAATTGGCTGGCTCCTCACCAGGACTTTCTCCTTTGCCAAGATCACACTTGTACTTTCCAATTGCCTGGCTCCTCACCAGGACTTTCCAATTGCCTAGCTCCTCACCTGGACTTTCTCCTGCCTAGCTCCTCACTAAAAGTTTTCCCTTCCTAGCTCCTCACTAGGACTTTACCACTACCTAACTTCCAGTTAGGACTTTCAGACGCCTAACCTCCAGTTAGAACTTACCCAGTCAAGTCTCCTGTCATCCCTAACCCACTTGACTTGTCTTCTTATCAACCTAGTCAACCCTTTGACCATCTCCATAACCAGATGATTGCTCCAGCAATCTCCTTATATTGTCAATCTTCTTATATTGTCAAATATCAAAACTCAAATCCCGACTCAAGCTTGACTCAACTCAAGCTTAGTCAAACTGGTCAAACTTGACAAAAGGAAATTGCCCCAACATGTTATACAAAGCGTGGACCTTACTGGGGTTGGGTTCGATGCCTCGCTCGGTGACAATGTAGCTTAGGAAGCGACCACTCTTTGCGCTGAACAGACACTTGCTCGAGTTTAACTTTATCCCGTATGCTCTTAACGTCCAACAGGTTTCGTCGATATCTGCATATAGATCAGTCGATTGGAGGGATTTGATGAGTATATCATCGACATATACCTCCATGTTATGACCGATCTGCCATCGGAACACTTTGTTCATTAGCCTTTGGTAAGTGGCTCCAACGTTCTTCAGTCTGATTGGCATGACGTTGTAGCAGTATGACCCATGCGTCGTGATGAAGCTGACCTTTTCTTGGTCTTCTCGGGCGAGCAACACTTGATGATATCCTTGATATGTGTCGAGCATGCAGATCAGCTCGCAGCTCACAGTCCGCCGTCGAGTCCACCGGTTGATCTATCCTGGGCAGCGGATAGAAATCTTTTAGGCATGCCTTGTTTAAGTCGTGGAAGTCAATGCAGACCCGTCATTTGTTGCTCGTCTTGGAGACTAGCACCACATTAGCAAGCCAGCTCGGGAGTTGGACTTCCTTGATGTGGTCGACCTCCAACAGCTTTTATATCTCCGTCCGGATGATTACGTCCTGCTCGGCATTGAAATCCATTTTCCTTTACGTGATCGGTCGAGCATCCGATCGGACGTGCAACTCGTGTTGGGCCATGCTCGGGGAGATGTCAGGCAGTTCATGTGTCAACCATGCGAACACATCATGATTTTTCTTGAGGCAGAGGATCAATTCCACCTTCTGCTTCTCCTCTAGGTCGACAGCCACGAAAGTCGTGGCTTCCGACCGGTTGGGGTGGATATATACCTCCTCCTTTTCCTCATATATCAAGGTAGGAGGCTTCTTGGTAATAGCGTTTACCTCTAGCAGTGAAGCTTTCTGTGCTACTTTGGCCTCGGTCTTGACCATCTCCACATAACATCGCCGAGCGGCTAGTTGATCGCCTTTAACCTTACCCACCTGGTCATCTACTGGGAACTTTATCTTCTGCAGTAAGTGGATACTACCGTACGAAACTCGTTGAGGGCTGGTCGACCCAAAATGATGTTCTTGGCTGACGGTACGTCCACCACTATGAAGTTGGTGGTCCGGGTCCTCTTCAACGGCTCTTCTCCCAATGAGATGGCCAGTTTTACTTCGTCGATCAGCAAGACTTCATTGCCTATGAACCCATAGAGCGGGGTTTTCATGGGCATCAGTTCACCGCGATCGATCTCTAGCTGATCGAACGCCTTCTTAAAAATGATGTTCACTGAACTCCCCGTGTCCACGAAAGTTCAATGAATGGTGTAATTGGCTATCACCGCTCGGATGATCAAGGCATCGTCGTGAGGGATTTCGACCCCCTCTAGATCGCTGGGGCCGAAACTGATCTGGGGCCCTTCGGCCTTCTCCTTGCTGTTAGAGTGTATACTAAAAGTCTAGCTTTTTGTAAATATTTATTTTGAAATAAAGAATCACATTGGTCAAATGTCTACATTTATATGCTAAGTATAGTTGTTCAATTAATTTATATTGTAGATAACATGGTGTGTGGTGTCACACACAGAAGATCATGTTATCAATTCCTTATAGATTATAAATAGTAGCTCACGGCTAAGATGGATAGGAACAAACCATTGGAATAAGTTGTAGTGTAATTTGGTATTAGTTTATCTTGACTATAAAATTACACTAGTACACTCTGAGTGTATTGAGCAGGACCATTTAAGGTAGTTTCTTTTTATACTGACTGCATAAAAGAACAAAACCTTTGTTATTATGGAAGTGTGTGCTCTTAATCCTGATATAATAACAAGCGCATATATTTAGTATTTATTTCTTTAATTTATCAGTGGGTGAGATTTAGTTTGATAAATCAAGAGGCCCGATAAGTTGGAAAATAATATTATTTATAGTGTGTGTTGTTGATTATAGAAGGAAACTGTGTCCTAGCAATTTAGGTTGATGATGTCCCCAAGAGGAACTTATAAGGATTGTCATGTAAACCCTACAGGTGGACTTAGTTTGACATGACAATAAGGTTGAGTGGTATTACTCTTGGAGTTAGATATTAATTGAGTGAGTTGTCAGTAGCTCATTTAATTAGTGGACATTCGATATCTTAAACACAGGGAGATTAACACACTCATGATAAGAAGGAGCTCATATAGTAATATGGGATTGGTGCAGTAGTTCAATAATAACTCTTTAGTGGTATGAGTTATTATTGATGAACTCAAGTTTGGTGTTCGGGGCGAACACGGGAAGCTCAAGTTCATCGGTGACCAAAATCAATTCCTCTTCTCGGTCCCTGTCGTAGCCTCTTATTTATAAAGTTTTATATCCACCCAAATCCAACTTCTTACCCACCTTAAGGTGGTCGGCCAAGCCAAGCTTGGAGCCTAAGCTAGGGTCGGCCAAACCAAGGCTAGATGGGTTCAAGTGGTGGCCGACCCTAGCTTGGAGCCCAAGTAGGGTGGTCGACCACATTAGATTAAAAGGAGTTTTATTTTTTAAAATCTTTCCTTATGTGAAAGTCATGATTTTAAAAGAAAGTTTAAAATTTAAAATCTTTCCTTTTATAGCTTTCTACAAAAGATTAAGAGAAAGATTTGATATCTTTCCTTATTTGTAGTTGAAAAGGAAGATTTTAATTTTAGAGAAAACTTTCCTTTTTTTTAACCGTCCACATATTTTAAAAGAGATTTTAATTTATAAAAGTTTCCTTTTATAACCAACAATGAAGGGAATTTTAAAAGAGAAATTTTTATTTTAAAAATTTTCGGAAACAAATAAGGAAGTTTTAATTTTGTGTTTAAAACTTTCTTTGTTTGGAGCTCAATGAGGTGGCCGGCCATAGAAAGAATAAAAGGAAATTTTTAATTAAAATTTTCTTTTATTGGCAAGGAAAATAAGAAAGTTTTAATTATGTCTAAAACTTTCCTTATTTGTCATGACCAAGGATTATAAAAGAGAGAGAGGGGTTGCCCCATGAGATAACACATCTATTATTCCTCTCCTCTCTTTTCCTTGATAGTGGTCGACCCTCTTCTCTTGCTCATCCTCTTCTCTTCTTCCTTGGAGGTCGGCGACATCACATCTCTTTAAGCTTTTGGTGGTCGGATCTTGCTTTAGGAAGAAGGAGAGAAAGGAGGCTTTGTTTCCTAGCATCCCTTGGAGCTTGGTGGTGGTGGCCGAAACTTGGAAGGAAGAAGAAGGCTTGGGTGGATTCTCATCTCGGTAGATCGTCACCCACACGCCGCCCGAGATAAGAAAAGGAATACGATAGGAGATTGTGAGGTCTATAAGCTACAAAAGGTATAACTAGTTTTGTTTCCGCATCATAACTAGTTCATTTTTTGTATGGATTTTAAAATATCAAACACAAGAGGCTAACGATTCTAGGTTTCAGATTTATGATTCGATTTTGTGTTTCTTTTGTTTTTAGATCTTGTGAGTCGATTGTTCTTAATGGTTAAACCTTGGGTTACTGTAAGGAGATTAAATATTGAATTTCATTGAAAGGCTTTGTCTAGGAAGTGGTGGATGATCCCATACCCAAGAAGGCCTAGTGTCTCGCCATGTTTAACCTGGAAGTCGATCTCTGAAATAAATATTTAATCAAATTTGTAACATGGGTGGATTTGGATTAATAATGTTAAGCATCATTTGTGATCCAAGTCTAAACCTCTAAGAACAGATAAGTTGAATTTGGAATCAATAATGTTAAGTTTTGTTTGCGATTCCAAATTTAATTTCTAAAGAACATAATAGGTTGTTAAGAAAGGTTCGGGACTTGTACAAAATTTTTGTTCAAGGAAATCGGTATGATATTCCGAGTAGCAACCAACACTTGCTGCATCCGATACCATGGATCTCCAACCACCGGGCGTAAGATTTCCTAGCCCGGTTGGAGTCTCCTCCAGTCGGGCCTCTGGCAATCATGCCTATCTCTGCCCGGGAAGTGTTGTTTCTGTTCTCCTCTTCCCGGGCGAACGACCAATTCTACTCGGACGGGATTCTAGAGGGATCGATTTCCTCCCTCCACTGATGGTGATGGCGCTCGGACTCCCTTCTCTATTCTCGTCGCTTGATCGAGCGGCGACGATCCCTTCGATCGGGAGATGGAGAGCGACGGTGATATCCCCTGGGGGTCGGTCGGTTGATGATCGACGTTAGTCCTCGGTAGTCCCGCGTGTTGTGCGTTGCTGATTAGTGGAACGAATAGAACATAGGAGTCCATACCTTGCCCTTCGACGCCTTGGGCCAGTCGGATGCCACATGCTATGCGGCGTGCGCCCTGACCTCTTGGTGTAGTCGTACTCCTTCAGCTCTCGATCCCTTGGGTGGCAGATGGTTGCTGGGTCGACGATCGATCAACGTTGGATGCTCGATTGGCACCTCCTTTCTTCTGGCCGCCTGGGCCTCTTCCACATTGATGTACTCGTTGGTCTTTTTCAGCACGTGGTCGAAGTCTCGGGGCGGCTTCCTAATGAGTGACCAAAAGAAGTCCCCTTCAATGAGCCCCTGAGTAAAGGCATTCATCATGGTCTCAGACGAGACCGAGGGGATATCCATGGTCACCTGGTTGAAGCACTGAATGTACACCCGGAGTGCTTCCTTGGGCCCTTGCTTCAGGGCGAAGAGGCTGACGCTTGTCTTCTGGTAGCATCGGCTGTTGGTGAAGTGGTGCTGGAAGGAGGCTCGAAAATCTTTGAAACTTCATATCGAGCCGTCCGGCAGCCTTCTGAAACACCAATGTGCTGATCCGGAGAGAGTCGTGAGAAAGACTCTGCACTTTACTCCGTCCGTGTACTGGTGCAACGTAGCCTCATTGTCGAACCCATCCAAATAATCATCTGGGTCGGCCGTCCCGTTGTACGTCTCGATCGCCAACGGGGTGTAGTGTCGAGGCAGAGGGTCTTGTAAGATCTCCTCTGAGAACTACCTGTTGATCCATTCGGGGGATGCGGCGCTTTGGGGCTCTTTTCCTTTCTGCGCGTCTCAAATGGGCACCTCATCAAAAGATAATCCCCGCTCCTGATGCGCCTGGGCTATCTCCGTGGGGGTTTGGAATAGAGCCCAATGGAAGGGGATTGGCGCGGGCGACACTTCCCCTTGGGTGTCGGTCAGCCTTCTATTCTTCCCCCATACGGAGAGTTGCTCCGCTCGGTCTTCTTGCCCCGCTTGTCGATCGACCGCCGAGGTTGCTGGTTGCGGTGCTGGCCGATCGGCTATCGCTTGCTGTTATTGTTATTCCATCATTTTTGTTGCTCGTACTTGCACAAGCATCTCCAACTCCTCTTGCGTGAGCGTCACGGTGGTTAGCTATCCAGCGTCTTTCATTTCCTCGTCTCAGATTCAGGTGACGTTCCCACAGACGGCGCCAAATATGATTCTGCCCGAAAGTCGGGGAAGTGGATGCTGGGGACGTGGCGCTCCTGCTGACCTCCGAGGGACTCCGCGCATGCTTGCAACACAAGCAGCGACAGTGCCGAGCCAGGGAAGGGATCCTCGGCGATGGCCCTTCGACACTCAAGTCAGCCTCCGCTGAAGCAAGAAGCAACGAAAATGATAGCGCAACTATAGAGATCACGATAAAAGCATACCTCCGTATATAGCGTGTGTGCATGCTTCTTAAAGCGAGTGCACTATCCCAAACCTTCCATGAATAGTCATGTCAGTAAAGTGTCCCTGACACAGTACCTTAACGAGCTGAGCATATCTCTGAAGTGACAGTGGAAGCTTTCACCGTACAATCTTCTGCCTGACCATGCCGCATGTCAGCAGCACTAACTCCCAAAAGGATGTTGAAGGATATCCCTTGGTGTATGTTGCTCAGCCGAACGGGATGGCCGCTCGGTTGAGGATTCCCTGTCCCAATGTCGTTTGTTGCGAGGCCGAGCGGGGTGGCCGCTCAACTGAGGATTCCTTGTCCCAGTGTCATTTGTTACGAGGCTGAGTGGGGTGGCCGCTCGGCTGGAGTCTCCGTTTTCTGGCTGATGAATCTACTACTTGGTCGAGTGGGGTAGCAGCTCAGCTGATTCCTCCACTGTTTGGTTGCTGCATGTCTAGACCAAAAGGGATAGCCGCTCGACCATGACTTTACTCTGCTGATATGGTAATTGATGTAAGGTCGAGCGGGGTAGCCACTCGGCTTGCTTCTGCAGACACTTGGCGTTCATTTATGTCTTAGCTCAGCTGGTGGCCGAGCTAGTGATGATGTCGGATCGAGCCTTTCATATCTCGGTCAGGCGAACCACTTGCCCGCTCGGCCTGTGATAGGGGCGTTGACCGTCTTGACTTTGACCTCCATTGTGGCGAAGACCTTTCCCAAGGTGGGCCCCTCCTTATCACCGCATCAATGGTCAAAGGTTGACCAGATGAGTCAAGTAGGTCGACCAGATGAGTCAAGTAGGTCAAGATTGATTAGATACTTGACTGGGAAGTCCTAACTAGGGGTTAGGCAAGGGCAAGTCCAACGGAAAGGTTGGAAGAAAAAGAAAAATCCAAGTGGGTCAGTGTTGACCGGATACTTGGTGTGAAAAGTCCTTGTGAGTGAAGCCAGACATATTGGAAAGTCCTGGTGAGTGAAGCCAGGCAGCTGGAAAGTCCTAGTGAGTGAAGTCAGACAGTTGAAAAGTCCTGGTGAGTGAAGTCAGACAGTTGAAAATTTTGGTGAGTGAAGCCATGCAGTTAGAAAGTCCTAGTGAGTGAAGCTAGATAGTGAGAAAAGTCCTAGTGAGTAAAGGCAGGTGAAAAGTCCTAGTGAGTAAACCTAAGTAGAGGAAAATTCTGGCTAGTGAAGTCAAGTGGTGAAAAGTTCTAGTGAGTGAATCTAGGCAAAGGGAAATCCTGGTGAGTGAAATCGAGTGGCGAAAAACCCTAGTGAGTGAAGCCAGACATGTAGAAATACCAGGTGGATCAAGGCTGACCTGACATCTGGTGTTTGGAAGTTGAAGTGGGTCATAGAGGGCCTAACACTTGGCATGAAACAGTAGGTCCAAGTGGGTCAAGGTTGACCAGACACTTGGTACGAGGAGGAAAGTCCAAGTGGGTCAAGGTTGACCAGACACTTAACATGAGGAGGAAAGTCCAAGTGGGTCAAAAGATTGACTGAACACTTGGTGACAAAGTCCCAATAGGTCACGGTTGACTGGATGTTGGGATTGAAAATCTTAGACTTGAGTTAAGCAAGTTTAGGCTGGTCAATCAATCAGGTGATCGATTAAGCCAGAGCCTAGTCAATCAGTGGATCGATTGGGCAATGTTTTTGACTCAAGGAGCTCAATCGATCAAGTGATGGATTGAGAGGAAATCATGTGAGCATAGAAGGCTTTCAAATCTCTCAACTGATCGATTGGGCTACTCCAATTGATCGATCGATTGGGCTACTCCAATGGATCAATCGATCGATTGGAGCTAGTGTTCTCGTGATATCGCGAGACAGCTAATTGATTGGTCAATCGATTCCGGGGGCTTCTGCGAGAGCACAGAAGCCTTCTGGATTGATCAATTGATCGATACATCTACCCCAATTGATCATCCCATCAATTGGGATATGATTGTTGCGTAGCTTGTGAGCTTTGGACAGCTGGGATCACCTGGATCTGATGTGGCAATCAATTTGGGAGTAAGCATAATCAATTGGATGCTCCAAATTGTGGAGTATAAAGGTGACAGTGAGGTTCAAACGTAACAATGCTTACATGATTCTTCTCTGCTACTGTTCTCCAGACTTTAAGTTTTGAAGACAAGTGCTATTGCACTTTCCAACTAGTCTAGAGGCTTCTTCAAGCTACATGAGATTAAACAAGAGAGGTTCTTCATTATATTTTTGTACATTTATTTCTTGTTTTGAGTTGTGAGCTTGAATGAGGTTTCTCCACCTCCAGATTATTCCGAGAAGGAGTATTTTTGATAGTGGAGAGTGTGCTCATGTATGGATCCTTAGATTAGTCACCTCATATTGAGGTGGATGCCAAGTAAATCCTTTGTGTTAGCATTGGAGGACTTTGCTTCGAGTTTTTTGCTGTAAATCATCTTCAACAAAGTGAGACGAACTATAACTCTAGCTCTCCGAGTGTTCTAGAATCCCTGACATGCGACTGCAATACTTATAACAAGGGTGATAATATATTCTGCATTTAATCAGTTCACTATCTTCATTCTAAAAGATCATTCAATTATTTATACAACAATCAATTTTTCCACAAACAAACCTAAACCCCTAACCAATTTCTTGGTACTGTAGAAGATATCAATCATTGTGTTATTATCAGGGAACAACTTTAACATCAATTGGCAAATATCATCATAACATTATTCTCAGAAATGATGTTCTGCCTTGATGTTCAATAGCTTTGGAGTAGCTAATAGTTGTGAATGACCAAAAGGAATGTCTTCCCACACTTCTTTTTCACCAGCCTTTAACATGCCATATATGTAAGTACCCCGTGGTAGTTTTCATGTGGTCAACCAAGTTAATTTAGGTCCTGTGTGTATTTGATCCTTATGTCTAAGTGTGCAGGAGCTTAGAAACACAAGAAGTCGAGCGAAAAACACAGCTAGCGAGAAGAATGACAGGGGAAAAGAGTCGACGGGCTCGATGCATCCGACGGACAACATGTTGTGCAAGAGTACACCAGTGGATGAGAAGGACGTGTGTGACATTCGAGGGACAAGAAGTCGGGGAGGAAGCCTTCTCGAGGAGAAGGCTAGAAGATGGGTCCGAGTGAGCCCAATTCCGGATGAACGAAATCACCAAGGCGATTGGAGCAGCGGAAGAGCCAAAGGGGGAGCTGTGGAGTTGCTGGAGGTGCCCTCAATGTGGCTAGAGCCACCTCCGTGCCTTTCTATGGGGTTGAAGGCGCCTTTAACCACCCATGGAAGGCACCTTCAACCCTTTGAAGGGGCCTTAGACTGGGTAAAATGAAACCGTTGGCGAAGATAAAACTTTATCTTCGCTTGCCTCGCTGGAGGTGCCTTCCACATTATTGGAGGCACCTTCCAACCTCAGATAAGATTTTTCAGGGGATATAAAAAGACCCTTGGCTAGGAAATAATCAATCTTCTCTAGTATTTATTTCCTAGCAACTGTCTGAGCATTCAATGAGTGTAAGAGACTTCTCCGCCTTCATCAAATTAGACTTTTAGTGCTTTTCATTTGCCTTGGATTATAATCACCTAGGTTGTAACCAAGTAAATTTCTTTGCCTCTTCTTCCTTTTAGTTGTTAGTTTAATATACTCGTGCTACTAACTAGAGCTGAAAGAACAAGAAAGGTTCATTTTATTTTTAATAGGCAATTTACCCCCCTCTTGTCGGCCCCGCTGCACCAACAATTGGTATCAGAGCAAGGTTATTTCAGAAGGACTAACCGCTGACTGAAGCACAAGAAATAGCCAGTGCAATCATCTACCCACTAGTGTTCGAGGGGGAGTTCGCGTTTTGGAGACATCGAATGGAGGTATATTTTAAAATCGATTTTGATATTTTACTAACAATCAAGTATGGTTTTGATATGCCAAAAAGTGAAGAAGGAAAAAACCTTGAGGGGCATCGATGGACTAAAAAGCAATGCAACAATTTCATGGCAAATGACAGGGCTGAGTTCCACCTTCTGAGCGTTCTGCCTGCCTAGGATCTCAATAAAATTAGTAAATACAATAGCGCAAAAGAACTTTGGGAAAAGTTCTTGAAGCTCTATGAAAAACAAGAAAAAGCCGAATCCAACTCCTCGATAGACACCGAGTCGTCGTCAGAAGAATCCGAGACAAAGGAAATTATCGGAACAGCTCTCATAGCCGAATATCTACCTGAAGACAAAGAAAGTTCATCCGAGATGAACATCGATGTAGGGGGAGAGACTTTTGAAGAAAGCATTGATGAAGGGGAGTATTGGATAACAAAATAATGGTAAGTAAGGTACATTTTCGATCCCCTGAAAAACTATTTAAGTTGATCAAAATGCTTTCAAAAAGTATGGTTAATTTAGAAAAAAAATGCAAAGTTAAACTTGACTTTAGCAAATACATGCAGACTAGAAGATTTTGATAATTTCAAATTAGAAAACTAAAAGTTTAAAACACAAATAGATAAATTGAAAAATAACTATGCATATTCGAATATTCCGCGAAATTTCAAACATTATCTAAGGCTTAATTGGTATTTTAGAAACCATAAGGGTCAAATTATAAAAGTAGAAAGACAGTTAATTTCTAAGAAATTTTTGATAAACCCAGTGGGAAGAAATCTATATTGAGTTCCAAAATCATGTTTAAATTAATTCTTTTTGCATACTGTACTTTGAATTGATTTAATTTTTGTTACTTTCTTAGAATTATCAAATAAATTATTTTACATAATATCTATTAGAAATTAATTAGAATTTGATTTTTTTTAAGAAAAAGAATTTCATCACTTATTTGTAAGAAAAAATTTCATATTTCTCTAACCGTTAAATTATTTTTATAAATATTTTAACAAAAATTATAGTTGTTAATTTAAAAATAATTCTCAAAGTAATTTTTTACAAATTTTATTTTTATGTGAACACTTATCATGTTATCAATCAATTAGAAAATTTTTGAATTTTTTTTACCATTGTATTATTTTGATATTTTAAAAAAATCATATTTTTAATATTAAAACTTTTCTTTTTTTTTGAAAAATTTCTATTACATCTTCAGTAAATTTCTCATGATTTTTTTTTGCCTAGAAAGTATTTTTAAACATTTTTTTCAAAAATTTTAAACTTTTACTGATTAAATCAATTCTATAATTTCATAAAAAAAAATTCACCACTTTGGATATTTCTGCTTCACTATTGAAAAAAAATTAAAAAAATTTTAAACAATTAAATATAATTCTAAATTATTGTTTTTTCAAAATAGAAGATTAGTTAGTAGGGATAGAATATTTTTAAAAAGTATATCTAGAACATGTTAGCATACTGATAATTCTTGTTAAGGACCCTTAGAAAAATATTTCGAATTTTCTAACAGTTTTCTTTTTCTCAAATTTTATTTTAATATGATCAAAGGGGGAGAAGTAAGTACAAGTTAAGGAGGAGTAAGAATTTTTGCTAATTTATGAATTTTATTGCTTAATTCATTACAATATTTGATTCTAATTGCAACTTCTTTACATAAGTTATATTATTATATTTTTAACCTCAACTTGAAGTTGGGTTAATGCACATCAAAAAGGTAAAGATTATAAGTACCCCGTGATAGTTTTGATATGGTCAACTAAGTTAAGTTAGGTCATGTGTGTGTTTGATCTTTGTGTCTAAGTGTGCAGGAGCTTAGGAACACAAGAAGTCATGTGGAAGACGTAGCTAGATAGAAGGATGGCATGGGAAAAGAGTCGATGGGCTAGGTGCATCCGAGGGACAAGATGCTGTGGAAAAGTACACCGGTGGACGAGAAGGACATGCACGACATTCGAGGGAGAGAAGCCAGGGAGGAAGCCTTCTCGAGAAGAAAGCAAGAAGATGGGTTCGGGTGAGCCCAATTCTAGATGGACAAAATCACCTAGGCGATCGAAGCAGCGGAAGAACCAAAGGGGGAGTTGCAGAGCTGCTAGAGGCACCCTCAATATGGATGGAGGCGCATCTGCACCTTTCTGTAGGAAAGCACCTTCAATAGGGTTGAAGGCGCCTTCAACCACTCATGGAAGGCACCTTCAACCCTTTGAAGGCGCCTTAGATCGGGCAAAATACAACTGTTGGTGAAGATAAAACCTTATCTTCACTTGCCTCGATGGATGCGCCTTCCACCTTGTTGGAAGTGTCTTCCAACCTCGGATAAGATTTTTCAGGGATTATAAAAATACTCCTAGACCTAGAAAATAATCAATATTCTCTAGTATTCATTTCCTAGCAACTGTCTGAGCATTCAACGAGTGTAAGAGGCTTCTCCACCTTTATCGAAGGAGACTTTTAGTGCTTTTCATTTGTCTTGAATTAATAACCACCTAGGTTGTAACCAAATAAATTTCTTTTCCTATTCTTCCTTTTAGTTGTTAGTTTAATATACTTGTGCTACTAACTAGAGTTGAAAGAACGAGAAATGTTCACTTTATTTTTGACAGGCAATTCACCCCTCTTTTGCCGGTTCCACTGCACCAACAATATAGTTTCTGAACTTCAGGTGTTCATTTATATTTGAATGTTCAACTGCATTTATCGTATCATAAATCATTGATTGCATTCTATTGGTTGGCGCTACTCGAAATTCTGTTCTGTTTTCCCTGTACAAAAATTTGTACAAGCACTGAACTTTTCCTAGCAACCCATGTGCTTTACAGAAGTTAAACTTGGATTGCAAATGAAACTTAACATTATTAATCCAAGTTCAACCCATGTGTTCATCAAGAGTTAAATCATATTACAGAAGTTGATTAAATATCTATTTCAAGGATTGGCTTCCAAGTCGTTGGCGAGGCACTCAACCTTCTTGGGTATGGGATCATCCACCACTTTCTAGTCAAAGTCTTTCAAAGAAATTGAATATTTAAACTCCTTACAGTAAATCCTAGGTTAAACTACAGAGACCTCAATCAAAGCACAAGATCGCTATCATCTTGTGTTGGTATTTCAGGATCTATACAAAAGAAAAATAAACTAGTACACAGTGGAAAAATTAACTAGTTATACCTTTCTTTGCAGCTTAAAGACCTCTTGATCTTCTGCTGTATTCCTCTCCTTCTCTTGGACGTCGTGTGGGCGACGATCTACCAAGATGCAAAGACCACCCTGTTGGAATGTATACTGAAAGCCTAAGCTTTGTAAACATTTATTATGAATAAAGAATCACATTTGGTCTAATTGTCTACATTTGTTTGTAGTTGTTCATTTAATTTATATTGTAGATAACATAGTATGTGGTGTCACATGCAGAAGATGATGTTATCAGTACCTTATAAATTATAAACAGTAGCTCACGACCAAAATGGAAAAGGAACAAACCATTAGAAGGTCGTAGTGTAATTAGGTATTAGTTTATCTTGACTATATAATTACACTAGTACACTCAGAGTGTATTGAGTAGGACCATTTGAGGTCGTTTCTTTTATACTGACTTTATAAAGGAACAAAGACCTCAGTTATTATGGAAGTGTGTGCTTTTAATCCTAATATAATAACAAGCACATATATTTGATATTTATTTCTTTAATTTATCAATGGGTGAGATTTAGTTCGTTGAATCAATAAACCCGATAAGTTGGGAAATGGTATTACTTATAGTGTGTGTTGTTGATTATAGAAGGAAACTGTGTCCTAGAGATACTAGGTTGATAATGTCCTCAAGAGGAGCTCATAAAGATTGTCATGTTAAACCCTGCAGGTGGATTTAGTCCGACATGACAATAAGGTTGAGTGGTACTACTCTTGGACTTAGATATTAATTAAATGAGTTGTCAGTAACTCACTTAATTAGTGGACATTCGATATCTTAAACACAGGGAGACTAACACACTCATAATAAGAAGGAGCCCAAAAATGTAATTTGGGATTGGTGCGGTAGTTCAATGATAGTTCTCTAGTAGAATGAATTATCATTGATAAAATTAAGTTGTGTGTTCGGGGCGAACACGGGATGCTTAATTTTATCGGGAGACCAAAACCAATTCCTCCTCTCGGTCCCTATCGTAGCCTCTTATTTATAGAGTTCTATACCCACCTATACCCACCTTCTATACCCACCCAATAGGGGCCGGCCAAGCTAGCTTGGGAACCAAGCTAGGGCCGGCCTAGGTATATTATTGGGTGGCCGGCCCTAGCTTGAACCCAAGCTAGTGGGGGCCGGCCAAATTAAATTAAAAAGGGATTTTAATTTTAATTTTTATTATAATGTGGAAGATATAATTTAAAGAGAATTAGAATTAAAATATCTCTCTTGTAAAAGATTTACAAAAGATTAAAGAAAGAGATTAGATCTCTTTCCTTATTTGTAGATTGGAGAGATGTTTTATTTTCTCTTTAAAATTATTCACATGATTAATAAAATTAAAATTATAGATATTTCCTTTTATTAACCATGAAGAGATTTTAAAGAGAAATTTTATTTTTTAAAATTTCCGGAAACAAATTAGGAAGTTTTAATTGTTGATTAAAACTTGTCCTCTTTTGTTTTCCAATGATGTGGCCGACCACTTGAAATTGATTTGGGAAATTTTATTTTATTTCTCTCAATTAAATCAAGTCAAGGAAATTAAGGAAAATTTATTGTAATTAAATTTCCTAATTTGCCTAGGCCAAGGAATATAAAAGAAGGGTGAGGGTGCCTTCATGGGACAACCCTTATTGTTTTCTCCTCTTTTCCTTGGTGTGGCGGCCATTACCCTCTCCCTCTCTTCCTCTTGTGGTGGCCGAATACTTCATCTCTCTTGGAGTTCTTGTGGTGGCCGGATACTACTTGGAGAAGAAGAAGAAGAAGGAGAGAAAGTTAGCATCTCTTGGAGCTTGGTTAGTATTTTGATTTTCTTCTTTGGTAAAGTTCTTCCTTTGTGGCCGAACCTTGCTTGGAGGAGAAGAAGGTGGTTGGTGGTTTCTCATCTTGGTAGATCGTTGCCCACACAACGTCCGAGGTTAGAAGAGGAATACGGTAGAAGATCAAGAGGTTTTTCTACAAGGTATAATTAGTAATTTTTATTTCCGCATCATGCTAGTTATTTATGGAAATAATACCAAATACAAGAGGCTTATGATCTAGTATTTCGAATATGTTTTTTGATGTTGTGTTCTTTTGTTTTCTTTCTTTTCCTTGTGATTTGATTGTTCTCTTTGGTTAACCTAAAGTTATTTTAGGAAATTAAATATTAGCTTTCTATTAAAGGTTTTGTCTAGTCGGTGGTGGTTGCTCCCATATCCAAGAAGGTCATGTGCCTCGCCACGTCAGTACTGGGAACCTTTTATGGAAATTAGTATTTAATGGAATTAATAACTTAAGGAGACTTGGGTCGAACGTGTTAAGTTCCGCAGGAGATCCAAGTTAAAACCTAAAAGAACAAATAGATTAAGTTTTGGATCAAACGTGTTAAGTTCCGCAGGCGATCCAAAATTTAATTTAAAAGAACACATGGTAGCTAGGAAAAAGGTTCAGACCTTTGTACAAAATTTTTGTACAGTGGAACCTCTAGGTTTTCCGAGTAGCAACCAACACACCCAAGTCCTTCTTTCTTCCAAAACTTTCGACCACCAAGGGATCAAAGCTAGGAACACCACCTCTTGTTCTTCTTTCTTCCTTGCAACCCGCCAGCCACAAGATGGTTGAAGCCTCTTGATGTCGCCGACCTTAGGTGAGAAAGCAAGGGGAGAATAAGAATATGAGGGGGTCAGCCACAATAAGAATAGAAGAGGAATAGAAATTGTGTAGATGATTGATTCGTCTAAGGTACCATCTATCCTCTTTTATAATCCTTGGTAATGGCTAAAAAGGAAAGATTTTAACAACAATTAAAATCTCTCTTTTAAATTTCCTATTGTGGATGACTACAAAAGGAAAGTTTTAAAATTAAAAATCTCCTTTTTAAACATTGTAGATGGCTACAAAAAGGAAATATTTTTAAAATTAAAATATTTCTTTTAAATCATGATTACAAAAAAGGAAAGTTTTAACAAAAATAAAATCTCTCTTTTAAACCATTGTAGATGGCTACAAAAGGAAAGATTTTTTAAATTTAAAATTCTCTTTTAAAACCATGTGGATGGCTTCAAAAAAGGAAATTTTTTAAAATTTAAAATCTCTTTTTTTTAAACATTGTAGATGGTTAAAAAAGAAAGATTTAAAAAATTAAAAATCTACTTTTAAACCCATCTTGACCCGCCCTTTGCTTGGGCACCAAGCAAGGGGTGGCCGACCCCTTGCTTGGGCACCAAGCAAGGATGTGGCCGGCTATAACGATGACTTGGGTGGATGCGAGGCTTTATATATAGAAGCTACAACAGGGACCTAGAGGAGGAATTGGTTTTGGCCTCCTGATGAGCTTGAGCTTCCTGTGTTCGACGCGAACACCCAACTCAAGTTCAACAATAATAACTCATACCACTAAAGAGTTATTATCGAACTACCACACCAATCTCATATTACATTATGGGCTCCTTCTTATCATGAGTGCGTTAATCTCCCTGTGTTTAAGATATCGAATGTCCATTAATTAAATGAGTTACTGACAACTCACTTAATTAATATCTAACTCCAATAGTAGTACCACTCAAATTCATTTTCATGTCGGAACTAAGTCCACCTGCAGGGTTTACATGATAATCCTTATGAGCTCCTCAAGGGGACATCATCATCCTAATAATAGGACACAGTTTCCTTCTATAATCAACAACACACCATATAAATAATATTATTTCCCAACTTATCGGGACTATTGATTTAACGAATAAATCTCACCCTTTGATAAATTAAAGAAATAAATACTAAGTACATGTGCTTGTTATTATATCGGGATTAAGAATACGCACATCCATAATAACAGAGGTTCTGTTTTTTATGCAGGCAGTATAAAAAGAACAACCTCAAATGATACTACTCTATACACACATAGTGTACTAGTGTAATTTTATAATCAAGATAAACTAATACCAAATTACACTACAACCATTCCAATGGGTTGTCCCAATCCATCTTAGTTGTGAGCTTCTATTTACAATTTATAAGGAACTCATAACATGATCTTCTGTGTGACACCACACACCATGTTATCTACAATATAAATTAAATGAACAACTGCATTTAACTAAATGCAAACATTTGACCAATGTGATTCTCATTTCAAAATAAATATTTATACAAAAAGCTATACTTTTAGTATACAACCTAACAGCATTATCATTAGCTGATGATTCCTCCTACAAAAATGAAGGGTCAGATGACAAAGCAACAAAAAGTCCAATTGTCTCAAACATATAAGACTCTACATGACAATATCAGTTGTAGTAATTTGGAACAAATCCATTTATACCTATATGTACTTTCATGGTATCCTCATCGCGAAAAGTTTCATTTCTACATTTGCAATGATTACATGGATAACTTGTCGTCATTCATACACTCAGGATGACTCATTATAAATTTCACAAACTCTTCAACTTCATGAAATATTCTTGTGTGATAAATTATTTTCTAATATATTGTACATCCAAGCTTTATTCATATATATATTATAATCTAATGAGAAATAAATTTACAACATTATTAAAACGGTAAAACTAAGCGTGCATATATTAAACATAATCTTAAGCACTTAAACTTAAATTTAATATTATCAATAGTACTTAAAGTTAAATTTGTTCTAAGATTATTGGTGCAATCATTCCCCAGGTCTGTTGATTGGTCCTAGGAAGATCGTACCGATTTCACTGTACAAAAATTTTATACAAGTGTCAAACCTTTCCTAACAACCTATTGTGTTCTTTAGAAATTAAATTAGAAATTGCAAATAGAACTTAACATTATTGATTCCAAATTTAACTTATCTGTTCTTAATGGTTTAGACTTGGATCGCAAACGATGCTTAACATTATTGATCTAAATCTACCTAAGTTATAAATTCAATTAAATATTAATTTCCAAATTGGCTTCCAGGACTGCATGGCGAGGCACTAGTCCTTCTTGGGTATGAGATCATCCACCACCGCCTAGACAAAGCCTTTTAAAGAAATCTAATATTTAATTTCCTTATATAACTCTAGGTTTAACCAAAAAGAATAATCGAATCACAAATTCAAAAAACAAAAAGAAAACACAAACTCAAATTACAAATTCGAAACTCTAGAATTATATGTCTCTTGTGTTTGGAATTCATACAAAGAAAAACTAGGATGATGCGAAAAATAATTACTAGTTATACGTTTCTTTATATGCAACGACCTGTTGATCTTCTGCCGTATTCCTCGCCTTCTCTTGGACGTCGTGTGGGCAACGAACCTCCAAGATGAACACCACCCAAAAGCTCCTCCTCCTTCTCTAAGTTTCGGCCACAACCACCACCAAGGAACAAAGAGAGCAAGGGGAAAGGAAAGGGGAGAGGGCCGACCACAAGAGAGAGCGCACGCAAGAGAATAAGAATTGATGCAATCCCTACTTCTCCTCTTCTTCTCCTTCTCTTTGTATCCGTCCACACAAAGCAACCACAAGAGGTGGTCAGCCCTAGCATGAAGAGAAGCAAAGGTCGGCCCTTAGGAGAAGACTAGAGAGAAGAGAGAAAAGATTAGAATTTCTCATGAGGCCTCTCCTCCCCTTCTTTTATAATACTTGCCCAAGGCAAATAAGGAAAGATTTTTACAAAAAATAAAATCTTCCTCTTGATTTCCTTTCCCCCTTTTATTTTTCCTTTTCTCCTCTTTTATACTCTTAATGGCCGGCCCCTTGCTTGGACACCAAGTAAGGGCGGCCGGCCACATCATCATGAAGAGAAAAAAAATTTATAAAATTTACAAAAGAAGGAATCCTCTTATAAAATTTCACAAGCTCTCTTTCCTTTGTGGATGTTAAAAAAGGAAAGTTTTAAAAATTAAAACCAAGTTTTAAATTTTAAAACTTCTCTTCTAAAATTTCCTTTTTTAACATGGTTATAAAAAGGAAAGTTTTAAATTTAAAACTCTCTTTTTTAAAAACCATGTGGATGGTTAAAAAGGGAAAGTTTTAAAATTTTTAAAACTTTCTTTTAAACCATGTGGCCTAATTCAAATAAGGAAAGTTTTATAAATTTAAAATCCCTCTTTTAAAACTTGTAGATGTCTACAAAGAGAAGATTTTAAAAATTCAAAACGCCCCCTAAACTTCGAATATAGTGGTCGGCCCCCTTCTTGCTTGGGCACCAAGCAAGGGGTCGGCCCCTTTGTGGAGGAAGTGGTCGGCCCCATGGCTTGGCCAAGCCATGGGTCGGCCCCCTCTTAGACACCAAGATGGGTTTTTCATGAGTGGATATGAGACATTAATGAGGCTACAACAGGGACCTAGAGGAGAAATTGGTTTTGGCCTCCCGACGAGCTCGAGTATCCCGTGTTCGCCCCGAACACACAACTCAAGTTCATCAATAATAACTCATTCCACTAGAGAGTTATTATTGCACCACCGCACCAATCCCAAATTACATTATGGGCTCCTTCTTATCATGAGTGTGTTAATCTCCCTATGTTTAAGATATCAGATGTCCACTAATTAATTGAGTTATTGACAACTCATTTTAATTAATGTCTTAGTCCAAGAGTAGTACCACTCAACTTTATCGTCATGTCGGACTAAGTCCACCTGTAGGGTTTAACATGACAATCTTTATGAGCTCCTCTTGGGGATATTATCAACTTAGATTACTAGGGCACAGTTTCCTTCCATAATCAACAACACACACTATAAGTAATATTATTTCCCAACTTATCGAGCCTATTGATTTATCGAGTTAAATCTCACCCTTTGATAAGTCAAAGAAATAAATACTAAATATATGTGCTTGTTATTATATTAGGATTAAGAGCACACACTTCCATAATAACAGAGGTATTGTTCTTTTATCTAGTTAGTATAAAAAGAAACTACCTCAAATGGTCCTACTCAATACACTCAGAGTGAACTAGTGTAATTTTATAGTTAAGATAAACTAATACCAAATTACACTACGATTATTCCAATGGTTTGTTCCTATCCATCTTAGTCGTGAGCTACTGTTTATAATTTATAAAGCACCGATAACATGATCTTCTGTGTGTGACACCACACACCATGTTATCTACAATATAAATTAATTGAACAACTACACTTAGCATATAAATGTAGATATTGACCAATGTGATTCAAAAAGCTAGACTTTTAGTATACACTCTTACAGAGTCAAGGTTGACCAATTTGACTAAGTTTGAAAGGATTTGAGCTTGAGTTTCGATGTTTGGATAATATGTTATGAACAACATGTTTGGATAATATGTTGTTAGAAAATATGTGAGAAAGGTCAAGGAGGACCAGTACTTGACTGGTAAAGTCCTAATCGGAGGTTAGGCAAGGCAAGTCCTAACTCGAGGGTTAGGCAAAGGAAAAGTTCAAGTGGGTCAGGGAGGATCGTATGTTAGCAAGGAAAGTCCAAGTGAGTCAAGGAGGATCACACGTTGGCAAGGAAAGTCCTAACTGTGGTTAAGCAAAGGAAAGTCTAAGTGGGTTAAGAAGGACAACACTTTGGCAAGGAAAGTCTTAACTGTGGTTAGGCAAACGAAAGTCCAAGTAGGTCAAGGAGGACCGCATGTTAGCAAGAAAAGTCCTAACTAGGGTTAGGCAAAGGAAAGTCTAAGTGGGTCAAGGAGGACAACACTTTGGCAAGGAAAGTCTTAACTGTGGTTAGGCAAAGGAAAGTCCAAGTGAGTCAAGGAGGACCGCACGTTAGCAAGGAAAGTCCTAACTAGGGTTAGGCAAAGGAAAGTCTAAGTGAGTCAAGGAATACCACACGTTGGCAAGGAAAGTCCAAGTGGGTCAAGGAGGATAGCACGTTGGCAAAAGAAAGTCCTAAATACGGTTAGGCAAACAAAGTCCAAGTGGGTCAAGGAGGACTGCATGTTAGCAAGGAAAGTCTTTACTACGGTTAGACAAACAAAATCCAAGTAGATCAAGGAGAATCGCACGTTGGCAAAGGAAAGCCCCTAACTGTGGTTAGGTAAAAGGAAATCCAAGTGGGTCAAGGAGGACCACACGTTAATAAGGTAAAGTCCTAACTACGGCTAAATAAGAGGAAACTCTAAGTGGGTCAAGAAGGATCGCACTTGGTGATTGGAAGTCCAACAAGAAGTTGGCAAAGTCCAAGTGGATCAAAAGGTTGACCGAACACTTGGTAGAGAAGTACCAACAGGTCACTGTTGATCGAAGGTTGGGCAAGGGAATCATAGACTCGAGTTAAGTGAGTTAGGGCTGGCCAATTGATTAGGAGCATGTCTTCGCAAAGCAGAAAGGACTCGAATCGATTGGCTAATGAATCAAGGTTAAACTCAATCGATTAGGTGATCGATTGGGAGGAGAAGTTCACGAAATAGAAAGGTGTTGGATCGATTCGGTAGTCGATCAAGACCTGCACCAATAGATCAAATGATCGATTGGGCGCACTTCTTCACGACAAACAGGAGCTCTTGATTAATTAATTGGTCGATTAAGAGGAGTTTTTCGCGAAGGACAATAGCTTGCTCATGAGAGCATGATTGATTGGGTAATCAATTGGGAGAAGCTCACGAGCGAACAATGGGCTTCGTAATTGATTGGGTGATCGATTGAGAAGGCCTGTAATTGATTGGCTAATCGCTTAAGTGATGAAGAAAATAGCCGTTGCGAAATTTGGACAGCTTGATGCACTTGGATCTAATGTAGCAATCGATTGGGGGTAAGGACAATCGATTGGGAGCCCTAATTCGTGGGATATAAAGGCGACAACAAATATTCAAATGAAACTCTTTACCACCGATCCTTGAGCTTTAGAAGACAAGTGTTGGTGCACTTTCCAACCGATGAAGAGTCGTTTAGAAGCTACAAGAAAGTAAGATTTTCATTTGTATTGTGTATTTCTTCTTGTTTGCATTGTATTTCTTGTATGTGAGCTTGTAACCTTCACCTCTGAAGTGTTTTTGAAGATTATTTTTACAGTGGAGAGTGTACTCTGTGTGAATCCTTGGATTAGTCATCTCGTTGAGACGGATACCAAGTAAATCCAGGTGTCAACATTACTTCGAGTGTTTTTCGCTGTAACTCATTATTGAAGAAACGATTGAAGCTAATCCCCCCTCTAGATCATCAGAGTATCCTAACAAGACTAACCTAACATTGTATTTAATTTGAATCTCAAAGGAAGTGCAATATCACTGATAGAAAAAAATCCACAATGGTATCACCTCCACTGCTAAACTCGAGTAGATCAGAAAATCCAATATACCTAAAGATAATGAAAACAATAAAAAATTAGCTCATCTCAAATTATATAAATAATCGAAAGAATATTTTAAAAAAATTTAGTGCCTCATTAGATTTTTTTTCCCCCAAAATATCTCTCATCCAATATTGTTGCAGCAGCATTATTATTAGCTACTACAATATTTGTTTCTTATTATAATTATAATTATTGTAGCAGATCAGTTAATATCATGTATAGAAAAGTTCAGATAGTTTTGACTAAATTAAATAAAAAAAATTGAAAGAGAGTCTTGGTATAATAATAAAATTATTATTTTATGATCAAAAGTCACGAGTTCGAATCCTAAAAATAGTTTCTTATAAAAAGCATGATAAGGATGCATACAATATATCCTTTCTCGGGACCTCACATAGCTGGAGTTTCGTGCACTGGACTAACCTTTTAGATACAAAAATATTTTGATATAATAAGAAACTAAAGTATCATTCACAATGAAAAAAATTTTCTCCTCCATCTTTTCTCCAGAATACTGACTTTTTCAATTTTGTTTTTGTTGGGGTGGTAGAATTTGGCGCTATGGTGTCCATAGCTCGCTAGCAAGTAGGCACCAACTTAACGTGAATAGGAACTAATGGGGGAATAAGATGTGGAGTACTAAACAAGGGTAAGAATCCTTAAAAGGAGGCACAGAAGACTTCAAAGTGCCCTAAAAGAATACTACGACAGAAGGCAGAAGCCTAAGAGAGCATAGATCGTATTTCAGTACTAAATTTCAGTCACCGAAAGGGCTCCACATGCCTTGTCTAATGTGGCTCGATCTGTGGATTCTTGTGGGGAGGGTTGATATGAAGCCACACCTACTCTTGGATTTGGCCAAATAACAACGATATGGACGTTTGGGTGATTTTGTGGCGAGGGTGGCGCTAAGGGTTTCTCATAATTCAAGGAGGATGGCGACTTGTGTGAAGAAGGCCTTCGCGGGAGTCACTTAGATGATGTGCTTTGCGACGGTGGTGCTTGAATGGAAGCTTGTTCATTTGAATGCCCCCATTTGTAATTGTAGGATCGATTTGACTGAATTTACTTGACGATTGAGGTGCATTTGTCTGATTTACAAAGGTTCTTTATTCAACAATTGATCAAAAAGCTCAATTGTCAAAAAGACGCATCTAACTTTTAAATTTTTCAAAATGTGCATTTGTTTTCCATTTTATCCCTTTCGTTGCATTCAAACAACAGCACCAATGTGGTACTATATTTCAAAAATCAACCCCAATATGGTATTAATTTTAAGATTTATACATTGGTACTAATTTTTGAAATATAGTACAATAGTGGTGTTATTTTTTAAATGTAATACCATAATAATTGAGTAAAATGAAAAATAAGTGTATGTTTTAAGAAATCTAAAAGTTAGCATGCCTTTTGAGAATTCCACAACTTCCTTCGACAAATTATCGGTCCTTGTTCGTTTGATCGAGGAAACCACAACTTGTTAGGATTCAAGAAGGTGATAGTGATATATACACTTAAATATCCTTAAATAGTGATTGGGGAAAAAAAAATGTTAAACAGTGTTTTGAAACATTTGAAATCACACAATAGTTGAACAAAGCAACAATACGAGGTCCAGCAGCTCAATATTGGGCCAATATGGCCCATAGGTTAATCTTGGGCCTAATTAGCCCGTTAGTGTCAAATAAGTCTCAAATTTTGACTTTAAAGCTCTTTGTTTTCATAATTTTGTATTGAACATTAGTGAATTTAGGGTTTTGAAGGTCGTGTTTTCAACTATGACTTAGGTTTAGGTCGACTTACAAGCTACGCAAAATGTGTTAATCAATTAGGATTGAAGGTTCCTTTAGTCAACTAGAAAGCAGACGGTTGAAACATAAAAGTATTTCTATAAATTAATTGTAGATCGACAATGAATTGAATTAAGCGATCTCGATCGATCGAATTAGGTTGACATATATAGGGCGAGTTCAAATAGTATGCTCTTGTTTGAAGTTCAATGAAGGAAAATACATGCAAGGATCTCATATATAATCCAAATATATAACTTTTACGATACAACTAATCCTAAAAGTAATCTATCTAGCCTCTCGAAAGTTTTTCACTTATTATCAAGATAAATCAGAAAACACAAATGAATCATGACAGACGATCTAGCAACATAAGTAATTCAAACTTCTCAACAAATGTAATGTCTTGAATGAGATTTGAACTCTCTTTACCTAGAGACCCTCATTGCCTAAGAATCTTATATAGTTTTTTCCTTATCTAGGTGATGCGGTGGTAAAAGGAGTCCACCAAGAACGAGTCAAAGATGGGAAAAGCAGTTAACGTGGAGGTTAAAGTCAAGACGTTCAAAGGCATGGAATCGCAGGGTCACCAAAGTTGGCCGAGCGGGTGACAACAGGTCGATTGGGCCTGAAGGGTCCGTTCGGGTATTACTGCCCACTCAGCAAAAGGAGGGCTCAGTATTATAGTGCCGCTCGGAGGCTCATCCGACCAGATCACTCGTCCGACCAAGCAATAGGCAGCGACCCCAATAGTTGGACGACTAAAGAGAGGAGAATCGATGTTTGCAACTATGACGACCCTATAGGGGCTAGTCCGACCAAACCGCCTATCCGGTCGAACGAGGAATAACCTACCGAGCCGAGTAGTCGTGGAGAAAACAACGTACAGCGACACAGCGGGGAATCCCGGCCAAGCGGCTCCCCTGCTCGGTCAAACAGTGGGACCCTTTGCTTAGCTCATTGTATCCTTTTGGGAGTTAGTACCGCTGATAACAGGGCATGGTCAACGGGAAAATCGTACAACGGAAACTTCTACTATTATGTCAGGGATTTGCATGCCCTATTAAAGAATGATGTCAGAGACACCTTTCTGACCTATCTTTTCATAGAAAAGATGAGGAAACATGCATGCACTTTGAGAAGTGTGCACGCACACTACAGGACCACTATATAAAGGGGGTCCATGCACTGGAAGATGTATATGTTATTCTATGATCATGCTCTTATTGCTACAGTTTCTACTATTCTTCTACTATTCCAATGACTGACTTGAGCGTCGAAGGGCCAACGCAGGGACCCCTTCCCTAACTTGACACTTGTCCTTGGTTTTGCAAGGTAGAGCGGAGTCTTCACATGGTCAACCACAGAGCCACATCCCTAGCTAACTATCTTCATCATTTTCAGCCAGGATTATATTGGCATCATCTGTGGGAACTTAATTTGTATCCGAGACGTGAAGATGAAGGACGTTAGATGACTTATGACCATGACGTTGATGAAAGAAGAATTGGATATGCTTATACAAGCACGAGCGACCAAGATGTTGGAGCAGCAGCAGCAGACGTTAGCCGATCGCCAAGTTAATGAACACCCGGTGTCAGCAACTGGCCAACAAGCCATCCATCTAGGCCAAGCAAAAAACACTACTGCTCACGGGCCAAACAACAAGTCGACTTGCACATTTGGAGATGCACCAAATGCATTGATCCCCTTTCATCAAGCACTGCTCGACACCCCTTTAGAGGAACAAGGTCGAACGGATAGAGAACAATCCGAGTGTTCCTCACCACTCTTTCTGGATCCGCGCAGAGGTGGTTCAGATGTCTGTTGATCAGATTAATCCATAGCTTCAAGGACTTTCGAGCAGCGTTTCTACACTATTTTTGCTAGTAGCCGTCGTTACTAGAAGACGAATGTTAATTTGTTCGTTGTGAAGCAAGGACCTAAGGAAGTATTGAGGGCCTATATCAAGAGGTTCGACCAGGCGGTCATGGACATCCCATCGGCCACTCTTGAGATCTTGGTAAGTGTCTTTTCGCAGGGACTTACAGAGGGCGAGTTTTTTCGCTTACTCATCCAAAAACCACCAAAGGACTTCGACCGGCTGCTTTAGAGGGCTAGTGAATACATCAACGTGGAGGAGAGCCAATTAGCTCGAAAAAAGGAAACTATTCCCAAGCAGGAAGGTGCACCTGAGCGTCGGTCGACTCAGACCCATCAACCACCAAAAGGCCCCCAAGCGGGAGTGACTCAGCCGCACCATGAGCCCCGATCCCATGTTATGTAGCACGTGGAAGCAGAGTGGTTGGAGGCTGTGAAAGGCAGGCCGTGGACACCATTGTTTTGCTCCTACCATCGCTCGGCAACACATAGTACCCGAGACTGCTACAATTTAAGGCTAGTTTCAAGTCAATCGGCTCCTCTAGGATATAGCCGTCATTCACCCTCTCCTAATCGGCATCATCGAGGTCGATCAAGTGGACGACGGGAAGAAGAAAGGTCGACGGCCGAGCATCGTCAACACCAGCATCAACGTAGAGGTAATGCAAGTCCCGCCCGGGGGTCCGCCGAGCGAGCTCGACCTTCAGCTCGAAAGGAGGAGAATAGGAGCAACGTCACATAGGGTGATATCCAAATGATCGCTGGAGGGCCAACCGATGGTGATTCCAACAGGGCAAGGAAATCACACTCCCGACGATTATATATTCACACCGTTGGGTGAACCAGGGAGAAGGCCGAGAGACCGGAGATCAGTTTTGGTCCTCGAGACTTAGAGGGGGAGGAGGTCCCTCATTACAACGTCCTGATTATCCGAGCAGTAATAGCTAATTATAATATTCACCGAACTTTTGTAGATATAGGTAGCTCGGTGAATCATCTTCAAGAAGACGTTCGATCAGCTGCAAATCGACTGGAGCAACTTGTAGTCCAGATGACTCCGTTGTATGGGTCCACGGGCAATGAAGTATTACTAATCGGCCAAGCTCGGCTGACCATATCACTCAAAGAGGAGCCACTCAAGTGGATAAGGACCACAAACTTCATCATGATAGATGCGTCATCCGCCTACAACGTTATATTGAACCGATCAGCCCTGAATGAGTTCCATGTAGTTGTGTCCACCTTCTGCCAGAAAATCAAGTTTCCAGTGGACAATAAGGTGGGTGAGATCAAAGACGACCAACTGGTCACTCGAAAGTGCTACATTGAGTTGGCCAAGTCCGAGACAAAGGCTGCTCGGAAGACACAGCAATTAGAGGTAAACGCTATTATGGAAGAGCCTCCTGCGCTGGTCTACAATGAAAAAGAGGTGGTCCAGATCCACCCCAGCAAACTGAAAGCAACAACTTTTGTTGCGACAAATCTCACTGAGTGGTAGCTGCTCATGAGCTGGTAGCTTGCCTTAGGAAAAAACATGATGTGTTTGTTTGGTCGACTCATGAGCTCCCAGGCATCTCACTGAGTGTGACATACCATGACCTGCATGTTTGACCAGATGCCAGGCCGATGAAATAGAGGAAGAGGGACTTCAGTTCAAAGTAGAACTAAATCATCCAAGTGGAAATAGAAAAATTACTAGAAGCCACCCATATTCGCGAAGTCCAATTCTTGAGTTGGTTGACCAACATGGTGCTGCTCTCCAAGCTAGGCAACAAGTGACGGGTCTTCATCGACTTTCGTGACCTGAACAGAGTATGCCCGAAGGATTTATATCCCTTGTCGTGCATCGATCAAATGATGAACTTCACGGCAGGCTGCGAGTTGATATACATGCTTGATGCATACCAGGGCTACCATCAAGTTCCACTCGCCAAGGAGGATCAAGATAATGTCAGCTTCATCACAGCTGATGGGACCTACGCTACACCGTTATGCCGTTCGGATTGAAGAACGTCGGTGCCACTTAACAAAGGCTAATGACAAGGTGTTTTTGCGGTAGATCGGTCGTAATATGAAGGTATATGTAGATGACATATTAATAAAATCTCTCCGAGCAATTGACCTTTATGTTGACGTCGAAGAGACCTGTGGACCTTGCGAACGTACGGGATCAAGCTTAACCCGGGTAAGTGTCTGTTTGTGGCTAAGAGTGGACGCTTCCTCGGCTACAATGTGACCGAAAGGGGGATAGAAGCAAATCTAAGCAAGATGAAGGCACTGCAGGACATGCCCTCGCCCCATAACTTGAAGGAGGCCCGGCAATTGACTGGACGGATCACTGCACTATCGAGATTTTATATCAAAATCGTTCGATCGGAGCCACCTGTTCTTCAAGATTCTATGTCGAGCACAAAGTTCTACTGGGACGCGAAATGTGATAAGACGCTAGAAGAGCTTAAGAAATACCTAACCTCCTTACCTGAATTGGCTAAGCCCATCGCCGGCAAGTCGCTCTGGATATACTTGATGTCCATAAAGTGAGTGATCGGCTCGACATTAGTGTGGCAAAACAGCGCTGAACAACAATTAGTGTATTTTTTAAGTCATATATTGAAAGATACAGAATCCCGCTACACTTGACTCAAAAAATTGATGTACGGGCTAGTCATCGCCATTCGAAGGTTTCGTCCATACTTTCTCTCACATCCCATAGTGGTGTTGACTAACAACATGCTGGGAAAAATCCTCCTTAACTTGGAAACATCTGGACAGCTGATCAAATGAACTACCGAGCTAAGCAAGTTTGACATACAGTATCAAGCCTGAATGACGATCAAGGCTCAAGCCTTGGCAGATTTCATCACTGAGGTATAGAAGATCGAGTCGGACGCGACTTAAAAGATATATATGGATGGCTCGTCCAACCGCAAGACAATGGAATAGGTATCCTATTAATATCATCGCACATGGATAGAATGGAACTGTCTGTGCGACTGGACTGTAAGGCCAGGAACAACAAGGCAGAATATGATGCCTTGATAGCTGGCCTACAAACAGCCTGACATGTGGGATCCACAAAAGTTCTCATCCACTCGGATTCTTAGCTAGCTAGCGACTCGGCAACTATCAGGAGTGTTTGAAATAAATAACGACCGACATAAGTTGTATATTGAAGCTTTCGAGAAATTGAAAGCAGCTTTCCAAGAGGTGATCATACAGAAAGTACCCAGGACGGACAACCAATATGCTGATGAGTTAACCAAGTTAGCAAGTTTTTTATATCCGGTTGATGTGCGCAAATATTATGATCTTCTACGTATGTTTTAGCGCACATTCACTTGACTTATGCACATATATTCTTCACATGATCACATCTTTTATCTTGTATTCATCATATCTATTATTTTGTTTGGATATCTGCTCTTTGTTTGGTTTTATGTTGACAAGAAAGATTTTCGGAGCTTGAACAGAGAGTATTGATGCATTGAAACCAACCAGACAACACGGTCGTGCAACCCTGCACGCCCGTGTCGCCAGACAGGAGAGGAAGAGCACACGACTGTGCAACCCTGCACAACCGTGCGGCCAAAATAGTGACAATCAGCACATGGTCGTGCAGGCAACCCTGCACAGCCGTGCCACCCCAGGCAGAGAAGGAGATTTGCACGGTCGTGCACCCCTGCACGGTCGTGCCCCAGGAGACAGAGCCCTGGGGCTACACGGCCGTGCGACCCTGCACGACCGTGCAGCCACGCACAGAACGAGAGAAGGGCACAACCGTGCCACCCTTATACGGTCGTGCCGCCGCGGCCAAACCCTAAGGCTATATAAGGGTTTTAACCCTTTTTGTCGAGGGGAGGCGAGCCATCAGGGAGAAAAAGATCTTGGAGCAACTCTACACCGCTTTAGACCGCCGTTCAGTGAACTTCCACCACCACATCGACTCCAGAAGCAGAGAGTTGGATCCGAAGGCTACTCTTCGACATCCGATAAGCATATTCCCTCTTACTTGCTGAGATTTATATGTTTATCTATACTATATTTTTGGATATTTCTCTAGCATTCTTGGAGTAGATCTCTCGTTCTGGGATTAGGGAGTAGTCGTGGTACGGATTGATGTAAAACTCGTATTGTGTTTATACTTGTTGGATGAACGTTCATGCTTTGTTTCAATTGCTAATTGCTTACTTTTGATTGTGAAGAACTTGTCAGCCTCGTAAAGAATTACCTCTAGATCGTATACCCGAGGGGCCCTAGTGACAGGGGTAATCCGTTCACGGACATCTAGGATAGCTCCTTGAGAGGAAAGCAGATTCTCCCCAAGGGAGCGAGAGACCAGGCTTAGCTCTACTCACTATTCTTAATTTACCGGTTAGAGTTATGCCCTCAAGATTTGCCGAGGTGCCCTAGTGACAGGGTTAAACTGTGACAGGACTTCTTAGGGCATTACCCCATTCTGGCGCTTGAGAATACCCGCTTAGCTTCCGGCAATAGCAGGAATAAGGACAGCGAGAGTAAGACAAACCGAGACATATCAATAATACCACGACGAAACCGACCCCCTAGAACTCCTCATCACCAAGTGAATATTTCGACCTTGCGACTCTCGACTCTCGACTCTCTCCCTCGACCTTTCTGTTCCCTTAGCTTGATCAAGACCATTGGTAGTCTAGCTAACCATAAGTGAGCGATTGCTAGTACTTATAGCCAGTCCCTGTGGGATTGATAATTTTATTACTGACGATGAATCCGTACACTTGCAGAAGCGTAACAAGTTTTTGGCGTTGTTGCCGGGGACTGCGTCCATAACACTAGCTAAGTCATATAGGATTAGACTAGGCTTTGTTTTCTTTATTCTCTGCTTAAAAAAAGTCTACTAATAATAAAATATTTTCACTCTTCTTCCTTACTGCATTTTTTTTTGCTGTCATATTTTCTATCTTGTTCTCTTTTCTTCTGCATGCGTAGAGCTAACCTTTAAAGGACAGCTGCTACCATTTGATCCAGAGATTGACAGGACTTTTCTGAGGAGAAGGAATTTATTGAAAGCTTTCCAAGCAGCAAAAGAACCCTCAGGAATGGCCAATAAACTGCTGAAAGATTATGCGGTACCATGTGCACGAGGGGTCCGATCAAGTATCACCCGACCACCCATCGACGCTGACAACTTTGAGATCAAGCCCGAAGTAATCCACATGGTCCTGCAAAATCAATTCGGAGGGGGACCACACGAAGACCCGAATCATCATCTAGAGTTGTTTTATGAAATCTATGGCATAATGAAGGTGAATGAGGTTCCTCTAGAATCGGTGAGACTGCTTCTTTTCGGATTTTCTCTAAAAGACAAGGCCAAGCAGTGGTTGAATTCTTTACCAGCAGATAACATATCGTCTTGGGAGCAATGTGAGTAGAAATTCTTAGACAAGTTCTACCCCCCAAGCAAGACTGCCCACATGAGGAACCTGATTGCCAGCTTCAAGTAGATAGACTCAAAATCCCTATTTGAAGCCTGGGACCGGTTCAAGAGCATGCAGAGACAGTGCCCCCATCATGGCATTGAGAAGTGGCTGGTTCTACACACCTTCTACAATGGAATAAATTATCACACGAAGGAATCATTGGATTCTGCGGCAGGAGAAGCACTAATGAACAAAAGCCTTGATGAAGCTGAAGAGATAATAGAGAATGTGGCACTAAACCACCATCAATGGGCATCTGAGAGATCTAGCGGTGCTTTCTCAGGAAATCAGATGAAGGCGTCAGGGAAATTCGAGGTGGATGCATTCACACTCATGTCTGCGAAGCTGGACGCCCTGACTAAGAAATTTGAAGTCATGGGTAGCAACATAGCTAATGCAATAGTTTGTGCTTGCGATATCTGCGAAAGTGCGGACCACGCTCAAGACACTTGCCCCCTTGGGCCAATGCAAGCACAGATAAACCATCTTGAGCAATGCGATGCAATAACAGGCTACAATCAGAGGTAAAATAATCCATACTCCAACACATACAACCCTGGATGAAGAAATCACCCCAACTTTTCATACCGAAATAATCAGGACCAAGGGCCAGCACACCAGACCTACCAACCTGGACAACAGACTCATCAATAGCAGCAACCTACACAGCTGTCTAGGATTAAAAAGATACTTGAGGAAGCTCTCTCGGAGCAAAAGGAGATGAGGAGCGAGATCAAACAACTGACTCGGAGGCTGGAGAACTAAAAAAAAACCAGAAGATGCAAGACATCCAGATAGCCCAGATAGCTCAGTCAGTCTCAAGAGCACAGGGTACATTCCCAGGAAAACCAGATTTAAATCCGGTGGAACATTGCAATCGCATTGAGTTGCGGAGTGGACGTACTGTGGGAAACCCCCAAATTATGACTCAGATGTAGCTTGACTCAGAAAAGGAACCCACTCCCCTAACGCCCAATCAGACGTAAAATAGGGATGGAGAAGTGATTACTAAAAAAACTGAAGAAGCTCTTCAGACTACCCCACAAAATCGCACAATTCCTTTTCCTCATAATCTTATAGCATCCCAAAGGGATGAAGAGTTCCACCGGTTTCTGAAAAAAGTCAAAGAGATTTGCGTTGAAGTACCATTGTTAGATGCGCTGCACCAGATGCCGAAGTTTGCGAAATTTTTAAAAGAAATCTTATCCAATAGAAGGTAGAAGGGCAACTTCGAGATTATAGCACTGACAGAGAATTGCAGCACCCTCCTTATGGCGAATCCTCCACCCAAGCTTCAGGACCCAGGAAGTTTCTCCATACCGTGCAAAATTAGTTCTGAACTTATACCAAGAGCTTTCTGTGACTTGGGAGCCAGTGTCAGCCTGCTCTCGTACTCTCTATGCAAGAAGCTCGGTTTCTAGAACATTAAATTGACCACGATGGCACTGCAACTAGCTGACCATTCATGCAGATACCCGATGGGAATAGTGGAGGATGTGCCAGTTGAAGTAGGTGGATGCATAGTTCCTACATACTTCATTATCTTGGACATGGAAAAAGATCCCAAGATACCGATCATCTTTGGAAGACTATTCCTTGCCACGACTGGGGCCATCATCGATGTAAAGTCATAAGTTGTCCTTGGAGATCGGTAAGGGAAAGATTGAATTTGATTTGTCCAATTCTTCCATATGCAACCCCTCTCCTAGGGAAATTCTCACAAAATCAGCACATACAAAGAAGGAGGGGTACAGTTTCTATGAGTGTTACCCTCCAGCAAGAAGTGAGAAATACATCTGTCCTGCACGAGCGAAACTGAAGGCGCAGGCTGGAGCATCAACCCTAGAAGGAGAGTCGTCCTCCAATGGGTTTAGTCCACATTGACTGAAATGGGGTCGAGCTATAGACCTAAAACAAGCACTTCTTGGGAGACAACCCAAGGATTTTCTTTTCATTTTGATTAATGTCTCGTCGTCCATTTTATTTCCTTTTATTTCCTTAAGTAGATTCAGTCGAGTAGCATTACTTAATTCATGTTTATTTTCAGGATATGCATAATCTCCATAAGCTGGCCATGAGTGTTTCATGGGCGTGGATGCATTAAAGGAGCCAAAACAACAAGAGGACGAGTCGTCCCGCACTTAAAGGAGGTGGTCGTGCAACCCTGCATGGCCGTGCGGAGCTTGCAGAGAAGCAGAAGCCACCGGTCGTGCACCCTTGCACGGTCGTGTGGCTGGTGCAGAGAAGAGAAGGAAAGTGGTCGTGCCATTTGGCACGGTCGTGCAAGAGAATCCAGAGAGGAGGAAGCCCTGGGTCGTGCCATTTGGCACAGCCGTGCGAGCTCGGTCGAGGGGAGGAAAGAAGAGGCCGTGCCATTCGGCGCGGCCGTGCAATCTAATCTAACCCGGTCGTGTCTATAAGACACGGTCGTGTCTATAAGACACGGTCGTGCCCCATCCCGTGCGGCGCCGCCTACCTCCTCCAAGAAACCCTAGCCTCTACCTTCCTCTCTCCCAAAAACCTTCCCCTCCCCAATACACCTCATCTAACCCTAATTTCTCCCTCTAGAGTCCACTTTTCCTTAGATCTACATCTAGATCTAACACATTCCCAAGCCAAAACTTTGGAAAAAGAAGCTAATCCTCTACTCCTCCTCTCCTCTGCTCCTATCCTCAAGGGCTTATCTCCACGGAATTCTAAGCTCGCCATATCGCAGATCTTGAAGAGACTTCGTCGAGGAAGTAGTGGATCTAGAGAAGGAGATGCACCGGGAGGTGACAAAGGCAAAGAGAAAGCTTCATCATCAAAAGGCAAAGGGAAGATAGTAGCACGCGACGAAGGTAACGAAAATACATTTAATATTATTTTTAGAAATCAAGATCAAAAAGTTAGATATGATAACCTTGTCGCTAGGAGAATTGAATGCACAAAATATATGGATCCCGCCACTATGGATATGCTAGGAATTAGGGATGATATTGATTGAATGATTAGCTCTTTAGATTGGAACGATATAATGTACTGTCATGCACCGACTTACCCTCGTCTAGTCCTTGAATTTTTGAGTTCGCTTGATGTTAAATATTCATCTGAAGAGTACTACATAGGGATCATAACTTTTAGGATGATGAACAAAGAAGTTCGGTGGATTGTCAATGATTTTAATGATTGTTTTGGTTTACCTAATGGAGGTGCTCGAGGATTTGATAGTGGGATTAGATGAAATGAATTTTGGAGGTCGATAACCGAATCGAATGACCCTTATGAACCCTTGAGAGCCAAGACATCCCGCATGCAAAACCCGACCTTTAGATACATGCACTGAGTAATGAGCAAAACAATCTTTGGTTGAGGAGATAGTGACGGGGCGATTAAAAAGATTGAACTCTATTCTCTTTGGGCAATGTTGAAGAAAGTTGATTTTGATTTCGGGTCTCATTTCCTGCAAACCTTAGTAAGGGCAGCTAGGGCATCTTCGGGGATAATTGTGTTTGGTGGATTGATTACTCCAATAGCACATAATTTAGGTTGTGAGCTTGATGGACTAGAAGTTATTCATGACAATGACAAGATCGACATCGATTCTTGTCTTGCAATGAAGATGATTTGTCGGGATGAGAATGAGTTTTCCTTTCTTAGGGCTTGTGGTTTCCCTCTACCCCTTCCTTACCCCGAGCGCACTTCAGTTCGCAATCCTGCGAATTGGGTGATCACTGATCCAGTCCCCGAGAATGTACCTTTTATAGTAGAAGAACCCGAATACCACCAAGAACCCTCGTCATCAGGTTTCCCGTAGCCTTCTAGACATCCGGAACCTCCCAGACACTCTTTTGCCTATAGCACGGGACCCTCTAGTTTTGATTTTTCTGACTTCCGTACCTCCTTAGAATCCCTTCACGAGAAGCACAATGGCCAACAACAGTTGTTGGAGGGTAGCTTCAAGTTTTCTGACGACCAATTTAGAGAGGTGTGAGATCATTTTTAGTTCACTAGAGACTTCTATAGTCAGGTGACGGGGTTCGTACAAGATTATGAGGTGGACCAGGAGAGAATGAGGAACTTCATGGATGATATGGATATCATTCGACACCAAGTAGACGCTTTGTATCAATATCATCAGCACATAGGTCATATCCTTGGTTTTCCTAGATTTCCCCCGGGGCCACATCAAGGACCTCCTTATCCCCCACCCCCGCCGCCATTTTGATTTCATCGGGGCGATGAAAAGTCTAAGTCTGGGGGGGGGGGGGGGGGGGGTGTTGTTGCACAACCTGAGTCTAGTTGAGAGTCTTTCTTTTGTTTTTGCACATTTCATTTGCTTTCTTTTATCTATTTAGTTAGTTCTATCTATTTGCATTTTATTTGTTTCTGTTTGCACATTATTTGCATTTTCTTACATGTGGCATATTTGAGAACATCAACCGTCTACTTTTTCGGCCACTTATCCAATAGCAAAATGTCCAGCATTTTCTTTGTTCATGAGTGGTCCAGATTGTGTCAGTATGTTTAGTGTATCTCCTTTCTTTATCTTTAGTAGCATGAAATAAGCTAAGTATTGTACGGAGTCTGGTATAAGTTTTTGGCCTAACCTTAAGGACTTACTTTTACTACACTTAAGTACTTAAGCTTGAATGGTAAACATACTTTTGAAATAGTTATGATTCATCCAAATTGTTTAGTACTTGTGTTCCCATGGCGATTCCTTATTTACATTTTGGTTACTGGATAACCTCGGATCATGGAAGTTCATTCGAAAAAATCTAAATCTCAACATATGCATTACATGTGTAATACGTGCTACACCTCTATAGCACTATAAAAATAATAATAATAATAATAATAATAATAATAATAATAATAATAATAATAATAATAATAAAATACAAATAAAAAATAATAATAATAAGGGATAAAAAAACAGTTGTCGTGAGTGGAAACTAACAATTCACCCCTTTGAGACCGAGTTAGGTTACTAGGGAAATGAATGTTATGTTTCTCTTGATTCTGAGAAGTACCCTTTGAGACCTTGTGTAATTTAAGGAAAACGAACTAAGTGTGTGGCAGGTAAGTGTCTATCACCGGGAACATTAGGAACTCAATTGTATGACGACTTAACTAGGACAGCGAATGGAAACTTGAAGAGCTTGAGTTACTTATCGCACCGAGCACAGAGGACTTATGTTTAGGCCATACTTAGGTTACTCCACAGTCATGCTTATCAGTGAAACTAGTTGATAGAGTTAGGCGAATGCACTGAGGATTATGAAACACTGTAGGATTTCATGAACATAGTTTGTAGCATTTTGCTTGAGAACATGCAAAAGTTCAAGTCTGGGGGTGTGATGTGCACAAATATTATGATCTTCTACGCATGTTTTAGCGCACATTCACTTGACTTATGCACATATATTCTTCACATGATCGCACCTTTTACCTTGTATTCATCATATCTATTATTTTGTTCGTATATCTGCTCTTTGTTTGATTTTATGTTGGCAGGAAGGATTTTCAGAGCTTGAACGGAGAGTATTGATGCACCGAAACTAACCAGATAACACAGCCGTGCAACTCTGCACGGCCGTGTGGCCAGACAGGAGAGGAAGAGCACACGACTGTGAAACCCTGCACGGGCGTGCGACCAAAACAGTGACCAGTCAGCAACGGTCGTGCAACCATGCACGGCTATATAAGGGTTTTAACCCTTTTTGTCGAGGGGAGGCGAGCCGTCAGGTAGAAAAAGATCTTGGAGCAATTCTACGTCACTTTGGACCGCCGTTCAGTGAACTTCCACCACCACATCGACTCTAGAAGCAAAGAGTTGGATCCGAAAGCCACTCTTCGACATCCGATAAGCATATTCCCTCTTACTTGCTGAGAATTATATGTTTGTCTATATTATGTTTTCGGATATTTCTCTAGCATTCTTGGAGTAGATCTCTCGTTCTGGGATTAGGGAGTAGTCGTGGTACGGATTGATGTAAAACTCATATTGTGTTTATACTTGTTGGATGAACTTTCATGCTTTGTTTCAATTGCTAATTGCTTACTTTTGATTGTGAAGAACTTGTCAACCTCGTAGAGGATTACCTCTAGATCGTATACCCGAGGGGCCCTAGTGATAGGGATAACCCGTCCACGGACATCTAGGGTAGCTCCTTGAGAGGAAGGCAGATTCTTCCCAAGGGAGCGAGAGACCAGGCTTAGCTCTACTCACTATTCTTAATTTACCAGTTAGAGTTATATCCTCAAGATTTGCCGAGGTGCCCTAGTGACAGGGGTAAACCGTGATAGAACTTCTTAGGGCATTACCCCATTCTGGCGCTTGAGAATATCCGCTTAGCATCCGACAATAGTAGGAATAAGGACGGCGAGAGTAAGACAAATCGAGACACATCAATACTACCATGACGAAACCGACCCCTTAGAACTCCTCATCACCAAATGAATATTTCGACCTTGCAACTCTCGACTCTCTCCCTCGACCTTTCTTTTCCCTTAGCTTGATCAAGACCATTGGTAGTCTAGCTAACCATAAGTGAGTGATTGCTAATGCTTATAGCCAGTCCCTGTGGGATCGATATTTTTATTGCTGATGACGAATCCGTGCACTTACAGAAGAGTAACACCGGTCATCGTAGATAAGCCAGATGAGTTGGTTTTGCTGGTGGCACATATCAATAGGACGGTTGGAATGGGCATACCAAGTGATTGGAGGATGCCACTAGTCGAGTTCCTCCGATCAAGTGCCACACCAAATAGCTCAGAGGAAGCTCGGTTATTAAAAAGTAGGGTCAGTCGGTTCACCCTAATTGGAGGTCACTTATACAAGAGGGTTTTCTCAAGGCCGCTACTCAAGTGCATCGAATCAGATGATAGTCATTTGGGCGGTCGATCATTGGCGCGCAAGATCCTGTTGGCCGAGTATTTTTGACTAACATTGCAGGCCGACGCCGCTTAGATGATAGGCATACGCATGTCTCGCCAAAAGTATCAGAATATATTACCCCAACCTACTGAAAAGCTGAAGGCATACACCGTGTCCTATCCGTTCGACCAGTGGGGCATGATCATTGTTGGACCATTTCCCATGGTGACCGGGCAAAGAAGATTTTTATTGATGGTAGTCGATTATTTCTCAAAATGGATGGAGGTCGAACCGCTCGCCAAGATAACCGAGCACATGGTTATCAAATTTATATGGTAAAATATCTTTTGTCGATTCAGCATCCCTCATAAGTTCATCTCAGACAACGGTAGACAGTTTGCAGGGCGAAGACTCAGGGAGTAGTGTGCGGGCTATGATATTTTGCAGGTTTTCACGTTAGTGGCCTACCCATAGAGTAACGGCTAGGTGGAGGTCACCAACAAAGAGATCCTCAGAGGGCTTCGGACTCAGCTCGACCACATTAGAGGCAGCTAGGTTGATGAACTCCCAAGTGTCGAAGTAGAGGCAGCTCGACCACACTGTGGGCCTATTGCACCATGGCCAGAGAAACAACCAGCATAACCTTGTTTCACTTGGTGTATGGAGGTGAGGCAGTGATGCGGGTCGAAGTAGAGGTAGAGTCCGACCAGTTGCAGCTCTATGACGAGGAAAATAACGATCAGTGGCTTATGGAGCTTGACTTGATAGATGAAGTTAGAGATAAGGTCATTGTCCGGCTAACAGCTTACCGGTAGAGAATGAAGCAAAGCTACAATCGGATGGTGATCCGAGATCGTTCTAGGTCAGTAACCTAGTGTGGAAGAGAGTGAAGTCGGTCGACGATGTCACCAAATTAGAGACGCCATGGGGAGACCCATGCAAGGTTATTCAGAAGCTCAGCTCGGGATCTTACTATTTGCAAGACGAGAACGGGTGAAATCTTGAGCAGCCTTGAAGCGCGAACCACCTCCAGCCCTATCGGTAAAAACCAAGGTGTCCCAGACTCTTGCGTCGATCGACCAAGTTAAAAGTCAAGCAGCGACTATAAACCTGAGTATAGTGCAAATGCGACAATCAAGTGTCGACTATAAAACCTTGAGCCGAAAAATATAACAGCCGAGCTATGGCTCTAAACCCTGGCGCGCGAGAATAACAGCCAAGTGACGACTTCAAACCTTTGCACAATGTAAATCGAAAATCGAGCGGCGACTATAAACCCTTGAGCAGTGATGATTAAAGTCGAGCAGCGGCTATAAACTCTCATTATGAAAATTATGAAAGCCGAGCGGCGATTATAAACTCTAGCCTCATAGAAATTAACAGTCAAGCGGCGACTATAAACCCTGGGTCAACATGAAATCAATAGCCGAGCGACGGCTATAAAATCGGGAGGCGACGAAAAGAAAAAATTTAGTGGTGGCTATAAACCCTTGTTCTGGATCTTAAAGTCGAGCGATGACTATAAACTCCTGTTATGGATTCCAAAGCCAAGCAGCGACTATAAATCCTAGCGTGCGAGAATTACAGCCGAGCAACGGCTTTAAACCCGTGAACAATGGAATTTGACAGTCGAGCAACGACTATAAACCCTGAAAATGGATAATCAAACAGCCAAGTAGCAACTATAAACCCAAGCTTAAGCTAAGAGTAAACTGTCAACAACTGAACGACAGTTATAAACTCGAGCACGATGGCAATTCGACAGTCGAGCGGTGACTATAAACCCTTGGATTGTAAATTATAAACAGCTGAGTGGTGGCATTAAACTAGGGTATGGCCGCTAATCAACAGTAGAACGGCGGCTTTAGAACTGAAAGTCTTCATAATCAACAGTCGAACGACGGCTATAAACTCGAGAATGAGAGAAAATCAACAGTCGAACGACGACTATAAAACCTAGGACATCAAATAATCAATAGTCGAATGACGAATATAAACCCTGACTCAAAAGTAGAACGGTGGCTATAAAATCTAGCGGTTGTGATTGAGAATTCTGAATAAAAAATACAAGTGTCAAAAACTCTCAGCCCGACCGGGCGAATCATAACTAAGCGAAAAGGATTCGTCACATGAAAAAGCCAAGTTAGGGAGATACTCGACTCGATTGAGCTAAGCGCTCATTCTTATTTTTTTTCTCAATGGGATGCCTCTCAGTCGTGGTCGACGGAAGATCCAAATTATTGCACAAGGTGACTAAAGTATATAGAAAAAGCATTAACAGGATGTAAAGTAGGCAAGTTTTAAAGCACTGAATGGGGGCACATGGATTAGTACTTAGAAATATCTACAAAAGTTGTTCCCCACTACAAAATGATGATAAAGAAAAACTATGCTAGATTGGCAATAACATCCGCAGGTAGCGAGGCCACAAGCTCATCCTTCCGAATGGATGTAATGGAGACATCGACAGACAGGTGGTCGCTATCCTTCAACTGCTGGATGGTGTCGTCTATGCCGAGATCAAAGAGCCATAGGATCCGATCGAAGAAGATTTGGTTGAAGCCTTCCGAGCGGAGGTATTTCACCTGGAAGTCCTCTAGCCAAGCGGGCTCGTCCTCTTCAAACATAGCCACTTGGGCTTGGACACCTTCAACTTGGCCTTCAGAGACTTCAGTTCGGCATCTTGATCGTCAATTTTCTATTGCTTCGCTGATTTGCTCGATTGTTCTTGCACCAAAGTTGTCTCAGTCTCCTTGAGCTTCTTATCCAAGGCCTGAGCCTCTAGCTTTTTCTTCTCCAGGTCCTCTATGGCGCGAAGTTTCCAAGTGTTCACCAATTTGACCTTGGAGTCAAAGCCCCGGGAATGCTTGTTGAGCCGCTCGAGTTGCTCAGCCTGCTCCTGGCTCTTATTCTTCTCTACTAACAGTGCCCGCTCAAAGCCCACTAACCGTTTGGAAGACTTTTCAAAATCCTCCTTCAGCTGATCGACCTCAGCAGTGAGTGCTTCAATGGCAACTCGGAATGCACCTGTCGATTCGATCGAGGCCTGCAGTAGCTTATTTTCATGCTCGAGGAAGGCCAACCTCTAGAATAGCGTCAAACTCTTCACCCAGTACTGCAAGAAAGGAGAATCAGAATGGTGAAATGAAAGTGAACAAGAACATTTTAGGAAATTAAATCATAGTGGATTTATGGCTGAAGTTGTTAGGGAGCTCCCCAACCTGAATGGTCATCGCCATGTCCTTGGCATCTCCCAGGTCTTAGACAAAGGACCTTGGACGCGGATCATGTGTTCGGACACTCGATGTGTATCGTCATCCGGAGAGCACCAGGCATCAGTCGACAGGTGGATTAGTGTCGATACATGCCTACGGCCGATCGGATCGATGGGCTCTAAAGTCGCCTGGCCCTTGGATTGGGACTTCGAGGAGCGGATGGTGGAAAGTGAGGCTGCTAGATCCGCCAGAGGTGGAGGAAGGAAATTGGTTGCTCTAGAATCTGGCCGACTAGCAGCTCGAGCACTGATGGAGTCTAGTCAGATGAAGGTGGTGTTGGCAAAGCAACCGTCCTCTCGAGGACGACAGAAGATGAACTCTCACCCTACTTAGACGAGGGTCGGGAGGTAGGCACTTCCTTAGGCGCTAGCGTTGAGGTTCCCAAGCGGGAGGTACCCTTCGAGCGGAATCTCTTTCTCCGCTGGCGCTAGAGCAATGGTTCGCCAGAGCCAGTCGATTCAGTTGAGGCCGATTCTGATGGGATAGCTACTGGAACAATCATGGGCCGCTCTGAAGGAAGTTCCTAGTGGTGGCGGCAGCACTACTTCTAGCCACTCGACTTGCATCATCAGTCTAGTCGGTCGAACTGCCGACCGGCAAGAGACCGCAGCCTTCCAGTTCAGCTACACCGTGAGCATTGATCTCGACATTAGAGAGCTTGCTCTTGCCTCTCAGCAAGGACTTCAACATTACTTCGGCTGCAAAAACGAAAGTGAAATCAATTATAGTCTAAGGTGATATAGGAAGAAAAAGTTTACCTAATGAGCCGGACAACCGTGAGCGAAGGGGACTTAGTCCAAAAATATACAGAACACCTTCGTGTAGCAGCTTGTGTATATGATACTTCTGACCAGCTAGGTGAGTGGCCGCCTCGAGGTAGGTCGGCTCTCAACGATACTTGCATAAGGAGGGAGGCTTTATCAGCTTCATTTGTCAGCTGGTCGAGAATGATGGCCGCTCGGGAAGGTGAACAAAAAAGTAATGGTCCTTCCAATGCTTGTTAGAAAAAAGTATTTTATCAAAAAATACAGATCCCGATCGACCATGTAAAAGAAAAGTACCCGTCTCAAAGAGCTTGGGATAGTAAAAGTAATGAAATATATGGGGGGCGAGCAAGGTGTTGTACAGGCGGAAGAGGATTACTACCCCGTACAGAAGCCTAAAGGAGTTTGGCATTAATTGGCGCAGAGGGATGTGAAAGTATCTACAAACTGCGGAGAACATGGGTGAATCGGGAAGCACAAGTCAGCCAAGAATTGGTCTTTGAAAAAAGTAATGAAGTCATCCGACGACATATGGGGGCGTGCATATGCAATAGGGATGGCTATTTGGTAGTCATCGGGAATATCATAAGTCATCTGCATCTGAAGGACTTATTGAAATCAGATTCCTTGGAAGTGTACCACAGTCCAGCGATGGACGGAGGAGGAGGAGAAGAATAGGCTATGGAAAACTGAGGAAAAGCATAGACAAAAATAGGAAGAGGAAGAAAATCTTATTAAGGAAGAGGATCGCCGACGAGAAGGAAATCGACAGGAGACAAGCGCGAGGATGAAGATGTTGCATAATATCGAAAATGAAGAGGAGTAAGAGTTTAAAAACCTTAGTGATGGCCGCTCTAGACTATCCGATCAAGGCCTTCGGAAAATGAAGCCTCCATCTGACCGTTGAATTTAAAAAGGCTATCATCACATTAATCGCAGATATCCGTCTGTCACATCAAACGTGCGACGACAGAAAGTGGGACGCGTAGCGCTCTGTAACAGGGAGCATTAATGAGGCTTAATTAAAGGGCATGGGCGGCGTACTCGGCATTAATGATCGGAGATTTGCACAGTCTTCAAGAAATTGGAATGACGTCAACAACCGTTATGAGGCACTCACCCGCCACAGGGAGCTGCCAGAAGTTGAAAAATCACTAAGTATTGCCCACGAGCATCCTAAGTGGACTATAAAGATTGAAAAGAGGCTGAACAGAGACATAGTTATAGAGTAGCTCACTGAAGATTAACCATTCCGTCTCATAGCCAAGCGTGGTTCTAAACCCATGATAGAAATCAGCTACATATTACATTATTTACCACAGTTGAGTGGCAACTCTAAATTCGAGTAAAGTCAAGAGACAACTATAAACCCTTGATTAGTGAATGTGTGAGCTGAGTGGCGGGTCTAAAACTGATGATGTCCAATCGGGCAGAAAGGCCGCTGAAGACACTGTTTGTCCAGTCAATCGGACTTACAGTCTCTTTCGACTAGACTTGAGGAGAAGACTTGTGATGCGATGATAAAAGAAGTCCACCAAAGACGAGTCAAAAGTGGGAAAAGTAGCCGATATGGAAGGTCAAAGTCAAGGCGGTCAAAGACATAGAATCGCCAGGTCACCAAAGTTGACCGAGCAAGTGGCAATGGGTCGATCGGGCCTGAAGGGTCTGATCAGGCATTGCGGCCCACTCAACAAAAGGAGGGCTCAGTATCATAGTGTCGTCGGGAGGCTCGTCTGACCAAATCGCTCATCTGGCCGGGCGATAGGCAGCGACCCGATAATCAAACGACTAAAGAGAGGAGAACAGATGTTCCCAACTGTGACGACCCTATAGGGGCTAGCCTGACCTGGCCGCCTATACGGCCATACGAGGAACAACCTACCAAATCGAGCGATCGTGGAGAAGAATAACCTAGACAGACCGGGTAGGGAATCTCGGTCGAGCGACTCCCCCACTCGGCCAAACATTGGGACCCCTTGCTTAGCTCATTGTATCCTTCTGGGAGTTAGTACCACTGACAGTAGGGCATGGTCAACAGATAAATCGTACGATGGAAGTTTCTACTGTCATATCAAGGATTTGCACGCTCTGTTAAAGAATAGTGTCAAAGATACTTTTCTAACCTGTCTTTTTATAGGAAAGATAGAAAAGCGTGTTCACGCTTTGCACATACGCTACAGGGCACTATACAAAAGGGGGTCCATGCACTGGAGGAGATATGTGTTATTCTGCGATCACACTCTTGTTGCTACAGTTTCTACTATTCTTCTACTATTCCTGTTACTGACTTGAATATCAGAGGGCTAACATCGGAGATCTCTTCCCTGGCCCAACACTGACGTTCTTGGTTTTACAGAACGGAGTAGAGTTTTCACACGATCAACCGCAGAGTCACATCCCGAGCCAGCTGCCTTCACCGTTTTTGGACAAGATCACCAGATATTCAATTCTTTGAACTGACTAATCCTGAAGACGAATGATCTAGCCATATGAAAGTTTCCGACTAACTATTAAGATAAATTGTAAAGTATTCATATAGATTTATCCAATCAACTATAATCCTTAGATTTATCTTCTCAATGGACAAAAAAAATCATACAGTGCATTGTAGATAGAATTTGAATTTTAAATGTCTAATTAATCGTTCAGAGTGTCAAACCATTGCATCATATTCTTGATGACAGGAATCTCATGTAGTTGAAATAATATGTTATGGATGAAATCGTTGCTTTTCTGATCAATAAGTGCCATTATTATTGGCCAATTATACACCATTAGAACAGGCAAGATCTAAGACTTTGACTGGAATTGTTCGAAGGAATCGCTTTGACTTATTTTTCTTTTGTTTTTGTGTCCTCCTGTCAAACCATTTGACTGCCGAAGGATTCTTCCACATGTTGACCTTTTCAATTATATATTCATTCCATTATAACTACAAATGAAGGAAAAATAATTAAAATGGCTTTGACCGAATAAAAAAAACAAAATAAAATTCTTGGCTTACCTTCCGGTCGCCAATTACAATGTCAAATCGACAGCTGTCATCCATCTCGTTTTAACGTCACGCCGACGTAGGTACAATTTAGACATAAATGGAAACTCAGATAACGGAGAGAAAAAACACAAATTAAAAATAGGAAATTAATTCGATGAGAAAAATAATCATAATAACAGAAGCGATTTAATTTGAAGACGTTGGCTGCTTCATTGCGCTTGCCCTCGGTAACGGGTAACGTCCCTTTCCGAGGCGTTTAAACTCGTCCGTGTCACTGGCTCGCTGGCAACCCACCACCGGGTCGTCTGCTGTCTGTTGCCGGTTGCAACTCCCCTCCTCGCCCCGAATGGGCCGCTGCACCAAATCTCCCGGCGCATCTTCTACCCCCGAACGGAATCCTGGACGCGGTCAACATTCGCCTCAACTGCCCGAATGCCGAAAAGGCCCTCGTTGGTTGGTTGGTCCGTCCGACGGTGGCTACGGATCGAGAGATTTTTTCGTCAATAAGAAGAAAAATACTTTAAGATTCGGGGACAAAGTTACGCGGAGCCGTGTCGCGCGTCCGTGGTCCGCGTACTCGAACGCGGCGGCGACGAGTGCAGACGTGGACAGCCCATTCTCGATGTATAAAAAAGGCGGATCTTCCTTATCGCGTCTTGTCTCCTTCGTCTCTTCTTCCTTTGGAGCAATCGAATGGTATAATTGGCGCGACGATGTACGCCAAGGACTTGTCGGCTTCCTCCTCCTTCAGCCGCTCCATCCTCAGCTTCCGCCGGGACCAGGCCATGGACACTGGCGCCGGAGGCGAGCAGCAGGACGCGCTGTTGCTGGGCTTCCAATCTTGCGTCGAGTACGTGTTAGTGGATCTCTCCGCGGCCGCGGCAGCCGACGGCGACGGGCTACTCTCGATCGCCTGGATCCGCCGGCTCCTCCACGCCTTCCTGCTGTGCCACGTGGAGTTCCGGGCTCTCCTCCTCGACCGCGGCGCCGACGTCGCTCGGCCTCCCGTGGATCGCCTCCTCGCGGAGTACTACGATCGCGCCATCAAGGCACTCGACATCTGCAACGCCGTGCGCGACGGCATCGAGCAGATCCGCCGATGGCGGGCGCACCTCGAGATCGCGGTGGCGGCCCTGCGGCCAGCCGGCAGCGGCGGGGGGATCAGCGAGGGGCAGGTGCGACGCGCCCGCAAAGCGCTCACGGACCTCGCCGTCCTGATGCTGGAAGACAGGGACGCCGGCTCCACCGCCATCTCCCACCGCAACCGCTCCTTCGGCCGCAGCAGCGGCTCCGGCTCCTCCTATGCCTCCTCCCCCAAAACCACCGGGCGCCAAGTCTCCAAATTCCGCTCCCTCTCCTGGAGCGTGTCCCGCTCCTGGTCCGCCGCGCGGCAGCTTCAAGCCATCGGGAGCAACCTGGCGGCCCCGCGCGGTCACGAGGTGGTCGCCACGGCGGGGCTGGCCGTGCCCGTGTACACAGCGAGCGCGGTGCTCCTCTTCACAATGTGGTGCGTCGTGGCGGCGATCCCCTGCCAGGACCGCGGCCTCCAGGTCCACTTCACTGTCCCCAGGACCTTTCCATGGGCGTCGGCCGTCACGTCCCTGCACGAGCGGATCGTGGAGGAGTCGAAGAAGAGAGACAGGAAGAGCTCGGCGGGGCTGCTGAAGGAGATCCGACAGATCGAGAGGTGCACGCAGCAGCTGACGGAGCTGATGCAGGCCATCAAGTTCCCCATGGCAGAAGGCGAGGAGAAGGAGCTGAGCCTTAGGGCAGATGAGTTGGCACAGATCTGCGACGCATTGACGGAGGGGCTCGAGCCTTTGGAGCGACAGGTGCGAGAGATCTTCCTCCGGATCGTGCGCAGCCGCACCGAGAGCCTCAATTCCCCTGCTCGTGCTGCAAATTAAGAACCGAGAGACAAACAACAATACAATAGAGAGTGGAATGTATATAGAAATATAGCTGCAGATGATTTGAGTGAATCAGCCTTTTGGTACTCTGAAATCTACAAGATCCTCTTGTAGTGAGGAAATCTGTCAGGGCCATTTTCCGAATCCAGTGTGGTTTTTTCCACCTTGTATAGATTTGGTTATGCTCTAATTTTTCATACTAATATGCATTCAAGTGAAACATTAATCCATGCATCAACCAAGGATATTGACTGCAAACATATATATGGAAGCAGGGATTCATTCTCACTCATAATTTAAGCAATGATAACATGGGCAATAGTAGTCAGGAAGATACATAACACACAATTATCTACAACAACAAAAGGCTAGTAAATAATTAGGCAACACCTCATCTCTAGTTCGCGCTAAGCCATGAGACCGTAAATAAGTAGGCAACATCTCATCTCTAGTTCGTGCTAAGCCATGAGACCGGAGTCCACACTTCATTGCGAGTGATTTTGAACTTGCTTAGTTGCTCCCTACCACAACATTGAGTGAATTTTCCGGAGTATGTGTGGTGGCTTTCTCTTCTCAGTAATAGGGATAATATTCTCCATAAGCTGCAAAGATCCAAGAAGTTAGTGTCGCAGACTACAGAGGCATTATCCTACTGGTGTTCTAGAATCATGCCTCAATTTATCTTTAAATAACTGTATACCAAAAATGGAATTGGGGTGTTCTATGTACAACATATACTTTCCTAAGTGTCCTCATGGATGCCTAAAAAAAAATTCAGCTGGTACTTAAAGAGTCACATACATAAATGACACAACAAAAATTCACTGAACTCTGTATGTTCCCAGCTGATGATCAATATCTTTAATGGCAAGGCAAGAAAGGAATGTTATATCTAAAATCTTGTGGATGAGTGCTATCAGCTTGCCTCTGTGTCACATGTCTTCAAATGGAAGCATATTTAGGATCATATAATGGCGTTTGGTAAATGGATTACATCTCTCTACAAGACACAGTGGCAGTCAATTAGATCTACACCTCATTCAAAGTATCATAGTTTGTTCACAACTACCAGATCAGTAATGTTGACTGTGGCAAAGGTGATAATATCTTCCAAACATAGAGCCCAAAAACATATATTTAAGCCATTCAAGATTAATAATGTTTCAGTGTTTCGATGCATGCATCAACTTTAGATGTTGCTATTTGTTTTCATACTTAAACATGATAAACGTACGTCTAATGGAAAGGCAAAATAGCATTGCGAAAGGACACAAAAAGAGAAGTACATCCACCTGGTGAATCCTCATCTCGTATTGCTCTTCCTGCAATCAAATGAGATTTGAACATGTTATTTAATGATAAAGAAATTGAATCTAACTATATAAAAAAATGAAAATCAATACTTGTTCGCTTAAAAGGATAGCGTTTTCCTCTTCCAACCGTGACACCAGAGACTCGAGCTCCACGGTATAAGCCTGAAAGGGAAGTATTAGACTACACTACAGCATCGAATCCACCAGAGCTGGAAGTGAAGGGAAGAACCAGGAAGGAGATGACGCACCTGTTTCCTCTCCCTCGATCTGGCAGCCGACTCCCTGTTTTTGATCATCCTCTTCTGCCTCCGGATATCAGCCTTGTCCGCAAGATTATCCAGTGCAGACCTCTTCCTCGCTCGCCTTCTTCCACCACCTACCACCCCATTCCTAAACCCTAGCACCGCGGTGTCTAACAGAGCATGTTGCTCCTGCCGACGAAGCCGGTCGCTGATCGCCGGATCGACCGAAACCCCAGCTTTCTCCTGCTCCTCCAATGGTGCGACAACGTCCGCCGCCGTCATCGCTCCGTTCCTCGCCAGGAAGTCCTCCAGAGTGACTTCTCCGCACGCAGCAGCGCCCTCGTACACCAATCCACCCCCGCTGGGGACCTCCTTCCACTCTTCGTTCGCATTCTTCTCCTTTGTTAAAGGCAAGCGCGGGGGATCTCCTCTGGATAACGAGGGGACCGGCGGAGGCCTGCCATGGAAGCTGAGGAAAAAGTCGTCCATGCTCATCGACCCTACTTCCAGATCGAGGAGGACGGCATCACCAGAGGCATCATGGGCCAGGGTTTCTTCTGCTCCCGACGTGGGTCTCCCCGACTCCGGCGTGTCTGGAAACGGGGAGATTTTTTAGCAATTGGGTTAGGGGAAGAGGGACTCTCCGAGTGCATTACCAAATATATACATTGTAATTTCGTTGATTTTCAACTTGACCGTACGATCCCTCACGCGATCAAGATATCGACCTCTGTCGACGGCACATGTGAAAGGGAGAGAGTACACTAGCAAGTGCGACATCGATAGGCGAGCCTTATGGAAAGGGACAAGACACGGTACTACGGTATTTGCCAGAGCACATAAAAAGAAGAAGAAAAACAAAACAGACCAGATAAAAAGAAGACACTAAACAGATAAAAAGAAGCTATAAACGAAACAGAGGTTCACGGCAGACAAAAGAAGACAGTGAATCAGGTAAAAGAAAAGGAAAAAAAAAAATCTTTTAGTCAATCTACAGAGGATCGCTGGGGGTACAAGCGGAGATCATTGAGCTATTCTGTACATTAAAATCCTGAAAATTGCCTAGGCTACCTAAAAAGCAACGGTAGATCTTATCCCTCAAAATGTAAAAGAAAAGAGGATTTTAGTGCTCCAGATGGAAAACGTATTCTGTCAACCTCTGTAATTTGCTTGAACCAAGCAACCTCTGCGAGGTGACAGTGATGGGCTTCTGCACAGTCAGCATCTTACAAGATGTATCCAATTTCCAGCCATGCTGCAAAGAATCTGCAGCCAAAATAATGTTAAGATAATTACCATTGACCAATGAAAGCTTCTGATCTTTTATGAATGAAAAAAATTGTAAACCCAGTCAAAACAAAGGTACAGATTTCAGTCATTATTACTAGAGTGGTGTGGATTTTGGCCCTTTGTAAAACATGTAGTGTGAATTAGCTTGTTCGTTCTTGATGGAGTACTATTCATTGTTTATCATATAAGATATGAATTAGCTTGTTCATTCTTGGTTGAGTGAAAGAAATAAAAAAGTTCGATCAAAAGGACATGAAAGCAAAAGGTTCAGATAACCAGATAGATTTAAATACGTACAATTTGTCGCTTTGTCCTCGCTCATTCCCAGAAATTTAGCCACTTCTTCAACACTGATGGTAGAATATGCAGAGTTTAACATCTGAAACATCTTCTCGGTATACTTCTCTGAGACATAGTAAAAAGATGTTGAAGAAATTAGTTTGATAAACATAGATTTAGCTAGTATCCATATACAAGAGGTTGGTATTCTCATAAAGAAAACATAAAGTTCTCATGAAAATTCCAAACATAAGTTCCGAAATCACACCTCCAACAAACAAGACTATCACATTAAAAATTCACCATCGAGTTAGAAGATCAAAAACTACGTCATTGAGGATCTTAGTTGGCATGAAAATTTTCTTGTTAACCAAATAGACTTATTTTCAAAGACCAAGCTACATGCATTGTGGCAGAATAATATGAACAAATCTGAAAGGAAGCTCAATAGAGAAAATTGTATCTGTGCTTTGTCATTAAATGGCTTATCGATCAATGTTAAGTTTTGGATATAATGGATCAGCAAATATGTAGACATAAAGCATCATGTTTTTTTGGTAATTCAGCCTCTTTTTGGCCACATGCATAAAAAGCATCATGTTTCAAGTTAACAAATGAAAACATAGAGGAGGTTAAAGATGCAAAGATAGATACCAACAAGACTGAAAAATGGATAATTATCTATCCAAGAAATGAAATACAGAAATATCCAGAATGGTACCATGACACAATCACCTTGAAACAACCTCAAGAACATTGCCTTACAACATTAACTTCATGGGCTAACCTGCTAATCAGTTTACCATTTTTATTATTGTCTATTTCAGAAATTTTAAAATCAAACAAAATGTCAATCTGACTCTATGCTTGTTATGGCTTGTGAAATTTGTAGCTTCAACTTAAATTGTTGTCATCTCCAACTCCATAACAGAAAAAAAAAAAAGTCTAAAAATCTTTCATAGGAGAGAGTTCCCTAAAGATAAAGTCTAACAAAGAAGACAATTACCACTTGCCAGATTATGATCACTATTTTTCCTGGTTCCTGACCACAAGGGTGACAGTTTTTTAAAGTTTATTATAATTTTTAGAATAATTTAGACTTTTCTAAATGATGATGTTATTTTGAGTTTATTAAAGGGTTTAGGATCTCATATATTAGATCATCTTTTTAATATTTTTTTTCCTCTTTTGGTGAGTTTGAGAACACACAATCAATCAAGTGGCAGATCAGCCTCTTTCCATCAATGTGTGCTCATGGGCCATTCTAATATGTATACAATTGACAGAAAAAAGTCACTAGCCAATTACAGAAGCTCTAGTCCACCTATAGAATTACAAAGAACATATCCAAGATAATCAAACACATACGATTCAAGAAATTCTTCATTTCAAGGCTCTAAGTAAATTTTCCTAAGAAATTGACAAATTACAAGTATCGATTGAAAAACATTGTCCTTTCTACATATGATGCAATAGCTCCTGTCAAATGCCCCTGTTAAATCTTTACTTATCCTCAAACCATGTTTTGAAGAATTTCTACTCTGTGTTCTTAAGGTAGGACATTTGATCAACAAATGCTTTGCCAAGAGTAAACTTTAGTTCATATATGACTAGGTAACTTTCATAAGGATGAAGAGCTTTGTTGACAAAAGAATCATGTAACCAGCTACTCAACGTCTTGACTAAAAGAAGTTAGCCAATACTAGTCGCATAGCAATTAAAACTCCATATCGCCATTAACATGTTAGACTAATATGGACAAGGTTTCTTTTCCAGAAGGCAAAAAGTAGTAAAAGAGTATTCCTACGTATCTAAAATATCAAAACACATTTAGTAGTAAATTTAATGTAATAATCCATGTGCCTTATGCTAAGTAGTTAGCATATATATAGTCTATTGTTTTTTTTTTATGGTAGTAGTAGTAGTAGCAGCAGCAATGATATATAAAATGTAAAAAGACAAATATATACATGCCAATTTATATAGAAGGAAAAAAAACTTTTCTTAGTGGCTAATACTAGAGAAACAATGAGTGGAAAAAACTAATCTACTCAAACTGGACTGCAAGTTGTGTGTCTCAACTTTTTGGTGCTTGCTACATGGATATAATTGAGTTTTATAAAAGGTAATATCGTCAGGTATACTCACCTCATTTAGATAAACTTCAATTATGCACAACAGAATTTTCTTTGATCTCCCTTAAGCTTTCATAGCTTCAACTCTCACCCTAATTGATTCCACATGTTTGACTATGAAGGCTATCAATAGTCAGGTATACTCACCTCATTTTATTGTATGTCAAGGGTACATGCAACTTCTTGTATATATCAACATCCGTGTTATCTTACTACTTAATAAACCTGAACGCATGTTCATGTTAGTAGTGTCTGCTTTTCTGTGTTGAATTATTGTAAACAATGCCAAGAAGAAACTATAAAATGAAAAAGAGAAGAGTTTGAAGAATAGTACTAATATTCAACAAATGTGCTAGAATAAGTATTATGCATGTTCATACAACTGATCACCTTCACGGCAGACATTGCTAAAGACAATTGTAAACAATTCTGTAATATGGCTTCAGTGATACATAAAGAACAATGACCCCTTTTCCAGGAACTTTCAAAGACTCCTTGAAATATAGCAACATAAGGGGAAAAACAATCAAATGAGAGACAGTCACCTGAGAAAGCAGCGACCATGTCAGCAATTTCAGCGCTCCATTCGAACTCACGAATAGCTTCATAAACTCTAGAATAATCCCGATTCCAGATGTTTTTTCCAATCTTCCATACAGCAACAACCTCCGGCGAGCTCTCCTTATTCTCCATGGGCATAGACTTCCACAAAAACCTCGCGCTATTACTGGAAAAATAAACAACAACCTCAAAATTTTAAACCCAAACCAATCGACTCACGAGGATACATGTTTCCAGGAGAAGAAAGATGATGGCTCACAGATCATTGACAAAGATATATCCAAGAAGATGTACGGCGTAGGGCCAGTCGTCTTGATGGCGGACTCCCCGAGAAGCAAGCTAAAATTAGACGGGACAGACAGTGGATAAGAACGAAAGTTCAGTATTAAAAAAAAGGGAAGTAGTCGATCTCGAAAACCCAAAAGAAACCCTAAAAGGAGGAGATCTTGCCTGAAGCATGAGCTCGTCGCAGGTGTCAGCGATGGTGGCGTATGATCCAGAAGAAAGAGCGTTTTGGATTGGGGAGAGATCCATGGCGACAATGGCAGCAACGGACCTTCCCGATCTCTCACTTCGCCGGTGGAAGCACGGCTTGCAGATCAGGCCACCGCCGTAATAAAGTTATTCCTCGAGCTTGATTTTGCTCCTGGTGTTAATCCGCTCTTCCGTCTATTTATAGGGCCGTCGGGTCGAATACCAATTCAATATAAAATTCATAAATGTTATTTCTTTTTTCAATAATGTTTTAAAATGCAGTTGCAATAAAATATTAATTCTTGTGAAATTATTATCCATCGAAGATAAAATACATCAATCAGAATCTTTAATTATTATTATTAAATAATAAGATAAATTACTTATTTTTATTTTAGTTAGAGTCGGTATTTTCATTGTTATAACAAATATCATTTAATTGTGACAAGTATTGTAAAATGTGGTATTAAATAGTATGTTAGTTATAATAAGTATAAAATAATTAACTAATAAAGTATGCTTGTTTACTTATAGGCAGTATGTTTTTATATTTTGATGAAAAAATTATGATACATGTATAATTTTATTTAGTTATAATAGACCGTTCAATTAAATTATATAGTAAATACTTTTATGTTTTTAAAATAATAAAAAAATATACTTCTACTTGGATATCATAAATATGTATTTTATCCTTTTAATGAGTTCTTATTTTAAGCTATAAAACCATGAGTAAGTTTTTTTTTATTGGATAATATTAAGAAGTAATTATATACCAACTCAAATAAAAATATTTAATTCTTCCCTGCATTATATTAAGGGTAATTTTACATGCAGTCCCTATTAGTAAACAAATCTTTGCATGCAGTCCCCATCCATGAAAATTTTTGTTTTCACTCCCCACTCAAACATCTTTACCTAATTGCCCATGATATTTTTAGGTACAAAAAGTCTAAAAATCAGTATAAATCCTCTTAAATTAAGTATATTAACTTAGAATCTAGTATATTTTCTATCAAATTGAGTACGATTCTTTTTTCATCTCAAAATATACTCGATTTTAGTTTAATGTGCTGAATTTAATAAGAATTATACTCATTTTTAGACTATTTGTACCGAAAAATATGAGGGTTAATTTCGATAGAAAATATACTCGATCCTAGTATAGAGTACTAGATTATAGTGTAAAGTGCTAAATTTAACATGAATTATACTTATTTTTAGACTTTTTATACCTAAAAAATAAGAGGGATAATTTTGGTAGAAAATATACTCGATTTTTAATATAAAGTACTGACTTTAAAAAGAATTATACTCATTTTTAGACTTTTTGTACTCAATTTTGAAATTTTTGTACCTAAAAAATTTGAGGGGCAATTTAAGTATCAATATTTGCATGAGGGAGTTGAAACAAGTAATACTTTGCATGCAGGGAGTGGAAACAAAATTTTTTGGACATGGGGATTGCATGCAAAGTTAACATTGTGATTGGGGATTTTTCTCTAATTTACCATTATATTATATTAATTAAGTGACTGTAATCATTTTTTCACTACAATGGCATCATATATGGTCATGAGAACTGCACCAACCACTCAAGAATGCACGAGTCTGAAGATAATATTGACAGTAGTTCAATCTTCATACCAATTAAATTGATATAAAAACTGTATTTCCAAAAAAAAATCCATCGGTATCATTTTAGGCTCAAATTAATTTGAGAGTTACATTTGTTAGGTAAGTATAAGAATGATATATGCAAACACATGATTCAGGGCTCCTGTTTCGCCTCGAGCAGAGAAAGCGAGACAAAGATTGCTCCAGGAACATTGTTTGGTGTATCAGTAGCATCTTCACTCTTCAGTGATACAACAATTGATCGATTGCTTCAACGTAGGAAGACTTGGGCAGAGTGCCAGTGATACTCTTGATCTTCTCGCCGTTCTTAAACAAGAGGACAGTGGGGATGCGATCTACTCCGTGAACAGATGCAACTGTCGGATAGTAATCTGTGTTGAGTTTGTAGAGTTTGATCCTTCCTTCGTACTCCGGTGCGATTTCATCCAGTATGCGAGCAACTACCCTGCACGGTCCACACCAAGAAGCCCAAAACTCAACAAGAACAGGCAAATCACTTTGAAGAACAGAGACATTCCAGGCAGTTGCAGTGATTGCTTCAGCTATGCCAAAACCAAGCAAACAAATTGATATAAACCCATCAGTTATTAGACTATATAAATGGCCGTCGAGATTTAAATATCAAAAGTTAGTAGATCTTCTTTTTAATACCATAGAACCAAAAATTAAAAGGACTTCTTCAAGAAGATATAATACTCAGACAAAAACTAGTAGAATAAGCAGCAACATATCCTAATTGCTTAAATCGTATCACACCATTACCTCGTTGACAATAAATGCTGGTTAAAGATTCATTTTCAGGAGTTTTCTGACAGTTTTATGCTGGCTTTTCAAGTAATTTTACAAATCCCATGTCTTTTTTGAAATTTGTGACATCATTTTCACTTCAATTCTTATCTATAAATTCATAATTCATACCGACCAAAAATGAGATTTTTGGAATATCTACACTTGTCTAAACAATTCACTTTCACCTAAACAATATTGAATTGAGAATCAGATTGCCAGCTGATTTTAATATCAGTTTGTGATCAATCAGATCGAAGGAAAACTTGAATTGGATGGATAAAATAAGGAAAGAATACCAGGTGTGTTTTTGTAAAAAAAAAAACTCATGTTTTTGTAAATCCAAAAATGAGAGTTATTTTTTCGGTAATTGTCTTAACTTGTGCAGTTATCATAGGACTGAAACTGGCAGTATACATCAAAAACTGGTAATCCAAGTAACTAGTTGCATAGGCATAGCTTCATTGAAAAAAAGGTTTTTAGTAGGTGGGTTCGAAACTTCACCTCAAACCTTGCAATTGGACAACCAAAGGAAAGCCCTTTTTGCAGACTTATTTTCAAGTTATCATTACGTAACTTGCCATAATTTCAACTTAAGCATAAGGCTTTGCCTCATCAAATACAGATTACAATAGTTCGAGCATGAATCTGTATACCCATTGAAGGGCAGACTTATCACACACTGAAGTGGATTTGTATTTTTGTTCTCTCTCGATATGGTTAGGAATCTATAATTATGAATGTGTGCAATTACACTGCCTTTCAGACAAATCACATGCCAAAAATTGATGGACACATAGAGTGCATAACTGTTAAAGAAGATGAAGCCCTTAAAATTTCCTGACAAAATCTTTAAAAAAAATGCTAAGCACATTTGTTTGGGGGAGGGCCACAAAGCTGACAGATAATCAGTTGATGTTGCCAAGGGGGAAAAAATTCTTCTTGCAGTTTAGCTTTACCTAATCTCATGATAGTTAATCTGGTAACAAAAATGATATAAGGATAGCAGAATCAAGAAATATGATAAATCTACTGAACTATTTATCACATTCAAACTTACAAAGAATGAAAGAAGAATATATCTAATTTGACAGGAAAAAATGATCCAAAAAATCTTCATGTGAAATATGCCACAATGTGTTAAACTTGTATTTTAACAGAGGACCAAACTAGTCACCAAATTGGGAATAAAATAATTTAAGTGGTGATATCTGGCATGACTGCACAATTAAAACAAACAAATACAGAAAGGAAGGAGACAAACTGAAATGAAGTACCTGAAATATGGGAAGATTCCACAAAAAAGGCAAATAGAAACAGATAATATAAGAGACGGATGAGAAAAAACACACATCTTAAGTTATCAACATTACTATCAATGCTTGGAGAATTATCACTACTATCAGTCAGTTGTCCCATCTCATTGCATCTACCATGAAGGTGCAATCCATTCAGCCAATAAAGGAAAGCTAGGTAGTAGGTATTCCATTTCAATCTATTTAAATTGAAATAAATTTTTCAACGAGAAATGATAAGTAAAAAGTAAGAACATAAACTTTGATTGCATATTTTGGATGAAGAGGAGCATTTTTTTTCACCCTTATGCATCAACAATCATGAGATAAGCTGAAGATAGAAACGCTGTCTGTAAATTCAAATTAATATTCTTTGCAATTTCCAAAGAATCAAATTTCCTAATGCACATTACAGTTCCAGTTGCAATTACCCGTTTTTTCACCAATTAGCCTTAGCCTAAACTATAGCAAAGGACTCGATTAGAGTCAGGATATATGTTCCGAAACCCTATAAGACCAGAAATTGAGTAAGGTAACTAAATTGACAAAATAAAGCAAATTTTCTATTGTTGCCATTCCACAAACATAAACTTGAAAGACATCGAAATCAGGAAGTCGGCAGGCATAAGTAATTTTTCAAACAAGGAGTGAGTCTTACGAGTATTGGAAGACGCAGAAACGACCAACTTCCCTCCGCGCGAGCTCTGCGACCTCCGCCTCAGCCTCCTCGGCGCGGCGATCGTCGAAAACCTCGAGGATTCACTATAACCGACGAGACATCGCGGAGCAGAACTGCCGAGCTTAGGGGCGTCAACGAACGGCGAAGCGGCTGCTCCCGGAACCCTCGCAGGGGATGCGGCGCACCAGAAGGAGGCCTTTGGCGCGAGAGAAGCGGCGGACATGATGGCATGCGAATTGGGGTGGAGATGCAACCGGCGAGAAGAGAGGAAATAAAACGGGGCGAAAGACGCCAACGGAATCGTGGCGCGTGTGCTTTAAGAGTAGCGCGCCGTGTTCTGGCGGAGCACTCAACTTGGCGTGGTCCAATGGAATTTGAAACAAGTCCAAGAAAAGTGGGGTCCATGTGCGCACAGGTGGACGGGTATTGGTGTGCCAAGGATTCTTTAAAAAAAAAATATCTAAATATTTTAAATATATTTAAATATATCTAATAATTATAGTCTTTTATTGAGAATGCCAATTTATGATTTATAAAATTGTAAATTTTATAATAAAAATAGTAAATTTTTTTATTATTATTTGAGACGATTACCAGGCAAGTCAGTAGAGAGCAATTGTTATGAAGAAAATTGTAAGTGACACGATCATAAAAGAATTACAAAGGAATTTGTGGATATTCAATGAGATTAAAATGAGTGTCGAGGTCCGATACTCAAGTTAACATAAGAGTTAAGAAAAGATGAAAAATGGTATAGTAGTAAAGGAGTTCAGATGATTGTATGAGTGTATCTATATCCGTTGGAGCGGATGATCTTTTATAGAACTATAATAATACATTTTTCATTTCCCGCATGTTCCGAGATGGATACTTATATTATATATGTCCTCCGGAATAAAGAGTTGAGTTACCCATATTTTGGGGATAAACATCTATGGTACAATTGATTTAAGTTATCATATATAATCTTAATTATATAATTATCTGATTATCTGGTAATCACATAATTAAGATTATAATAATAATACATAACCTAATGTCTTTTGATTTCACCTAAATAATATAATAAAAATTTATTTGTTAAATAATATAATACAAATTTATTTATCAAAAGATTTTAATGTATAAGTTAATTTAATATTTTTTTTATTAAAAAAATTAACTATTATTATTATTATTTTCTTTTTAAATTTTATATTATTTTTTAAGTTTACGTATTTTTTTAACTGTACGTGTGTTTTTTTTACTTTGCCTTTTTTAAGTAGTTTTTTTTTCCTATCTATAATATTTTCAAAAATTTAAATTTATTTTTTAAAATAAAATATCTCATATTTTTGTTTTTATTTTTATTTAGGTTTTATAATTTAAAATGAAATGTTCCTTATAAAAATTTTAAGGATATTTTTAATAAAGCACTACTTAAAAATTACTGATTACTTAAATTAAAAAAGATTTTTTTATAATTTTAAATGAATAATTAAAATTATCAATAACTCTTAATCGAATGCATCATTTTAGGAGTCCCAATAATTTTGGAGCTCATTATTATTAAAAAAAAATTAAATAGATTTAATAATCACTTATGTCAGATATAAAGTAGGGGTGAGGGTTAATTTGATATTAATTTTATATAAATTTTTTTTATTGTTATTTTAAACAAATTTAGTTAATTCGATGTTAACTAATATAATTGATTCGGTTAATTCAGTTTTAGTAAAACTTTGATTTAATTCGGTTAGCCAACACTTAATCGATTTTCGGTTAATTCGGTTAATTTATGAATCGAATTAACCGAATGCTCACCCCTAGTGGCAAGGAATTCGCACACCTCGGACGAGTCGAGTTTTGATTCCAGAATTTTATATAGTAACATCTTATGTTTTAATAATCGCACCACTCCAAAAGACTATAAATTTTGTAACATATGATAAAAGATAATTCGTTTACTCTCAGCGCATCCGTGAATCCATCCCTAGAGCAATATAAAAGAGGTAAATCACGGATAACTATTAGTCATTAGTGCAAATGGTCAAGGCATAAGGGAGGATTTGTTCGAATATGCTAAGTTTCGATTTCAAGACCTTATATGATAATACTTTATGATCCTGTCCGGAAGCTGAGTCGGATGAAGGCGGACCTCGATGTACTAGAGGTTGACGGAAAGTCGCTGCGGCGTTCGATCTATCTGGCACCCTCCGGAAGGATTCACGTGGGCAGATGACGAAGGGTGATGACCAGGATGATGACGCTAGGGCTCTGCACATACTCAAACGAGCCCCCGGGTCGTTAGAGACCAGAAACCAGGGAAAAAGTCCCCGGGTCAGGCCCTCCAACGCTCAAGTCAGGTACTTTTTCCCCAGAAGCACAGAGAAAGGACGAAAAGTAAAGACGAGTAAGAAATGACGAGTGAACGTACCTGCGTAAGGGACAAAGCATCACTTTTTATACTACAACGGCTGTTTCTATGGTCTGATGGGTGTCAGGGAATGTCGGCTGTCAGACTTTGTCTGGCGGTGAATGACACGCGACATCTTCTCATAGGCCGACGGCATGACCAAAGGGGTGATGAGCCCCGACTGTTGGCATATTCCCTGACACTCTGATTATTCTCTGACAGGTAGTTACGATTCTCTTGCTTGCTTGTCATGTAGTGCTTGGTATCCTCTGCTCGTGATCGCTAAGCTGGGTCTTTGCACTCGCTAACCCCGATCTGATATCTTGCTAACCCCGATCTGATATCGCCTCCCAACCTTAGTTCGGTTCTATTTATCCCGACTCCAAAGTTGTACGTTTGATTTTATCCAACCTGACCTGTATCTTTGGCTGGCACATCCCGACTTGCACGTTTCATCGCTCTAAGTATCCTGAGTTATAAGCCTATAAATCTTGATCCGTGTCTTTGGCTAACACATTTCGAACTGTACGTTTGTCAAGGTATCTTGTGCCCTGACTTGTATACGTCGGTCTGCTTCCGCTTATCTCGAATTCCAACCTATACTCTTTGATCCTTTTATCCAATGTCGTGAAGATATAAGTCCCGAGATATAAGTCCCGACTTGCATCCTAGGTAAGCACACTCCCGACCTGTACGCTCGGTCTGCATACCGACCTGCTTCTGTCTGTTATTATCCATACCTTGTATGTTCCGACCTGTACGCCAGGTCTGTATTCCGACCTGCTTCTGTCTGCTGTTATCCATGGCTTGTACGTTCCGACCTGTACGCCAGGTCTGTATTCCGACCTGCTTCTGTCTGCTGTTATCCATGGCTTGTACGTTCCGACCTGTACGCCAGGTCTGTATTCCGACCTGCTTCTATCTGCTGTTATCCATGGCTTGTACGTTCCGACCTATACGTCAGGTCTATATTCCGACCTGCTTCTGTCTGCTGTATCCATGGCTTATACATTCCGTACGCCAGATCTATATTCCGACCTGCTTCTGTCTACTGTTATCCATGACTTGTACGTTCCGACCTGTACGCCAGATCTGTATTCCGACCTACTTCTGCTTGTTGTTATCCATGGCTCGTATGTCCCGACCTGTACGCCAGGTCTGTACTACGCCAGAGGCCTTTCCTTCCGCGCCTTTACCTGGCCTGTGGGCCCTGCCCTCAATTGCCATCGAGGTTGAATCTTGTCCAATTTGTAATCTTATCTTTCGATTATCCCGTCAGCTGAGACTTTGACCGTGGCCACGCAAGCTTCATTTCTGACCTCCATAGGGGCTAGACTTCTGATCATCCCATGGGCTTGACCTTTGACCACGTCATCCGCCTGACCCCCTTCTCATGCACCGTATCACAAGTCTCCCCCTCAAGTCTAGTCGAAGGAGGCTCTAGTCCGACTGACTAGACCCAAGTCCCTTTGATACCTGACTTGGTTCTCGCATCTTCTGCTGACCTGTTTTTCGTCTATCTCCTTTAGAATTTCTCGTCGTCCTATGAGATAAACGGGATTGTTCTGTGTGTATGTTGATTCTTCAATTTCTGAGTATACTCTTTTCCTATAAATGTCACACTGTTTTCCAAGTGTCAACTCAAGTTTCGAGGAAATCCCTTCACCTTCTCCTTCCTTATAAAAGGTCCAAGTATACCTCTATCATCTTTTCTTCAAGCTATCCTCCTGTTAATAAAGTATCAAGTATTCGTGGAACCTGCAACGGAATCCAGCGAACTTGCTTCTTTACTTCAACAAATTGGCCATCTGGCGGAATTACTGGCTCAGAAAGAGGAAGTCTTGTTGGAGATGACTGCGAGCAGAGATCTTCAAGCATCCCTTACTCATGAAATGGAAAACCTCTGGCTGGCCGCCAAATCTAGAACCCGGGCCGAGATTGCTCTCAAACTTAAAGCTCAATCGGACTTCCAGAGCCAGCTTCACTATATTATCCATTTGAAGATGAAACACGAGGATGAGATGACCCTTCTGAAAGAGGAAGGATAGATCAAAGATGAGACTATTGGCCAACTGAAGCGCGCCATCGATCTCATTAAGGAAGATCTAACTAGAGCTCAAGCTCATCTGGCCAGGTAGGATCAAGCCTCTAGATCTGGTATCCATGTAAATCCTTAAAATATGTTCACCTTGTTAACGAAATAAAACATGTTTCTTGGATTTCGTTCATGGTGTAGCCCCCTTGTCCTCTTGCTCTGGTATCGTTGTGTTTCTATAAAGCACCTGCGTTCCTCTAACATTTCTAGCAAAAATAATAAGAATAACCTGCTTACCCCACCTTCCTCTTACCTCTCACCAGAAGATCCCAAGGCTTGAGGAGCCAAGATGCTTGAGAATATGCCTGTCAATTTTCATATTTAGCAAAAACAATGGAAATATGGCTTACTGACCGGTTAGGCACACGAACATGGCTTGTTGTATTTTGCCTCGGCGAATATAAAGGGTACCGACCGAGAGAGTCATTGCACCGACCGGGAAGATCGTTGGGCGTGAGAGCATAGCTCACTTATAACCCGCACTGAGGCGAGAGTCTGGAACCCGACCTGGACAGTTGTTGAGCGTGAGAGCATAGCTCACTTATAACTCGCACTAGGGTAAGAGTCTGGGACAGCTGAACTGGAAGGTCGTTGGGCATGAGAGCATAGCTCACTTATAACTCGTACTAGGCGAGAGTCTGGAACCCAACCTAGACAGTCGTTGGGTGTGACAGCATAACTCACTTATAACTCGCACTGGGCGAGAGTCTGGGACAGTCGACCTGGAAGGTCGTTGGATGTGAGAGCATAGCTCACTTATAACTCGCACTGAGGCGAGAGTCTGGAACCCGACCTGGACGGTCGTTGGGCGTGAGAGCATAGCTCACTTATAACTCACACTGGGGCGAGAGTTTGGGACAACCGACTTGGAAGGTCGTTGGGCGTGAGAGCAAAACTCACTTATAACTCGCACTGAGGTGAGAGTCTAGAACCCGACCAGGACGGTCGTTGGTGTTAGTTAGAGCCCTAGAGCCAATCATTTGATGATTGTATGGACTCATGTATATCATATTCTTGTATATTAATAAAGGCTTTTGTTTGGTTATTATACTTATTTATATTAGTGCCAAATAGACTAAGTATAATAGCGTCCTTGAGTAGAAGGTTCATACCTATATCAATCGATTAGTTGAATCGATAGTGAGATGATATAGGGAACACTACTCTAAATCATTCCTAGTCGAGTATTAGCATTCAGGGACAATGTTAATACAATAAGACTAGCATGTAGGTCAGCTCGATGACTTGATCTCAGAAGTCATGGATATAGAGATATCAAGCTGACACATGGGTATGCATTAGAGAATGTATACTGAATGACCCGCCATGAGAAAGTATCATGGATCGTTATATGAGTGTCATATACTTTCTCATGTGGCTATTAGTATGACTATTAGTCCTTAGACCTGAAGTCACCATGGATCCCTACATAGGAGTTATGTACTTTAGTTTCGTCAAACGTCACCCGTAACGGGTGGACTATAAAGGCGATTACCGGGTATATAACGAATTATGTAGAGGATGTGAGTGATGTAGATGGGATCTATCCCTCCCATATGACGGGAGCGACATCGGTATTCTTGATAGAGTGAGACCACTAAGTGCATGGCCATGCCCAAATGAGTCAACATTAGATGTTGAGCTCATTTGATCGAGTGAGTCTACTTGGAGTTCAAGATTTAGATTGATTAGAGGATGACACGGTCTATGCCTCACATTGATCAATCTAGATGTCTAGGATAGAAGGACACTTGTCATTATTTTGTGAGTAGTCACAATTGGTAGTCACAAGGTGATGTCGGATCTCGACATTCTTGTAACGTTGGTAGTAATGATGTGTTGCTAGATACCGCTCATTACTTATGCTCCTAAATGGGTTTAGGGCATTGCCAACGTTACAAGAACCTATAGGGTCACACACTTAGGACAATTAGGTGGAGATTAGGTTCATATGATGAACCAAGAGGATTAGATTCATTTGATGAATCAAATTGGATTAAGAGTAATCCTAATTGGGCTAACTTGAGTTTGACTCAAGTTGATTCATGTGTTAAATGAGTCTAATTTAGATTTTGACTCATTGAATCAATTTAATTTAATGAATTAGATTCATTATATTAAGTTGGCTCGAATCAAACGGTTGGATTAGATCCACCATGGTAGAGATTGAGTCAAGTTTGACTTGACTTGAGAAGGAAGACCAAAGGTCAATTTTGACTTGACCTTTTTGCCACCTCATTGGTGAGTTGGCATTAGGTGGACCAATAATGATGTTCCACATCATCATGGGTGCCACCTCATGGAAGTTACAAAGCCACTCTCTTAATGGTTTCATATTAATTGCAATTAATGCAATTAATGTGATTTTATGGTTTCATATTAATTGCAATTAATGCAATTAATGTGAATTTTGAAAAGTGGCCGGCCACTTGGTTTTTTGGGTGAAAAAAAATTCATTTTTCATTCACTTGTGTGCATCTTCCTCCTTCTCCCTCTCAAGCTCTCCCTCTCCCTCTCCTCCCTTGGCCGAACCACATAGGTGCTAGCACATCTTGGTTTTTTGGTCATCTCCATCTAGTGTGTCCGTGTGGATACTTCTAGAGGACCGGCGCTTGACGGTCTTGAGATCCGGCATCATTTGGACGAGCGGGAACGCGAAGGGCATCGCTACAAGGGTAAACATTTTTCTCGTAGATCTAAGTAGTAGATCAGTTTTTGAACTCGTACAAGAAATAGTTTTGAATTTTGTATATTAATCTTGCACGGATCTACGGCTTTGGGTCCTTCGGGGTTTCGCGATGCGAAGCGGTTTCGTGGTCCAAGAACCCAACATGGTATCGAGCCACGGCAAAGACTTGTAATGAGTTAGTTTTTGGTTTTGGAAAACAAAACTTCTGTGATTTTCTGTAAAAATTCAATTTTATGTTTTATGGGTAATTTTTCTTATAGGCGAAGCACAAGTGTCTCGGCACTTGTAGGCTTCGACTATCAAAAACGGTAATGTTTCGACCCAAAATCTTTTGGGACAGCGGACTCGGGTGCCTTTAGATCAACGGAGAAACTCACGATGGTTAGATCGTGGGTAGGCGCTGCCCCTAACCCCGCAAGGATTTATCTCGCGATCCGAAATCGCTAAAAACGAACCCGTCGGGAAGATTTTTCCGAAACGGTAATGTCTCGGCCCAAATCGTTTTGGGACAGCGGGTTTAGGCGCTGTTGGATCGCAAAGGAACCCTCGCGATGGTTAGATCGCAGGTAGGGGCGCTGCCCCTGGGCCCCGCAAGGGGATCCGTTCCGCGATTGCGCCCGAAACCGCTAAACGGGACCGCGGGGAAATTTTACTTGTAAAATTGTAAAAAAAAAAAAAATTTATTTTTAAAATTACAGAAAATAAGAAAATATATAATTTTGAATTATATATTAATTTTGTGATAGTCATGGCCCAAAACCCAATATGATTGGTTGTGTTGTAATTCATAATACGGCCTGTGTGCCGTGATGTGTTTTCGCGTGTTGTATTTATTTTATTATTCACGACCTGTGCGTCGTGCCTCGTCTTTTATTCTTGTTGTAAATTAGATTTAGACTCGAATGTAACTCGAGTTTCAAATTGTAATGTACAAATTGGAGCGGTGGAGGGTCCACACGAGACGGAGTTCCGAGGCGGGCACGAGCAACACAAGGTGGTCAAAGGGAGGAGCTTGGAGAAGCTGTTGACCCTAGGTTGACCATTCGATCTTCTCATTGGCTTGAGAAGATCGTAGTAGGGCCATGACTAAATCACAAATAGAATAATTAATTAATTATTATGTATCTGATGCATGTTTAATAGTTAATTAATTAATTAGTGCCTTAACGATTAGATTAGATCTAAGTCGTGCACATGATGCACCCTTGCGATTAGATTAGATCTAAGTCGTGCACAAGATGCATCCTTCTCGATTAGATTAGATCTAGATCGAACCAACTCTAAATGCCTAACCGTGCCGTGATACCTATCACTACCTCGATCACATGTATTGTTGAATCTGCCAAAGCAAAGCAATACATATTATCTTGGTAGGGTACGGAGGGACAATCTTGGTCCCGCCTATCAACGCATGGGTGAATACAAACTCAATTAGATTGAGTATTCCTAGTTACTCGGTTGGATCGAGTCAACTATAGGCATTATTCCAACGGTTGGAAAAGATAGGTCAAAATTACATCTATATTAACTCTCGGGCGTATTAGCCAAAGCTAACTCGAGTTTTAATATAAATGCGGATATTGATTCTATAAACAAGAGTTGCATAGAGATGTAATTGGTAATCGTTACCTACCGATCATACTAAGCCTTGGGCGTATTAGCCAAAGCTAACTCAAGGGTTAGTATGATGTGGATCTTGTCCCACAAGAATTATAGAATTCAGTGGGAGCATCGTTTAATTAAAGGCCTAATTAAATGATTTTAAAAGAATATGATATTTATTTCTGCAAATTTTTCTGTTGTAGATAACCATGACGTCAAATACGAACACTTTCTCCCTGCGATCTGTCCTTGAGAAGGACAAGCTCAACGGAGCAAATTTCCTGGACTGGTACAGGAACCTGAGAATAGTTCTCACCCAAGAACGTAAACTGTACGTTCTGGAGCAGCCCATTCCGGAGGCTCCTCCTGCCACTGCCACGCGAGCAGACCAAGATGCTTATAAGAAGCATCAAGATGACGCATTAGATGTGTCTTGTCTTATGCTCGCAACCATGAACTCTGAGCTTCAGAAGCAACATGAGTTGATGAGCGCTTACGATATGGTTGAACATCTTCGTCACCTATATCAAGGACAATCAAGGCACTGGAAGAGGAACTCCAAAGAATACCTGGAAGATCTTTAAAAGAAGAGAAATAAGATTTCTACTTCAGGTATACATGTTATAGAAGTCAACCTCTCTATTTCTTCATCGTGGGTATTAGATACCGGATGTGCTTCGCACATTTGTACTAATGTACAAGCGCTAAAGAATAGCAGGGCATTGACGAAGGGTGAGGTAGACCTACAGGCAATGGAGCACGGGTTGCTGCTATTGCTGTAGGAACTTATCATCTATCTCTGCCCTCTGGGCTAGTACTAGAATTAGACGATTGTTGTTATGTGCCTGCCTTGACAAAGAACATAATATCAGTTTCTTGTTTGGACAAGAGAGGATACTCGTTTATAATAAAGAACAAATGTTGTTCCATCTTTTTAAATGATATGTTCTATTGTAGTACACCTCTGATAAACGGACTCTACATTCTAGACCTAGAGAGCCCTGTCTATAACATAAATACCAAGAGGATCAAGTCGAATGACTTGAACCAAACTTACCTCTGGCACTGTCGCTTAGGTCATATAAATGACAAGCGCTATCACTCCATAAGGATGGTTCTTTGGACTCATTTGATTTTGAATCATATGAGATATGCGAGTCATGCCTACGAGGCAAGATGACCAAGACAACCTTTAGTGGGCATGGCGAGAGCGTGATTTATTAGACTCATACATAGTGATGTATGTGGCCCTTTCAATGTCATTGCGAGGCGGTTATGGATACTTCATCACATTTATCGATGACTTCAAGATACGGTTACTTGTACCCATAAATTGAATCCTTTGAAAAGTTCAAAGAATTCAAGAATGAAGTACAAAACCAGCTTATTAAAATACTTTGATCCGATCGAGGTGGAGAATACTTAAGCCATGAGTTTCGTGACTATTTAGCTGAGTGTGGGATTCTATCCCAACTCACTCCTCTGGAACACCACGGTGTTCATGTACTTCCGAAGCGTATTTTTACTCGATCTATCGAATCGATCTTCACACTCCCCTCTATCGAATCTAACGTCCTACACTTTCATACTCAACCGAGTTCCATCAAAGGCCATGATAAAGACACCATATAGGATATGGACTGGGAGAGATGCCCAGGGGATTGTGAGGCTTACGTTAGACGTCAAGTCTCGACAAGTTAGGACCCAAATCCGACAAGTGCTATTTCATCGGATATCCCAAGGAAACTAAGGGATATTACTTCTACATTCCCAGTCAGCACAAGGTAGTTCTGGGGTCTTTCTAGAAAGGGATTTTGTTTCTAGAAAGACTAGTGGGAGGCGCGTTCGATCTTGAAGAAGTTCAAGATGCGAACAATACCGATGCCTCGATGGAAATTGAACTGGAACCACAAAGTGTTAGGATGATGTTGTTCACAAGGAGTTGAGGAACAACAATCGTTCATGTAGACATACCTCTTCGCAGTTCGATAGGGCGTCGTCAGCCCGAGAGATACTCATTTCTCTTGTCGACCATGATGACATTGTGCTCATAGAGGATGAGCCTACCACCTATCAAGAAGTTGTGATGAGACCAGATTTAGAAATGGCTAGAAGCCATGAGATCCGAATAGAATCCATGTACACCAACCAAGTATGGACTTTGGTTGATCCACTGAAGGGTAAAACCCATTGGGTGCAAGTGGGTCTTTAAGAAAAATATGGATGGACTTATCTATAAGGGTCGCATGGCTAAAGGTTTCAAGCGATTCATGGTATTGACTATGATGAAACCTTTTCTCCAGTGGCGATGTTTAAGTCCATTCGGATCATGCTTGCTATTGCAACCTACCATGACTATGAGATATGGCGGATGGATGTCAAAACCGCGTTTGAATGGAAACCTACTCGAGGATGTGTACATGACACAACCCGAGGGTTTTGTAGATCCACAAATCTAAAGGTAGGCAAGTCGCATAGGTCCATTTATGGACTAAAGCAAGCTTCTCGGAGCCGGAATCTTCGATTTGATGATGCGATCAAACACTTTGGTTTCATCAAGAACGAAGATGAGCCTTGTGTCTACAAGAAGGTTGTAGGGGACATAGTTGTCTTCCTCATATTATATCTCGATGACATACTACTCATTGAAGGACATCCCTATGTCACCCGTCAAGACCTGCTAGGAGTTGCTTCTCAATGAAGGACTTAGGTGAGGCATCCCGATTCTAGGGTACATATCTATAGAGATAGATCTAAGAGATTGCTTCGCCTAAGTCGAGTACATATATTGACAAGGTACTCCTTCGATTTGCCATGCAGAACTCCAAGAAGGGATTACTGTCACATGCGTGAGTCTTTCAAAGACTCAAGGTCCCTCTTCTAGAGAGGGAGAGGCCGCATGGATCAGATCCCTATGCCCCACCATAGGATCGATCACGCCATGCCGTGCGTACTGACCGATGTCTCGTATGCTGAGTACCATTAGCAGATACTCACGATCCGTGAAAGTCATCGATAGGCCAAGAATATTCTTAAGTACTTACGAAGGACTAAAGAATATTTCGATATATGGAGGCAATGATGAGCTAACCGTAAGGGTTACGGATGCGGCTTTCGAAACGATCAGGATGATTACCGATCGCTCGTGGTTCGATTTGCATTAATGGTGGTGCCACCGAAGAGTTCAAGCAGGATACAATATGATTCTACAAAGAGTATATTCTTTGCGCATCGAGGCGCAAAGGAGGCAGATTGGATCCGCAAGTTCATCACGAACTTGGGGTGGTTCCTAGCATCGCGACCAGTTGAGCTCTATTGCGACAACAATGGAGCTATAGCACAGGCGAACGCTCACACCACCGGACCAAGCACATACTACGGCGCTCCATCTCATTCGAGAGATTATCGATAGAGGAGATGTGAAGATTTCTGATACAGAGGCTAACATCGCAGATCCCTGACCAAGGCTTTGGCATGAGGAAGCATGATGGTCACACTAGGTCTTTAGGCCTTAGAGCCTATACTCGATTGGCACTAGTGCTAGTGGGAGATTGTTAGTTAGAGCCCTAGAGCCAATCATTTGATGATTGTATGGACTCATGTATATCATATTCTTGTATATTAATAAAGGCTTTTATTTGGTTATTATACTTATTTATATTAGTGCCAAATAGACTAAGTATAATAGCGTCCTCGAGTAGAAGGTTCATACTATATCAATCGATTAGTTGAATCGATAGTGAGATGATATAGGAACACTACTCTAAATCATTCCTAGTCAGTATTAGCATTCGTGGACAATGTTAATACAATAAGACTAGCATGTAGGTCAGCTCGATGACTTGATCTCACAAGTCATAGATATAGAGATATCAAGTAACACATGGGTATGCATTAGAGAATGTATCGAATGACCCGCCATGAGAAAGTATCATGGATCGTTATGAATGTCATATACTTTCTCATGTGGCTATTAGTATGACTATTAGTCCTTAGACCTGAAGTCACCATGGATCCCTACATAGGAGTTATGTACTTTAGTTTCATAAACGTCACCCGTAACTGGGTGGACTATAAAGCGATTACCGGGTATATAATTATGTAGAGGGATACGAGTGATGTAGATGGGATCTATCCTCTATATGACGGGAGCGACATCGGTATTCTTGATAGAGTGAGACCACTAAGTGCATGGCCATGCCCAAATGAGTCAACATTAGATGTTAAGCTCATTTGATCGAGTGAGTCTACTTGGAATTCAAGATTTAGATTGATTAGAGGATGACACGGTCTATGCCTCACATTGATCAATCTAGATGTCTAGGATAGAAGGACACTTGTCATTATTTTGTGAGTAGTCACAATTGGTAGTCACAAGGTGATGTCGGATCTCGACATTCTTGTAACTTGGGTAGTAATGATGTGTTGCTAGATACCGCTCATTACTTATGCTCCTAAATGGGTTTAGGGCATTACCAACGTTACAAGAACCTATAGGGTCACACACTTAGGACAATTAGGTGGAGATTAGGTTCATATGATGAACCAAGAGGATTAGATTCATTTGATGAATCAAATTGGATTAAGAGTAATCCTAATTGGGCTAACTTGAGTTCGACTCAAGTTGATTCATGTGTTAAATGAGTCTAATTTAGATTTTGACTCATTGAATCAATTTAATTTAATGAATTAGATTCATTATATTAAGTTGGCTCGAATCAAATGGTTGGATTAGATCCACCATGGTAGAGATTGAGTCAAGTTTGACTTGAGTTGAGAAGGAAGACCAAAGGTCAATTTTGACTTGACCTTTTTGCCACCTCATTGGTGAGTTGGCATTAGGTGGACCAATAATGATGTTCCACATCATCATGGGTGCCACCTCATGGAAGTTATAAAGCCACTCTCTTAATGATTTCATATTAATTGCAATTAATGTGATTTTATGGTTTCATATTAATTGCAATTAATGTGAATTTTGAAAAGTGGCCGGCCACTTGGTTTTTTGGGTGAAAAAAAAATTCATTTTTCATTCACTTGTGTGCATCTTCCTCCTTCTCCCTCTCAAGCTCTCCCTCTCCCTCTCCTCCCTTGGCCGAACCACATAGGTGCTAGCACACCTTGGTTTTTTGGTCATCTCCATCTAGTGTGTCCGTGTGGATACTTCTAGAGGACCGGCGCTTGACGGTCTTGAGATCCGGCAACATTTAGACGAGCGGGAACGCGAAGGGCATCGCTACAAGGGTAAACATTTTTCTCGTAGATCTAAGTAGTAGATCAGTTTTTGAACTCGTACAAGAAATAGTTTTTCGAATTTTGTATACGAATCTTTGCACGGATCTACGACTTTGGGTCCTTCGGGGTTTCCGCGACGCGAAAAAGCAGTTTTCGTGGCCCAAAGAACCCAACAGTTGGGCGTGAGAGCATAGCTCACTTATAACTCGCATTGGGGCAAGAGTCTGGGATAGCCGACCTGGAAGGTTGTTGGACGTGAGAGCATAGCTCACTTATAACTCGCACTCAGGCGAGAGTCTGAAACCCGACTTGGACGATCGTTGGGCGTGAGAGCATAGCTCACTTATAACTCGCACTAGGGCGAGGTCTGGGACATCCGACCTGGAAGGTCGTTGGGCGTGAGAGCATAACTCACTTATAACTCGCACTGAGGCGAGAGTTTGGAACCCGACCTGGACGGTCGTTGGGCGTGAGAGCATAGCTCACTTATAACGCGCACTGGGGCGAGAGTCTGGGACAGCCGACCTGGAAGGTCGTTGGGCGTGAGAGCATAGCTCACTTATAACTCGCACTGGGGCGAGAGTCTGGGACAGCCGACCTGGACGGTCGTTGGGCGTGAGAGCATAGCTCACTTATAACTCGTACTGAGGCGAGAGTCTGGGACAGCCGACCTGGAAGGTCGTTGGGCGTGAGAGCATAGCTCACTTATAACTCGCACTGAGGCGAGAGTCTGGAACCCGACTTGAATGGTCGTTGGGCGTGAGAGCATAGCTCACTTATAACTCGCACTGGGGTGAAAGTCTGGGACAGCCGACCTGGAAGGTCGTTGGGCGCGAGAACATAGCTCACTTATAATTCGCACTGAGATGAGAGTTTGGAACCCGACCTGAACGGTCGTTGGGCGTGAGAGCATAGCTCACTTATAACTCGCACTGGGCGAGAGTCTGGGGCAACCGACCTGGAAGGTCGTTGGGTGTGAGAGCATAGCTCACTTATAACTCGCACTGAGGCTAGAGTCTGGATCCCGACCTAGACGGTCGTTGGGTGTGAGAGCATAGCTCACTTATAACTCAGTCGGGCGAGAGCTCGACACCGACCGAAGGTCGTTGGGAGAGCATAGCTCACTTAACTCGCATCGAGGCAAGAGTTTGGAACCCGACTTGACGGTCGTCACGGAGAGCATAGCTCACTTATAACTCGCACTAGGGCAAGAGTTCTGGGACAACCGACCGGAAGGTCGTTGGGCGAGAGCATAGCTCACTTATAACTCGCACCGAGGCGAGAGTTCGTGCCGGTCGTTGGGCGTGAGAGCATAGCTCACTTATAACTCGCACAGGGGCAAGAGTTCGACGACCTGGAAGGTCGTTGAGCGTGAGAGCATAGCTCACTTATAACTCAATCGAGGTGAGTTCGAACCCAATGGGCGAGGAGATAGCTCACTTATAACTCGCATTGAACGAGAGTTCAGGGACACCGACCGAAGGTCGCTGGGAGAGCATAGCTCACTTATAACTGGCACTGTGGGACACCGACCTGGACGGTCGTTGGGCGTGAGAGCATAGCTCACTTATAACTCACACTGGGCGAGAGTTTGGGACAACCGACTTGGAAGGTCGTTGGGCGTGAGAGCAAAACTCACTTATAACTCGCACTGAGGTGAGAGTCTAGAACCCGACCAGGACGGTCGTTGGGCGTGAGAGCATAGCTCACTTATAACTCGCATTGGGGCAAGAGTTTGGGATAGCCGATCTGGAAGGTTGTTGGACGTTAGAGCATAGCTCACTTATAACTCGCATCAAAGTAGAGTCTCAAACCCGACTGACGATCTGGGCGTGAGAGCATAGCTCACTTATAACCCGCATCAGGGCGAGGTTCGACATCCGACCGAAGGTCGCATGCGAGAGCATAACTCACTTATAACTCGTGACCGAGACGAGAGTTTGGGACACCGAGACCATCGTCGAATGTCATGAGAGCCTCCTTGATCCGGCCGGCGGTGCAGTAGGAGCCGAAGGCAGAGGCGAAGGTCGCGGCGGAGAGCACGGCCTCTTGCTTCATGGAGCGGATGGCGTCCCACATGGGCTCGAACAGGCCGTTCTTCCCGAGGATATCGACCATCAAGTTCCAGGCGTACGGGCTGTGCTTCAGGGTGAGACCCGCCCAGCGGAAGAACCTGACGGCGGTGGCAGGCGTTGCATAGCAGAGGCGGAGAACAGACTCCACGTGTTCGGAAAGAGGAGTGATACCGCATCGGGAGAGGACAGTCTCCACCTCCGCCGGAGGCACCCGCGACAGGATATCGCAGAATGCGCGGACGCGAGGATCCGGGGCCAGGAGGCTCGAAGCCATCACCGACGTGGGCTGCAACGAACTAATCTCGTGGACCGTCGGAGTAGTCATCGCCAGTACCTCGGTGGCCGGCGCCGTCGGTGCAGTAGAAGTTTCGGCACGATTCCAGAGCAAGCTGGGGTTTTGACGCCGTCAGGAGGTCTAGATTGGACATCCGCTTGGCCTGATTAGGGTTTGCCTCTCCGGCACATCAGGTAAAAGGGATTAAGAAAACAAGCACTAAATGTAAATAATAATTTTGTAAAATAAAAGAAGTACACAAATTGAATTCTGTTGGTTTCAAGCTTTATGTTTTTTTTTTAAAACTATTCCGCCCCGCTTGATTTGAAAAGGGTGATAAACATGTCATATATCAGTACTCTCCAATAGCACAATTGAAAATTTTATCGGATTGGGCACAAATTAATTTTTAAGGATTTGATCGTCCTAGATTATATTTGCCCTCCCACCTAGGGGTCATTGTGCATCATGATTTATATTTTATCATGAGATGTTTAGTTCACGCAACGAGTGAAATCACCTTTTATTCAATTGACTGAGAATGAAAATAAAAGTCTCTCAATTCTATTCTACCAACACAAACTTGAAGATATTAATATATCTAAAGGACTAAGAATATTATGAGACAAACTCTAGGGTAGGTCAACAATAGGTGATTACATAGATAGCCTAGCAAAGGGTGGCATGTAAAAAGCAAGCTTAAATAAATTGATGCATCTAAGCAACTAAGTACTTAATATAAGGTGGGCTCTTGGGCAACGTAAAGGTGTAACAAATGGAAGGCCTAAAATAATGTGAGGTATGAGAGATTATGTCTAAATTGTAATCTTGGATTCACTCTATTTGGCAACACCATCGAGGGATTATGTGGATAAACTAGGTAAGAACTACTTAATTAGCATATAGTTAGTCTTTAACTAAGAAACAATAGTTTTCTAGCTGTAGTTAATGTTTAAGGTCAATCTTGGAGCTTGAAGTGGGCTTAGTTAGGAGTGTCAATTTTGATAGATTGGATGAGTTCAAATCGGATTAAGGTAAGGATTTTATATAAAAAACATCTCAATCTAAATCCGATCTGAACACAATTCAAAAACTCTAAATTGGAATTTGAACCCGGATAACCTGACCAATCTGAATAATATGATTAGAAATAATTTTTTTTGTTATTTTCCTATTAATTCTTCACTTATATATCAATACTTCATCATTATCATACTAACCTTAATAATGATATGCATAAAAATATTTTAATTTTTAAAATAAAATTTGATTTAATCCTAAAAAACACATTAAACCCTAGACTCATACTAAAACAATAAAATTTGATTTATCATATTAACCTTGATATTTTTTGAATCGACTCGAGTCTAGTTGACGTGTCAAGTTCATTTTTGACACCCCTCTTAGCCTATTAAATTTGAGATCTCTAAGCAAGATTTATTATTATAAAACTATTTTATTTGCATTATTCATATTTGCTATTGTATCTTTATACTTTTATTTGTATTGCTTGTAAGAACAGAGATGATACAAAATTTATCAATCTTGAAAAGATATCCAAGAAAGAGAAAAGCATAGTGGTGTTACCACTAGGGTGCTAAACAACGGAGTAGGAATCGAGGATTCCGAACCACATGAAATCGAGATGTTGTGCCTATGTTATATTTTATGTTTATTTCTTTTATTTTTCATTGTATATTAACATCTAGATCGACACACAATGCATGAGAAAAAAAATATTATACATCAACTCTAGCAACATCATGGGTCCTAATAGAATGAAGATCAACTTCCTGCTATTATGAGAAAACTTAGTTATATGATATAACAAAAATAGTTTATTGTTCAAAATGCATTGCATAAGTCAAATTTCGATAATAACACATAGTATATGTAAAAGGATATGACTATGAAAAGTCTTAAAGGAGTTAAGGATCATTGTTGAAGAACCTATAACGATGTTCTATGATAATTATTCAACTATTAGTATTGCAAAGAACCAGTGTACCATGATAGAATGAAAAATGTGGAGATTGATTGTCACTTCATAAAAGAAAATATAAGAATAAAGAATATTCGAGTTATTCTATTTGCCCAACTAGTCTTGAAACATTAATAGACATCCTCCCTAAGGCTCTACCAAAGAAGAAATTTGAATATTTAAACTTTAAACTAGACTTAATCATTACTTATATCCTAACTTGAGGGGGAGTAAAAAATATTGTAGAATAGTCTTCCTTCCTTATATTACTAAAACAGTTAATTAACTGATTAACCTCTTAGAGGCTTAGAAGATCTTTGAGGATATTGGCGGTTATTACCTGATGCCTTTGACACACACTCACACACTCATATTGTCATTTTAATTGTTATTTTTTTTCTCTTTTTAGAAGATTTAATAAGTTTTCTTTCTTTAGTTTTTTAGATGTGGAATCATCTAAGGTTGTACAATACGATTTTTGTGGGCTAATCTAATTTTTATTTTCACTAGATGATGACTAGGTGCCACTAAGGCAACACGCTCAATAACGTGGATGCTATATGAGGCATCTGAGGGGCTTTAGGATAAGAAACATTAAAGTAGCTTATGGATCTATTAGAGATTAAATAAAAATAGAATGAGATATTTAATTATGTAAAAATATGAAATCTGTCATCCTTGCAGCCCCCTCCCCCCCAACAACTGTCTCATACTATTAGGAGGAAGTAAATAAGGAAACTAAAGCTAGTCATCACATGTGAGGGTAATTCTTCACTTATAACTCGCACTGGGGCGAGAGTCTGGCACAACCGACTTGGAAGGTTGTTGGGCGTGAGAGCATAGCTCACTTATAACTCGCACTGAGGCGAGAGTTTGGAATCCGACTCGGACGGTCGTTGGGCGTGAGAGCATAGCTCACTTATAACTCACACTGGGGCGAGAGTCTGGGACAACCGACCTGGAAGGTCGTTTGGCGTGAGAGCATAGCTCACTTATAACTTGCATTGAGGCGAGAGTCTGGAACCCGACCTGGACGGCCGTTGGGCGTGAGAGCATAACTCACTTATAACTCACACTGGGGCGAGAGTTTGGGACAGCCGACTTGGAAGGTCGTTGGGCCTGAGAGTATAGCTCACTTATAACTCGCACTGGGGCGAGAGTCTGGGACAGCCGACCTGGAAGGTCGTTGGGCATGAGAGTATAACTCACTTATAACTCGCATTGGGGCGAGAGTCTGGGACAACCAACCTGGACGGTCGTTGGGTGTGAGAGCATAGCTCACTTATAACTCGCACTGGGGTGAAAGTCTAGGACAGCCAACCTGGAAGGTCGTTAGGAGTTGAGAGCATAGCTCACTTATAACTCGCACTGGGGTGAAAGTCTGGGACAGCCGACCTGGAAGGTCGTTGGGCATGAGAGCATAACTCGCACTGAGGTGAGAGTCTGGGACAGCCGACCTGGACGGTCATTGGGCGTGAGAGCATAGATCACTTATAACTCGCATTGGGGCGAGAGTCTTGGACAGCCCGTAGGACCGTGATCGTTCGATAGAGGGGGGGGTGAATATCGATTCGAAAAGTTGAGTAAAAATACGCAGCGGAAAAGTAAATGAACACAGTTGTTTTTACTTCATTCGGAGCCTGTGACGACTCCTACTCGAAGGCTCGTGGTCCTTGACCCACTTCATTGGGCAATTACTATAATTCTTATTACTGAATACGAAATGCTAGTGAAACAAAGTAATACCGACAAAGAAATTAACTAAACCAAGGAGCACTTTGTTGAGCTTGTTGCGCCGCAGAACGTAGAGCAACAGACCGCAGAGAAGAGTTCTCGATTGATGATTGATGAAGCTCCATCTCGGGCTTTTATATGTCGGGCCCGCCGATCCCTTCCCGGCGCAGTGCGATGTGGTGTCTAATCATCGAACTCCACGTGCGGCACCTGCTTGGATAAAATTCACCTCCGACGCCCGGATCCTTCCGGGCGCGACCTCCGCTTCTAAACTTCCTTTCCTTCAAAAATGAAAGTTAGTCCGAGGCAAATATATATTTCGCAACATAAATTGTTAGCACGCTTTATGACAATAGAATTAATAAGAAAATATGACTTAGATTCCGCCTTCCGAGACCGGATCTAGTCACGATCTCGACTTAGATATCCGGGATCTAAGCCGGATCGACGCCTAATGTTCCCTTCCCGAGAACGTGTCCTCAGCCACTCCCCTAGTGACTTACCTCACTTACCGCCGGACGTCCGGCCACCGTCACCGTCTGACTTCTCGGCCACCATCTAGTCAGCCCGTCGACCTAGCCGGACTTCTCGCCAAGCGTCCGGCCAGCCTGCCGACCATTGACTTCGCCACCATCCTGGCCCCTGGCCGACCTAGTCGGACTTCGTGCTGACATCCGTCAGCCCGAATTGCTGCGGGACTTCCCCTACACACTCGATCAAAGTGTCGACAATAAACTAACTTAACCTATTTGTCATTCATCAAAACTAGGTTAGAGATCCCCGCACAAACAATCTCCCTTTTGATGGAATGACAACCTGGTTAAGTTAGTTAAAGAACGCAAAAAACAGGTACATCGGTTTTAAAGTTAGTTTTAGTGTTTTCAATTTTGGTTTATCTAACTTAACCACCTAACCCTCCCCTTTGGCATTCATAAAAAAACAAGGGTAAGTAATCATAGTGTAGAGTTATGTAAAAAATAAGCACGTAATCTTGAAAAATATATGAGTTTGGTTCAAAATTCAAAGATAAAAGTACAATTTTAAATCCAAGTAAAAAATCAAGTTGACTTGGGGAGACAAGTTGAATTTTGAAAAGTATAAATTTAAAGTTAATCAAGTTTAACTTTTCAAGCGTGTAAAATTTTTTAAATCAGGTTTTTCAATCTTTTCAAGTTTAAGTACTTTAAAAACAAATTTTCAACTTCAATTTTTCAAAACAAAGCAAAAATTAAACAAGTAAGATTAAATTTGCCAATTTGATAAAAGCTAAATTTGGAAAGTTTAATTTTCAAGCATATGTTACAAAGCTAAATAAGTTTAAATTTGCAATAGTCAACTTTTTAAATCAGGTTTAAAAATTAGGTGGGATTAAACTTCCAAGTTTTTCAAACACTTAGTTAAATTTAACTTTTTGTAAGCTAATGTTCAAACATAAGTTAGTTTTAAAAAATATTTTTTAAACACACAGAATTTTAATTAATTTCTCCCCCTGAACTTGATACTTAAATTTAAACAGCTGTCTAACCAATTAGGTACTAACTAACTATCAGAAGATAGTAGCTTTCACTTGGTTAGTCAGATTAAGGTGATTATAAACAGTCAGTGTTTGACTTGACTGATGATCTTAATCTGATTACTGTCTGATTTGTATTTAACGTCCAGACTTATGCTAATGCACTGAAATAAGCATCTTAAGTCCAGACAGTTGGCCTATGCATCTCACCCCTTTCTATGTTTGTCAAACACAAGCAAGGTAAACCTAAGGTGTTGGTGAGATGCTCAAAAACTAGTCCTATGGGTACATGCTTTCTAAGGATTCAAAACTAGTCTAAGGCCAAAACTATTGTTGAAAATCTAAAAATGGAAAGTTTTGAAAACACACAATTTTAACTTATAATTTGAAAAAAAATTATTTTTGAAAACAATTTTGAAATTTAAAATTCCTAGGCTACCAAGATAGAACATAATCAATGCATGTCTGAAATATCACTAGATAAATCCAAAATATTTTACAGGTAGTGTAGCTACAGAAGTGAGTCATAACTAGAGCTACTGAGATGATGAAGGGGGTGGTCCAGATCCCAAGGATTGGAGAAGTGCCATCAGCTCAGTGTGTCGGGTGTCCCCGGCAGCTCGTAACTCGGCAACCTCTCGCCGTATGTCCCGATGAAAATCAGAGTTCTCCTGCTGGAGACTCGTCATAGCTCTCTCTAGTCCGGTCATACGGTCGGCTAGAGTGCGGGGAGCGTGACGTGGTGCTCGAGCTGGGGGCGGTGGTGGAGCCGGTGCGGCTTCCTCTAGAAATAGTGCGAGCATGAACTCGTCCACCTGTGCGTCTGGATCGGGCTGGTGCTGTGCCCCCCTCCGCCAAGACATAGTCCCGTCATCCCTATCTATCTGGACACCAGCTAGGGAGAAGTTCCGAGCTGTTATAACATCGAACTCGGTCATATGGGCAATGTCTCCTCTAGTGACATCAATGTGCAACGAGGACATATAGGCTGTCAGAATGTGACAAAATGGCATGTGGACTCGTCTATCAGTCACGAATCCAACCGAGTAGATAATGGTGGAGAAGATATATAGGCTGATGTCAATATCTAATCTATGACTCAGGGCATAGAGTAAGAACGAATGGAATGGGCGCATCACAGCGATGTCCCGAGTAGTCAGTGGTAAAATGCAAAGGACTAAAACCCTATAAAGAGCGTAGTCCTGGACCCGAAGTTCTACCGACCTAAACTGTGTCATAGTGGGATCTCGCTCTCCCCCCAAAATATACGAATAAATCGTATCGAGAGTAATATGTGAGTAGGGATCTCCGAATGGTAGATCCCTGGGAGGATAGCACAAAAAGGAACAAGTAGATGGACGCAACTCTAAGAACTCTCGGATAGTCGTAGGGGAGAATGTGATATCAGTGCCCGCTGCCCTAGTGGTATAGGTGAGATCGTCTACTTTCACTAGGTTATTGCAAAATTCGGCACACAGACTTATGTTTATTGGACTGGTACATTCGACAAGGTTCCTTAAGTTATAGTGGTCTATAACCTCTAAAACGGAGGGACATGACCCTAGAAAGAACGATCTATCTATGCAGGTAGTCCTAATGGCCTTATAAATGGTTGACTCAAACTTAATCCTTAGTTCATCTGGGAAACCTAAGGTCAGAGCTAGCATTAGAGGGTCCAGCACCAGTATTTGTTCGTTTCCTACTGTATATATAAGAAAATATTCTAAGAAAAAAAATGAGAGGACAAATTCTAATAAAGTTTTAGAGAGGGGAAGAATTTTTACCGAGGAGCCATCGACAAATATAGATCTGACGACCTCGGTTGAATCGCAACAGCGTCTTCACCGCAAGAAAAATTTGATTTAAAATACTCTCGCACTAAGGTTTGGAGTGAACCTTTAGCAAAAGTAAAGTTTGTGGGGCAAGGGTTGGGGGCGCCCACTATCCGGGCGCCCCGGAGGGGAATACCAGGGGCGCCCGCCCCTGGTTTTTGACTTTTTTTTTTTTTTTTTTTTTTGAGATTAGGTTTGAAGTTAAGTTTTTAAAAAAAATTTTGAAATTAAAATTTTGAATTAAATATTTTTTAAAATTAAATTTTGAAAATGTTTTTTAAGTTTAAAATTAAAATTTTGAAATTAATTTTTAAGTTTAAAATTAAAATTTTGAAATTAAGTTTAAGATTAAAATTTTGAAAATAGTTTTTAAGTTTAAAAAATTAAAATTTTGAAATTAAGTTTAAAATTAAAATTTTGAAAATAAATTAAAATTTTGAAATTAATTTTTTAAGTTTAAAATTAAAATTTTGAAATTAATTTTTTAAGTTTAAAATAAAAAAATTGAAATTAATTTTTTAAGTTTAAAATTAAAATTTTGAAATTAATTTTTTAAGTTTAAAATTAAAATTTTGAAATTAAATTAAAATTTTGAAATTAATTTTTAAGCCTTATTTATCTCACCCGATCTATATTATCAATCAGGGAATCCTATGATTTTGCGAGATGAAATTGGATTAATTATGGAGTTTTGGTTTAACTTGTGTTAGATTCAGATTTAGCTTTGGTCTCCACAAATAGGCATTTTTCGGATAAACTTCTAAGCTTGGTGAGTCACATGGACGTCATTAGTAGTAACCAACCTTTCGAGGTTTTCCGAATAGTCCTATCCACGGAGCTTAGTACTAAATCTTGGTCTAACTGGTTATGATTCATTTAAGGGTAGCTTCGGTCAGTTCCACTTGGCCAAATGCACCAGATCGAAGCCATATCTTTCTAGACATGCGATGCTCAAGTTTTCCTAACGTACTATCATCCAAAAACTTCACCAGTACCATGATTCAAGTTAAACATGGTCTCTAATCCTAATTACCCTGCCGAGTTAGTTTGTTTTGGGTTACCCTGTCGGGTAAGTTAGTTTTGGAGGTGCCAGTTATTCTGGAGCCTCCCCCTGAATTATTGGTTATTAATTTAAATTTTGGTTTTAGGTTTGTGTCGATTCTTTTTATAGTTATGGTTAACTTGGTGATAATTTTGTTGATTTTTAAAGTGTTTAGATTTTGATTTTGATTTAGGTTTGTATTTTGGATTTTGGTTTGTTTTATTCGATTTTATATAATGTAATTTTTCTTTAGGTATATAATATTGATTAAGTCATATTTGCGTGGTTAAGCACGCTTTCGGAACCCAAGCTAGATTGGTTGATTTGTATTGAGTTATTAATGATTTGAAGGTTTTATTTGAATTCGACTTATATCCTAGTCCGGTTTTATTATAGCATGCTTTTTGATTATTTAGGATTAAGTCTAGATTTTTTGATCTTGTTGTGAATTTTTCTAACATTTCTTTTAAATTGTTAATCTCATTTTTTAATGATAAATTCTCCTCCTCAAGTGTTAGATCTTGAGTTGGATTTGAATTTTTGATTTGTTCCTTGAGGTTTTGATTTTCCTCAAGAAGTGATTTATTTTCATTTTCTATTTTAATTAATTTACTATTTAAACAGGAAATAATTCTAAAAATTTTTTTGTTTAAATTAAAGTATACCTCATTCGGGCCTTCGGAAACGAGTACGGACTCGTGGCTTGTTTCGGGTTCAGACCCGTCTTCATCTTCCGACTCGTCTTCTGTTTCAGCTTCGCGGGCCATCAGTGCGAGGTGGCTCTGATGTTTCTGCTCTTCTTCCTCCGATTCGTCCGAGGAGTCGTCCCACGTTGCTTTGAGGGCCTTCTTTTTGGTTGGCTTAGATTTGTCGAACTTCAGTTTTGGGCATTCGTTCTTGTAGTGTCCCTTTTTGTTGCAGCCGTAGCAAGTCACGTTCTTTTGTTCTGAGGGAGAACTGATCTTTTGAAGGTCCTTTTTGCTGAAGCTCCTTTTTCTCCTGGTGAATATTTTTCTTACCAAGTTCACCAGGTGTTCTTCATCTTCGAAGTCTTGGTCGGAGTCTTATTCAAATTCAGGCTTGCTTTTCTTTTCTTTGGTGGAACCTGCAAATAAAGCTATACCTTTCTCGGCTCCAGCATTAGTTTGTTCATGTAATTCTAATTCACAGAAAAGCTCATCTAACTTTAACTTAGAAAGATTTTTAGAAATTTTATAGGCATCCACTATTGATGCCCACAAACTATTACGTGGAAAAGCATTTAATGACTACCTTATTAAGTCTCTATTTTCCATCCGGTGGCCTATCGCATGAAGCCCGTTGAGGATGTCCTTGATCCTCGCGTGGAGTTGATTCGCCGTTTCACCTTCCTGCATTTTTATATTAAAAATTTTATTTAAAAGCAGGTCTCGTTTTGTTACCTTGGCATCGCTCGTTCCCTCGTGCAGCTCGATCAATTTGTCCCATAGTTCTTTAGCGTTTTTGTGTGGACCGACTCTGTTTAGTTCTTCTCTTGTTAATCCACACTGTAGAGTGTTGATTGCTTTATTCTCTGTTGACGCCTTTTTCTTCAAATCAGCTGTCCAGTCTTCAGGATCCAGTAGATTCCCGGAGTTGTCCACTGGAATTTTGTAGGTGTAGGTCCCTTTTGAGGCCGGCAAGAGGGGAGGGGTGAATTGCCCTACAAAATAAAACCAAAACTCTTCTCGGATATTCAACTAACTTAAAAGAACTTGTAATTAAAAAACAGAGACTAATTAAAACAGAAAAATAGACACAGAGGAATTACTTGGTTTGCAATTAGGGGATTGCTAATCCAAGGAATGTAAGCGCACTATCTGATTCTCCTCTGGGCGGAATAGCCTCTTACAGCGTTGAATGTACAAGAAGAAAAGTAAAGCACACAGAAGTTGATTACAAGTTCGTCGTTCTGATTAATTGATTTGCTTCTGGACCAAGGCTATATTTATAGCCTTGGTCGGGGCGCCTGGAAGGGTTCCGGGCGCCCTGGGGGGATAAAACTTTATCCCCCAACGTTCAGATCGAGTTTGACTCGATCTGGTCAAAAACCTCATTCCGGGCGCTCCGGAGGGGTCCGGGCGCCCCGGATGGTTCCGGGCGCCCCGGACCCCAAAAGTCAACTCTGGTTGACTTTTTCCGTCTGGTCGCTCCGCTTCGGTTCAGCTCGTCTCGGTCCGGGTCTTCTGTTCCGGCTCCACTAGCTTGGGTGATCTCGGCCATCCGGAATAGGGCTCACCCGAACCCATGTTCCGGCCTTCTCCTCGAGCAGCATTCCTTCCCGGTTTCTCGTCCCTCGAACGCCACGCACGTTCTTCTCGTCCACCGGTGTACTCTTCCGCGGACACCTCGTCCCTCGGACGCACCGAGCCCGTCGGCTCTCTCCCGTGCCGTCCTTCTCGCTAGCCGCGTCTTCCGCTTGACTTCCTGTGTTCCTAAGTTCCTGCACACTTAGACACAAGGGTTAAACAACACAGGACCTAACTTAACTTGTTTGATCACACCAAAACACCTCGGGGTTCCAACAATCTCGATCTGTGAGCAACCCAAGTTAAGCTAGGGAAAAATAGATGCAATAAAAACAATTTATTTGTAATTAAGTCCAAAGATATTTCATAAAAAAAACTTTATATACCTCCCCCTAGACTTAACATTCTTCTCCCCCTTTGATCACATTAAAAATAGGGGTTCTTTAAACAAGTCTAAGGTAAAAAAAATTTAAGTGAATTTTCATAAAACTTTCTAAGGCAATTAATTTTAAACTTAAAAATTAATTTTAAGGCAATGTTTCAAAAGAGAATATTTAGTAAAAAAAATTCTAAGTCAATATTCAGAATATCTTTTATCTAATTTCATAAAAGATTTCTAAGGCAATTTTCAAAGGAAAATGTCTAAGACAATATTCATAGAAAAATTTCTAAGTTAATAAAAAATATCTAAGTCAATAATTATCAGAAATTTTCTAAGTCAAAAAAAAATTTATTATTATTATTATTATTATTATTTTTAAATATTTTCTAACACAAATTGAATAACTCTTTTAAAGCATTAGGTAAATTAATGCTTTTTCAGTTAGTCAATTAAACTTTTCATTTCGATACTTGACTTCCAGGTCGTGGCGAGGCACTAGGCCTTCTTGGTTATTGGAGCAACAACCACTTCCTTAGACAAAGCCTCATAATGAAATTAGTCGTTTAATTTCCTTGCTGAAAATGCTAAGTCTAATTTTAAATTAAACAAATTTTTGGAACCCAGTAGAGGTTCCTACCTACAGGGTTAACCAAGTATTTCCTAGGTACATAGATTTTTGAAATATTTCTAATTTGACTTTGATGAAATCTATAGTACCAATTTAAACCTCTATAATTTCTAAAAGTAGAAATATTTGAACTTTTATATTTTTTCAATCTTTCTATTTCTTCTTTTAGTTTTTCATTTTCAATTTTCAATTTATCAAAATCCTCTATAAGACATGATTTTGCTAAAATTCTTTTTGTTTCCAAAATTTCATTTTTTAATTTGATATTTTCATTTTCTAATTTATACATGGATTTAGTCATTGCCTTAATGCCAGAATAAAGTTGATCAGGGGGTAAGAGGCATACCTCACTTACCATATCGGACTTGAAGCCTGAATCTTCCCCTGCTTCGCTGACTTCATCTGAGGTCACTCCCCCTTCATCGATGCTAGGTTCTGATGAGCTTTGCCCTTCGTAACTTGCCATCAGCGCTATCCCAGCATATTCTTGAGCTTCTGATTCGGATGAAGAAGTGTCGTCCCAAGTTGCTTTTAGGTTGTGTTTCTTGGGTGTCTTCATTTTGACCTTCTTGAGTTCTGGGCAGTCTTCCCTTAGGTGTCCCTCCTTCTGACACTGGTAGCACCGCACCTTTCTTCTACCTTTTTGATTCTTTTGATTCTGCATTTTAAATTTATTAGATCTAAAAAACTTTTTAAAGTTTCTTACCATGTATGCTTCTTTGTCGTCTTCGGAGTCTGACTCGGGTTCATCCTTGTTGGTTGCGTTTAGCGCCATAGTCTGGGTTGTGTCCTTTGATGTCTCTGCACATCTAGTTTCGTGTAATTCAAGGGTAGAAAAACATTCCTCTAATGTACTTACCTCCAAATCTTTTGAGATGTAGTAGGCGTCGATGATTGAAGTCCACTCCGGAGTTCGAGGAAATGCGTTGAGCGCGTAGCGTATTGTATCCCGATTTGATACCTTTTCTCCGAGGTTCTCGAGACTAGTAATTAGTTCTTTTACCTTCGCGTGTAGACTGGCTACTTTCTCACCTTTTTCCAGACGGATGTTCATCAGTTTGTTACGGAGGATGTCCCTTCTAGCGAGCTTTGCTTCGGACGTGCCTTCGTGGAGTTCCAAGAACTTCTCCCAAAGTTCTTTAGCAGACACATAGTTTCCGATGCGATTGACCTCTTGAGGCGGTAACACACTCAGCAGGTGATGTTCCGCACGGCTGTTTGCTACCGACTCATTCTGCTCCTTCTTTGTCCAATCGCTCTCTTCTTTTTCTTTTCCATCTTTATCTACTGGAGCTATAAAACCATATTTCATAATAAACCGAATTTCAAAATCTGTTTTTAGGAATACCTCCATATGACGCTTCCAGTCTGCGGTTCCCAATTTTGTGGGACGATACTTGGTCCGCCATCTTGTTGCTTGATCGGCAGTTAGTCCTCGGCGTCCTCGCTCCGATACCACTTGTAGGTCCCTTTGAGGCCGGCAAGAGGAGGGTGAATTGCCTACAAAATAAAACCAAAACCCTTCTCGATATTCAATTAACTTAAAAGAACTTGTAATTAAAAAGCGAGACTAATTAAACAAAAATAGACACGAGGAATTACTTGGTTCGGAATCGGATTGCTAATCCAAGGAATGTAAGCGCACTATCCGATTCTCCTCTGGCGGAGTAGCCTCTTCGTTGAATGTACAAGAAGAAAAGTAAAGCACACGAAGTTGATTACAAGTTCGTCGTTCGATTAATTGATTCTCGACCAAGGCTATATTTATAGCTTTGGTGGGCGCCGGAAGGGTTCCGGCGCCTGGGGATAAAACTTTATCCTCCAACGCTAGATCGAGTTTGACTCGATCCGTCAAAACCTCATTCCGGCGCCGGATGGTTCCGGCGCCCGACCCCAAAAGTCAACCAACTCGTTGACTTTTTCCGTCTGGTCCCTCCTGTTCACTCGCCTCGGTCCCGGTCTTCTGGCTCCACTAGCTTGGGTGATCTCGGCCATCCGGAATAGGGCTCACCCGAACCCATGTTCCGGCCTTCTCCTCGAGCAGCCTTCCTTCCCGGTTTCTCGTCCCTCGAACGCCGTGCACATTCTTCTCGTCCACCGGTGTACTCTTCCGCGGACACCTCGTCCCTCGGACGCACCGAGCCCGTCGGCTCTCTCCCATGCCGTCCTTCTCGCTAGCCGCGTCTTCCGCTCGACTTCCTGTGTTCCTAAGTTCCTGCACACTTAGACACAAGGGTTAAACAACGCAGGACCTAACTTAACTTGTTTGATCACACCAAAACACCTCGGGGTTCCAACAGTAGGGTCTCGTAATGCTCATCCACTGGTCGAAGTCTGTTTTGAGGTAAACCTCCATCCGCTTTTTCCAGTACGGAAAATCGTCCCCGTTGAAGAGTGGAGGTCGTACTGTGCTGAATCTTTCTGTCTGAGACATTTTAGTCCTGCGCACAGACGAAAGAGAAGAAACAAAAAAATCCCAAGACTTGGTCTTGGATTAGTAGTGCGGGAAGAGAGAAAAAATTAGTAGAAAAAAAAATCTAGATTCGTGTTGCACCAATTTAGATTAATTGAAGAAAATATTAAAGTACTGATACACCAGTTTTAGAATTAAGCGTTGAACTGAAAAACCAAAAAAAATTTCACCCCCAGTCTGATTGGTGGTTGCACCAAATCAGAGCGGTACCTGCTCTGATACCACTTGTAGGACCTTGATCGTTCGATAGAGGGGGGGGGGGTGAATATCGATTCGAAAAGTCGAGTAAAAATACGCAGCGGAAAAGTAAATGAACACAGTGTTGGAACCCCAAGGTTGTTTTGGTGTGATCAACAAGTCAAGTTAGGTCCTGCGTTGTATTTAACCTTGTGTCTAAGTGTGCAGGAGCTTAGGAGCACAGGTACTCGAGCGGAAGACTCAGCTAGCGAGAAGGACGGCACGCGGTGCGTCCGAGGGACGAGGTGCTGCGGAAGAGTACACCGGCGGACGAGAAGGAAGCACGCGCGGTGGTTCCGAGGGACGAAAGCCGGAGCGGAAGATTGCTCGGGGAGCAAGAGACGCAGCTAGCGCGAAGGTCGGCACGGGGTGCGACTGAGGGACGAAGACTGCGGATGAGTACGCTGGTAGCCAAGAAGGAACCACGCGGCAATTCCGAGGGACGAGAAGCCATAGAGGAAGCACGCTCGAGAAGGCCGGAACATGGGTTCGGGTGAGCCCTATTTCAGAAGGCCGAGATCACCCAAGCAAACGGATCAAGAGCAGAAGACCCGGACCGAGACGAGCGGATCGGAGCAGAGAGAGTCAAAAAGTCAACTTATGTTGACCTTAGGGCTCCGGCGCCCGGAACCATTCGCCCGGACCGCCCGAGGCGCCTGAACCCTTCCGGGCGCTCGGAATCGACTTTTCAACAGGATCGAGTTTTGACTCGATCCGACCGTTGGGGGATAAAATTTATCCCCCCAGGGCGCCCGGAACTCTTCCAGACGCCCGGACCAAGACTATAAATATAGCCTTGGTCCAAAAGCTTAGACAGAACTCACTGATTGTAAATCCAGTGCTTGCACACTCTCCTTTAGTCTAAGCTTCTATTTTCTGCACTTCAACGCTGTACGAGGCTTCTCCGCCTGAAGGAGTTTTATTGAGCTTAATCTTCCTTGTATTAACAACCACATCGGTTGTAACCAAGTAAATCTTTTGTGCCTCGCTTTTCTTTATGCTTTTAATTTATCTGCTTAACTTAATTATGCAAGTGTTAGCCTAAAGAGTTCGAGGAGGGTTTGTTTTCTTTTTTGTGTTAGCAGGATATCCAACAACCCCCTCCTAGCCGGCCCAACGGTCCCACACACAGTTGTTTTTACTTCGTTCGGAGCCTGTGACGACTCCTACTCGAAGGCCCGTGGTCCTTGACCACTTTCGTTGGGCAATTACTAGCAATTCGAATATAATTACAAAATGAATACAGGAAATGCTAGTGAAACAAAGTAATACCGACAAAGAAATTAACTAAAAACCGAAGGAGCACTTTGTCGGAGCTTTGTTGGCGTCGCAGGAACATAGAGCAGCAGGACCAGCAGTAGAAGAGTTCTCAGATTGACGATTGATGAAGCTCCATCTCTGGGGCTTCTTTTATATGCTGCTCCGGGCGCCTGGATCCCTTCCGGGCGCCCTGGTGCGATGTGGCAGGTCTAATCATCGAACTCCACGTGGCGACGACTCGGCCTGGATAAAATTCACCTCCGGGCGCCCGGACCTCCTGTTTCCAGAAACTTCCTTTCCTGCAAAACGGAGTTAGTCTGAGGCAAATATATATTCTGCAACATAGATTGTTAGCACAGTTTATGACAATAGAATTAACAATAAAAATATGACTTAGATTCCGTCTTTCCGAGACCGGAATCTAGTCACGATCTCGACTTAGATATCCGAAATGGATCTAAGCCGGATCGACGCCTAATGTTCCCTTCCCGGGAACATGTCCTCCCCTCCAGTGACTTACCTCACTTACCCGCCGACGTCCGGCCAGCCCGTCACCCGTCGACTTCTCGCGCCTATCTAGTCACCCCGACCTAGCCGGGATCTCTCGCCAAGGCCGCCACCGCCGACCCGCTTGACTCTCGCCACCATCCCAGCCCGTCGACCTAGCCGACCTCTCCTGCCAATCCGTCGACCTGTCTGGACTTCCCCTGCACACTCGATCAAAGTGTCAGACAATAACAAAACTAACTTAACATATTTGTCATTCATCAAAACCTAGGTTAGACCGTTAGTGCTACCCGCACCAACACAGCCGACCTGGAAGGTCGTTGGGCGTGAGAGCATAGCTCACTTATAACTCGCACTGGGGCGAGAGTCTGGGACAGCCGACCTGGAAGGTCGTTGGGTGTGAGAGCATAGATTACTTATAATTCGCACTGAGGCGAGAGTCTGGAATCCGACTTGGACAGTCGTTGTGCGTGAGAGCATAGCTCACTTATAACTCGCACTGGGGCGAGAGTCTTGGACAGCCGACCTGGAAGGTCGTTGGGCATGAGAGCATAGCTCACTTATAACTCACACTGAGGCGAGAGTCTGGAACCCGATCTAGACGACCGTTGGGCGTGAGAGCATAGCTCACTTATAACTCGCACTGGGGCGAGAGTTTGGGGCAGCCGACTTGGAAGGTCGTTGGGTGTGAGAGCATAACTCACTTATAACTCGCACTGGGGCGAGTGTCTGGGACAGCCGACCTGGAAGGTCGTTGGGCATGAGAGTATAGCTCACTTATAACTCGCACTGGGCGAGAGTCTGAGACCCGACCTGGACGGTCGTTGGGCGTGAGAGCATAGCTCACTTATAACTCACACTAGGGCGAGAGTCTGGGACCCGACCTGAACGGTCGTTGGGAGTGAGAGCATAGCTCACTTATAACTCGCACTGAGGCGAGAGTCTGGGATCCGATCTGGACGGTCGTGGGGCGTGAGAGCATAGCTCACTTATAACTCGCGCTGAAGCGAGAGTCTGGGACAGCCGACCTAGATGGTCGTTGGGCGTGAGAGAATAACTCACTTATAACTCGCACTGGGGCGAGAATCTGGGACAGCCGATCGGGACTTCTTATGAAAGCCCATTCGGTAACAGATGTTGCCGACCTGGGGGTGAGTTCCCGACTAGGGCTTGCTTGAAGGGACCACTGTGACCCCGTCTGCAGTCAAGAAATATACAGTATCAGATGTACTGTGAAGATAAAAAATAGTAAAATCTTGCTCGGCCCTCGGGAAAATGACGCCGTGTAGCCTTGCAACATTCAAATTTATCTCCCGCCAATTTTCTTCACCGCTTCCCGAGAAGATCGCATGGCAGACCCTTCCGTACTCCCGTTTCCTCTCATGATTTCCTTATCACGTCTATCATTAATACGCTTCCTAGGGGGTGACACCTGTCCCACGCCTTTATTTCTTACGCCGTATGACACCGCCAACTTAACTCCTTTTTGTACACGACTTCCCATAAGAGTATGTCATTCTATGATCGGACGACATTGGGAACTTTACCCAAAAATATACTCGACTCATCTTTCGATATTCCCCAGGAAAGCCCGCTTTATAAGCCCTAAAGGTAGTCTGCAGTCGCCGTCTTAAGCGCTTCGACTACCTTCACCGCCTCGTTGTTTTGCTGTCCCCGGTGCCTTAGCTCTTTCCCTTCTAGACTCCTCACGCCTGGTGCTCTTCCTCTTTTTGTCTGATTTCTCCTTCAATCTTCCTAATTTTGATAATGGTGGACGGTAAGGCATCCTTCTGGTATTCTTATTACATTTCTGGCATAGACGACCATGACCTGTCCATGATCCGATCTAACCTGGAACTTCATGAAGATTATGAGCTTCGACTCCCCACACCCAGTGAGCATCCCTCATCCCCTCCTGAAGGCTTCATGACTATTTTCAAGGACCAACTTCTAGGAGGCTTTCGTTTTCCCCTGCATCCATTCATCTCCTCCCTGAGCCAATACTTTGGTATCTGTCCTTCTCAATTTGCTTCTAATTCCTTCAGGGCTATATGTGGCACCGTCATTCTGTGCCGCGTATACCAAATCCCCTTGACCATCCAACTATTTCATCATTTTTATTCCTTCAAACGATTTGAACCAGGGGTATTCATGGTGCACGCTAGACCTGGTTATAAATTCTTTTCTGATATGCCCTCTTCCAACAAAGGTTGGAAGTCTCGCTTCTTCTTTATTAGATTACCTGAACCGCTGATCGGACCAGCCTAATGGCATTCTGATCTTCCTACTAATCTTCCTGTGCACCATCACCAACCCTCCTACCACGCCGCTTCAGAAAAACTCCGAGGCGTGTGCGTTCGCTTGTCTATAATACTATTTGAAGGCTTTTTGTATTCTTTCGGGCTTAGCCGAGTTCATGCAGAGATAGGGGCTCCGTTAGGTAAGACCCTGCTTTCCTTCTTGCTATTGTTCGCTAACTGAGGTATCTCTCTTTCACTTTGCAGAGGCGGCTATGCTTCGGGTCTATTCTTTAAATATAAATCAACAATCTCTCGCCGTTTTGAAAGCCCTGAGCGTGGAGCTTAAACAGGGCTTGGCAGCTTCCTCACAGTCTGCCCCTCTTGCGCTAGCCCGGGCGGAAGCCCCCTACTCTTCCCCTGGATGCTGCCCCTTTGGAAGACCTTACCATATTAGAACAGGCCGAGGAAGAATGACCCGCTTCTCCCCCTCCCGCTAAACGACTACGTCTTCAACGCAAAAGGAAGAGGGTTATTCCTGCGGTCCAAGCGTCTCCTCCACCTCTCCCTTTCGACCAGCGTTCATCTGCAGCCTCCAAATCTTCTGAGGCTAAGGCTGTTACTCCCGATCGGGAGATTGCTCTCGAACCGGAGGTTCCCACCTTGTCGCCCAGAATATCAGCCTCTACGCCTGTTCGGGCTCTGTCTCCCCAGCAGGCCTCTCTTCCCGTTCGGGCCTTATCTCCCGGGCAGATCCCTCTTCTCGTAATGGACCAACCTGGGAGCTCTGCAACTTTGTCTGCCTCATTTCCTGTGGCCGCTCCGGCCTCCACTTCTCGAACCCAGGAGAGAATCCCCAAAAAGTATGCCTTCACCACTTCCTGGCGCCTGCCCTCCTCCACTGAACCTGATGGCGACGAAGAAGCTGTGGAAAATGCTCCTTCTGCTGTTGGCTTGGTCCAGCTACATGGTGAGCTTGCCACGTCCTGGCGGTCAGGCAATCGATGATTTTGGAACAATCTACCAATGGAAGGGTTGGACCAAGCCTCTTGCCAGATAATTTCCGTGAGTTTTCTTTTATCAGGGCTCCTCCTCTGGAATTCCTTACAATCCTTCCTTCTGTGTCTTATACATGCCTGCTCCGCCAGCCTGAGTGCGATCCAATATGCCGCCAATTTGCAGAGGGAGCATGAGGTGTTGAAGGCTCGTCTTCAAGAATTAGAGCTACCACTTACTCCCCGCGATCCGCTCAACCCAACGCCCGGCGACTTGGCGGGGTATCTTCGGTTGGTTGGGGAGTCTGCCCGAAGCATCTCCCATACAGCTTTTGACAAAATAAAGACCTTGGAGGCAGCTCTGATAATTTTCGTGAGTTTTCTTTTATCAGGGATCCTCCTCTGGAATTCCTTATAATCCTTCCTTCTGTGTCTTATACAGGCTTGCTCCGCCAGCCTGAGTGCAATCCAATATGCCGCCAATTTGCAGAGGGAGCATGAGGTGTTGAAGGCTCGTCTTCAAGAATTGGAGCTATCACTTACTCCCCGTGATCCACTCAACCCAACGCCCGGCGACTTGGCAAGGTATCTTCGGTTGATTGGGGAGTCTGTTGAGTCTGCCCGAAGCATCTCCCATGCAGCTTTTGACAAAATAAATACCTTGGAGGCGGCTATGAAGAATAGCGAGTCCAAGTTTGCTTCGGAGGGGGAGTGTCGTCGCTCGCTCGTGGCTGAATTAGATGAGAAAGATGCAAAGTTGACCTCTTTATCCTCCAATCTGAAGAGTTTACAAGAAACTCAAGAGACTCTTCAGAAAAACTTAATAGATGTTCAGGGTCAACTAGCTTCCAGTGCCGACCGGGAGAAAGTCATCCAAAGTCGTTGGGAGGCCAGCCAAGCCACACTCAAATCACTGTAGGCCGATCTTCTAAAGGCCCAGGAGACTGCTTCCCAGGGGTCAAAAAGAGTTGGTTTCTGTCCGAGCCGATGCTGAGAAGACCCAGGGAGAGCTAGCGGATTATCAGGCAGGTGAAGTCGGTCGTCTTAGAGCGTACAAGCTATCCTACGTCACCTCTCCTTTCTTCTTGAGGAAGATGGGAGGTTTGATGAACCTTATGTTATGTTGCAGAGCGGCTGGCGAGGCTCGTCAACTATTTGAGCAGGGCTTACTCCACTCAGCACCTTCAAAGAACTTTCTAGACGCTGCCCGCCTGATGCGTGAAATTCTCGCAGAGTCGTATCCTACCTTCAAAGACGATGACGACCTCTTTCTCCTCCCCGCGCCTCCTACTGATGCTGAACTTTGATGTAATAATGACACTGCCAAACCTTTGCCAATATTATTTGCATGTAATTTCAAATTTGTTGCTGTTTCGAACTACTTAACCTTTTTATGATATGTTATGATATGACTGTCCGTTTTCAATCTTCCCTTGGCTTGTCAATTTCCTGACAATACCTTGTGTATTTTCAGACTGGTATGAACTATGGCGTTATGGATGTATACTTCGACCTTCTAGTTCAGGCTTCAACTGGTCCCAGTTGGGACTCACTTCCTTACCCTGACTTGTTTCACTCTCCTTTCCCCGCTGACCGCTCTGGCTAAGCCAAACACCCTGGTCTGCTTTTTCCATCTTAATCCAGTACAAGATAATACCAGAGTGGGAAAGCGAGGGTTAAGAGTTCATAGGACACTTATAACTATTGCGTCTTTTCCCAAAGTCTATCTCCTCGTACTTCGCCCGACACTTTTCCAGATATACCCTTAGGTGTTATTTTCTAAGATGATCCATCGGCCCTCTTTGCTCCCTCCAATTGTTGTGGACCGGTGGATGATAACTGACTAAATTGCCCCTTTGCCCAGCGGCTATAAATACTTCCCCCTCATCTCTACCTCCCACATTTTCCCCGCCTTCTTCTTCCTCCCTCCTGAATCCATTGCTGCGCTTAAACCTCTATTTTTGCTTCGGTAGCTTCTTGCTCGATTTCTTCTCCTTCTGTTTCTTTTCACATGGCATCTTCGTCTCATCTGTCTTCTCTGGCGGCAATGTATTTTCCTGGCTCATCCACCTTTGACGAATTAGACTTGGATGATCTGCGATATACCTACGGAGTTGCTGCTAACACACATGTGATCATCCCAACTGGAGCGTACCAATTTTTCGCCCCTCCCAACGGCTATTGCACTTCTTTAAAGAGCAGTTTATGACCGGCCTTCGTCTCCCTCTTCACCCCTTCTTTTCTGATGTGTGCCACTACTTCAAAATTCTCATGGGTCAACTGACACCCAATTCTATAAGGCTCCTCTATGGATTTGTAGTACTCTGCGAAGTATGCGAGCTTATCCTGGTTTGCCCCTTTGTTCCACTACTTTTTCACCCTTCGACAGCAGGAAGAAGGCTCATTCCGCTTCCAGCCGTGCATTTGAACTGCTTTTTTCTCACCCCTACAGTCTCCTGAAATGAACTGGAGGAGCAAGTTCTTCTTCAGTCAATTCCCTCATGATGTAGAATGGCCCCTGTAATGACAACCGCTACTTCCCCCGACCCCGCAATTAGGGGAGTTTCATCTTGATACCTCCTATATAGAGGCTTCATCGCGTTTAGCAGGATGGCAGCTGAACTTAACGCACTTATTATCTGAGGAATTGTTGTCCTATTTACGACTGAGCCACCTTACTTCTGAAACACCTCACTCCCTGGGTAAGCTTCTCTTTTGGTTCTTTTATGACTTCGTGCATTTTGTTTTACCTACTGTAGCTAACCCCATACTCTGTCTTGTACAGCTGATGTTTTAACCCGTGCCTCAGATATCCAACCTCTTCCTCTAAGTGATATGGAGATAATGCGGCGCGGTCGAGTCATTCGAGAGAGGAGGTCGCTCCCCTACTCGACTTCAACCCAGGTCGGTATGGCTGCATTTGCAAACCCCCGACCCCGTCTTCCTCACAGAGCCTCATCTACTTCCAGGTCTGCCTCCTCTGCTCGTCCCAGGACCTCTCCTGCATCCCGGCCAACCGCCTCTGTTCATCCCCGGGCCTCACCTACAACCTAGCCATCCGACCCTAGACATCCCCAATCAGCTAATCCTTCCCGACCGACTTCAAGCCTAGGACGAGGCCATGGTAGAAGATTAGCCAACGTAACTTATGCCAGCCCTGCCTTGAGAGAAGCATCTCAAGCGGCTCATCGGGCGCGTTCTGTAAACGACCACTCGAGTCGGGATACACCCTCTTCTTCCTGGTGCAGGGCTCGGCTGCCCTCTGAGGATTCTGATTCGGACGATCGACCTTTGGCTCACATCGACGCAGAACTACCAATCTTAGCCAAGACTTGGGCCCTTCCCCTGTTCCTCATCCTCCGCCTCCTGTAACAACCACTACTCCTATCCCGAGCCGGGCAGATGCTGTTGGTGCGGGAAGCATCCGACGAACGAACTTTAGTTTTGATAATGGCAAAGGATTCAAGGTTAAGTTGGTTTGTGATCTAACATGCATGATTGAGTGTTTCAGAAAAGTCCTAACTGTGGTTAGGCAAGGTAAAAACCCTAGGGGGTGGTAACCCTAGGTCATAGGGGGTGGTAACCCTCTGTGGAAAGTCTTGGCAGGTCGAAGGCTTCAGGCAAAAGCCCTAGGGGGTGGTAACCCTAGGTGGAAAGTCCTGGTGTCGCGAACCAGGTGAAAGACTGGACTAGCCGGGAAGCGGATGTCCAGCAGAAAATCCGGAAGCTTCGAGTGCTGAGCAAAAGTCTAGTCGATCTGAAGGATCGCACTGGCAGCAGGTAAAACTCCTGAGTGGAGTAGGCGAGGAGGCATTCCCCGTAGAGGGAACTGTAGGCGTCGGGTCGACCTAGGGTTTCCGGTTGGAAATCCGAAGTCAGACCCGGACAGTCCGGAGACTGTCATTATATTTACTATTGTTTTGTGTTAACTTTGTTTTGCAGGGAATGTGTTTGGGACTGATACTCTTGCAGGTACCAAAAGCACAAAGTACACCTCAGATGAACAGTGTCCGAGGCGCCTCCATGGGGCTTGGAGGTGCCTCGGGTGCAAAGCTGGAGCTGGCTGCAAAGCACTCTGGAGGCGCCTTGAAGGAGTCATAAGGCGCCTTGAACCAGTTGCTTAAGGCGCCTAGAATGAGGCATAAGGCGCCTTGAAGAGATAAAATTCGACCAGTTCAAGCTTGATCCACTCGGGCGACTCGGCAGCATGGAGGTGCCTTGAATGGCTTTCAAGGCGCCTTGAACACCCTTTATAAGGGGGTTTCGACCAGCAGCTTAATATATCTTCTTCCAAGCGAACGTTCTGCTACAAGCTGCCTACGAGACGATCCCGAAGTACTGCAACGACATCCCAACAACCCGGAGCTTCAGATTTAGTCTTTTGTTGTCGGTATAATCTTTTTTACTGCTTTGAATTGTAATTAGTTTGTAATAGTTTTTACGAGCTTATAGTTGTTGCCCACGGAAAGCGATCAAAGATCGCGGGCCTTCGAGTAGGAGTCGATCAAGGCTCCGAACGAAGTAAATCCTTCGTGTCTTTCTGTGTGTGTTTGCTCTTCTTTTCTATTTCCGCTGCTTATTACTCTATTAGTTTTTGATACGATTTCGATAATTGAACGAAATAGCCGCGAGCGCTATTCACCCCCTCTAGCGCATCTCGATCCAACAATTGGTATCAGAGCAGGGTCGCGTTGATCTGGTGCAACCACCAATCACGCATTTTTTCGTGGTTATTTTCTGTTTTTTCGGAGTCAATTAGAATTAGCTAATTAGCTACATTCTAATTATTTTACGAATCCGTTTTTACTCAAAGCTGGCGCAACACCGCTCGAGTTCATTATTTCTTATCCTTATCCTCCCACACTGCTAATCCAAGACCTAGTCTGTTGGTGCGGGAAGCATCTGACGATCGAACCTATGTTTTGATTATGTCAAAGGGTTCAAAGTTAAGGTGTTTTGGTTTCTAATATGTTGAACAAGTTTGCAGGAAAGTTCTAAGTGGAACTTAGGCATAAGTCCTAGCTGCGGTTAGGCAAATGGAAAACCCTAGGGGGTGGTAACCCTAGGTCCTAGGGGGTGGTAACCCTAGGTAGAGGAAAACCCTAGGGGGTGGTAACCTAGGTCATAGGGGGTGGTAACCCTATGCGGAAAGTCTTGGCAGGTCGATGGATTTAGGCAAAAGTCCTAGGGGGTGGTAACCCTAGGTGGAAAGTCCTGGTGTCGCGAACCAGGTGAAAGTCTGGACTAGCCGGGAAGCGGATGTCCAGCAAAAAGTCCGGAAGGTCGAGTGTTGAGCAAAAGTCCGATCCGGAGGATCGTGCAGCTGTAAATCTCCGAGTGGAGTAGGTGAGGACGCGTTCCCGAGGGAACAGTAGGCGTCGGGTCGACATAGGGTTTCGGTTGGAAATCCGAAGTCAAGACTGTCAGCTCTTTTTAGTATGGAATATCAGTTTCTAACGTTGTCTTGCAGGGTATGCAATTGCTCGGACTAACCTTGTTTTGCAGGAGAAGGAGCTGCTGGAAAAAGGTGGTCCGGGCGCCCGGGATGGATCCGGGCGCCCGGGACCAAACTTTATCCCTGCCGCGACTTCGCCACGTGGAGCATCCTGGTTGGTTGGCCACGTCACACTCCAGGCGCCCGGAAGGGATCCAGGCGCCCGGAATATCATATATAAAGAGGGTCAAGGGAGCAGCTAAAGAACAACGAATACAACAATCTTCTAAGCAATCTCCCTGCGACAAGCTGCTAACGACTCGATCCAGAAAGTGCTGCAACGACACCCCGACAACCCGGAGCTTTAGATTTAGTCTTTTGTTGTCGGTATAATCTGTTTACTACTTTGAATTGTACTTAGTCTGTAATATCTTTATCGTGCTTATAGTTGTTGCCCACGGAAAGCGATCAAGGATCGTGGGCCTTCGAGTAGGAGTCGCCTTAGGCTCCGAACGAAGTAAATCTCCTTGTCTCTCTGTGTTTATTATTTCTTTATTCCGTTGCGTTTTTACTCGTTTGTTTTACGAATCGAAAGAAATAGCCATGCACGCTATTCACCCCCCCCTCTAGCGTGATCTCGATCCAACAATTGGTATCAGAGCGGGGTCGCTTTGAACTGGTGCAACCACCATTCAAGCATTTTTTTTCGTGGCTTTGTCGTGTTTATAGGGTAAAAATAAAACCTTACACCTTTCGTTTTTTTTCCCTCCAAAATTATTTTCGAAAAATACATTTTCATCCTTTCACGATTTATTAGTATTGATAAAATATTGAATTTGACAAAATTTGAAATAATATTTTTAAATATTTTTTTAATAATATTTTATTATTATTTTATTATTTTTTTCTTGAAACTCGTAAATTTCTATTTCTATCCTTCTACCACACTACTAATCCAGGATTAAGTCCTGGGACAAGTTTTTTGCTCATTTTTTCGTGCAAGATTCAATGGCTCTCCAAGAAGGCTATAGCACCGCTCGACCACCGCTCTTCTCTGGCGAAGACTTCGGCTACTGGAAAGGCCGAATGGAGTCGTACCTACAAACCGAGTTCGATGTCTGGATGATCACCAAGACTGGGCTCGAAATACCAACTGACGGCGCCGGCATGCCACTACCATTCGAGAACTGGGACGCGAACCTTATCAAAAAGGTAGAAGCAAATGCAAAAGCAACATATACACTCCAGTGCGGCTTAACGAATAAGGAGCTGAATCGCAAGGAGCTATGGGAGAATCTGATTCAGTTACACGAAGGTACCCAAGTAAGTAAGCATAATTTAATAGATGATTTATTTGAATTAGATGAACAGTATGATACTACTTCGGTCGAGGAAGGTATTACATTGGTTGCAGGTACAAGCAAAACAGAGGAAGCTAGAAAGAAAAAGACAAAGAAAGTGTTAAAGGCAACATGGTCCGAGTCATCAGACGAATCTGAATCCGATGAAGAAGAACAAGCAAGCCTCCTCGCTCTACCAGTACTAGCACATGTTGTTGAAACAGAGTCCGAGTTCGAGTCCGATTCAGAAATCGAGAGCGAATCAGACACCGAGTCCGAGCGAAGCCACGGATCCGTATCCGTTTCAGAAGGACCCAAAACCACTGTAAGTGCTTTAATGTCTAGTATTAACTTAGATGACTCGCAAAATTTAATTCCATACTTGCTTAAAAAATTAGCTAAATCCAACGTCCGGGTTAAGTCACTCCAAAAGGAGGTAATAACCCTTAAGAAAGCGACTGACTCGAGTTCTTTAACTGAGTCAGTTCAAATAGGAAGTTCAACTCAAGTCCAACAACTTGAGGAAGAAAATTTCAATCTGAAAGCTCAAATTAAAGAACTCAAGAACACGTTGGAACGGTTCACCTTGGGTTCCAAGAATCTGGATCTGATTCTTGGAAAACAGCGAGTCATTTACAACAAAGCCGGACTTGGATTTAAGACCAAAACAAAATATAAATCAGATCTGTCTCTAGTTAATAGAAATAATAGAAACATAATTCAAGCATGGGTCCCCAAGTCCAAATTGATCAATCAAGTTGGACTTGGCCAATACTGGGTTCCGAAGGATCAAATACACTACCTCGATAGACCATATCGAGGCCATGATCCAGGGGGAGCAAAAAGAAAAACGATATTAATCAAACCAACTTAATTCAAAATTCAAAATAAAAAAATTCAAATTAAAAAATTCGAAATTAAATTCAAAATTCAAATTACAAATTCTAAATTCGAAATTAAATTAAAATTCAAATTCAAATTATAAATTCTAAATTTGAAATTAAATTAAAATTCAAAAATGAAATTACAAATTCTAAATTCGATATTAAATTAAAATTCAAAAATTCAAAATTCAAAATTCAAAATTTAAAATTAAATTAAAATTCAAAAATTCAAAAGTCAATAGAAGGAGGATCCAGAATATCTGGCACCCCCAACTAAATTACCCGACTGGGTAACCGAACTTAATCTACCCGGAATGGGTAAACAAGAGTAGACTACCTGACGAGGTAATTAAGGTTAGATAAATGGGCGAGGTTTAACTTGACACACAGTACTGGTGAAGTTTTTGGATGATAGTACGTTAGGGAAACTTGGGCATCGCATGTCTAGGAAGATATGGCTTCGACCTGGTGCATTTGGCCAATTGGAACTGACCGAAGCTACCCTTAAATGGATCCTAACTAGTTAGACCAAGGTTTAGTATTAAGTTCAATGGGTAGGACTATTTGGAAAACCTCGAAGGCATGATTACTTTAATGAGTTCCTTGTGACTCACCATAGCCCAGAAGTTTATCCAAAGAATGCTATGATATGATGAATCCCCTGAGACTGTAATCCTTGATCTCCATTAGGTCAACCGTGATCAGTGATTGACCCAACACATGAAATGCATAATACAATCAACTAGGCAAGTACTAACTAGAGAGTACTAACACAAGTCATAGCTAACTATCATGAGCAACAATACATACACCAACAGAAATGAATGATAACAATATGCAAACATACCTCCTATAGCCTGGAGATGTCCTGCTGCTGCCTGGTCCCAAAACCCGAAAAGTCACATCAAGAAAATCGAAACACAAAATCCAAAACACGAATAATAGGCATCGTACCTGCTCTGATACCACTTAAATTGTCACGCCCCCAAAGGAGTTCCTGTCAGACAAAAATCCGGCAGAACCTCCCCTGTACCGGTGACAATCTGAAGCATCACTACAAGCAAAATACATCAGCCACATGCGGCTGGAATATTTATATACACAACCACGCAGTTATAATAACAGCCCACACGGCTGGAATGAAACAATCACAACCACGCAGTTATATATAAAACAGCCCACACGGCTGTACCAAAAACCAACACAGCGGAAAAACGAAAACGGAAAGCCCAATACAACACAATCAACACACTGCTAGCCGGCTAGGCTTATACAACAAATACAACACCAAAACCATAAGATAGCCACATGGCTATACACAAATACAATGCCAAAAATAAGAAAAGAATATACAAAAGAAAACAATCACGATCTTCGGATGTGACGTAGGACCCGGCAGACAGGATACTCCGAGCGACACTCCAACCATCTACCTGAAAACATAAATATATACATGCGGTGGTGAGTATAGGTAACTCAGCGGGTAATAGAAAAGATAGTGCATGGTCTATACATAAAACATGGAGATCACAAGTATACAGTCTCAGTAGGGAATAAAGAACATGACCATACTATCATAATCAATGCATCTGAACCTACCTGACGTAATAACCAGACATAATCATAACTAACCTACAAACTGCACAAACCGCTGCTGACATAATGGTAAATACATACCCAATCTGAAATCGACGCAAGGTACAAAGATCGGTAAACTCACTGGATCTGCAACAGATATACCCGTGACACCTGTGCAATATAAGTACGACTGCATATACATGTAAAATAAATGACATGTATGCAGCATGGCAACCAAATGCAACAACCATATCTCAATCAAGCAACAACGACAATCACATGCAACTAGTATCTACTAGGCATGTATGCAAATGCAGATGCACCGCGCATCAAACGCCAATAATACATGCATGCTCCATGGTCACCCCGCCACCTCTCTAGACACCACGACCTCGTATGGCCGAGAGGCTTGGGTCTGTGACGATGTACTACCCTCCAACCCACTATATAGTGGTCGAGGCGGACAGTCCGCTAGTAGCTATCTAACTACATAGCATCGGGGTCCCTGACCGCTCACAACGCCGGATCTCACTAAACCTCGTGACCGGGTGGCACGACAGGACTAGCAGCAACTGCTCCAACTACCACTACCCATGAGTGGCCGAGTGGGCGGTGCTAAACCAAACCAACTGATGACTCTCTCACCACAAGGGAGACAATGGTCATCGGATGCAATGAATGATGAACATGATATATATATATAACCATCATCCATGCAACAACCCCAAACCTCATAAATACCTCCAACATGAGTATAACCGTCATGATACCTCCACATATCCCACCAAACATATGTATACAACTACACATGTATAATCAACCAATAATCCCCAATGAACATATCAGACACACATGGACAACCCCACATATACAATCAACATGTATCCTCCAATAAAAACACATCGGACACGTGTATAAACCACAGACGTGCAATCAACACACTCCTCCAAAAGTACATAACAAATACGGATATACACACCACATGTAAATGCACGGTCAACCAGATGACTCCTATACACATACCCACCTATGTACAGTCCACATCATATACCCAATCAGCATGATAATACCAGCCACCCGACAATCCCTACAGGACATACTCTACACGTTTAATCACCATAGAATAGATATCAAGAGTTGAGACTGTACATGAATTTAAATGGAACACCTCAAAGATCAAGCATAAGTCTCTAGCAGGAAGTCAACAAACAGATATGATATAAGGTAAAGCAGTCTAATCCATCGGATAGCAACCATGCACTAAGTACAAGAAAATCTACATAGAGGTAAAGGAAGAAATACCCGCCTTAAATCTGTCGATCGTCATCTGAAAATCCCATGTCGAGACACTCGTCCCGAATCCAAGTCCTGCGATCACACGGTATATATATAATGTTTAGCTAATCACATAATCAACAACAAACTAAACCCAATACCTAATCCTACGTCGATTAGGTAACCCTGTTTAGTTTCCACCTAATGATCCAACCCAAAGTAAATCATAGGCACATCCTTAAATTCAACTCTTCCTAAATCCAAACATAATCCAATGATCCTTAATAACAATCATGAACTCATCAAATGCAACCAACCCCTAATTAATCAAACCATAACATAATACAAACTCCAAGATGGACACTACTCTAATTCAGAAAATTATCCATCCATTACATCCCATTATTATCCACCACACATCATACATCAAACATGCATAATCATCCTCATGACCCACCTCTAACCAACAAATCTGATAATCAATCTCATCATATTTAAAACCCAACCAACAATCAATCCAATAATCCAAAGAATGATCACATAACAATCTATATTAACCAATCACTATATCCACAAATACCAACCCAATACAAACCCTAATCACTCCAACACATACCAATAACGATCATGTGTCTATTTACATAAATCATTTACTAAATAACCATCACGAATCGACTTATCACAATCAAATTCCAAATCCTAAACATTTAATCCATTTGATCGACCACCAAACATCATAAATCCAACACACAAAATTCTTCCACATAATTCATCATCAATCAAACACTAATCCAAACTCATCACAAAGCCTTCTAAATCCGCTAACCAGCCCAAGATTCAATCCAAATCAATATATCAAAGCTAAATTCCAATTCCTTAACCATGAATCAATTTCACACTAAGAAGAAAACTAGTGGTAGACACTTACCTTGAGGGATGGCAGCAAACCAGTAGCTAACAACCCTACAACCCACTGCCATAAGCTACAAAGGATACCCATAATCAATTCTTCCAATGATCAATCCATAAAATCAATCATATAGCAAAAGATTTGCTGAAACCCTAATTCACAGCACTAAACTCACCTCAAACAGATCCCTAACTCTTCAGCCGAGACCTCCACAACTCCAAGAAATAGACTTGGCAGTGACCGGCAACTGGGAAGATCCACCACATACTGGTCCAATGCTTCCTCTATTCCAGAACAGAAAGAACATCACCAAGAAGATCAATCAAACAAGATCTTGAAGCCGTATGATTCAAGGTGAAGCATACCTCAATTAAACTCTCCCTGGTGATGTCGCCCACTTCGATCCAGCAATTTTGGAGTTGCAAGTCAAACTCCAGTGAACAGATAGAGGAGAAGAACTGAGAGAGCTCAATCTACCGAGAGAGATGCGAACCAATTCCCCCGCTGCCGTGCCCTAGCTCCGCCGGATCACCTCGATCGCTCGCAAGAAACAACCACCAGGATGCCTACTCTGCCGGAGATGATTGGTACCCTTCGAGCTCCAACGTCCTATCTCCGGTAACTCAGCAAGAACTCAATCGCAGTGGACGAGACCTCTCTGTCGACGATCTAGGGCAGGAAGAGGAGGGAGAGGAAGGGAGGAGGGATCCACACCTCAAGAGGGAGAGGACGGAGAACCCGCCCTGCAAAGCTCCGGTGGTTGCTTGCGCCGGCGACACCGAGAGGCGGAGAGGAGAAATCGCCGGAGAGGGGCTCGGGCAGAGGGAATCGGGGAGGAGGAGATCGGCGTCGGGTTTGGGGAAAACGGCACTTGGGAAGGGAATTAAAGGAAAAGAAAATAACTTATAATTATAAACATTTCCTCACCTAAACAGGTATCCCAAACAGGCCTTACCTGTACTCGAAATTGATCCCCTCAAAATCCATCTTACGAGCTCTGAAAAATTCCCAGAAAATTTCTAAAAATTCCGAAAAAATTCTATAAGGCTATTTCCCAAATAACCCTATCTATTTAAATTTTTTGATATCTTACATTCTCCCCCACTAATAAAAATTTGGTCCCCAAATTTACTGGTCAACTCAGGGATCTTCATCCAATGATAACCTCCAAGCAACATACTCGCATACCACTCTATCCAAGTATGATGAACAAATCTCCAACCATAAAGAATGACTCTGTGGGTTATGAGTCCACCCTACTTCCGCTTCTCTCACACTGCCATCTAGCCAACAGTGGATAAATCAACTACCTCTAAAATCTAAAATTTACTATCCTCAGATCCTCCAACATCTGTATAAGGCGGTCCAGCTATCCATCAGTCTAAGGGTAAAAATCTATACTAAAGTGAAGCTCCTAACTCAAAGTCTGCTGTAACCGTAATTACAACCATGACATGAATCACTGATCTCCATCCAAAACAATACTCAGAGATACATCATCCAGTCTGGAAATCCCTCTAGAGTATAATCCAGCTACTCAATCCAAAAGAATCTATCCTACAAATCAATAGCTAGGGAGTAAGACGTTGCCCAACAATGATTACCCCAACCATTATATCCTCTCCGAGTCTTGGGTAATCCCACAACAAAATCCATCATGACATACTCCCAACTCCACCCCAAAATACGAGTCTACTGAAACAATCCTACTGATATCCGATGTTCAGCCTCCACTTGCTGACACACTAGACATCAAACTACAAAATCCGCGATGTCTTCCTTCATAATAATCCACAAATAAGAACGCTCCAAATCTCTATACATCGAGTGCCACCTGGATGTATCGCAAATCCATATCAATGTATTTCTTGTAGTCACTCCTCCCGGATAAGAAGTAACTCGGAAACACGCATAATCTCCCACGGAAATAAAGAATCCAATTCTCATTACACGAGAATTTTCACTACTAGCACGAGACTACTCCGCTCATACTATATCGGAACTGCACCAACTCCCAGATACGATACATCTGTGTAGAATACAAATCCGTCTACACTAGAAAGTACAACTAAGACAGTGCAGTTAACAACTTCTCGTTTCAACTCCTGAAACTGATCTCGTAAGCATCTATCCAGGAAAAATTCCATATCATTCCTACACAGTCCAGTCAACGACATATCAATGCTAGAGAAATCCTCCATCAATCTCCAGTAATATCTAATCAGACCAAAGGAATAGCGAGTATCCGGTATAGACTACGGCCACTCCCAACTGGTAATCGCCTCCAACTCCTGCGGATCCACTAATATCCCTCTACTAAAGACAACGCATCCCAGATATCTCATAAAAGACAATCACAATACGCACGACTGAACTTCGCATATAGATGTCCCCGTTGAAACATCTCTAGAATTATGCAAAGCTAGTGTACGTGATCCACCTCGGATCGAAAATAGATCACAACATCGTCAATAGAGACAATGAAAACTGATCTAAACGCCCTAAAAATACCAAATACGTCGAGTCCATGAAAATATAACGTCTAGGGTACTGTAAGCCTAAATGATAAAACCATAGACTCATAATATCTGTACAACAGGCACATCCAACCGTAAGATCCCCGACAAATCTGTGATATGATCACGAACTATAAATCAACAAATCCATATACATCACACATGTGTTACTCCCCATATCGCTATCAACGTCAAACACCAAATAGTAGACCATCAAGTCAAATATCCACTAATAGATCATCAAAAGACAACCTATCACCACACCTGATCTCCTAATATCTATCAATCCCAAATCATCCTCAACATCAATCAATCATACCAGATAATCCCCTAAACAAAGATAGAGTAAAAGGAAACCATCCAACCTTCCACACTCACTGCCAACAAACTGAATGTATCCATAAAGTCTGTCAAGTCTCATCATCTTACTCTTTCTGATAATCAAATATCCATAGTAAAGAAATGTCAATCCAAAGTCAAAGGGTCACACAATCTGCGGACTAAGAGTCCACCCATCAAGAAGATATCTCCACACTCTCATAATCATCCTATAAATGTCCCTCGATAAACATCGATAAAAGGTCAAACCCTCTAATATGAGATATAGACTACAAGATCTGGTAAAATGATCACGTGGTCAAAGTCTTGAGTTACTTGATAGAGACAATGTTAACTGAGTCGTCTAACCATTGTCTTGTACCCTATCTTACTGTGATTGCTCCATCTGAGGTTCAGTAACCTCCAGTATCGAGCAATGGACATAAAAATAGAGTACACTATAACCAAACAGCTGATCAAAATATCTGTCAATCGACGCTCAGCACCTCAAAGATCATCATCTGAAATTATACCTAGTTACGATCGGACCTCCTAGGTATTACTCAACTAACACCATTCCTCCACACCATTGCGGGGTATACATCACTGAATACATCATGGATATCTAATCATATCTAATAGCTCCATGAGTCAGGATCTCCCATGGAACAACGTTAGGCGAGTCGACTGATCATCGCCTTATAATCCATCATGCTACCGAAGGAAGAAGAGAACTACTCTCTCTCCAAACACCTCAAGGAAATCACTAAGTGATGACCTGATCTCCAAAAACATTCTCTGCTTCTTCCTTCACGTGGTACCGGGTCACGTAAAGGTTAAGCAGCTAACTTCAACTCTCCTACCCCAGTACAAATCATATATCCAAATGTACTCTCCAACTCATACACCCTAGTAATGGATGTATCTCATAAGTGTTAAGCAAGTAGCTTTACACTGTTCCACATCAGTGGAGGTATCCTATCCGAATGTACCTTCTAAGTCAATCCTACCAGGTACAGACAGTCCATGGTCAAAGTCCCCATGAAATCGGATACGACAATCCTCTACAGACTGACCAAGCCGAAAATGGTATACGACTAATTCAGTCTTCTCTACAGTGGTACAAGTCATGCACTCAAATGTGTCTGCCAAATATCTAACCAAGTATGAAACATCCCAAAGATAGGAATCTCTAAAAATAGAGTAAGTCAGTCCCCTACTGGTCGGACCAACAGAATAAATCGATCAACACTATCTGATCCAACAAGAGTAAATCAATCATCCACTGATGAAACTAACTAAGGTAAAATCGATCCACCACTACCCAAGTCAAGGAGGGTAATCTACTAACCTAACCAACAGGAGTAAATCAATACTCTACTAATCAAAACAACAGGCGTACAAAACCAACTAAGATAAATCAAACCCTAACTGTCCAAGTCAACAAGGGTAATAAGTCAAACCATAACTACACAAGTCAACCAAGTAAATCAATCCTCAACAGGAGTAAACCGGTACTCTACTAGCGGAGTCAACATGGGTATACAGATATCATTCACTACACAACTAATGATAACCGAGACTGGTATACGACTCTACCTCTCAACCAACTAGTAGTAATAGACACTAAACTACTGGTAGTATGATATGATGAATCCCCTGAGACTGTAATCCTTGATCTCCATTAGGTCAACCGTGATCAGTGATTGACCCAACACATGAAATGCATAATACAATCAACTAGGCAAGTACTAACTAGAGAGTACTAACACAAGTCATAGCTAACTATCATGAGCAACAATACATACACCAACAGAAATGAATGATAACAATATGCAAACATACCTCCTATAGCCTGGAGATGTCCTGCTGCTGCCTGGTCCCAAAACCCGAAAAGTCACATCAAGAAAATCGAAACACAAAATCCAAAACACGAATAATAGGCATCGTACCTGCTCTGATACCACTTAAATTGTCACGCCCCCAAAGGAGTTCCTGTCAGACAAAAATCCGACAAAACCTCCCCGGTACCGGTGACAATCGAAGCATCACAAAATACATCACCACATGCGGTCGAATATTTATATACACAACCACGTTATAATAACCACACTACCGGAATGAAACAATCACAATTATATATATAAACAATTTACTAAATCGTGTCAAAACAACGGAAAAAGAAAGCGGAAAGCCCAATACAACACAATCAACACACTGCTAGCCGGCTAGGCTTACAACACCCAAAACCATAAGATAGCCACATGGCTATACACAAATACAATGCCAAAAATAAGAAAAGAATATACAAAAGAAAACAATCACGATCTTGGATGTGACGTAGGACCCGTGAGACAGATACTCAGGCGACACTCCAACCATCTACGAAACATAAATATATACATGCGGTGGTGAGTATAGGTAACTCGGTGGGTAATAGAAAAGATAGTACGGTATACATAAAACATGGAATCACAAGTATATAACCTTTGGAAGAAAAGTTACCATACTATCATAATCAACGATCCGAACCTACCTAACGTAATAACCGGACATAATCATAACTAACCTACAAACCGAAAACCGTCGACATAATGGTAAATACGCATTACCGATCGAAATCGACGAAGGTACAAAGATCGAACTCACCTGGATCTGCGCAATGATATACCGTGACACATGCTGAATATAAGTACATTGCATATACATGTAAAATAAATGACATGTATGCAGATGGCAACCAAATGCAACAACCATATCTCAATCAAGTGCAACAACGACAATCACACGCAACTAGTATCTACTAGGCGATGCAAATCTGGATGCACCGCGATCAAACGCGTAATAATAATCGCTGCGCCCACGTGTCACCCCCGCCACCTCTCTGACACCACGACCTGTACGGCCGAGAGGCTTGGGTCCGTGACTACCCTCCACCCCACTATATAGTGGTCGAGGCGACAGTCCGCTAGTAGCTATCTAACTACATAGCATCGGGGTCCCTGATTGCTCACAACGCCGGATCTCACTAAACCTCGTGACCGGGTGGCACGACAGCGGCAATTGCTCCAACTACCACTACCCATGAGTGGTAGGGTGGGCGGTCTTAAACCAAACCAACTGATGACTCTCTCACCACAAGGGAGACAATGGTCATCGATGCAATGAATGATGAACATGATATATATATATATAACCATCATCCATGCAACAACCCCAAACCTCATAAATACCTCCAACATGAGTATAACCGTCATGATACCTCCACATATCCCACCAAACATATGTATACAACTACACATGTATAATCAACCAAAAATCCCTAATGAACATACAGACATACATGGACAACCCCACATATACAATCAACATGTATCCTCCAATAAAAATATATCGGACACGTGGATAAACCACAGACGTGCAATCAACACACTCCTCCAAAAGTACATAACAAATACGGATATACACACCACATGTAAATGCACGGTCAACCAGATGACTCCTATACACATACCCACCTATATACGTCCACATCATATACCCAATCAGCATGATAATACCAGCCACCCGACAATCCCTACAGGACATACTCTACACGTTTAATCACCATAGAATAGATATCAAGAGTTGAGACTGTATATGAATTAAATGGAACACCTCGAAGATCAAGCATAAGTCTCTAGCAGGAAATCAACAAACAGATATGATATAAGGTAAAGCGGTCTAATCCATCGGATAGCAACCATGCACTAAGTACAAGAAAATCTACATAGAGGTAAAGGAAGAAATACCCGCCTTAATCTGTCGATCGTCATCCGAAAATCCCATGTCGAGACACTCGTCCCGAATCCAAGTCCTGCGATCACACGGTATATATATAATGTTTAGCTAATCACATAATCAACAACAAACTAAACCCAATACCTAATCCTACGTCGATTAGGTAACCCTGTTTAGTTTCCACCTAATGATCCAACCCAAAGTAAATCATAGGCACATCCTTAAATTCAACTCTTCCTAAATCCAAACATAATCCAATGATCCTTAATAACAATCATGAACTCATCAAATGCAACCAACCCCTAATTAATCAAACCATAACATAATACAAACTCCAAGATGGACACTACTCTAATTCAGAAAATTATCCATCCATTACATCCCATTATTATCCACCACACATCATACATCAAACATGCATAATCATCCTCATGACCCACCTCTAACCAACAAATCTGATAATCAATCTCATCATATTTAAAACCCAACCAACAATCAATCCAATAATCCAAAGAATGATCACATAACAATCTATATTAACCAATCACTATATCCACAAATACCAACCCAATACAAACCCTAATCACTCCAACACATACCAATAACGATCATGTGTCTATTTACATAAATCATTTACTAAATAACCATCACGAATCGACTTATCACAATCAAATTCCAAATCCTAAACATTTAATCCATTTGATCGACCACCAAACATCATAAATCCAACACACAAAATTCTTCCACATAATTCATCATCAATCAAACACTAATCCAAACTCATCACAAAGCCTTCTAAATCCGCTAACCAGCCCAAGATTCAATCCAAATCAATATATCAAAGCTAAATTCCAATTCCTTAACCATGAATCAATTTCACACTAAGAAGAAAACTAGTGGTAGACACTTACCTTGAGGGATGGCAGCAAACCAGTAGCTAACAACCCTACAACCCACTGCCATAAGCTACAAAGGATACCCATAATCAATTCTTCCAATGATCAATCCATAAAATCAATCATATAGCAAAAGATTTGCTGAAACCCTAATTCACAGCACTAAACTCACCTCAAACAGATCCCTAACTCTTCAGCCGAGACCTCCACAACTCCAAGAAATAGACTTGGCAGTGACCGGCAACTGGGAAGATCCACCACATACTGGTCCAATGCTTCCTCTATTCCAGAACAGAAAGAACATCACCAAGAAGATCAATCAAACAAGATCTTGAAGCCGTATGATTCAAGGTGAAGCATACCTCAATTAAACTCTCCCTGGTGATGTCGCCCACTTCGATCCAGCAATTTTGGAGTTGCAAGTCAAACTCCAGTGAACAGATAGAGGAGAAGAACTGAGAGAGCTCAATCTACCGAGAGAGATGCGAACCAATTCCCCCGCTGCCGTGCCCTAGCTCCGCCGGATCACCTCGATCGCTCGCAAGAAACAACCACCAGGATGCCTACTCTGCCGGAGATGATTGGTACCCTTCGAGCTCCAACGTCCTATCTCCGGTAACTCAGCAAGAACTCAATCGCAGTGGACGAGACCTCTCTGTCGACGATCTAGGGCAGGAAGAGGAGGGAGAGGAAGGGAGGAGGGATCCACACCTCAAGAGGGAGAGGACGGAGAACCCGCCCTGCAAAGCTCCGGTGGTTGCTTGCGCCGGCGACACCGAGAGGCGGAGAGGAGAAATCGCCGGAGAGGGGCTCGGGCAGAGGGAATCGGGGAGGAGGAGATCGGCGTCGGGTTTGGGGAAAACGGCACTTGAGAAGGGAATTAAAGGAAAAGAAAATAACTTATAATTATAAACATTTCCTCACCTAAACAGGTATCCCAAACAGGCCTTACCTGTACTCGAAATTGATCCCCTCAAAATCCATCTTACGAGCTCTGAAAAATTCCCAGAAAATTTCTAAAAATTCCGAAAAAATTCTATAAGGCTATTTCCCAAATAACCCTATCTATTTAAATTTTTTGATATCTTACACCTGAACTCAAAAATTTATTAAGGCATTAATTAAGGGGGAGTGATTTTGAGTCGGTTTTAAAATTAGTTCTTCTTTAAAATTTTTAACTTGACCTCAAAATTAAAAACTATTTTTACTTATCTTCGAAAATTCAGGTTATTTTTAACTTAACTTTAAAATTAAAATTATTTATGACCTGGCTTTTAAATTACAACTCTTCTAGAATGTTTTCAAAGCTAAGCCTTTATGTAAAACCTCTTTAAGCTAAGTACTTAATCAAGTCTTCTTTAACTAAGCTTAGTTAGATAATACTCTAAACTTAGCTATTTGGCAAGAAGTTTTCTCAAGACAATATATAGCTAAGTATTTTCAAATTTAGCTAAGTGCTTTTTAAAGTTTTTTAAAGACAAAAAGGGAATTTAGCTAAAAGTCTCTCAAAGCAATTGTTTTCAAATGCTAAGTTTCACTGAATATGCTAAATATTTTCCAAAACATTCTCAAAATTTCATCAAAATAATTTTAAAAAAAAAAACTAAGTTTTTTTAAGGTTAAATACTTAACAAAACTACTATCTTCATAAGTTTAGCTAAGTCTTTGATAAAAGTATTTTAAAAAGTAAAAATCTTAGTTAAACTGAGTCTTAATAAAATCTTTTCTAAACTCCCTCTTTAAAAACTAAGAATTTAAAGTGTTGTGATATCACAAAAATTTGCTGAGTCAATTGTTAAAGACAAAAAATAACATTATCTTAGCTAAAAGTATCTCTCAAACTAAAGGAAATGGAAATATTAAGTTTAAGATTACCTGTACTTTAGGGCTTTGATACCTGATCAACACCAATTAGATAATTTGATTACTATTTAACTTGACTCATGCTTGGACTTAAAGACCAACTGAATAAATAATCTAAATTAAAATTTTAGCTACTCTCTCTCTTCAACCAAAAAACTAACAAGTTCTTTTTCAAAAATAAGTATTATTTTATTCAAAATTAAGCTAAGTCCCTTTTCACTTAAGCTATATTTTCAAAATTCAATGTTTGCAAAAGGCGATTCATAGAGCAAAGGGGGAGAGAGGAAGTTACATAGACTATTTTTCTCTTTTCCTATGTTTCTTTTTGATTTATGTCAAAGGGGGAGAGAGAAAAGTTAAGTAAAGAGTAAACTTAAACATAATCAATGGGAAAGCATATAAAGTTTTTTGTTTGAGTTTTTGTACTTACTGTCTTATTTTTTTTACTTAACTTTGAACTGTATTGCCATAATCAAAAAGGGGGAGATTGTTGGTGCGAGAAGCATCCGACGATCGAACCTATGTTTTGATTATGTCAAAGGGTTCAAAGTTAAGGTGTTTTGGTTTCTAATATGTTGAACAAGTTTGCAGGAAAGTCCTAAGTGGAACTTAGGCATAAGTCCTAGCTGCGGTTAGGCAAATGGAAAACCCTAGGGGGTGGTAACCCTAGGTCATAGGGGGTGGTAACCCTATGCGGAAAGTCTTGGCAGGTCGATGGCTTCAGACAAAAGTCCTAGGGGGTGGTAACCCTAGATGGAAAGTCCTGGTGTCGCGAACCAGGTGAAAGTCTGGACTAGCCGGGAAGCGGATGTCGTGAGAAGTCCGGAAGCATTGTCGAGTCTTGAAAAGTCCGATGATCCGGAGGATCGGTGGCAATAAATCTCACGAGTGGAGTAGGTGAGGACGCGTTCCCGTAGAACAGTGGGCGTCGGGTCGACCTAGGGTTCCGGTTGGAAATCAGTCGATTTCAGACGATTCGATCGGCTCTTTTAGTATGGAATATCGGTTTCTAACGTTGTCTTGCGGGGTATGCAATTGCTCGGACTAACCTTGTTTGCGGGAGAAGGAGCTGCTGGAAAAGGTGGTCGGGTGCGGGATGGATCCGGCGGAGGTCCGGCGCCGCGGGACCAAACTTTATCCTGCCATGATCGCCACGTGGAGCATCCTGGTTGGTTGGCCACGTCACACTCCAGGCGCCCGGAAGGGATCCAGGCGCCCGGAATATCATATATAAAGAGGGTCGAGGGAGCAGCTAAAGAACAACGAATACAACAATCTTCTAAGCAATCTCCCTGCGACAAGCTGCTAACGACTCGATCCAGAAAGTGCTGCAACGACACCCCGACAACCCGGAGCTTTAGATTTAGTCTTTTGTTGTCGGTATAATCTGTTTACTACTTTGAATTGTACTTAGTCTGTAATATCTTTATCGTGCTTATAGTTGTTGCCCACGGAAAGCGATCAAGGATCGCGGGCCTTCGAGTAGGAGTCGCCTTAGGCTCCGAACGAAGTAAATCTCCTTGTCTCTCTGTGTTTATTATTTCTTTATTCCGCTGCGTTTTTACTCGTTTGTTTTACGAATCGAAAGAAATAGCCACGCACGCTATTCACCCCCCTCTAGTGTGATCTCGATCCAACATAGTCTTGGCACATTTCTTTTGTTTTTATTTTACATATATTGTCGATATTACAAATGACCCAACAAGAAGGGTTCAACACCGTTCGCCCCCCACTTTTCTCCGGAGAAGACTTCGGATATTGGAAGGGGCGAATGGAAACCTTCCTGAAGACACAATTCGATATGTGGATGATAATCAAGACCAGGCTACAACTCCCATCCGACGAAGACGGTAAGGCGACACCCTGCGAAAAATGTGTATCTACCACAATCAAGAAGGTGGAAGCTGATGCCAAAGCGACCTGCATCCTCCAGTGTGGGCTAACCAAGGAGGAGCTCAACAGAGCTGGTCTATTCTCAACGGCAAAGGAGCTATGGGAGAAATTAATCGAACTTCATGAGGGCACCTCCGAAACCAAGGTAAGTAAGTGTGACTTATTATTTAATAAACTGTACAATCTAAAAATGCAGGAAGAAGAGTTGGCGAGTTCGCTCCACGCACGGATTCAAGACATCCTCAACTCTCTTCATGCGATCGGGCAGAAAGTCGAGAATCTGGACGTCATAAGGTACGCTCTAAACTCATTTCCGAGGAGTACATTGTGGGCATCAATGGTAGATGCCTACAAAGTCTCTAAGGACCTGTCTTGTTTAAAATTAGATGAGTTATTTTCTAAGTTTGAACTTCACGAGCAGACTAATACACAGCCAACCGAGAAGGGGGTTGCTTTGGTTGCAGGTACCAGTCAAAAACGGGAACCAACCAGAATCAGAAGACGAACCCGACTCAGAAGATGAAGAAGACGAACTGACCAGCGAACTCGTGAACCTCGTAAAGAAGCTCTACAAGAAGAAGAAGGGCTTCAACAAGAAAGACCTGAAGAAGACGGTACAATCCAAGGAGGTCCAACCGAGTTCTAAGGTAAAATTTGAAGTAATCTGCTACGGATGCAACTAAAAGGGGCACATCAAAGCCAACTGCCCCAACCAAAAGGAAGCAAAAAAACAAAGAAGGAAGAAGGCCCTGAAGACGACGTGGGACGAATCTTCTTCGGAGGGCGACGACGACGAACTCGATTAGACGAGTTTACTCGCGTTGATGGCCCAGGACCAGATCGATGAATCCGAGAGCGAGAGCGAGTCAGAGGCCGAGTCCGAGCGAAGCCACGGATCCGAATCCGTTTCCGAAAGGCCAGACTCCACTGTAAGTATTCCTAGACTTAATAATTTAGTCAATTATTTATTACGCAAGTTAGCTAAGTCAAACCTTAAGATTAAGTCACTTCTAAAGGAAGTAGATGTCCTTAAAGAAGTGACCAACTCCAAATCCTTACCTGATCAAGTTCAGACCGGAAATTCAACTCAAGTTCAAAAACTTGAGGAAGAAAATTCTAGTTTGAAAAATCAGGTCAAGGATTTAGAAAATACCTTAGAACTGTTTTCTTTAGAATCCAAGAATCTCGACCTAATTCTTGGGTCACAAAGAGCCGTCTACAATAAAACTGGGCTAGGATATAAAACCAAAAAGAAATATAAATCTTATTTATCCTTAATAAACAAACCAAATAGAAAGGTAATCCAAGCATGGATCCCCAAGTCCAAATTGGTCAATCAAATTGGACTTGGCCAATACTGGGTCCTGAAGGATCAAATATACTACCTCGATAGACCATATCAAGGCTATGATCCAGGGGGAGTAAACACGAAAACAATTCAAATTATAAATTAAAATTCGAAATCAAATTCAAAATTTGAAATTAAATTAAAATTCAAAAATTCAAAATTCAAATTATAAATTCAAAATTCGAAATTAAAACTCAAACCAAAACTTAAATCAAATAAAAAATAGAAGGAGGATCTAGAATAACTGGCACCTCCAACTAAACTACCCGACTGGGTAACTGAGCTTAATCCACCCGAAATGGGTAAACAAGAGTAGACTACTCGACAGGGTAATTAAGGTTAGAAAAAGTGGGCTAGGTTTAACTTGACCCACGGTACTGGTGAAGTTTTTGGATGATAGTACGTTAGAGAAGCTTGGGCATCACATGTCTAGGAAGATATGGCTTTAACCTGGTGCATTTGGCCAAGTGAAATTGACCGAAGCTACCCTTAAATGGATCATAACCAGTTAAACCAAGGTTTAGTATTAAGTTCAATGGGTAGGACTATTTAGAAAACTCGAAGGTATGGTTACTTTAATGAGTTCCTTGTGACTCACCATAGCCCAGAAGTTTATCCAAAGAATGCTTACTTGTTGAACCCAAAACTAAACCTAAATCTAACACAAAGTTAAACAAAACCCTTAAATTGAACCTTAATTCATCTCACAAAAATTATAGGATTACCTGATTGAAAATTTAGATCGGGTGAGATGACTAAGGAATTTAAAATTCAAATTCAAAATTAGACTCATAACTATAATTAATTCAAATTCTATAATCAATTAATTTTTAAAACTTAATTTCAAAATTATTTTAAAAATCTTTTCAAAATTATTTAAAAATCTTTTTAAAACCTAATTTCAAAATTATTTTAAAACTTAATTTCAAAATTATTTTAAAACTTAATTTCAAAATCTTTTTAAAACTTAATTTCAAAATTATCTTAAAAATCTTTTAAAAATCATTTTAAAATCCTTTCAAAATCAATTTCAAAATTATTTAAAAAACTTAATTTCAAAATTCTTTTAAAAATCTTTTAAAAATCGTTTTAAAATCCTTTCAAAATCAATTTCAAAATTATTTAAAAAACTTAATTTCAAAATTCTTTTAAAAATCTTTTAAAAATCACTTTAAAATCCTTTCAAAATCAATTTCAAAATTATTTTAAAAACTTAAAAAAACTTAATTTCAAAATTACTTTTAAAATTATTTTAAAAATAAATTAATCTTTAAAACTTAATTTCAAAATTCTTTTAAAAATATTTTCAAAATTATTTTAAAAATATTTTCAAAATTATTTTAAAAATATTTTTAAAACTTAATTTCAAAATTATTTTAAAACTTAATTTCAAAATCTTTTTAAAACTTAATTTCAAAATTATTTTAAAACTTAATTTCAAAATCTTTTTAAAACTTAATATCAAAATTATTTAAAAAACTTTAAAACTTAATTTCAAAATTCTTTTAAAAATCTTTTAAAAATCATTTTAAAATCTTTTCAAAATCAATTTCAAAATTATTTAAAAAACTTTAAAACTTAATTTCAAAATTCTTTTAAAAATCATTTTAAAATATTTTCAAAATCAATTTCAAAATTATTTAAAAAACTTAAAAAACTTAACTTAAAATTCTTTTTCAAAATTAATTTAATTTAAAATTATTTTCAAAATTAATTAACTTAAAATTATTTTCAGAATTAATTAACTTAAAATTATTTTCAAAAATTAACTCAAAATTATTTTTTTTAAAAATTAACTTAAAACCTTCTCCAAAACTTTTCAAAATGTTAATTTAAGTAAACATCTCATAAACAACCATAGGATTAATTGATTGCTAACTTAGATTGGGTGAGATAGAAAAACTAAGGAGTCTACTTCAATTAAGCTATCTTTAAATCCATTAAAAGGAAACCAATTCAACTACTTCATGTGTAGGAATTGGATCAATGGATGTTGGATAGTGGATGCTCCAGACACATGACTGGAGATAAGTTGAAGTTTACTAAACTCAAATACAAGAATTTAGGATCGGTTGCATTCGACAATAACGGTAAACTAAAAGTAATCGGAAAAGGTAATATTGAACTTCGTTCTGACTTCATTATTCGAAATGTTTTATTGGTTGAAAATTTTAACTTTAAGTCAATTGTGTGATAGTGGATACTTAGTCAATTTTGACAAATCTGGGTGTTTAGTTAAAAACATCGAAAATCCTGAAATCAGACTTAAGGGACTTAGAAAAAATAACATCTACACAATTTACCTATCAATATCCTCAATAAAGTGTCTCATGACACAACAAGAGGAAACTCAACTGTAGCACAGAAGACTGGGTCATACTCACACTAGACTCATTTCAAAAATGAGTCAAAATGGTCTAGTTAGAGGTTTGCCCAAATTAAAATTTATTGAAAACTCAATCTGTGATGCTTGTCAACAAGGAAAACAAACCAAGTCAACCCACAAGTCAACCAACCTAGAAAGAACTAACTCCTTACTTGAGCTTCTTCACCTTGACCTATTTGATTCACATAGAGCCAAGTCACTAAGCAAGAACCAGTATTGCTTAGTGATAATTAATGACTACTCTAGATACACATAGGTAAAATTCCTAAAAACAAAAGATGAAACCTATGAAATATTTAGTAATTTTTGCAAATTAACGGAAAATGAAAAAGATACTAAAATTAAAAGAATAAGAAGTGATCACGGGGGGGGGGGGGGGATTTGAAAATCATAGGTTTACCCAATTTTGTAAAATAAATGGATACCAACATGAATTTTCATATCCTAGAAGCCCCCAACAAAATGGTCTAGTGGAACGTAAAAATAGAACACTACAAGAAACCGCTAGGACTATGTTAAACGAATATAACTTAAATCATCAATTTTGGGCCGAAGCCATAAATACAGCAAATTATATTCAAAACAGAATTCTAATTAATAAACCTCACAATAAAACACCTTATGAACTTTATTACCATAAAATTCCTAACCTAAATTATTTAAAAGTATTTGGTTATAAAGTTCACATTTTAAATACTAAAGATTACTTAGGAAAATTTACACCCAAATCTAACCAAGGAATATTTTTAGGATACTCCTCAACCAGTAGGGCCTTTAGAGTATATAATCAAAATACCTTAAAAGTGGAAGAAACAACTAATGTAATCTTTGATGAAGAAAACATCCTACCTAATATAAATGAACATATTGACATCAATCCAAGAACTATAGAAGATGATGAAATCCAACCTAACCTTAATAAACCAGAAGAACCAGTTTCTGACTCACACATAAGACCAACTAGAGTAAGTACTTCTCACCCACCTGACCAAATTTTGGGTGACCCAAAACTAGGAGTCAGAACTAGATCCTCTTATAGAAATCTTAGTCAGATAGCCCTTATTTCTAAAATTGAACCTAAGACTATAGAAGAAGTTCTACCTGACCCAGACTGGATCATTGCAATGCAGGAAGAATTAGCACAATTTAAGAGAAACCAAGTCTGGGACCTTGTACCTAAACCCATAGATAAATCAATAATAGACACCAAATGAGTTTTTAGAAACAAGTTGGATGATCAGGGTGATATAATAAGAAATAAAGCTAGACTAGTAGCCAAAGGGTTTAGTCAAGTTGAAGGCTTAGACTATGATGAAACCTATGCACCAGTAGCTAGACTAGAATCCATTAGGATGTTATTAGCCTATGCAGCACATAAAGGGTTTAGGTTATACCAAATGAATGTTAAGTCAGCTTTTTTAAATGAGTTTATCAAGGAAGAAGTCTATGTAAGCCAACCCCCAGGATTTGAAGACTTAGACTACCCAAACCATGTATTTAAACTAAAAAAGGCTTTATATGGACTAAAACAAGCCCCTAGGGCATGGTATGAAAGATTATCTAATTACTTAATATCCAAAGGCTTTAACCAAGGACAAATAGATCCGACCCTATTTGTAAAAACTATAGGAAAAGACATCTTTATAGCCCAAATCTATGTTGACGATATAATTTTTGGCTCAACTAACTCTAAGTTTTTAAAAGAATTCGTTAAATTAATGGAAAATGAATTTGAAATGAGTATGGTTGGGGAACTCAACTTTTTCTTAGGCTTACAAATAAAACAAACCAAAGATGGAATCTACATTTATCAAACTAAATATGCTAAGGAGTTAATTAAAAAATTCTGCATGGAAAATTCAAAAATAATAAATACTCCAATGACAACCAACATCAACATTGACTCTGACACAGAAGGAAAACCAGTAGATCCAAAGTACTATAGGAGTGTCATAGGTAGCTTACTTTACCTAACTGCAAGCCGACCTGATATATTGTTTGCAGTAGGTATGTGCGCAAGATACCAATCCTGTGCAAAAGAGTCACACATAACATATGTTAAAAGAATACTTAGGTACATTAAAGGTACTCTAAATGTAGGACTTTGGTACCCCTAGAACTTGCACCTTTGACCTTTTTGGCTATTCTGATTCAAACTATGCCAGATGCAAATTAGACAGAAAAAGTACAAGTGGTAGCTGCCAAATTCTAGGTCAATGTCTAGTAAGTTGGTCAAGCAGAAAGCAACACTGTGTCGCTTTATCTACTACAGAAGCTGAATGCATAGCCCTAGGAGAGTGTGCATCTCAACTATTGTGGATGATGCATACATTAAAGACTATCAACTAGAATATAAAAATACAAAAATCTTTATTGATAATATCAGCTCAATTAATCTGACCAAAAATCCTATTCACCATTCTAGGACTAAATACATAGAGGTAAAACACCATTTTGTAAGGGATCACGTAACTAAGGGTGAAATTGCACTCAATCATGTTGAGTCCAAATCAAACCTAGCTGACATTTTTACAAAACCCTTACCTGAACTTGAGTTTAGTGCACTTAGAAGGTAAATAGGAATGTGTTGGGTAGAATAGGTGTTTCTTTTTACTTAATCATCTTACTTTTACGTGCTTTTTCAAATTCTAGGAAAAATAGTTTTCAAAATTCCAATTTCTTAGAATTTTCAAAATTCGGACTTAGCCTAAGTTTTCCCCCTAGAAATCATGTTCCCCTAGACTTAAGCCAGAGCATCTCACAAACACCTGAGTATACCTTGCTTGTGCTTATAAAACATAGAATGACATGAGATGCATAGGGTACTGCCTGGACTCAAGAATGCTTATATCTGTGCATCAATATGAGTCTGGGCGTTAAACACGTAATATACATCAATCAAGTCAAGTTTTCCAGCTCTAGTCAAATCTAACTGGACCAAATTGACTTAACTTGACTAACCAAGTAAAAGTTGTTGCCCTCTAGGCAATCTGCAAGTAGCTAAAGGTTAGACAGTTGGTAAAGGATACTTAGTTTTCTGGTTAAGCATGTTTGATCTTTAGGGCTCTGATACCTCTTAAAGTAAAACTGGATAATTTGAAATCTATTGAACTTGACTCATGCTTGGACTTAAGGACCAACTGACTTTGAATAAATAACCTAAACCAAATTTTTAGCTACTCCACTCCCTCCTTGTCCTAAAATTTAATAAGTATTGTTTAAAATTAAGCTAAGTTTTTTTTAACCTAAGCTATAGTTTTCAAAATCCAATACTTGCAAAGAGCTTAGCTAAGTTCCAACTTTTATCTACATAGCTATTTTCAAAATTTTAAAACTTAGCCCATTTTTAAATCTAACTTTGTAAATTCTTGCTTTCCTAAGTAAAGCATAGTTTTGCAAAATTTAATTCATTGCTTTCAAAAATTTCTACTAAGTAAGAAGCGACTTCAAAAATGTTCTCTCAAAAATCATTTAGCCCCAAATATTTCTCTAACAAATTTTCAAAATCTAGACAAATACTTCTCTACGTATCGTTTACTAGCTTTTTAACTTAGCTAAAGACTGTCAAAAGGTTTCACCCTCTAGTGGTTTTATAATTTTAACTAACATCATCCTTTAAAATCAACCCTTATTAACTTTTAAGTCTTTATTTCACTTAACTAAAAGGTAAGAAAAGAAAATTATAAAATGTTAAGTGTTATCAAAGTCTTGTTATCCCTCTTTAAAAACCTAAGTTTTCTAAATTGACTAAATTAAAAAGAGTTGCTTTATACTAAAAGTTTTTTTCTATAGAAAACTCTTTTTTAGCAAAATTAATTGATAAAATTTTGCACTTACACTATGTTCCTCAGCAAATTTTCTTCACAAAAATTGTTGCTATTAAAACCAATTTTAAGCTATTGGTTTTCACTTACTTTTTTTTGCCTCTTGCCTAAGTTAAGATTTTAAAACAAATTTTACTAAATTTTGTTTTGAAAAGTTAAGTTTTTCAAACTAGTTTATTTTGATATATGGCAAAGGGGGAGAGTAGAGAAACTCAAAGTGAATCAACCCAATTTAAACTTAAAAGGGGAATTTACATTAAGGGGGAGCTATAAAAAGGGGAACTTATATTAAGGGGGAGCCATGCTTATGCTTATCTTGCTTAGTCTCATACTTGATGTGTCTATCATGCTTATGATTATCTTCCTTGTGCTTTATTGCATAGTTTTACTTAACTTTGAATTTCGGTTGCCATTATCAAAAATGGGGAGATTGTTGGTGAGGGAAGCATCCGACGATCGAACCTTAGTTTTGATAATGGCAAAGGATTCAAGGTTAAGTTGGTTTGTGATCTAACATGCTTGATTGAGTGTTTCAGAAAAGTCCTAACTGTAGTTAGGCAAGGTAAAAACCCTAGGGGGTGGTAACCCTAGGTCATAGGGGGTGGTAACCCTATGCAGAAAGTCTTGGTAGGTCGAAGGCTTCAGGCAAAAGCCCTAGGGGGTGGTAACCCTAGGTGGAAAGTCCTGGTGTCGCGAACCAGGTGAAAGACTGGACTAGCCGGGAAACGGATGTCCAGCAAAAAGTTCAGAAGCTTCGAGTGTTGAGCAAAAGTCCAGTCGATCTGGAGGATCGCACTGACAGCAAGTAAAACTCCTGACTGGAGTAGGCGAGGACGTGTTCCCCGTAGAGGGAACTGTAAGCGTCGAGTCGACCTAGGGTTTCTAGTTGGAAATCCAAAGTCAGACCCGGACAGTCCGGAGACTGTCGTTATATTCTGTTATCATATTTACTGTTGTTTTGTGCTAACTTTGTTTTGCAGGGAATGTGTTTGGGATTGACACTCTTGCAGGTACCAAAAGCACAAAGTACACCTTGGATGAATAGTGTCCGAGGCGCCTCCATGGGGCTTGGAGGCGCCTCGGGTGCAAAGCTGGAGCTAGCTGCGAAGCACTCTGGAGGCGCCTTGAAGGAGTCATAAGGCGCCTTGAACCAATTGCTTAAGGCGCCTTGAATGAGGCATAAGGCGCCTTGAAGAGATAAAATTCGACTAGTTCAAGGTTGATCCACGCGGGCGACTCGGCAGCATGGAGGCGCCTTGAATGGCTTTCAAGGCGCCTTGAACACCCTTTATAAGTGGGTTTCGACCAGTAGTTTAATATATCTTCTTCCAAGCGAACTTTCTGCAACAAGCTGCCTACGAGATGATCCCGAAGTACTGCAACGACACCCCAACAACCCGAAGCTTCAGATTTAGTCTTTTGTTGTCGGTATAATCTTTTTTACTGCTTTGAATTGTAATTAGTTTGTAATAGTTTTTACGAGCTTATAGTTGTTGCCCACGGAAAGCGATCAAGGATCACGGGCCTTCGAGTAGGAGTCGATCAAGGCTCCGAACGAAGAAAATCCTTCGTGTCCTTCTATGTGTGTTTGCTTTTCTTTTCTATTTCCGCTGCTTATTACTCTGTTAGTTTTTGATACAATTTCGATAATCGAACGAAATAGCCGCGAGCGCTATTCACCCCCCCCTCTAGCGCATCTCGATCCAACAAATGCTCCTCCTGATCCACCCGAGGTTCCGGCCGAGCCTCCACTAGCTCAACCTTCAACCTCGCAACAACACCGGAGCACCGAAGCTGGCCCCTCACCTTCTTTTTCACCCACCACCTCGCCTCTTGAGCCTTCACGCATGCCCCCTTCAGCTCCCTCTGGCTTAGCTGCTGGGCCTTCACAGCCACCACCACCTGCTCATCACCATTACCGTACCACTACCCCTTCTGAAGCTGGGTTAAGGTCAAGGCAAGACGTTCCTACCAGCACCCTGACCATGAAAGGTTATTTGACCACTTTATGGGAAGAAAGTATGCACCAGATGGAACTCTTGTCGTCGCCTACCCAAATGGATAGATTCTCAGAGCTATATACTAAGGTAAGCTTTAATGATTCCAACACCTATTATCCTCCCCGCTTTTATTAAATATTTCCTTTATGTCCCAAGCTTGTGCAGAGTCCCTGATAATAAATCAATCCTTCCATGCCACTCATTACCAGAATAAGGTGATGAGGGATAGGGTAACAGAATTGGAGCTTCAGTTAAATGACCCCGCGCAAGCTAGTTATGCCCTGAGAGCTGAAATAAAAGACATGACCAAAAGGAATACCCATCTGGAAGTATCCCTGGTGCAGGCTAACCATAAGCTTAAAGGCCTTCAAGCAGAAAAGAGCCAGATTGATGTCGTGCACCAGCAACACGTGGATCAACAAGCTTTGGTGCATCAACGAGACATTGACCAGTTAACCCAGAAACTACGTTCCGAAGAAACCCTAGCACAAGAGCAGAGCAAAAGATTAGAGTCACAGGCGGCCCAACTGGCGTCTCAAGCAGCAGAACTTCTGGTCGTCCGGGCTGAACTATCGCAGGCTCGTGCTACTGCAGAGGTGGTAATCACAGCCCTGGCCAACTATAAGGAAGAGGAGAATGACCGCTGCAGGCAGAGCCGCGACTTGTACCTGCGATCTCCAGAGTTTTGTACACAAGCGAGACAATGTTTCTCCACAGCTGTTATTTATGGTGCGGCTGGGGCTCTGCGACAACTCTACGAATAGGGCTACTTGAAATCCGCTCCTCCTGCTGAGTTTCTGGATCATGATCGGATCATTAAAGAGATTCTGGATAATATTTTTGCTCCCTTTAAATGATTGATACTGAATGCCTACGCATATTATGGCTTAACGATGTCATGTAGAATACTTTATTACTTTACTTCCTACACATCCTACTTGCACTTTAAGGTTTAATTTGCAAAAATATTTTAGTCTGTTGAAAGAAATATTAGGATATACAATCCCCGCTCTGACATATCCTTTTACTATGCTATCTGGTCAGCGTTTGGCCCCGGTCTGGCAGACATTTTACAGCCCGGACTCTTCTTCTTTATACAATTCTTTAAACTCAGTAAGGCCATAGGTAGTTAGCACTCCATGACCGATCTAACTTCCTACCTTGGTTATCTTGTAAATAGTATGCTCCAGACGACAATTTCTTAACGACCTTATAAGGCTCATCCCACTGTGGTGCTAGCTTAGCCACATCCCCCACGGGTTTTACTTGCTTCCAGGCCAGGTCTCCCTCTCCAAAGAATCAAGGAATTATTCTTCTGTTATAATTTTGCCTCATTTTTTGTCTGTAGGCCTCCAGTCTGGCTGCTGTCCTCTCGCGGATTTCATTAATGAGATCCAGCTCAGCCAGTCGCCGCTCTGCATTTCCTTCATCGTATAACGTCCTCCTGACTGACGGCACTCCAATCTCTATAGGTACTACCGCTTCGTTCCCATAAACTAGATGAAATGGTGTCAGACCTGTGCTTTCTCGGGGTGTTGTACGATAGGCCCATAGAATGCTCGATAGCTCTTCCACCCAGTTACCTCCCACATGATCTAGCTTAACCTTCAAACCTCGTACTATTTCTCGATTGACCACCTCGGTCTGGCCGTTGCTTTGCGGGTATGCCACTGAAGTGAAGGCTTGCGTTATACCAAACCCCTTACACCAGGCCTGGATTTTTTGCCCTTGAAATTGCCTCCCATTATCTGATACCAATTTGTGCGGTATGCCGAACCTGCAAAGAATATTCTTCCATAGAAACTGGCTGACAGCATCTTCTGTGATTATAGCCAGGGCCTCTGCTTCCACCCACTTAGAGAAATAATCCACCGCTACCAGTAAGAAGCGTTTCTGACCTGGGGCCATTGGAAATGGTCCTACAATATCCATGCCCCATTGATCAAAGGGACACGAGACTATAGATGTTCTTAGCAGAGCTGTTGGTCGGTGTGTCAAATTCTGATGTTTTTGGCAGGACAAGCAGGTATTCACCAGCTTTTGAGCATCCCTCTGTAGAGTAGGCCAGAAATATCCGGCCAGGAGTACCTTGCGGGATAATGTTCGACCTCCCACATGACTGCCACAACATCCCAGATGTATTTCTCGTAAAGCCTGATCTGCTTCCTCTATACCCAGGCATTTAAGTAAGGGCCTAGAGAAGGACCTCTTGTATAGTTGATCCCCGATCATGACATAGGCATGGGCTTGTTTCCTGACCAGCCATGATTCCTCTGGGTCAGCCGATAAGGTACCCTGCCGAAGATAACTAATCATGGGTGCCTACCAATCAATGGGTGCTTCCCTATTATTCTGCAGATCAATCTGAGCTATAAGGAAAATTTGCGCTATGGATCTATCCAACACTCAGGTAGTTAGAGAACTAGCCATCTTTGCCAGCTCATCAGCTTTCTCATTCTCTGCCCTGGGGATTTTAGTCACGGTAACTTTCGTAAATTCTTCTTTCATTTTCTCATACGCTTCCCGGTATACTTGTAACTTATCACAATTTCCACAAAGTTACCGGCCACTTGCTGAGTTACTAGCTGGGAATCTGAGTAAATGATTACCCGGGCAGCCCCTACGTGCCGAGCTGCCTACAGCCCTGCCAACAAAGCCTCGTATTCTACTTCATTGTTAGTGGCTCAGAAATTTAACCGGATAGCCAACTGAAGTATATCCCCTTGGGGAGATATCAATAGAACCCCGGCTCCGCTTCCTTGGTGAGTTACTGACCCATCTACGTAGATCTTCCAAGTTTCCTCAAGGTTAGCCTAATGGATTTCTGTTAAAAAGTCCGCCAAGGCCTGTGCTTTGATGGTTGTGCGTGGCTGGTACTATATGTCGTATTCTCTTAGCTCAGTTGCCCACTTGATAAGCCGGCCTGCCACCTCCACGTTAGTCAGAGCTTTGCCCATGGTATTATTAGTCAGTACTGTGATAGGGTGTGCCAGGAAGTATGGTCTTAACCGCCGAGCCATGAGAACCAATCCATAAACCAATTTTTCCAGGGCCGTATATCGAGACTCGACCCCTTTCAGTAGGTGGCTAAAAAAATACACTGATCGTTGTACATTATCCTGTTCTTTAACAAGTACTGCCTCCACGGCCTCAGGGGTGGCAGACAAGTAAACCCACAATGGTTCTCCGACGACCGGCTTGAATAAGGATGGCAAAGCCTCCAGATATTTCTTTAGCTCTTCAAAAGCTCGGGTACATTCTTCGTCCCACTCCCACTGGAACTTGGAGGCTTTTCTAATTACTTTGAAGAAAGGAGCAGCCCGGTCTGCAGATCTAGAAATGAACCTTGATAGGGTTGTTATTCTGCCTACCAGCTTCTGTGTTTCCTTCAAATTCTGGGGAACTTGCATATCACGTAGTGCCCGAACTTTTTCTGGATTAGCTTTTATCCCTCGTTCGGTCACTAGGTAGCCCAAGAACTTTCCTCCTTTAGCTCCAAACAAGCATTTCAATGGGTTTAGCTTCAGCCCGTATTGTCGGAGAGTCCAGTAGGTTTCTTCTACATCCATGATCAGATTCACTGCTAAAGGGGACTTAATGAGTATATCATCCACATAAACCTTCACGTTACGCACGATTTGCTCCCGAAAAATCTTATCCATCATCCTTTGATATGTGGCTCCTGCGTTTCTGAGACCAAAGGGCATGACAGTATAGCAGAAAGTACCATCAGCTGTAATGAAGCTAACCTTTTCTTGATCCTCCATTGCCAAGGGGATTTGATGATACCCCTGATAAGCATCCAACATGCAGATACTCTCACAACCGGCAGTTAAGTCCACCATCTAGTCGATCCGGGGCAGGGGATAACAATCCTTGGGACTAGCTCGATTGAGATCTCAGGAGTCTATGCATACTCTTCACTTGTTGTTGGGCTTCTTTACTAAGACTACATTGGAGAGCTAGGATAGGAACTGCACCTCTCGGGCGTGGCCTGCCTTCTGAGCTGATCCACTTTAGCTCTGATTATCTTATTCTGGTCGGCCGAGAAGTTCCTTTTCTTCTGTTTGACCGGTCGGGAGTCCGGTAGTAGATGTAACTTGTGCTCTGCTACTTTAGGCCTGACCCAGGATAACACCTCTATAGACCAGGTGAAGACATCCCGGTTGTGGATCAAGCATTGGACTAATTCTTCCTTGAGAGGAGGAGGCAGATCGTTGGCTATGCGAGTTAAACTTTCAGGGCGTTCAGCATATAGTTGTACCTCCTCCCAGGGGATGGGTTCTTCAGCCATAGGCAAAGGCTCTTCCTGGACAGCATGAACTCCACCATCTTGCATCCCTTGATTCTTACGAGCTTCCACTCGGACCATATCAACATAGCATCTCCAGGAGACTTTCTGTTCTCCTTTAACTTCCTCGACCTGCTCGCCAACGGGAAATTTGATTTTTTTTGATGGAAGGTAGAAACAGTAGCCCTAACTTCATACAGGGCGGGCCTTCCTAGGATGACGTTATAAGAGGAGGGGGAATCAACCACTATAAAAGTGCTTCTCCTAGTGCGCACCAATGGATTAGTGCCCAGAGATATGGCCAACTTGATCTGACCCATTGGCTTCACTTCATTGCCTGTAAAGCCATATAGAGAGGTGGCCACGGGCTGGAGTTCAGTGGCATCAATCTGCATTTCCTCAAATGCAGTTCTGAACAAAATATTAACTGAGCTCCCGGTGTAAACGAAAACCCGAGCCACTCTGTTGTTTGCAATAATGGCCTTGATGATAAGGGCATCGTCATGAGGCAGCTCTAGACCTTCCAGGTCTGACGACCCGAAGTTGATGACAGGGCTAGAAGCCTGCACCTGGCTGCATCCAACGGTGTGGACCTCCAAGCGACGCACATGGGACTTGCGCGCTCTCCCCGAATCTCCATCGGTTGGCCCTCCAGAGATCATACCAATCTCTCGAACGGTGGCATTGCCTCTGTTCTCGGCCTCCCTCACTGCTCCTGGTTCCCCCCCCCCAGACCGGGTTGATGAGTACTGGGTCCGGCTAGGTCGGGGCGGGGTTGTCCGGCTTGTCCAGTCGTGGCTCGCTGCTCTTCCATCATCTTGAGTACTTGAGGGGCTAGCTCTGGTTGAGGTAAGCCTAACTCGGCAGCCCGCTTAGAGTCTTGAGTGAACTGAAAACAATGATTAGTGTCATGAGTACGAGATCGATGATAGGTGCAATACCGAGTGTTCCACGGTCCAAGTTGGGGAGCGTGCACAGCTGTGACTCGGGGGGCCGGTCTAACCTCCAGACCGGGCTGGAAGGTAGGCCTGGCTTCTCGAGCACGTGGAAGAGGTTGCGGGGGTGGTTGAGGTATCATCCTTTCCGGCTTATTGACAGATGGAGGTGGTCTCTCGGCTTTCCTCCGGGCCACCTATGCTTCTTCTACCTTGATATAGCAAGCGACTTTTTCCACCATCTCATCAAAATTTCGAGCGGGATTCTTGATGAGATCTCTAAAGAATTCTCCCTCTCCTAATCCATGGGAGAAAGCGCTCATCAAAATCTCTGAAGTGGCTGTGGGGATGTCTTGGGTCACTTGGTTGAAGCCGTTGATGTAACTTCTTAAAGGTTCGGTCGGCCCTTGCTTAAGAGAGAAAAGGCAATGATCTGTCTTTTAATATTTTTTGCTGCAAGCGAAACGACGAAGGAAGGCCATCTTGAAATCTAAGAAGCATGTGATGGATCCTTATGGTAACCCATCAAACCACTTTAGTGCCGAACCAGATAGAGTATTTAAGAAAACTCGACACTTGACAGCATCACTATATTGGTGCAACAGAGCCGTATTCTTAAACTTACGTAGATGATCCTCCGGGTCTTTGCTCCCATCATATTCCCCGATCGACGGGGCCCTGTAGCCCTTAGGTAATTTTTCGTTCAAAATCCTAGCGGAGAAGGGTACTTTCTCATTCGGATCTTCTGGGAGCATTTCCGGTATGATGAGAGCCTTCCCTTTCCTCGAATCTCAAGGTAGGAAACACTCAGCCATAGAGACTTGAGGTTGCTCTTTTTTAAGGTTGGGGCCCTGGGGTCCTAGCTGATAATACCCCAAATCAGGCTCACGATAAGGAACCAGGGGAAACCCCTCGGGTTGTTTTCTCTTAGAGCCTCTATCTGAAACAGGGATGGGCTCCTTGGAGGCTTCAGGAGCTTGGCACGGTTGCGAGACGGTTGCTTGTTTCTCGGAGGCCGCTCACCTCTTGGCCTCCTTGAAGAGCTCGTATTCTCCTGCAGTCATGGTGACGTTGATGCGACCAGACTCCTCCATCTTCACGTTCCGGAACAAGTTGTAATGACCCGACCCCTCGACCCCTTGGGCGGCCATAATGGCGGCCCAACTCGCGGCCCTTTGGCGGTCCCTTGGGCGGCCCCACTGGCGGCCCAACTGGTGACCCCTTATGTCGTCGACCGACGACCCTCGGCCGTGCCGTTACTCACTATGTCTTCCCACCCCTAGCTAGTGGATTTTTGCCTTCCCCAGGATTCGAACTCTAGACCTTCAGGATAAATACTAGAGATTATGAATCCTGGTAGCCAAGTGAACGCGCTCACTTGGCTACCAGGATTCATAAACTCTAGTACTTATCTTGGAGGTCTAGAGTTCGAATCCTGGGGAAGGCAAAAATCCACTGGCTAGGGGTGGGAAGACCTAGTGAGTAATGGTACGACCGAGGGTCGTCGGTCGATGACATAAGGGGTCACCAGTTGGGGCCGCCCAAGGGACCTCCAGTGGGGCTGCCCAAGGGACCGCCAGTGGGGCCGCCCAATGGACCGCCAAGGGGCCGCCAGTTGTGCCGCCCAAGGGGTCGGGTCGTTACAATAAAAAGGTGCGACCCGACCCCTTGGGCGGCCCAACTGGCGGCCCATTTGGCGGTCCCTTGGGCGGCCCAACTGGCGACCCCTTATGTCATCCACCGACGACCCTCGTCCGTGCCGTTACTCACTAGGTCTTCCCACCCCTGGCCAGTGGATTTTTGCCTTTCCCAGGATTTGAACTCTAGACCTCCAGGCTAAGTACTAGAGTTTATGAATCCTGGTAGCCAAGTGAGTGGCGCTCACTTGGCTACCAGGATTCATAAGCGCTCACTTGGCTACCAGGATTCATAAACTCTAGTACTTAGCCTGGAGGTCTAGAGTTCGAATCCTGGGGAAGGTAAAAATCCACTGGCCAGGGGTGGGAAGACCTAGTGAGTAACGACACGACCGAGGGTCGTCGGTCAACGACATAAGGGGTCGCCAGTTGGGCTGCCCAAGGGACCGCCAATGGGCCACCAAATGGGCTGCCAGTTGGACCGCCCAAGGGGTCGAGGGGTCGGGTCGTTACACAGGTGGTTGTGTTCCCATAGACAACGCCAAATTTAATCTCGTCCAAAAGCTGAGTCGGATGAAGGCGGGCCTCGATGTACTAGGGGTTGACGGAAAGTTGCTGAGGCATTCGATCTATCTGACACCCTCTGGAAGGATTCACGTGGGTGGATGATGAAAGGTGATGACCAGGATGATGACGCTAGGGCTCTGCACACACTCAGACGAGCCCCCATGTCGTTAGAGACCAGAAACCAGGGAAAAAGTCCCCGGGTCAGGCCCTCCGACGCTCAAGTCAGGTACTTTTCCTCCAGAAGCACAGAGAAAGGACGAAAAGTAAAGACGAGTAAGAAATGATGAGTGGGCGTACCTGCGTAAGGGATAAAGCATCACTTTTTATACTGCAACGGTTGTTTATGTGGTCTGATGGGTGTCAGGGAATGTCGACTGTCAGGCTTTGTCTGGCGGTGAATGACACGCGACATCTTCTCATAGGCCGGCGGCATGACCAAAGGGGTGATGAGCCCCGACTGTTGGCATATTCTCTGACACTCTGATGATTCTCTGACAGGTAGTTACGATTCCCTTGCTTGTCATATAGTGCTTGGTATCCTCTGCTCGTGATCGCTAAGCTGGGTCTTTGCACTTGCTAACCCCGATCTGATATCTTACTAACCCCGATCTGATATCGCCTCCCGACCTTAGTTCGGTTCTGTTTATCCCGACTCCAAAGCTGTACGTCTAATTTTATCCAACCTGACCTGTATCTTTGACTGGCACATCCCGACCTGCACGTTTCATCGCTGCAAGTATCCTGAGCCATAAGGCTATAAATCTTGATCCGTGTCTTTGGCTAACACATCTCGAACTGTACGTTTGTCAAGGTATCTTGCGCCCTGACTTATATATGTCGGTCTGCTTCCGCTTATCTCGAATTCCGACCTGTACTCTTTGATCCTTTTATCCAATGTCGTGAAGATATAAGTCCCGACCTGCATCCTAGGTAAGCACACTCCCGACCTGTACGCTCGGTCTGCATACCAACCTGCTTCTATCTGCTGTTATCCATGACTTGTATGTTCCGACCTGTACGCTAGGTCTGTATTCCGACATGTACACCAGGTCTGTATTCCGACTTGCTTCTGTCTGCTGTTATCCATGGCTTGTACCTTCCGACCCATACGCTAGGTTTGTATTCCGACCTGCTTCTGTCTGTTGTTATCCATGACTTGTACGTTCTGACCTGTACGCCAGGTCTGTATTTCGACCTGCTTCTGTCTGCTGTTATCCATGACTTGTACGTCAAGTCTGTATTTCGACCTGCTTCTGTCTGCTGTTATCCATGGCTCGTATGTCCCGACCTGTACGCCAGGTCTGTACTACGCCAGAGACCTTTCCTTCCGCGCCTTTACCTGGCCTGTGGGCCCTGCCCTCAATTGCCATTGGGCTGAATCTTGTCCAACCTGTAATCTTATCTTTTGACTGCCCCGTCAGCTGAGACTTTGACCATGACCATGCAAGCTTGACTTCTGACCTCCATAAGTCTAGACTTCTAACCATCCCATGGACTTGACCTTTGACCACGTCATCCACCTGACCTCCTTCTCATACATCATATCACTTTATATTTTAACAACTACAAATTTTACCATGATAATATTTCATACATTAGCCACTAAAATCACTAAACTGTCTTTACAACATGCATCGTGCCGTGCATGCAAGTAATGCTTCGATTTTGCCGCAGATGGAGCTATTTACGTCATTTAAAAGTCATTTATTTTAGTTCCACGTTTAGATTTTGCTCCACGCTTCATTAACCAACTTCATTCCCATGTCATTTATTTCGATTTCCGCTTCAATACTCGTCAATTAATTTAACGACAACTATCAATTAATTACACATTAATTATAATTATTATATTCACTTGTCCTAAAATTCTATCGAGAACCGAATATAAGATAGAATTTTATTTTTTTCATCCCATCTTATATTTATTGATGATCGCATATTCTGATGACTCATGCTCTCTCATTGACGCTTTTCATTATTTTCCCTCTGCCGATGATTCTTTAGGGCATCTTCAATCAAAAATTTATGAAAGATTTGTAAAATCAAAAAAGTTAAATAAAATATTTTGAACCATTGTATAGATGAGATTTGAGATTTGTAATTTAAGAGTAGTAGTGAAAACACAAACATATTTTTTATGTCAAATTTGATACAATATGTATGAAGGCATGCAACTCATGCTATAAATTGGATAATAAGAAAGTTCATTTAAAATTTTAATCATTGAAAATATTTCAATGAATCATAAAAAAAAAATTATTTAAAACTTTAACCATATCTTTATTATCTCAGAAGACGCCTTCCTCATTCTATTTTTTTTTTCTTCCTTAAAATGTTCTTTACAATTCTCTATAAATGATAAATTACGGATGAAATAAATTATGGATCCAAAATCATTAGAAAAAATAAATTATTAGCAATGTGATATTTTCTCATTTTTTTATTTTTTTAAAGCAAATTACTATCATGGCAACGATGATTTACGCACTAAAAAAATTATAAAATATGATTCAATTTTTTTAATATTTTTTAAATGTACTTATTTGATATATATATATATATATATATATATATATATATATATATATATATATATATATTTTTTTTTGAAATGTTGGTTTATTATATGCTGATCGATTCAAATCAAAATTAATATTTATTTATTTATTAATTATATTTGTATAAGTAATAGTCAAATTAAATTTAATAATAATTTTGCATCTCAAAAAGTTAAAAAAAAATAAATTTTATATATAAATCTATTTTAATTAATATTTTTTATTAAAAAAGTTAAACATATAGTGACGAGGAAAAATTTTATTTTATTTTTTAAAATTATTAAAGGTCTAAAAAAAATTTGGCCAGGGCCCCATGAAACCTTGAGGCAACCCTGCCCATGTCCTTCGAGAGGTAACAATTATGTTGCTCGTGTTTGCCGAAGGCAGCGATGCAACAAGCTACGTAGGATGCAAATCTCACATGGGAAAGTCAGGCGATTGAGTTGAGGGGGGATTGGGTGACTAAGCTGATGGAATCGGATGTCAAGCTAAGGGAGTCAGATGCTGAGCTGAGGGGAAATCGATGACCGAGTTATTGGAATCAGGCCCCTGAGTTGAAGTAGTCGATCCCCTGAGATGTTGGAGTCAGGCCCCTGAGCTAGAGGACTTGGTGACCACTTTGACCTCCACCTCTACATGACTACTGACCAAGACCTTTGATACGGGACACATCATATATGAGATGATGGACACATGACATCTTTAGCGTAATGGTCAGGGGTTGATTCTCAGGAATTGATGACATGTGGTCACCCCATCATGTGCCTAACACTTGTGTATTGGACAAAATAATCTATTGCCAGAGATTTTTTTTGGAGACTTAGCTGAATTTAAAATTTAAAATTTTAAATTCAACTTACAATCGAGATGACATGAGCGGATAATCTCAGGCTGCCAACAGGAACTGGTTTCTGCTACGTGCCGAAGAGCAGCTGCTTGGACTCAGTCGACGAGCGGACTAGAGTGACCGAACAGTATGGTCAGGTGGTCAGAAAGGCCTGGCGAGAGGCAGGCCAGGCGAGCTGACAGGCAAACAAACTGGTCCGACGAAGCAGTCAGGTCGGGAAGATGCAGGCTGGGCGAAGCAGTCAGGCCAACCGAGCGAGTAGACAGGCAGGTCGGCTGAGCGAGATGAAGACTGAGCGGATGAAGAGACCGACCGGGAAAACTGACCGAGGCCTGCGACTAATGCAGTTTCCTTAAAACAGATTCGTCCCCACCTCCGGATGTGCTTCGAGGCTTACTCGGGTCGTCTATTTCCCAGGATACAATGGTTTGATCGTGATTCCCACCAAGTACTAGTGGTCACAACGAACTAAGTGGCACCCTCTGCCGAGCAGGAGTTGCACGACAGAGGAGGAGAATGAGGTGGAGAGCTTCTGCTTGCTTCGTTGCGTGTGTATACTCTGTCTGTGATCGCAAACGTTGGTTGTTGGGCGAATTTTGCCCCGATCGGGCCGACATTCGGCATGCGCAAGTTGTGCCCGCACACGAGTCAACATGGTTCAGTGCAATCCGAGCCCTAGATTTGCACCCCCCCTGCGCACCCACACGTGAGAAAGAGTCTCTCCCTATGCATTTGTTCACATCCTCAATGCATGTGAATCAATATAAACCAACCATCATGCCATGAAACTCTCAATATGGGACTAAAGTCTCATTCATAATGGAGCCTATTTCCTCTTCCACCTCTTCTCCATTCACTTATATTCAACATTGTTTACCTATATTTACCTCCCTTTATATCTGTGGGACCGACACTGGAGGTCGCTAAGATAACAAATCTACTTTTTTTTTCATATCCCTATCACAAGTCTCCCCCGAGTCTAGTCGAAAGAGACTCAAGGCTGACTGACTTGGATTGTGCATTTTAGGCTGAACTTCTCACTCGAGAGTTAGGGCTAACGTGGACTAGTAACCTTAACAACATACCGTTGTATGTCTATACGTGTGATGGTGTATCCAAGTAATGATCAGCATGTCTTGTCTTGCTATAAATGTTGTAAAGTTAAGGGTTGTCCCGTGTCAGAGCCATGTTGAGATATTAGACTGAAACGTCTATTGATATTTCATGAATTCAAGCCCAAGATCTGATGAGATCAACATTATAACTTGTTGTTTCATTGCTATGATCCAATGATTGAGGTTTCAAGCCCGAAGTATATTAGGGTTAGTGAGGGGAGAATACCACTGCATTCTTCATCATCATCTTCAAGTTCTAGTAACGACAATCTTATGTGATATCGCAATTTTCACTCTTGTTGTAAGTTTCTCCACCTTCATTGCAATCAAGCTCTCATTGTTTCTTCCTTCTCCATGCTCCCAAGTCTTCCAACTCATCAATAGCGATTGAAATCATTTCCACTCTTTGATACACCCCGATGGTGTCTAATTTTAATGGAGGCTTGGACCAACTATGATTGCAATTTAAAATTCCTGTTGACTATTGAATAGTAATCCCGAATACTTTTCACTGATCCCCCCCCCCCCCCCCCCCCCAAAACCGATTTCATCACATTTTTTAAGGGTCAATTGTTAGGCGGTCTCCAATTTCCCATCCCGAGGTTCTTTATCGAAGTTTCTCAATATTTCCACATTCCACTTCAACAATTGACATCCAACTACTATGCAAGGTAGTCATCATTTTTTAATATAAAGATAGAGTCGGAAACTCAACTAGCCGAGTTGGAGGCTATAAATGCTATGCTATAGATCGGGAGGGTCTTATCCAAGACCTAGTGGTCCGAAATAAAGGCCCTACAGGATGACCTAGCAACTCTAAAGGGAAATTTGGAGGGCATGGAGGCACAAATCGAAGGCTATATCTAGTTGGAGAAGAGAAGCATTGGGCCACCAAGAAGGAAGAGTTCCTGCGGTTGGAGGAATTCTATGATTTGTCAGGAAATCACATCCTCAAGATGATTCGATATGGGGTTGATGGCCTGAGCCATCAAACAACTTCGGTAGGCCGGATACTTGTCTGTTGAATTACTCAAGAACATTATAAGCCTATGAATGATTTGTAACAACATCCATGAGGAGGATTTTGTTGACTAGCATAGTCCAATTATACTTTGCTTATTGTAATTGTGTTATGGTGTATCTAGCCAACTTTTAAAATAAAAGGGAAAAAACTCTTACTTTTGAATGTTCTTTTAAATTGTATGGGCAATGATGAGTTTGAGAGTCAAAGGGATTCGAGTCTATAATGGTACTAGTGTAAGATCCAATCATTTTCGATTACGTGGAAGCATGCTTAAACTTGGTGTAGGAGCTCAAGTGTTTTCGATTATGTGAACGTATGGTTGGACTCGGTGTAGGGGCCCGAGTGTCTTCGATTACACGGGAGCACTCTTAGACTCGATGTAAGGGCTTGAGTGTCTTTGATTGTGTAAAAGCTTGCTTAGATTTAGTGTAGGGGGTCGAGTGTCTTCATGTGGTAAAATGCGATTCGCTCGCCCCTAGTACCCTTGTCAACCTGTCCTTAGGCCAACACAGAGGAGGTAAATCACAGATGACTACTGGCCATTAGTGTAGGTGACCAAGACATGGGTGAAGGCATGCTCGGATGCGTAGATTTTTTACCCAAAGATCTCATGTGACAACACCTCATGCTTCAATCACCGCACTACCCCGAGGGGACAGAGACTCAAGTGTCTTTGATTGCATGGGAGAGAGAGAGAGAGAGAGCGAGAGAGGTGAGAGAGCAAAAGATAGAGCCTAGAGCAGAGCAGGTTAAGAGAAAGTAAGTGGTCGAAGGAAGAAGTTTGGAATTGGTGGGAACTATTCTAGAACTTTAGTTTCACTATGATGCTTGTAAATACCCTATCTATGTTTGGTTTCCTATCCTCAATAGTTATGTAAATAGATAGATTATCCTGGGTATCCAATGTGGATTTTTGGAACTACAATGGTGTATCCATTCTAATTATTCGTCTAATTTCATAACAACATAGTTAAGGGATTGTTTTTTTTAAGGAGATGTCTGTCACATGATTCCACAACCCCCCTAGTTGCCCTCTCCTACTGTATGGCGATGAATTGGAATCAATCCATTAAGATCTATAACATTCTATTGTTCCTCATGGTATAATAATCTACTTTCATAGTTGACTCTCCACGTCTCAGGTTTCTACCGGACGGAGGATTGCGTTTTCGTTTCAGTTCATCCCCAAATTCTAATGGGATACGAATCTTATAATTTTGGCATTAAGATCATGTGTATATACACTACAAAAAATATAACTTTCTTTAGTGTGTCATCAACATCACATTTATAGCGGGTTGTTAATAATAGTTTTCGTAGGGTGCCAAATAAAGCGAGTTGTGGATACTATTTTATTTTTATAAATAACAGTATGTAAAAATAATATGTTGTTAAATATAATTTTAACAGCGCTCAATGCACGCTATTAATATTAATTAAAAATTGAGCATTTGCAGTGCGCAGGATACACTATAAAAAATACTTTTAACAATACATTTGCAGCTTGCTATCGCTATTAAAAATCTAATTTCATTCCTATGTTGTGTAAATATTCCCTCGATTTTTCACTTCTAGAAAAACCTTTTTCTCTCCCTCTTCACACAAGTCGCCGTCTCTTCTACTTCGTGTGAGTGAATTTGTGTTCTTCGCCAAGTCCCACAACCCTATCAATGTCGCCCCCATCTCTATCCCCCTTCCCCTTTCCCTCCATCTTCGAGCTCTCGACACCCCCTCCCCCCTTTTCTCTTTAAACCCCTCCCTCTTCTGTTTATGTCGCCTCCTGACCCTTCCTCTTCACGCGAGCGAATTCGTGCTCCTTACGCATGCTCCACAACTGTATCATCGTTGCCCCCTTCCCCATTCCCTCCCTCTTCGAGCTCTCGACATCCCCCTCTGGCTCTTCGAACCCCTCCCTCTTCTATCGGCGCAACCCCAGACCCTTCCTCTTTATACAAGACCAGCAACCCTATTAGCATACCTACCCCCTCTCCTCAAGTTCTTGATTCCTTACTCTCTTAGCTTTTCACAGAGGCATACCACCCTCGTCCCTCTTCAAGCTCCATCAACGGTAGAGGCGCAACACCTCATCCCTCTTCGAGCTCCTTCAACGATAGAGGTGCAACCCTAAAGCACTATCAGTGGCAGAGGCGCCCCCACCCCGGTAAGATTTGTAATAGTATATTTCAACTTCTCACTTACTAATCTTGAAAGGTGTAGAAGTTAATCTACCATGTCATAAGGTTGATGCTTCAAAAGACTCCATGTGTTTGTTCTGATTAAGCTTGATCTGGATATAGAACTTGATAGTTTGGGGAAAACAAAAAAGTTAGACCTTGTTATATAACATCAAAATAAAATGCAAGTATGATGTATACATGTGCTGAAATTTAACCTAGACACTTAATAGAATTTTAAATGATGAATCAAGAATACTATATAAGTTATAACACTGTCAACTTATTCCCTTAAAAAATGTAACATTACACTGCACCTTGCTTATGTTATAGAAGAACAGAGATTCTAGGTTTGTGCCTAAAAAATATCGTCCATTACTTTGTTATCCATGATGCTTTCTTATCCAACTCACTTTTGGCACATTAAATCACAATCAAACAAGCAGATGTTAGCTTATGAAAGTCTTGATTCTAATTTGGCATCTCCTTTCTGTTGGGACCAAATATGGAGCTAGAGGGGGGGGTGAATAGCTCGGTGCGATCTTCGTGCTTGACGTTGCTTGTTTCTTCAAAGATGTACAGCGGAAATACAAGAAACAACTACAACAATGCTAACAAATGGATTTTACTTGGTATCCACCTCACAAGAGGTGACTAATCCAAGGATCCACACACTCACGCACCCTCCACTATGAATAACACTCCTTTATGGTAAATACCAAAGGCGGAGAAGCCCTACAATCTCTCTATACAAGAAGAAAGCAAAGGAAAAAATAAATACAAGAAATCTTACAGGTTTTACAACCGAAAACCCTAACCCTAGCTTCTCCTTCTTGTTGTGTTCTCGCCTCTTGACTTGGATGTCTCTCCAAGATCCTTCAAGAACTAGCGATCTGAACCTCAAGAGATGTTGTGAAGTCGCAGGTGAAGATCGGAGATGAATCGTGTAAGCGCTGCTGAAGGAAACGCTCGCTTGCAGCTAAATACGACGCCAACGGTCGGATCCCGATCGATTGGATTGCTCCCAATCGATCGGGGAGGCTTTGGATCGATCAACCGATCGATCCAGTGTGCCTCTGTGCTCTCTGGAATAGCCTGGATCGATCGGCTGATCGATCTAGGGCTTATCGCGCACAAACAACAGCTCCCAATCGATCAGTGATTGGGACCTCTGGATCGATCCACGAATCGATCCAAACGGGTTCTGTTCGTGGGGACTCACCCGATCGATCAGATGATCGATTGGGCATGATCCAATCGATCTGCTGATCGATCCAGATCTGCTGGATCAATCGACTGATCAATCCAGATCTGCTGGATCAATCGGTTGATCAATCTAGATCTTGATTTTTGCCCAAAAGCAAGTCCAAAGCCCACTAAACCAACATTCAGTCAACCATGACTTGTTGGTACATAAAACCTAGCATCCGGTCACCCTTGACCAGTTAGGACTCTCTCACTAAGTGTCTGGTCAATCCCTTTGACCCACTTGGACTTTTCCTCATAGTGCCAAGTATCCGATCACTCCCTTGACCTACTTGGACTTTTCTTCCTCGTGCCAAGTATCCGGTGAATTCCTTTGACCTACTTGGACTTTCACCAGATGTTTGGTCAACCTTGGCCCATCTGGATTTCCCCGTGCCTCGCTTCACTCACTAGGACTTCCCTTTTGCCTAGCTTCACTCACTAGGACTTCTCTTCTGCCTGACTTCACTCACCAGGTCTTTCACCTAGCTTCACTCACTAGAATTTTCACCTGGCTTCACTCACCAGGATTTTCCTTTTGCCTAACATCCCAGTTAGGACTTCCCAGTCAAGTATCTGGTCAACCTTGACCTACTTGACTCTTCTTCAACCAACCTGATCAGACCTTGATCAGAGGGGAATTGCACCAACCAATCTCCCCAAATGAACAACTGCACCTCCACTTGTCCATATCATCAAAGTCTTGTATTGTCAAACATCGAAACCCAAACCAAGACTCAAGCTTGGTCAACCAAGTCAACCTTGACCTGAGGGATATTGCACCAACACTTTCAAACATGGGGTGCAATTCTTGATATAGCTAAAGCACCTCTTAATACACAATGTCATTTATATATACACATCATTCACCTTTAGTACATTGGTTTTGATGATTGTAACTTTTATTTATGTATGTTAGCAATGGATTATAACTTATATTTTAGGATTTTGATCATTTACGAAACAGATAAGGAGTGGATGCATTTGCCTTCAAGGCTTGTACCAAAGTACGAAAAAGGAGTTCAAAAATTTCTTACACAAGTTAGAAACTATGGCAAAACATGTGAAGTAATCTTATGCCCTTGTAAACTTTGTCAAAATAAGAAGTATAAGAAATTTGACCAAATGTATGAGCACTTAATTATAAAAGGGATTAATCATTCTTACATTGTTTAGGTCTTCCATAGTAAAAGTTATACCTCACAATTTCAAAGTGAAGGTAGTTCAAGAAGAGTTCTTGAAGAGGAAGATAACAATAGAGAGGTATATCACTTATATAGAGATAACTTTGTGGAGAAAGAAGAGGTTGGAGACATTATAACTGAGATAAGAGACTATGAGTTTGTTGATTGATTAGAAAATACAGAAACTCCTCTCTTCCCTAGTTGGATAACTTATACAAATTTGTTAGCAGTCATCACATTGTACAATTATAAGTTTATTAATGGTCACACTGACACTATTTTCAATGAGCTTACGATGATCTTATGTAACATGCTTCTAGATAAAAAGCACAGTTCTAAAAAAAATGTTTACTCAATGAGGATGCTATTGAAATTGTTTGATTTAGGATATGACATGATCCATGCTTGCCCGAATGATTGTTGTCCATTTAGAAAAAGGATTAAAGATTTGGACTCATGCTCAAAGTGTGGTTCCTCAAGATGGAAGGTGAAAAAAAATACTACTAAAGTTTGTAAAGGGGTCCCAGAAAAGGTGCTACGGTATTTTCCTATGATACCTAGATTGAAAAGAATATTTAAGTTAGAAGAAAATGTCAAAGATTTGATTTGACACTCCAACCACAAAAGTTAAGATCATATGATGCATCATCCAGTTGATTCAATAGCTTGGAATACAATAAATCATAAATAGCCAAATTTTGAATTGGATCCTAGAAATCTATGGCTTGGTCTTGCAACAGATAGATTTAATCTTTTTGGTGACCTTAGTTTTAGATATAGTTGTTGGTCAGTTATTTTGGTTAATTATAACCTTTCTCCATTGATGTGCATGGAGAAGGAAAATATTATACTGACATTATTGATTCCAGGCCCAAAGCAACCAAGAAATGATATAGATGTATACTTGAAACCCCTTATGGAGGAATTAAAGGAGTTGTGGCACACAAGTGTGGGGGCATATGATGCATTTAGTAAGTCAATGGTCAATCTCAATGCTATTTTGATGTGGACAATCAATAATTTTCCAGTTTACGGAAACCTATCTAGATGTGTCACAAAAGGTAAATTGGTTGCCCGATATTTGGTGAAGACATATGATCCACGTGGCTTAAATATAGTAGAAAGTTTGCATATTTAAGCCACAGGAGATTCCTTGCTCTTGATCATCCATATCGTTAGAAAAAGAAGTGGTTTAATGATAAAAAAAAAAAAGAAAAGGGAAACTTTGACCTTTGAATGGGTTAGAAATTCTCAATGTAGTTAAAGACATTGAAAATGATTGAGGTAAAAAATAAAAGTGAGACTATCAAGACTACAAAGAAAAGAGGAAGGAGCAAGATAGTTTAAAAAATGTACAACAATCAGTTAAAATGTGAAAGAAAAAGTCAATCTTTTTCGAATTGCCATAATGGAGTGTAAGTTTTTTGGCTATATATTATTTATCTTTTAATGAATTGGTTATATTAATGAACTAATACTTTGAAATGTATTGATGGTTACTTGTAAATGTTGGATAGTTATGCATGTGAAGGGGGGGGGGGGGGGGGGGAACCACATGATTTTAGAAAAATTTTCTTTTTCTTCCATTAAAAACAAAGTGTGCCCAGTTAAACAAAGAATAGAAATGAAAAAACACAAAAACTCAAACAGTTTTACTTAATTCGGAGCCTTCCACGACTCCTACTTCAAGACATAGGTCCCTCGGATCTATCGATGGGTAATCTTCTAAAGAACTCTTCTAGAACTGCTAAAAGAGGGGATCGAGTATAATAAAAAGAAGAGGAGTAGTGTAACAAGCTACACTTTCCTTTAAACAGTAATTAAGTATACAAGGAAACTTTGTTACTCAACACTTGTAGTTTTAATGGATCAAGCTTGGTGTTGGACGACTTTTTAGTGGTAGTTGGGCATAATAGTGTCATAGCATAATAGTTGCATGAAGTCAGAGTAGTCAGAATGACAATGAACACGTAGAAGCTTGTAGAAGAGTTGTGTAAAGCCTTGGTCGGATATCCCTTTTAAAGGGGATGAAAGGCATCTTCAACACCGCTGAAGGTGCCTTCAATACCAACTCTTATCCCCCAAAAAATGGCTCTTATCATCGCCAAGGTCTTCTGCGTTATCTGATTAAGGGTGTCATCTATAGCCCTGCTCTAGGCATCTTCCTTCGCATGGAAGACGCCTCGGGTACTGTTCATCCAAAATATTTTGTGCTCCTTTCGCCTTGCAAAGTATGTTAGTCCAACAAAACAGTATACTCTGCATGACGAAGTTAGCATAATAAAAATAAGTAATTTAGTAATTAGATCATATCTCTTCAAGACCAAGATCTAGTTAGTGAAATGACCCTAAGTTTTTTTTTTGTTTACATTCCATGCACCATATAACATTTCAATAAATAAGAAAACTGATTGTAATTAATAGACCAGTCAAATATCCTGGGGATCTAAATTGAGTACTACTTTATTCTGTCTAAATCATAAATGTTATTTATTTATTCTTTATGCGGAATCAAAAGGTCCTCAGGAGTGTACTGTCTATCCCAGTCTGGTCAAGGGTCTAAGCCTCCAATGTCGCCCGTTCCTTCACCTGCCATAAACCAAACCTAGTGAGTTTAACTCAGCACCTCTAAACCATAGCAGCAAAATTCCCTAACTAGACGCATGCATCATTAAATCTACCTTTACCTGGAATTTATTGTCAAACATACAAGTAGGCAGGCATATAGGCATTTTAGCATAAAATATTAAACTATGAATATCACACAACATTATTACGAGTATCCTTCAATCATTACATTATGGATCATTTTCCTTTAGCATTTATCGTATATCATTCTTAGGTGGAGATTCATAAGTCATCCTTTATCCTTTGTTCAATTGATCAATCTGTTTAACCATGGTACCAGATGGCGGGGCGTTAGTAACTCTCATCACTGGGTCATGTCCAAATATGGAAATATGATGTTGGGGTCCCTGGTAGTCGCCATTTTGCATGTCACAAGGCACTTCAAATTAATAAAGATAGGGAACCAAAGTAAACTAAATATAAGTGATGTAGTAAAGAGTCCCAAGTCGTATTTTCTGATGATAACTAGTAAATGTATGTGAATTCTAAATTTAAAGTTGTTTTTGGATTTTCTAACATCAATAGGTGCCTAAGTCCTAATCTAGCTAAAAGAAAATGCCCAAAAGTTAAACTAACAATGTGTATCTAATCATCCTAGCTCAACAACAGAATAGTTTCTTTAATTCGAATTAAAGTAAAACTTTGATTTCTTTCAACAGATCAAATAGATTGTCAAAGGAATTCAAACTTGATCTCGACCTGATACACTTATTTGAATTAACAATCTAACTACAATTGCTTATTCTATTCAAATTATAAAGAGCTAAAAATACGATCAAGGATTTCTGATACAACAAGTAACGAATGAAAAACAACAATCTAAATTCAAAGATTCTTGGCTAAAATGGAAACTGCAGAAATAAGTATCAGATCATCAGATCTGAGCAAAAGGTAGAAAGATTCAAAAGTAACATGAAATATAAGAGCATTCCACAACCAAACCCTAGTTCAAACTCCTTCGCTCTGTTGTAACACAGAGTTGCTATTGGGAACACCCTTCAAGCAATCGGCGATGAAGTTCTGAACTCCGAGCTCATCCAACGATGTTCATAGCTTGTGGAGAATGCCCTCTTCAAGCTCACAATGCCTGAATTCGACAGCATCCGAAGATCGTCTTCAACAGAACGGAGAACGCCCTCAAATCTACCGAGGATGAACTTCGCGAAGTAACGATCATGAAACGGAGAACGCCCTCAAATCATGCCTTGCTCCTTGATTACTGGTTCCCGTCTTGTTCAAGACTCTCTGTCGACGATGGAATTTGATCTTGGATCTGGAGTGCGGAATGGAAGCTTCGGGCGTCGCTGAAGAAGAAGACGGATGAACATTGCGGAAATCGCAAAAACGCCCGAGCTCACGAAGTCACTATAGCTTCTCAGGTTTTAAATCTCTCCCAATCTGATCCAACGATCCAGAATGCTTCGATCTTGATCAACCGTGTAAAGTTGCTTTAAATCTGATCCAATGGTGCTAAACTTGATCAAAGGTTTTGATCTACTCTTCATTAAGTTGGATGGACCGGATCTTCACTGATGACTCAGATTTTCTTCGATCTTAAATGAACGGTCCATATTGCTCCAAGGCTTGATCATCTTGTTTAGCCCTAAATTTGATCCCAAATGTGGTCTGATCTGATCGGGTCCATGACCCTTTTGATGCCTACAAAGAATATATCAAATATTAGCATCTAATACCATGATTATAAGCTAATTTGTAATTAAGTCCAAGATTAAATGCAATTAATGAAATATGATGTAAATATAAGTTCAATCTCTGAGAAGATCATTAAAAACATGCATTATGAATCAAAAGATTGTAGTAAAATCATGGTTATCAAATCCCCACACTTACTTTTGGACGTCCCGTTCAAGTCAAGAAAAAAAAACCTAAAAATCATCTCCACAATAATCCTCTAGCAATACCTAGAAGATGGTAAAAGGTAATTAACTAAGGTCATCTAAATATCACAAACAATCATGAATATAATCCAACAATAATCAGTAGGTATGGTAGCTTCAATCCAATTGAAAAATTAAATAAGTTGCAATCTCATAAGGTATTTACCTATTCTAACTCTCACACTCAAGCATGCATATAAGTGGAGCTCACTCAATGTCACTCACAACATTTCACTACCATAAGCTTGCTTATTTTCTACTTCTCCACCACTATAAAACATAGCATACATGAATCAAAAGGATTTTATCATCAAGAATTAAGATGAAATCAAGAAGAACAATTAAAGTTAATAAAATAGGCAAAAAAAATTGAATTTAATGAAGCAAATGAGAAGATGAGAGTATTGGAGGAATATACTTGACGAGTTGACCCATTTGATGTGAAAAGAGATGAATATCATTTGTCGTTACCAATTCAAAAGATCAAGCTAATCTCTCCTTCAATTTGATAGTCATCCACAATTCTTGATACTCTATCTCCATACTTGATACTCTTTTGATTTGCCACTTTTTTTTTACTTCACTATTTTTCCACTTCAATTTCATCACTTTGAAGCTAAAACAATCTCAAATCACCTTATGGAGAAGAGATTCCTCCCCCACACTTAAATCATTGGCCATCTCGGACAATAGATACATCATACTCTCCAATAACTTGATATTCTTTTAGCCACTGTTTCCTTTTTCATTCTGCAGATTTTATTTTCTTTTCTTTCTCTGTTTCTGTGGTGTTTCTCTACATCTTTGGAAATACATACTCTACATCATGGTACATGTTCTGAAATTCCATAGTAGAACTGTAGGAGCATCCTCTTTAAGTGTTGTCATGGAAGATTACAATCACATTTGGTTGGAGCTCTTGAATTCCAACTCAAGCTATAAAGATTTCATCTTACAAAATTCAGACTTTGCATAAGCTCTTCACTGATCAAGAAACAATGTAAAAACTCGACACAATTAAAAATAAGAGTTCATTTCTGCATTTCTATGCATTTCACTAGTTAAAATATGGAATGAAGTATCAAAAGTATTGAATCCAGTCCACATTCCCAAAATTCAGTTTCAACAAATTTTCAAAAGGCAAAGTATGTTATGAAAGACTAAATCTGCCCTTTTAATAATTCAGAAATCAAAGTCAGCAAGGATTCAATGTATTGTAACCGCCAAAATTTGCAAAGCTCCCAAAATCAGATTAAATGATGCTAAATTCTGGATCCTAGATTTTCAACAGCTACAATTTCAAAATTTGTAATTCAAGTAACCTTGGCTTAAGTCTTGCAAAGTTAAGCTCAGGAGGACTTATCATTTAGCACTAAATCAGAATTTAGGGCGTTAGCAATTCAGTTCCTAAGAATCTTCAAGACTTAAATTTCAGAATCACTTCACAGAAAGAATCAATTCTGCCCTGCTGAAGGATTTGCAACAATTCAAAATTCAGTTTCAAAGTTTCAACTTCCAGCTACAAATCTGAGCACAAATTAAATCCATCTCGAACAATAAAACTCATCAAGATCAATTCCAAGTTGATACATCAGTTTCCAAAGCTGATCTATAGCTTCCTGTTTTGTGTAAATCTATCCTTCAGATGTCACTTGTTTCCTAAACCTCTTGAGAGTTGCCTCAACTACAGATCAGTTTGGCATATAATAGACCAAGTTGATGTTGTTGCAGATTTACTGATAAAGAACATGTCCAAAGAATTCTGATTCAGCCTTGGTGTTCCTTATCTGATATCAAAACTACAATTATTATCAGATATATGCATTTCCTACCATTTTAGTGTCACACCTTCTTCATAGAATCCCTAAACTAGCTCATAAACATACTCTCAATTTAGCACCATATGAATTAACCACACTTGTTACTTCAAAATCCTGGAAATTAGATTCAGCTTCACTGATCTTCACTAATGACCACGAATTTTAGCAATCCAACAGGTTGTTTACACTCCTTTCCACTTCACTTGAGAATTGCAATAAGAATTGATGTTTAGTTTCTAAAAATTTCAGAAACTGTGGTCCTAAGGTTTGCAAAAGAAATCTTGGCACACCACATCACTTGCAAATTTTGCTGCATCTTAATTGTCAATTGTAAAAATTGGAAACATGTATGAACTTTCTGGATTAAGTTTCAGAAATGCTGCTCACATGTCCATTTCAAAATGGCTACAGATTCTTTGATACAACTAACAACAGGGTTAATTATAACATCTATCCTTTTTAAAATTTTCTTGTCACCGATTTGATTGTTGAATTGATTGTGATACAAATCTGATTCAATAAAATATGGAAACTTGACAATTCCGTACCAATCCAATTAGGCATTTTTAGAAATCATAGCCACTGAATTCCACACTGCTTCCACAGCAATAACAATCATCCTGCTGTTTTTTTTAAACTGCAATTGAGCTGGACAATTCCAGCAACCTCTTCTATTGTAGCTGCATGCTTTGACTCATAGACATATTTAAGAAGATTGGCAAACCAAATGGTAATGGAAGACCAAATGCTTCACTTGAATTTTATAGGCTAGATGCTTGTAACATAATTTGGCACACAACTGATACACCAATTCCACATTTCAATTATGCACATTCTGCAAAATTCCAGTACTCCAACAATTGGTTAGCATCCCATAACTCTTTTCCTTGAACTCATCTCTTCTAGTTTTGCTCTTGCACAATAGTGGATAATACTAATTTAGTTCAGCTGCTCACACAGCTCCTGGAATCAGTAGCTTCAGCAATAGAAAAACTGAAATCCCAGAATTGTAAAGGTTGAACTAAGGAATTCAAATCCTGCATCTCAACTTCTGAAATCAAATTTAATCCACTCGAATTCTGCAAATTCAGCAAGATTTTGATGAACTTCACTGCCAAAAGTTTCCAAGTTCTTGGAATTTGAATATACAGTTTTTTTTTCAGGAATTAAATATGTCTATGGTTGTTGCCAATTCCCTCCCTGCTTCAGAATGGCCTCAATCTCCACTTAAACCTCCTATTGATCATAAACTTGCATTCACAGATTAGCATCAAACAGTTTTTTTTCAGTTCTTTTTCTTTTTTGTAACTCAAAACCATCTTCTCTCTTATTTTCTATTTTTTTATTCCTGCATTTACAGTTTCAGAAGACAAATTTCTGTCTAGTTTCAGTAAGAGAACCTCAAATTAATCTAAAGGCTTTTGAGTCAATAAAGAGTGAGCTTCATGGGAAGGATAAGCACCAAATGACATTATAGAACGGGAGCTTAACTTAGACTAGATTGTCCAGAAAATTTGCAAGGAAACTTGGCATGCAACAGTTCCATGTGGCACTATGCTTCAAATTACTGAACTGATATTAGTTTTCTACTGAGTTAATCTTGACTTGTATGAACCCTGAGAGATGTTAATGCATCTTCCTCCTTCCAAATTCTGTAAATGTAGCATTCTTCACCACACACACACAAAATCACTCCCCACTTCCATCATAATCTGCAACTTTTTGGTAGTAGCACTATTACTGCCAAACAGTGACCACTCTCTAAGGTTGTAACATCAAGAAATTGGGGCTTCTATGAACTTAATACACATAACTCCTCCCCCACACTTAGAATTTTATCCATCTCAAACCATCCAACTCATCAAGAAAATCAACCAAACTCTCAAAAGAATGAAGACAAAGTAAATATGGTGGAAAGTAAAAAATGTTGAGTGAGTTATTCCACTAGAATTTGGAAGGAGAAGAATTCAAAAGATAGAGGAAGGAAATTCCTTCATCATATTCATGCTCACATATGCTATTGTGATTTTGAAAAGAAGGACCTGAAATGTGAATGATCCAACCAATTAGCATTATAAGTATTTGAAAATGACTCATACCTATTTTGTTGATCCATGGTTGGGTAAAATTGATGCTCAGGCTGAAAATACTAACTCTCCATTCCACCTCCAAAATTCTGAAAATATAGATCCATGCTACAGAGATCTCCTGTTCTTACACTACAACACTAACACTCAAAATTAGAAGACTCAAGAGCATAAAGTTTCAAACAAATAAATATATGAACATTAAAGAACTTGACAATTTAGAAATAAGCCAACATGAAAATACAAAAGATAAGCAATGAAATCAAGAAAGATGCTAACAAAGAAAATCATGTTGGGGCAATTTCCCTAGGTCAAGTTAGACCAGTTTGACTAAGCTTGAGTTGAGTTAAGCTTGAGTCGGGATTTGAGTTTTAATGTTTGACAATATAAGGAGATTGCTGGAGCAATCGTCCGGTTATGGAGATGGTCAAAGGGTTGACCAGGTTGATGAGAATACAAGTCAAGTAGGTCAAAGTTGATGGGAGACTTGACTGGGAAAGTCTTAACTGGATGTTAAGCATTTGAAAAGTCCTAGTGAGGAGCTAGGCAGGGGAAAGTCCTGGTGAGGAGTTAGGCAACGGGAAAGTCCTAGTGAGGAGCTAGGAAGGAGAAAGTCCTAGTGAGGAGCCAGGCAATTGGAAAGTCCTAGTGAGGAGCCAGGCAAGTGGAAAGTCCTGGTGAGGAGCTAGGCAGTTGGAAAGTCCAAGTGTGATCTTGGCAAAGGAGAAAGTCCTGGTGAGGAGCTAAGCAATTGGAAAGTCCAAGTATGATCTTGGCAAAGGGTGTAAGTCCAAGCATGTGGTCTTGGCAAGGTAAGTCCTGGTATGACTTGGCAAGGAAGACCCAACAACTAGGATGAGGCCGAAGGAAGCTCCTGAAGGCAAGACGTGAAAGATGGGGAGATATCTGAGGGATGCGAGGCTGATGGAGGAGGCTAGAAGGCTAGTTTGAGGTTGGTCGGGTGTGGCCAAATGCTAGGCATGGAGACCCAATAGGTCACGACTGATCGGAAGTTGGGTTTGGGACTTTGGACTTGAGTTCGAGTCAAGTTCAGAGTGTTCAATCGATCGGGTGATCGATTGAACAGGGTCCAAATCGATCGGTCGATCGATTTGGACTGTGCTACGATTGTGGGAAGGCCCAATCGATCGGTCGATCGATTGGGATATGAAATCGCGAGCACAGAGACTTTCCCAATCGATCGAGCGATCGATTGGGAGCTGCCAATCTATCGGTCGATCGATGGGGCAGCAGAAGCTCTCACGCAGATGCGAGAGCACAGAAAGGCGCTGAATCGATCGAGTGATCGATTCAGGCAGTCTCAATCGATCGGTCGATCGATTGGGAAGTGACCGTTGTGCAGGATGCAGATGATGGGCGACTACAATGGAGCAGTGCTGACGTGGCAATCGATTGGGGTTGATTTCAATCTATTGGAGACACTGTATATAGCTTGTGCGGAGCGTTTTCTTCGCTAGATCTTTGCGATTTCTACTTGCGATTTTTCAGCGATCTTCACAGCGATTTCTCCAGCACTCATGCCAGTTCTTGAAAGAACTTGAGGAGCATCTTCAAGGTTCAAGAGGCAACAAGTAGCAAGAAGAAATGTGTATTCACTTGTATTCTTAGAGTTTCTTCTTGTATTTGTGTTTGTGTCATGTGTGAGTTTGTACGAGGCTTCTCCGCCTCCGGCTGTGACCGAGAAGGAGGTTTTCATTAGTGGTGTGGATCCTTGGATTAGTCACCTCTTCTTGAAGTGGATACCAAGTAAATCCTAGGTGTTAGCATTTTGAGTGTTTGTCTTCGAGTATTCCACTGCAAAACAACAAGACAAAGAAAACCGACGCAAGCACGATGAAACGCTATTCACCCCCTCTAGCGGGCACATCGGTCCCAACAATTGGTATCAGAGCGAGGTCGCTCTTCTACGAACTAACCGCCAAGAGAGCAAGAAGCTAGAGGAAGAAGAAGATGGAGTCCGAAGGACCGCTCGGATGGGACATCCGGATTCCACCCCCGTTTGACAAAGAGGACTTCAATTTTTGGAGAACTCTGTTGGAGACATGGTTCCAAACTAATGGGTTGTTTTGGATGACCCATTTGAAGCTCCAACGGACATGAAAGGTAAGTGCCTCCGACCTCGACATTGGAGTGAGGAGCAACGGGAGCAAGCGGAGGCGGATAAGGAGATAACAAAAATATTGTTAAATTTATTACCTTCTAATATCATTGTGAGTGTAGGTGAATGCACAAGTACATGTGATCTTTGGAAAAAGATCATTGCCTATCACAAAAACCCATCACAATTTCAAGGAGTGGATGAGCCTAAGGAGAAGGGCTCATTGGTTCAAGAAGAAAAGGACCAATCCGATGTTGACATAAGGTCAACATTCAAGGAGAAGAAGGAAGAGGAGGAGAAGGAAGAAGATGAGAGATCTTCTACATCTTCAAGAGAGGAAGAGGTGGAAGTATCCATATCCTCAAGAGTTGAAGAGGTGGAAGCACCCACACCCTCAAGAGGTGAAGAAGAAGAAGATGATGCAACCTCCACAATGCAAGATAAATCAAATGGAGGATCAAATGCCACCCCTATAAGCAAAGGTATAGAAATTTCAATTGTAAATAAAAAAAAATCATATCTTTTGCTTTGAGTGTAGGGAACATGGACACTATAAGAGCAAGTGTCCAGAATTGGCCAAGAAGAAGGGCCAAGTAATACCCAAGGGCAAGGAGAAGCCCAAGGAGACAATCCCCACAACAAAGAAGAGCAAGGAACACATTATGTATTTTTTTGTGCAACCAAAATGGGCATTATCAAAGCCAATGTCCAAAGGGGAAGAAAATAACTAAAGTCAAAGGAGGAAGCACAAGTCTAGGGGGAGCTTCCAAGGTAAAAATCAAGGTATCATTTAATGAATCTATTTCTTTGACACATGATAAAAAGCATGATAGAAATAATTCTTATCATCTTTGCTATTTATCATGAGAATAGGAGGCATAATGACTTTAAGGATAAATATATTCCTCCTCATGCTAGATTTACCACACCTAAGATTAGGAAGGTAAATAACAACTTAGGCAATAACACCAAGGACTTTAGATATATGCCTAAGAATATAAATGCTCAAGAATTTAAGGAAAAACCAAAATCTAGAGGTTTATGGAGTGAAAATCAAGGCTTGAGGACAAGACTTACTAATTTAGAAAGGACTCTAGCAAGAATGGAAAACATGCTTAGGGGTCAAAATGAGCATAACCTAGGAAAAGCTAGACAAGAGCCATCCAATGGCTATAGGGGTTTGGGATACAAACCTAAAGCCAAGAAGGATGAGACTTCTTTTCATAGGATTCCATATAGCTATGGGACCAACCCTAGGTGTAAAGGTTAAGTCAAGGATACTAGGGAAAGAATCCCTAAAGGTTATTTTGGTAAGACCAATGTGACTAAGGCTCCAAAAAGGCCAAACAAAGTCACAAAGAAAGTTACTAGGGAATTTATCCCTAGGAGTGACCTAGTAGAAGTGACCAAGGCTTCTAAGAAGCCTAGAAAGGTTCTTAGGAAGGTGACTAGGGAGGTTATCCTAGTGAGTACCTAGAGTATCTAAGGAGCACCAATAGGTATTGGGTTTCTAGGAACATATTCTCTACACCCTAGATGGGTCTAGAGAGTGTCAACTCTAATTGGAAGGGTAGTGAACCCAACCTTAATGAAGTTGGCACTTGGAGAGCATTTTAAAGGTTTTACTAACCTTTGAAAATGAGAAGGATTAAGTGTTACCTCTTGAGAAAAGCAAGCATGCCAAAATTTGAGGAGTTGAACTTAATCTAAAATTGGCACATCTAAGGAAACTATAAGGAATACCAAGTTGGGATTTTGGTATCTTCTTAGTGGATTAAGGGAAAACTAAGTCTCAATCTAAATGTTTGATCCTTAAAGAGAGTAAAATGTGCCAAATAAAATGTGAGAATTTAATTTTTTATTTCAATTGGCACAAATAAAAAGGGTAGAAGAAATGTCAAGTTGGGTTGTGGCATTTCTTCAATAGGCAATCTAGGATTAGAATTTAAAGGCTTAGCTAAGGGATTAAGGATACTTAGATAGTCTATCTAGGTATATTTTATATATGCTAAAGTGCCATGATTGATTGCTTATCACATGTCATGACATCATATTTATTTTTACATTCATGATTATTATGAAAAATACAAAAAATACCATGTCATGTCATACATACATCATGTAGTTATAGGAAATTTTCTTTTGAAAATTATTTCTTTTTGATGTATGTCATAACATATCATGCATCATGTTTAATTCCTTGCAATTAAAGGCCAATGACATTCACTAACAAGTAACATCCTTGGCGGATGTTCATAATCATCAAAATGCTTAGGTAGATATGCATGATCCCTTAGTTTAGAGCAAAACCAAATATACATCTCACAAAGAATTATAAGGTGACTTGTATGTGTTTTAGTATACATTAGATACAAGTGAGATGTTAGGATGGTGAACAAAACTCAAGATGTTGATTAGTACATCTTGTTGAGTTTTAGGTTCATCAAAATACATAGTTATGTGTTTTCCAATCATTGGGAAAGCTAATGTACAAGTCATGTGCATTGAGCCCAAGGAACATAGTTGGATATTAGTTTTGAAAATGATTGTAAAAGGCTTTTGGAAAACCTTGGTGAAGACTATCTTTTGATAGTAATCATCATTGAATAGTTAGACACAAACTTGGAAGAAAACACTAAAGTTTTTACAAGGGTTCAAATTTGTGTCAATCTTTGAAAATAGGAAGTATTTTTATAGAAAACTATTTTTCCTTGATAGAATATACCCTAAATAATGTTTACATGAGTTTTCATAATTTTTAGAGGTTTCTAGAATTTTTGGGGAGTTTCTGAAGTCTGCTGAAATTGAATTTCAGAGAAATCAGAAACTCAATCGATCAGTCGATCGATTGGATGAGTTTCGATCAATCAGCCGATGGATAGGGAAGCTCATTCCCACGAACAGAAGGTCAGTGAATCGATCAGCCGATCTATTGACCCAGGATGGATCGATTAGTCGATCGATTCAGAGGAAATTTCTGCAAGCAGAAGCTTGCAGAATCGATCAATGGATTGATTGAAGTAGCTTCAATCGATTGAGTCCCAACTTTAATCGATTGGGAAGTCTGATTATGGCTGGAAAAGCCTGATTTCAACACATTAAGTCACTTCAAGTTCTAATAACCATTCTAAATCCCTTAAAATACATTTTTTTACATTTAATGGGAGTTTTCTTGATGAAAACAGGTATGGATTGACTAAGATAAATCAAAGTGAAGTTTAGGATGTGGGTTTAGTTTCAATTTCGAATTTTGGAACCTCAAAACTTCAAGTTTTGATTTTCAAGGGTTATTAACCATTCCTAACCCTTTGGAATACACTTATATATATTTAGGGGGTGTTTTCATGATGAAAACAAGTATGGAATGGTTAAGGTAGACTTAGGTGAAGTTTAGGTTGGTGTTTAGTTTCATTATTGAATTTTGAACCTCAAAAATTTCAAGTTTTGGTTTTCCTAACTGTTTAGAAACTCTAAATCATTGTTGGTGCAATGATAGAAGTTTGACCATATTTTTAGGGGGTGTTACTCCTTTAATGCATGAAAATTTATCTTCAAGGACCTTGGAAGGGGGTTAAACCTTCGTGATGGATAATACTCAGGGTCGAGTATTGGGGAACAATGGAAGATTGGTTATCTTCATTGTTAGGATGATAAATGCTCTCGGATGAGCATTGTGGAGTAGGTTACTGCTCAAGAGGGAGCATTGGATTAATGAAGGGGATCGGACCTTTACTGGTAAAGTGAAAAATGCTCTTGGATGAGCATTGAGAAGAAGATTACTGATCAAGGGAGAGCATTGAATACAATGAATGGGAGTTTCATTGGGAAGTTGACGCATGCTCTAGGATAAGTATTGTGAAGTGAAGTAGAGCTCAAGGGGGAGCTTAGGCGGCAATGAAGAATATGAGATCTTCATTGTGGGGTTGTTACAAATATATGAGGTTGTAAACAACGTAGAGTTAACTCTTATGGAGAAGAGTTTGTTTTCAGTTTTTGATGTGTAACAAAGGGGGAGAATGGAAGGTTAAGTTAGGCATTCATCCCAAGCAGGGGGAGTTTGCCCTCTAGGAAAGGGAGAGAATGAAGGAAATCTTCATTCATGCCTTGTCATGAAAGGGTTAAGGCTTTTAGATTTAGTCATGTGATAAAGAAGAGGTTAAGGCTATGGGATTTAGCCTTGGCATAAAGAAGAGGTTAAGGCTATGGGATTTAGCCTTGTGATAAAGAAGAGGTTAAGGCTATGAGATTTAGCCTTGTAATAAAGAAGAGGTTCAGGCTATGGGATTTAGCCTTGGTATAAAGAAGAGGTCAAGGTTATGGGATTTAGCCTAACTTAGAGGTATTGTCAAACATCAAAAAGGGGGAGATTGTTGGGGCAATTTCCCTAGGTCAAGTTTGACCAATTTGACTAAGCTTGAGTCAAGTCAAGCTTCAGTCGAGTCAAGCTTGAGTCTGTTGGTTAGTCTTAAGAAAATCGTACCGGTTCCACTGTACAAAAATTTTGTACAAGTGTCGAACCTTTCCTTAAATAATCTATTGTGTTCTTTAGAAATTAAATTAGGAATCGCAGACGAAACTTAACATCATTGATTCCAAATTTAACTTATCTGCTCTTAATGGTTTAGATTTGAATCGCAAGCGGAACTTAACACTATTGATTCAAATCTACCTAAGTTATTAATTCCATTAAATATTAATTTTCAAAATTGGCTTCCAGGACTGCATGGCGAGGCACATAGTCTTCTTAGATATGGGAGCAATCACCACCGCCTAGGCAAAGCTTTTTAAGGAAAGCTAATATTTAATTTCCTTAAATAACTCTAGGTTAACCAAAAAGAACAATCGAATCACAAATTCGAAAAAGAAGAAAACACAAACTCGAAAAATAAATTCGAAAAACTAGATCTAATTGTCTCTTGTATTTAGAATTCTTATAAAGAAAATAACTAGTATGATGCGGAAGAAAACTACTAGTTATACCTTCTCTTTGTAAGCTAATGACCTCAAGATCTTCTGCCGTATTCTTCACCTCGCCTTGGACGTCGTGTGGGCGACGATCCTCCAAGATGAACACCACCCAAAAGTTTCTTCCTCTTCTTCTAAAATACGGCCACCACCACCACCAAGGAGAAGAGAGCAAAAGGGAAAAGAGAAGGGAGAGAGGGGCCCGACCACTTGAGGTTCTCCAAGCAAGAGAATAAGAATTGTGTCTCATGAAGCCCTTTCACCCCTTCTTTTATATTAGTTGCCCAAGACAAACAAGGGAAGCATTTTTACACAAATTAAAATCTTCCTCTAATTTTCTTTTTCTCTTTTAATTTTTCCTTTTCTTTCCTCTTGATTGAATCAATCACCAAAATTAATTGATGATGATTTTATTTTTTTTTTTTGGCCGGCCACATTGCTTGGGCACCAAGCAAGGGTGGTCGGCCCCTATAAGAGGAAGGAAATAAATTTTTTTATAAAATTTTACAAGAAGAAAAATTCTTATAAAATTTTACAAGCTTTCTTTCCTAAAGTAGGAGTTAAAATAGGAAAGTTCTAAAAATTAAAATAATGTTTTAAAATTTAAAACTTCTCTTATAAAATTTTCTTTTTTAACATGGTGATAGAAAATTTAAATTTTAAAACTTATCTTCCTTTTTTTTCTTAAACCATGAGGATGGTTAAAAAAGGAAAGTTTTAAAATCTTTTAAACTTTCTTTTAACACATGTGGCCTATTTCAAATAAGGAAAGTTTTTGGAATTAAAATCTCTCTTTTAAAACTTATAGTTTCTAAAAAGAGTAGATTTTAAAAATTCAAAAACACCCCTCTTTGTTTGAATTATTATGGCCGACCCCCACATGCTTGGTCACCAAGCAAAGGGTCGGCCCCTATAGAAGAGGATGTGGTCGGTCCTTGCTTGGTCACCAAGCATTGGACTAGCCCCTTCTTGGACACCAAGATGGACCTTTCTTTGGATGGACTTGAGGCTTTAATGAGGTTACGACAGGGACCTAGAGGAGAAATTGGTTTTGGCCTTTGATGACTTGAGTATCCCATGGTCGCCCTGAACACATAACTCAAGTTCATCGATAATAACTCATTCCACTAGAGAGTTATTATCGCACTACCGCATCAATCCCAAATTATATTATGGGCTCCTTCGTATCATGAGTGTATTAGTCTCCCTGTGTTTAAGATTACAAATGTCTACTAATTAAGTAAGTCACTGACAACTCACTTAATTAATATCTAGCTCCAAGAGTAGTACCACTCAACTTCATTATCATGTCGGACTAAGTCTACCTGCAGTGTTTAACATGGCAATCCTTATGAGCTCCTCTTAGGGACATTTTCAAGCTAGATAACTAGGACACAGATTCCTTCTATAATCCACAACACACACTATAAGTAATATCATTTCCCAACTTATCGGGCATATTGATTTATCGAGCTAAACCTCACCCTTTGATAAGTCAAAGAAATAAATATTAAATATATGTGCTTGTTATTATATTAGGATTAAGAGCACATACTTCCATAATAATTAAGGTTTAGTTCTTTTATTAAGTCAGTACAAAAAGAACTTACCTAAATGGTCATACTCAATACACTTAGAGTGTACTAGTGTAATTTATTAATCAAGATAAACTAATACTTAATTACACTACGACTATTCCGATGATTTGTTCCTTTCTATCTTAGTCGTGAGCAACTGTTTATAATTTATAAAGAACCGTCAACATGATCTTTTGTGTGTGACACCAAACACCATATTGTCTACTATATAAATTAATTGAACAATTATATTTAACAAATAAATGTAGATATTTACCAATGTGATTCTTTTATTTCAAAATAAATGTTTATAAAAGCTAGGCTTTTAGTATACACTCCAACAATCTCCCACTTATACTAAAAGACTAAGCTGCCATATATGTTGCCCTACATCTGATTCTCATTCCCTCCACATGCCGATCAAAAGCTTTCGCCGGAAGGGCCTTAGTGAAAGGATTTGCCAGGTTATCTGCTGATGTAATCTTGGCGATGACAACTTCTCCTCGCTTGACGATGTCTTTTATCAGGTGGTACTTGCGCTCTATATGTTTACTTGCCTTATGGGCTCGTGGTTCCTTCGAGTTTGCAACTGCACCGCTATTATCATAATAAATTGTGATGATCTTGGGCAAACCATGAATCACATCTAAGTCCATTAGAAAGTTCCTGAGCCACACAGCTTCTTTGGCTGCCTCAGAGGCTGCCACATACTCAGCTTCCATGGTTGAGTCCGAGATTCATTTCTGCTTAACACTCCTCCATGCAATGGCTCCACCTCCTAGAGTAAACACATAGCCTGACATAGACTTACTATTGTCCCTATTTGATTGGAAGTCTAAATCCGTGTAACCCACAGGGAGCAAATCGTCTGCTTGGTAGACTAGCATATAATCTCTAGTCATTCTCAGGTACTTTACTATATGCTTCACAGCAGTCCAATGTCCTTGTCTAAGGTTACTCTGATATCTGCTAACTATGCCCACGGCAAAACAGATATCAGGTCTCGTACATAGCATTGCATACATAAGGCTTCCTACAGCCGAAGCATAAGGAACTGCCTTCATGTCCTCTATCTCCTTTGATGTCTTCGGAGACATCTCTTTAGATAAGGCTACTCCATGCCTAAAAGGTAAGAAACCTTTCTTGGAGTTTTGCATGCTAAAACGAGCAAGGATTGTATCTATATATAAAGCTTGGGATAGGCACAACATTCTTTTCTTGCGATCCCTTATAACTTTGATCCCAAGAATGTGTGCGCATTCTCCTAAGTCCTTCATATCAAATTGTTTGGACAATCATACCCTTACGTCCGATAATACCTTGACATTGTTGCCAATTAACAAAATATCATCTACGTATAGTAGAAGAAATACCACCACATTTTCGTTATACTTCTTATATACACAAGACTCATCCAGACACTAAATAAATCCATATGATTGGATTACTTCATTAAATCGGATGTTCCAAGATCTTGAAGCTTGCTTCAGTCCATAAATGGACCGATTGAGCTTGCACACTAGATGTTCTTTGCCTTTTTCAATAAATCCCTCTGGTTACTTCATATGGATGTTTTCTTCAAGACTTGCGTTAAGGAATGCTGTCTTGACATCCATTTACCAAATCTCATAATCCATATGAGCGACAATGGATAAGAGTATCCGGATAGACTTAAGCATGGCTACCGACGAAAAAGTCTCCTCATAGTCGATTCCCTCTTTCTGAGTACACCTTTTCGCAACAAGCCTTGCTTTGAAGGTTTCTACCTTCCCATCTGTCTCTCTTTTCCTTTTGTAGATCCACTTACATCCAATGACTTTTACACTATCAGGTGGTTCTACAAGCTCCCAGACCTTATTAGAATACATAGATTCTATTTCGGAATTCATTGCCTTTTGCCAAGATATTGCATCTATATCTTGGAGTGCTTCGTCATATGTTCGAGGATCAGGTTCATGTTTACCTAGGATCAAGTCCGAAGACTCTCCCAAAAACATGAATCTCTCAGGTTGCCTCACAACCCTCCCACTAGGACGAGGCACTTCTCTGGCTGTGTATCATATGTGACACGTGTTGCAGTTTCTTATGGTACTTCATCTTGTACTGTTGGTATTAAAGTAGACGTGTCCTCTCTTATTTCTTCTAGAATTATTTCACTCATGGGCTTATAGTTCATTACATAATCTTCTTCTAAAAATTGAGCATAGGTGCTAATAATGATCTTCTGATTTTTAGGATTATAAAACAAACCACCTTTCGTTCCCTTAGGATATTCCACAAACAGTCAAACTTTTGTACGTGATTCCAACTTGTCAGTATCTCCCTTTAGCACATGTGTTGGACTACCCTATATCCGGATATGATTCAGACTAGGCTTACACCCATTCCATAATTCCATGGGAGTAGGAGAAATTGTTTTAGAAGGTACCATATTCAGAATGTACACTGATGTTTCCAGAGCATATCCCCAAAACGAATTTGGTAATTCTGAATAACTCATCATCGATCTAACCATTTCTATAAGAGTCATATTCCTTCGTTCTGCCACACCATTCTGTTGGGGTGTACCAGGTGCAAACAATTGGGATTGAATCCCGACTTCTGATAAGTAACTCCTAAACTCTCCAAAGAGGTATTCACCACCACGGTCAGACCGTAGTGTCTTGATACTTTTACCAAGACGTTTCTCCACATCAACCCTATATTCCTTGAACTTGTCAAAGCATTCAAACTTGCGGCGCATTAGGTAAATGTATCCATATCTTGAATAATCGTCTATAAAAGAGATGAAGTATTCATAACCACCTCTTGCCTGGATAAACATAGGACCACACAAATCAGAATGAACCAGTTCTAACGCATCTTTGGCTCTATACCCCTTGGCCTTAAAAAGGTCTCTTGGTCATTTTGCCTTCCAAGCAAGATTCACATGTTAGAAAGTTTTCCAACTCTAATGAACCCAAGAGTCCATCGGCTACAAGCCTTTGAATCCTACTTAAGTTAATATGACCAAGCCTTAGATGCCAAAGATACATTTGGTTCATTTCCGAAGGTTCTTTTATCTTATTAGAGTTAGAATATGTGTTATTAATTTTCATATTTTGCTTTGTGGGAGAAATTAGATTTAAAGTGTATAAATTGTCAACCAATGCACCAGAACAGATAATCACCTTATTTCTCTTTATAACGACATTGTTACTAAAGGAAACAGAATATCCATCCATATACAGTTTAGAAACTGAAATTAAATTTTTTCTAAAACTGGGTACATAAAGAAAATTTCTTAAAATCAAATTTTTATTCCTATCAAAAGATAAGTAGACGTCTCCCACTGCAACAACCGCCACCTTAGTAGCATTGCCCATGTAGACGGTTATCTCTCCTTCAAATAGTCGTCGGGTTTCCTGGAACCCCTGCAAAGAATTGCAGACATGATCAGTGGCTCCCGTATCTACACACCAGGTGCTGGTAGATAGCACCGCTAAACATGTTTCAACTACTAGAGCATGAGATATACCTTTATTGTTCTGATTCCTACAAGGAAAGTCCGCTTTCCAATGTCCAGACTGTTTGCAGATGAAGCACTTGCCCTTCGACTTCTTCATTCCAGCTTTCTGTCCTGTACCCTGAGGTTTATTCACCTTCTTTGCTGAAAAGACCTGTTTCTTCTTCTTCTTTCCTTTCGACTTAGAAGTAGAACCATTTTCAACATAGTGAATCTGAGAACTGTGATGAAATATTCCTTCTACTGGCTATAGTTCTGTCAGAAGTTCCGCCAACGTATACTCTCTTTTGTTCATGTTATAGTTCAGGCGGAACTGCTCAAAACTTCTGGGTAGCGTTTGGAGAATTATATCGACCTGGGTTTCCCCATCGATTTCTCCTCTAAGGACTTGTATTTCATTTAGATAAGCCATCATTTTGAAGATATGATCCTTTACGGGTGTCCCCTCAGACATGGTGGTTGTCATTAATTTTCTCATTGCCTCTTGCCTAGCAGTCCGACTCTGGTGCCCAAAGAGTTCTTTGAGATTGTTCATTATATCATAAGTTGTTGGTAAATCTTGATGCTGATGTTGCAATACATTTGACATTGATGCCAAAATGTAACACCGCGCCATCTCATCAGCTTTTACCCATTTCTTATGATACTCAATCTCCTCTGGGTAGAGTCACCGTCAGGTGCATCAGGGCAAGCCTCAGTTAGTACAAACTTATAGCTTTCAGCAGTAAGAACAATGTCCAGGTTTCTTTTCCAATCAATATAGTTGGGACCAGTAAGTTTGTTCTCTTTCAGTATAATGGCCAGTGGGTTGAAAGTCATCCTAAGAATCACAAAAATAAACTTTGGTCAAGACTCTAAATTTAGAATAATATTGAATCCTCAAATAATATTATTTTAAATTAACCAACACCTCAAATCACCGTGAATATTGCATGTCACGTTAGTGTGGACGTATACAAATTCAACATTTGTAAGAGGAGGGTGTGACTCATTAATTTTATTATCTTATCATCCTAACTTTATGACAAATAAAATTAATAGTTGGTTTCACTTTGGTTACACAAAACAATAGCAGTGACTCCGTTGGGGAGGATACTATTGAATGCATCTAAGTGTATACCATTACTCGATACTTAGTCCATTAAATAGGATTATGCCCCTTCAGTTGGAGAAAATCACACACTCCTAAATAATTTCCTATAACCATCCATAAAGGAAGTTTGATCTAGTGATCTACAACAAACCCATCCGTTGTAGAGGGAGGCACTCAGAGCCAACATGCAAGCTTGTTGCATCACTTACAAACCAGTAATGGAGACCATAGGATTTATTTAAAATCTCTCTCTCACTTAGTTATTTAAAATGAGGATTTTAACCTATGCTAGCATACATCACATGCATACACACACATCATAGTAAATAAAAGCAATAAATATAAAAATTATTTTCCAACTATTATGGCCTTTTTCTGTTATTGTCCTCCATGTGCTCCAACCCTAACTGATGTCATCTTTAGCCACCACCATCGAGTCGAGTCATTGCATCCATCTTGCTTCTTATTCTGCTGCGCCTCTGGTGCTCCAAAAGTACCACGCCTCGCAAGAATCCGATCCGCGACAAATATAGAATTTTACAAATATCGATCCTATATTCGATAAAGGAATGTACATGTATTCTAGATCAAACAAAAATAAAATTCTAAAAATAATACAGCTCCTGCTGTATTTGATACATACAATCATGCACACAAAATAATGCCCTTGACATGTCCAAGGGTCCAATCACACACAACATCTATAAGTCATAATAGTTGGAGCCTGCAACTAAAGAGTTAGCACATCCTACTATTATCCTGCCTAAATTATGTATGACATGTGCATAACCTATTTGAATTCTAAACACACAGAGGCAAACCCTAGCTCTGATACCAATTGTTGATTAGTCTTAAGAAAATCGTACAGATTCCACTGTACAAAAATTTTGTACAAGTGTCGAACCTTTCCTTAAATAACCTATTGTGTTCTTTAGAAATTAAATTAGGAATCGCAGACAAAACTTAACATCATTTATTCCAAATTTAACTTATCTATTCTTAATGGTTTAGATTTGAATCGCAAGCGGAACTTAACACTATTGATTCAAATCTACCTAAGTTATTAATTCCATTAAATATTAATTTCCAAAATTGACTTCCAGGACTACATGGCGAGGCACATGACCTTCTTGGATATGGGAGCAACCACCACCGCCTAGGCAAAACCTTTTAAGGAAAGCTAATATTTAATTTCCTTAAATAACTCTAGGTTAACCAAAAAGAACAATCGAATCACAAATTCAAAAAATAAGAAAACACAAACTCGAAAAATAAATTCAAAAAACTAGATCTAATTGCCTCTTGTATTTAGAATTCTTACAAAGAAAATAACTAGTATAATACGGAAGAAAACTACTAGTTATACCTTCTCTTTGTAAGCTAATGACCTCAAGATCTTCTGCCGTATTCCTCGCCTCGCCTTGGACGTCGTGTGGGCGATGATCCTCCAAGATGAACACCACCCAAAAGCTTCTTCCTCTTCTTCTAAAATCCAGCCACCACCATCAACAAGGAGAAGAGAGCAAAAGGGAAAAGAGAAGGGAGAGAGGGGTCGACCACTTGAGGTTCTCCAAGCAAGAGAATAAGAATTGTGTCTCATGAAGCCCCTTCACCCCTTCTTTTATATTAGTTGCCTAAGGCAAATAAGGGAAGAATTTTTATAAAAATTAAAATCTTCCTCTAATTTTCCTTTTCCCTTTTAATTTTTCCTTTTCTTTCCTCTTGATTGAATCAATCACAAAAATTAATTGATGATGATTTTATTTTTTTGTTTTGGCCGGCCACATTGCTTGGGCACTAAGCAAGGGTGGTCGGCCCCTATAAGAGGAAGGAAATAATTTTTTTTATAAAATTTTACAAGAACAAAAAACTCTTATAAAATTTTACAAGCTATCTTTCCTAAAGTAGGAGTTAAAAAAGGAAAGTTCTAAAAATTAAAACCATGTTTTAAAATTTAAAACTTCTCTTATAAAATTTCCTTTTTTAACATGATGATAGAAAATTTAAATTTTAAAACTTATCTTCTTTTTTTTTTCTTAAACCATAAGGATGGTTAAAAAAGGAAAGTTTTAAAATTTTTTAAACTTTCTTTTAACACATGTGGCCTATTTTAAATAAGGAAAGTTTTTAGAATTAAAATCTCTCTTTTAAAACTTATAATTTTCTACAAAGAGAAGATTTTAAAAATTTAAAAACACCCCTCCTTATTTGAATTATTATGGTCGACCCCTACATGCTTGGTCACCAAGCAAAGGGTCGGCCCCTATAGAAGAGGATGTGGCCGGCCCTTGCTTGGTCACCAAACATTGGACCAGGCCCCTTCTTGGACACCAAGATGGACCTTTCTTTGGATGGACTTGAGGCTTTAATGAGGCTACGACAGGGACCTAGAGGAGAAATTGGTTTTGGCCTTCTGATGAGCTTGAGTATCCCGTGTTCGCCCCGAACACACAACTCAAGTTCATCGATAATAACTCATTCCACTAGAGAGTTATTATCGCATTACTACATCAATCCCAAATTACATTATGGGCTCCTTCTTATCATGAGTGTATTAGTCTCCCTATGTTTAAGATTACAAATGTCCACTAATTAAGTAAGTCACTGACAACTCACTTAATTAATATCTAGCTCCAAGAGTAGTACCACTCAACTTCATTGTCATGTCGGACTAAGTCCACCTGCAGGGTTTAACATGGCAATCCTTATAAGCTCCTCTTGGGAACATTTTTAAGCTAGATAACTAAGACACAGATTCCTTCTATAATCAACAACACACACTATAAGTAATATCATTTCCCAACTTATCGGGCATATTGATTTATCGAGCTAAACCTCACCCTTTGATAAGTCAAAAAAATAAATATTAAATATATATGTTTGTTATTATATTAGGATTAAGAGCACACACTTCCATAATAATTAAGGTTTAGTTCTTTTATTAAGTCAGTACAAAAAGAACTTACCTAAATGGTCCTACTCAATACACTTAGAGTGTACCAGTGTAATTTATTAATCAAGAAAAACTAATACTTAATTACACTACGACTATTCCGATGGTTTGTTCCTTTCCATCTTAGTCGTGAGCAACTGTTTATAATTTATAAAGAACCGTCAACATGATCTTCTGTGTGTGACACCACACACCATGTTGTCTACTATATAAATTAATTGAACAATTACATTTAATAAATAAATGTAGATATTGACCAATATGATTCTTTTATTTCAAAATAAATGTTTACAAAAGCTAAGCTTTTAGTATACACTCCAACAGAGTCAGGATTTGAGTTTTGATGTTTGACAATATAAGGAGATTGCTGGAGTAATTGTCCGGTTATGGAGATGGTCAAAGGGTTGACCAGGTTGATGAGAATACAAGTCAAATAGGTCAAGGTTGATAGGAGACTTAACTGGAAAAGTCCTAACTGGATGTTAGGCATTTGGAAAGTCCTAGTGAGGAGCTAAGCAGGGGAAAGTCCTGGTGAGGAGTCAGGCAACGGGAAAGTCCTAGTGAGGAGCTAGGCAGGAGAAAGTCCTGGTGAGGAGCTAGGTAATTGGAAAGTCCTGGTGAGGAGCCAAGCAAGTGGAAAGTCCTGGTGAGGAGCCAGGCTATTGGAAAGTCCAAGTGTGATCTTGGCAAAGGAGAAAGTCCTGGTGAGGAGCCAGGCAATTGGAACATCCAAGTGTGATCTTGGCAAAGGGTGTAAGTCCAAGCATGTGATCTTGGCAAGGTAAGTCCTGGTATGACTTGGCAAGGAAGACCCAACAACTAGGATGAGGTCGAAGGAAGCTCCTGAAGGCAAGCCGTGAAGGATGGGGAGATATCCGAGGGACGCGAGGTTGATGGAGGAGGCTAGAAAGCTAGTTCGAGGTTGGTCGGGTGTGGCCAAATGCTAGGCATGGAGACCCAACAGGTCACGGTTGACTGGAAGTTGGGTTTGGGACTTTGGACTTGAGTTTGAGTCAAGTTCAGAGTGTTCAATCGATCGGGCGATCGATTGAACAGGGTCCAAATCGATCGGTCGATCGATTTGGACTGTGCTGCGATTGTGGGAAGGCCCAATCGATCGGTCGATCGATTGAGATATGAAATCGTGAGCACAGAGACTTTCCCAATCGGGTGATCGATTGGGAGCTGCCAATCGATCGGTCGATTGGGCAGCAGAAGCTCTCACACAGACGCGAGAGCACAGAAAGGCGCTGAATCAATCGAGCAATCGATTCAGATAGTCCCAATCGATCGGTCGATCGATTGGGAAGTGATTGTTGCGCAGGATGCAGATGATGGATGGCTGCAATGGAGCGGTGCTGACGTGGCAATCGATTGGGGTTGATTTCAATCGATTGGAGGCACTGTATATAGCCTGGATGGAGCGTTTTCTTCGCTAGATCTTTGCGATTTCTTCCTGTGATTTTTCAGCGATCTTCACAGCGATTTCTCCAGCACTCACGCCAGTTCTTGAAAGAACTTGAAGAGCATCTTCAAGGTTCAAGAGGCAACAAGTAGCAAGAAGAAATGTGTATTCACTTGTATTCTTAGAGTTTCTTCTTGTATTTGTGTTTGTGTCATGTGTGAGTTTGTACGAGGCTTCTCCGCCTCCGGCTGCGACCAAAAGGAGGTTTTCATTAGTGGAGATAGCGTGTCGTGTGTGGATCCTTGGATTAGTCACCTCTTCTTGATGTGGATACCAAGTAAATCTTAGGTGTTAGCATTGTGAGTGTTTGTCTTTGAGTATTCCGCTGCAAAACAACAAGACGAAGTAAACCGACGCAAGTGCGACGAAATGCTATTCACCCCCCTCTAGCGGGCACATTAGTCCCAACAAATCAATCAATGCTTAATCCAAAATAAACACACACTACTAGTTATGTTTCCCCGGCAACGGCGCCAAAATTTGGTAGTCACCATTTTCCATGTCACAAGGCACTTCAAATTAATAAAGATAGGGAACCAAAGTAAACTAAATATAAGTGATGTAGTAACGAGTCCCAAGTCGTATTTTTCCGAGGATAACTAGTAAATGTGTGTGAATTCTAAATTTAAAGTTGTTTTTGGATTTTCTAACATCAATAGGTGCCTAAGTCCTAATCTAGCTAAAAGAAAATGTCCAAAAGTTAAACTAACAATGTGTATCTAATCATCCTAGCTCAACAACAAAATAGTAAGTATCTTCAATTTGAATTAAAGTAAAACTTTGATTTCTTTCAACATATCAAATAGATTGTCAAAGGAATTCAAACTTGATCTCGACATGATACACTTATTTGAATTTACAATCTAACTACAATTGCTTATTCTATTCAAATTGCAAAGAGCTAAAAATACGATCAAGGATTTCTGATACCGCAAGTAACGAATGAAAAGCAACAATCTAAATTCAAAGATTCTTGGCTAAAATGAAAACTGCAGAAATAAGTATCAAATCATCAGATCTGAGCAAAAGATAGAAAGATTCAAAAGTAAAACAAAATATAAGAGCATTCCATAACCAAACCTTAGTTCAAACTCCTTCGCTCTGCTGTAACACAGAGTTGCTATTGGGAACACCCTTCAAGCAACCGACGGTGAAGTTCTGAACTTCGAGCTCATCTAACATTGTTCATAGCTTGTGGAGAGCGCCCTCTTCAAGCTCACAATGCCCGAATTCGCTAGCATTCAAAGATCATCTTCAACAGAACGGAGAACGCCCTCAAATTTACCAAGGATGAACTTCACAAAGTCACGATCATGAAACGGAGAACGCCCTCAAATTGTGCCTTGCTCCTTGATTACTGGTTCCCAACTTGTTCAAGACTCTCCGTCGACGATGGAATTTGATCTTTGATCTGGAGTGCGGAATGGAAGCTTCGGGCGTCGCTGAAGAAGAAGACGGATGAACAGTGTGGAAATCGCAAAAATGCCCGAGCTCACGAAGTCACTGTAGCTTCTCAAGTTTTAAACCTCTCCCAATCTGATCCAACGGTCCAAAATGCTTCGATCTTGATCAATGGTGAAAAGTTACTTTAAATCTGATCCAATGATGCTAATCTTGATCAAAGGTTCTGATCTACTCTTCATTAAGTTGGATGGACCGAATCTTCATGGATGGCTTAGATCTGCTTCGATCTTAAATGAACGGCCCATATTTCTCCAAGGCTTGATCGTCTTGTTTAGCCCTAAATTTGAGCTCAAATGTGGTTTGATCTGATTGGGTCCATGATCCTTTTGATGCCTACAAAGAATATATCGAATATTAGCATCTAATACCATGATTATAAGCTAATTTGTAATTAAGTCCAAGATTAAATGTAATTAATGAAATATGATGTAAATATAAGTTCAATGTATGAGAAGATCATTAAAAACATACATTATAAATCAAAAGATTGTAGCAAAATCATGGTTATCAGTCCTTCTGGGGCCTTATCTCGTAAACGGGGTTCCTCTGGGACCTTGGCCCTCACAAAATTTCCTTTAATCCTCCTCATTATTATTTATATATTTATATATATCCTTTCCATTAAGGTAATCATGCATCATAACTCTTGCATATCCTATTAGACTACGTAAAGTCTAACAAACATACATATCATTAAACTTCACAATGCTCATTAAACATGCACATCATTAATCTACAAAAATCTAATAAACATGTATAACATTAATCTACATAAAACCCAATAAACATGCATATCAATAATCTACAAAAAGTCCAATAAACATGCATATCATTAATTTACATAAAGTTCAATAAACATGCATATCATTAAACTACATGAAGCTAAACAATCATTTACAGTACTCGTTTATTTTATTGTGTTGCGATTACTTATGGCAATGCCACGACTCCTATCTTCCTTGGACAAAAAGGTGGCCAACTATTTGTCAAAACCTGCTATTCACTCTTCCCACAATAATCCAAAAATCTGCTACATACTACGTACCCTCGAACACCCCTTGAAATATGCTGCCCACGATCTCAAACAACCATCCAAAATCTGCTACACACCACCCTCAAGCACCTCTTAAAATCTTCTACACATGACCTCAAACAATCTTCCAGAAATCTGCTATGTACCTCCCTCAAGCACTCCTTGAAATCTGCTGCACACGACCTTGAACAGCCTTCTAGAAATCTACCATGTACCTCCCTCAAGCATCCCTCGAAATATGCTACACACGACCTCGAACAACCTTCCATAAATTTGCTATGTACCTCCCTCAAGCATCCCTCGAAATCTACTGCACACAACCTTGAACAACCTTCCATAAATCTGCAACTCTTAGCCTTCAAATCCACCTCGAAAACCTGCTGTAAATACCTCAAATATCTCTCAAAACCTACTACTGGAAGTCCTTAATCCCCTTGAAAACCTGTTGCGTATACATGTTCAAATGCATAGAAAGAAAAGTCGAAAACTTGGTGCGTTTACAGATTTAAAGGTATAGAAAGAAAACCTACTACATTTACATATTCAAGGTGTAGAAAGAAAAGGGTTTAAGAGGTACCTTGCTCGAAGGCTTGGTGTTGGCACAGGTGACGATGAGGAGCAACGGTGGGGTGTCCCTTTGGCCTCATTCTTCCTTCCAAGGTAGAAGCCAAGAGCTCTCCCTCCCCCTTTCTTTTCTTCCACCGAGACCTCTCCCTCCCCCTTTCTTTTCTTCCGCCGAGAGCCCTCCTTTCTCTTTCTCCTTTTTTTCCTCTTCACCGCCCCTCTTATAAGAACTAAATCCTAGAGTTAAGTCCATTCCCCACCAATTGGGCCGAGCTCATGTGTCTATTAGTTGGTTATTAGCAATTTAGCTCCCCCCCTCAAGTAAAATAAAGAACCTATTATCATGTTCCTCCTTGATTTTTTTTTAAAAAAAGTCGAGTCTTACAGTTAGGGTCTCAATTTAGGTTTTTAAAATTGACCTAAATTGGACCTATGCCTAAAGTCCTCAAATGTGGCTCGTCCTCACTAGAACACTCTCCTCCAGTGACTTACCTTACTACACAGAATCGCTTGACTCTTCCTTGGTCCACCAGGTCTTTTCGCCAGTTGTTAGGTCCGTAGACCAAACTAAATTTTGGCCAGCTATCAGGTCCCGTGAACCCAGGTGAACTTTCCGCTAGATATCAAGTCACTTTTTGATCTATTTGGACTTCTACACCAGCTATCATGTCCTTCAGACCTAACTAGATTTCAGCCTGGTGTCAAACCAGTCAAGTCAAGCACACTTGGTAGAAAGATTAGATCATACAATACATCTAACTTTAATCCACTTGTCATTCATCAAAGTTTATGTTTGATCATTAGTGCCAAATGCACTAAAAATCTCTTCCTTTTTGATGTAATGACAACCTGGGTTAAAGTTTGAAAAATATGTAAAAAGAAATAGCAATAACAAATTATTCAAGAGAAAAAATAAGTAACTTCAATTTATATTTTATTCTCTTGATCATTTAAGGGTTAAGATTTTAAATTTTTAGATTCATTTTTAGTTTTTTTACCTATCCATTACTCTCCCCTTTTGGTATTCATAAAAAATTATGCACATAAGTAAGCAAGCAAAGAAGAGGATGTATAAAGTTTTTTAAAATTTTGAAAATTAAAGTTTTCAAAAACAAAGCATTTTGCAAAGATAAACTTTGCAAGAATTTTTCAAATTATTTTTAAAGACAAATTTCAAAACACTTTCCAAAGGTAATTTTTTAAATAATTTTCAAGGTGGTGTTGTAAAGTAATTTTTTTAAGTTTAACTTTCATAAGGTTAATTTTTCAAAATTTTATTTTTCAAAATGTTTTTGTAAAGCATTTTCAAAGAACCTACCAAAGAAGTTTTTCAAAGTAATTTTTAAAACACTTTTCATTTCATTTATCAAAATAGACATTTAAAAAGTATAAGAATATTTTCAAAGATATTAACTTTTCAAATATTTTTTAAAGCAGATTTTACAAGGTATTTCAGAATAATATAAAAGTGATTTTCAAAACATTATGAAACGAGGTTTCATAGTACAAAACATAATTTTTGAAAGGATTTTCAAAGAGTAATTTTCAAAGCATATTTGTTTTTAGAAGATTTTTCAAAGTACTTTATGAAACAATTTTCAAAGTTATAAAGTGACTTTTAAAATAGTTTTTAAAAAGATTAAGCAAAATAGTTTTAGAATATTTTTAAAATATTTTTCAAGAGTTTGAAAGAGTTTTTCTAAGTATTTTAAACCTTTCTCCTCCTTATGTTTACACTCCCCTTAACTTGACACCTATTAATTTTCATATTAATAAAATTAATTATTTATTTTGCATTAATAATACTTAGTTATTAATTCAGATTTAAGCTAATTGATTAGTAATTTGATTGATTTGAATTAAGTTAGTTTAAAGTTTTAATTAGGTTAGATTAAATTAAGGTATTAATTAAATTAAATTTTCAATTAAGGTTATCCTAAATTACCAATTAAGGTTAGATTAATTAAAGTTAAGTTTATGTTAAGTTAGATTAATGTTTTGAATTTAATTCAATTAATTTAATTATTTATCTATTAATTATTTAATTAAATTTTAAATTAAAGTTAATTAAATTTTAATTAATTTAATTAATATTTAGGTTTAAATTAATCAATTTAAGTGAACTTTAAGTTTAAATTAATTTCATTAAGTTTTAATTTAAGTTTAATAAATTTATTAGAGCTTTTACCGTTTCTATTTTCTAGTCAAAGTTTTAATTTTTAATTTTTTTTTATAGATTTAACAAAGGATTAAACTTAGATTTTAATTAATTAAAACTACGTATTGTTGACGAATTTAAGATTTAGTTAAATGTTTAAGTTTAGTTTTAAGTTTATTATAATTTATTTTAGGATGAGTAATTGATTTTAAGTTAAATTTCATTATTGTTTTAATTTAAACATAAGATTCAATTAAGTTTTTAGGTTTTAACTAAGTGTTTAAATTTTAACTAAGTTTTTAAAATAATAATTTTATTTATTTAAAAGATTATTTAAAATTAATTTTAAAATAATTTCTAAAATATTTTAATTTTTTTTAATAATTTTAAAAAGATTTTTAAATATTTTTAAAAGATTTTAAAAATAATTTTTGAAAGACTTTAAAAATAAATTTTGAAAGTATTTTTTTTAAATAATTTTTAAAAGATCTTTTAAATAATTTTTCTAAGATTTTTATTAAAAAAAATTAAAAGATTTTTAAAATAATTTTTATAAGGTTTTGAAAAGACTTTTACAAAATTGTTTAAAATATTTTTAAAATAATTTTTAAAAGATTTTAAAATAATTTTAAGATAATTTTAAGTACGTTAATTAACTTTATATTTAATTCTTTTAATTTTATGATTTAATTTAAATTTTTAATATTAAATTAATTAAATTTTTAATATTTAATTAATTTAATTTTAAAGATTAAGTGGATTAATATTGAGGGTTTCATTAAATTAATATAAATCAATATTCAAAGTGGAATTGAATTAACATTTAATTAATATTATAATTAAAATTTGATTCTTAATCATCTCGCACGATTTAATTTATCAACCAAGATATTTCTATAGTTTTATAAGATAAATTAGTTGAATTTTTATTTGAAGATAGTTTGACTTTATATTAGATTCAGATTTAACTGTCAATCAATTAAATGAACATTTCAAAAATCGACTTCCAAATTATGACGAGGCACAAGGGCCTTTTTGGTATCGGAATAACGACAAATTCTAGACAAAGCCTTTTAAAGACATTGGATATTTAATTTTCCTATTGATAAATCTTGGTCTACCTAGTCTAGAATTTAGTGAGGTAGCTTCGGTTAGTTTTAATTAGCTAAGTAGATCAAGTAGGGTACGCCTTACCTTATTTCACTTCCTAGACTAAACTTCCCTAACATACTATCATCTCGCCCTACCTTGATACTAGGTTGGACAAAAGTCAAGTTATCATTTTATCTAGTCCTAATTATCCGGATTGGTAAATTATCTGTAATGACCACCCTTCTTACTACTAGTCTGTAAGGGTGACCGTTACTAACTTAACTACTAACTCCCTAACGTGGTTAACGCTACCTACTTGACTACTAACTTTTTTTTAAAAAAACTATTGTCAGGCCTCGAGAGAGATTTCTGCTAGACAAAAATTCCGACAGCACCTCCCCTGTACCGGTGACAATAATCATGGATACATATATAACAATCATATTAAACAAACAACCACGCAGTTCTAATAAATATAAAACATAAAGCATCTAAGAAGCTAAACCAAATCATCACATGGCTTGATAGCTTCTCTAACCCTTCTAATCATACTTATATATGAATATAGAAAAGGGAAAACAAAATCTTCTATCTTACTTAAGCACTTAAAAAAAACAAATACTCTATACTGCAGTTAATAATAAGGAAAGCAGAATAAAGAAAGAATTTAAATACTTTCTTACTTGGAGACGACAAGGTTGATGCTGGTGTGTGTGATGCTGGAGAATGGAACACTGCTCTGATACCAACTGTAACGACCACCCTTCTTACCACTAGTCTGTAAGGGTGACAGTTACTAACTTAACTACTAACTCCCTAACGTGGTTAACGCTACCTACTTGACTACTAACTTTTTTTTTAAAAACTATTGTCAGGCCTCGAGAGAGATTTCTGCTAGACAAAAATTCCGACAGCACCTCCCCTGTACCGGTGACAATAATCATGGATACATATATAACAATCATATTAAACAAACAACCACGCAGTTCTAATAAATATAAAACATAAAACATCTAAGAAGCTAAACCAAATCATCACATGGTGGCAAAAACTCCAATAGTCTAAATACAAGTCTTTATAGATTTCTAAAACTTAGTCCCAAGGCTTCCATAGTCCACACATCACACCTCCATCAGCTCCTTGTCGCCTTCCTTTCATACTTTAACTTTTTCTTTATCTTTACCTTTATCTGCAGTAGGAGGAAAGTAGTATCTATAAGCATAAAGCTTAGTAAGCGCTATCTAACTCACAAAATCTCGATATGAAAAGCATGTGTACGAAATAAATTCGAAACATGATAAGAACTACTCATGCTTACTAAAAACAGCAAGTAAAGTATAACTAACTGAAATACTAAACATGTGAAGCTATTCATGCTCATAAATAGCAGTAGAAAGTCTCAATGGCATGCTAATATAAAAGAACTAACTTGCTGAATTTAAAGAGATAGAAATGACTATCTTGCTGAAATAAAACTAAGACAGTTAACTTGCTGAAATTGAAACAAAAAGAACTATCTTGCTGATTTCTGAACTTAAATTAAGTTTATTTCTTTTGTTCCAAAAGCTTATATATATATATATATACTTCAAAATAGATAATAAACTTCTTCTTGGGCCCGGCATTGTACCACTTTGCGCGCATCCTTAATAAGAGTCGAGGTAGCTAATCCCGAAACTACTAAGGTACTTCTAGGCCTTGTGCCTAGGGGCATCTTGGAGCCCATCCCTTGGACCTTGTGTCCGGTACATGCCCTTTAAAAGTAAAATACTTTTTATCTTTAAATACTTCTTATAATAAAATGTCTTGGCATTTTAATAAGCACCTTGTGTGCCAAAATCCCTAAAGTCTTGACTTCGGAATCTTACTTAAGGCTTTAGCCTTTTTCTTTCTTTTCTTTATCTTTCTTTTACTTATCTTTTGGTAATTTAGTAGAGGATCATAACTAAATCCAAAAGTAGATCTGTTCATGCTAAATGAGGTAGTAAAGAAACTTAAATCTAAACTGCATACTATCCTAAACAAATTCTGCATGCTTTGTTAACAAAATTCTAAAATACTATAAATACATGCTATCCATGTTCATTGCATATCTATAAAAACTAAAACTATACATTGAACACATGCTGTTCAAGTTCATTGCATATATATACAGAAAACTAAGCAAAGCAATAAGAAAATCTGCTTGTCCAACCGCAATAAGAAAATATGCTTGTCTAATAGCAATGGAAGCTACTGGTGAAGTAAAACAAAACATGTTTCAAAATCAAGCAAAAATGAAAGTCATGTTCTTCTTCTCTTGTTCATAATATAGGCAAATATTGATTGACTTTGCATGACCCCTTGGACTTATTCCGTATACAAATCACACACGTGCTTGGAATTAATGACTTAAATGTTAAACAAGGAAGTATCCACCTCAGTAAACAAAACAAACTGATCATTGCTCATTAAGGTTGATACGGATCAAAGAAGATTCCAAGTTTTCAATATTAAAGCACTCTTCATAAACCAAAACTAGAATGAACGCTGCTATTGTTCATTTCACAACAAAAATGCAAAACAAAACCCCGAGAGCTACTCCTACCGCACGTGAGAAGCACTTACATCGGGTTCTTGGACTTACAACCGAAGGGAAATGCTTTAGGGTTTTGGTGGAGCTTCGATTCTACCGGTTCTTTGTATCTCCCGAGTTCTCCTTGTCGGAATGGTCACCCACGGGTGAAAACCGGCCGGAAAAGCACGTCGCCGACGCCGGAGGGAGGAACCCTAGCCTTGGCTGCGGTTTCGCCCGAGGGAAGAAAACGGTGTCGCGTGCATGGGGAGAAAAGGAGAGATTAGGTTTTAGGTTTCGGGAAAAGAAAATTATCTCCTTTAATAACCTGGATTATTTCGGTTCCATCTATTACTTAAATAAATTCCGCCCCATATATGATTAACGAAACAATTACAGCTTAGTTGGTTGGCTGCTGCTTGGCTCATACTTGGAATCGCGGGTTCGAATCTCAACTTCAACATTTTTGGTCAAATCTTCCTTCTTTTGTAACCCTACTAAACGACCTCCAAAAATCACGTAAAAATACTCTAAAAATTCTTAAAAATCTCTAGAATATTTTAAAAGTATTTCCAAATATTTTTATGGACTTTTAGAACTTGAAATAGGGAAAATTGGGTCGTTACATTATCATTTTAGAGGTACCAACTAATTCGGAGTCTCTCCTGAATTATATAATTTTTGTTTTGTTTAATTAAGCTTAATCAATTTTTAGTTAAGGTTTAATTAATATTTAATTAATTATAGTTTAAGTTTAAATTTTTAATTTTGAATTAATTAAGTTAGTTAGATTGTTCTTCTTTAAAGGAGTGTACTTAAGATTTAAGTTTTCTTTTAATTTTAAATTCATTAAATTATTTTGTTTAAAAGATTATATTTGATATTTAAGTTTTTATTAATTCTTAATTTTGAATTGGTTAAATTGTTTGAATTATCTTTATTTGGTTTATTTTAAATTTATTAGATTTTGTTTTGATTTTAGGGAAAATTTGCATGCAGCCCCCATTGGCAAACACAACTTTGCATGCACTCCCCAATGGAAAAAAATCTTTCTTTTCACTCCCTAGTCTAATATACTTACCTAATTGCCCCTGGTATTTTAAGTATAAAAAATCTAAAAATGAGTATAAATCCTCTTAAATTCAGTACATTAAACTAGAATCTAGTATGTTTTCTATCAAATTGAGTACGATTCTTTTTCCACCTCAATTGGATGGAAAATATAATAAATTTTCTTTAAATGGTACTCAATTAGATGTAAAATATAGTAGATTTTCTTTAATGATACTCAATTGGATGAAAAATATACTAGATTTTTTTCAAATGGTACTGAATTTAGGAGGAATTATATTAAATAGGAAAAAAGTCGTACTCAATTTAATAGAAAATATACTCGATTCTAGTTTAAAATGTTGAATTTAATAGGAATTATATTCATTTTTAGATTATTTATACCTAAAATATATGAAGGACAATTTTAATTAAAAATATATTCCAATATACTAGATTTTCTTTAAATGATACTCAATTAGATAGAAAATATACTAGATTTTCTTTAAATTATATTCATTTTTGGACCTTTTGTACCTAAAAAATCTAAGGGGCAATTAGGTCAAAATATTTGCATGAGGGAGTTGAAGCAAATACAACTTTGCATGCAGGGAGTGGAAACAAAGTTTTTCGTGAGTGGGGATTCATACAAAATTCAAGTTGTGATTGGAGATTTTTCTCTACTTTACTCTTTGATTTTGATTATTTTATCCTTATATTTTTTTTTTGTCTTTTAAGTTTATATTATTAGTTTAATTTATTAGATTAATTAATTATTATCTTTAATATTTAAATTATTATTAATTAAATTATCTTTATTTTGGATAGAAACTTCTAGAGTTCTAGATTTACATTATCTAGATTATTAAATATTTTATTAAGGTATTTATTAATTTTATGTAGATCTATTTCATCATTTTTTAACTTTTAAATTAGAATTTATCTTAATGTTTAAATTAATTAATTTATTTGAATTGATTTAATCATTGTTCTGTTTGACCAATTCAAGGTTGATGACGATTGTTCAAAATCTTGATTACTTGATCAAAATCTAGATTATTTTGTAGTTTTAAATTTTTAATTAAATTTGAATCATGCAAATCTAGATTATCATGCACCATACTTGGGATAATTTTATATTTATCTAAATTATCATGTAGATTATTTAAAGTATTACTAACAGGAGTATTTTGGTAAATTATATTAACCTTAAGCTCAACCCCTAATTCAGTAGGATTCTCTGTTGGATTTGACTCGAGTCTAGATTCACTTTTGACTTAATTCTCTAGCTTCAATGACTCCTTGTGAAGCTTGATCAACTGGCTCCAAAGCTCATATGCATTTTCAAATTTTTCTAATCTACATAAAACATTGTTAGGTAAAATAGTATAAATTAACTTAGTTACATTTTTGTTCAACTCTAAGTCCAGAGAAGCTTTTTTCAATATAAACAAATAGTCAATATTTTTGCTTCCCAAGAAGCACTCTATTCCTTACCTCCATTAGTTAAAATCTTGATCGTATGGTGGTGGTTCGTTGACATTTCGCCTGAGCATTTCTTTATTCATCATTTTTCAACATAAAAAAAGAACTCACAAAGATTCTAAGGCTATATCTTGGGGTAAGTAATGCGGGAGATAAAGAAATAAGGGTGTTTCATTAATTTTGAGAAAACAATAATAAAATAATAAAATAAAAAATAATGACAAATTTTGTCAGAAGGGATATTTCACCGATTCTAACTAATGGTGAAAAATGAAAATGGACAAATATTTTGTTAGGGTCGATTGGGGGGGGGGGGGGGGGGGGAATAGCTCATCGCGCTTCGTTTGCTTGCTTCGTGATAATGATTTGTAGTGGATAGAACTCGAAGCTGTTGGGGATCTAGTGGCCGGCTAGAAGGGAGTTGAATAGCTTGGACACCTTCAAGTCGATTTCTTCTCTACAAGATTAGTTTGTGCAAGCGAAAATGAAACTAAAACAAGAAAGTAATAAAAAATACAAACGCAAATGCATTCGATATAACATGGTTCGGAGATTGTTTGCCCCTACTCCACAACTTGTCCTTGAGGTGGACGATCTCTTAATTCTTCGGTAGATTAGTCCTCGGTAATCTCCGACTAGCTCATGTAGCTCCTTGTGGGTAGAGAAACCTCACCACAACTCTCACAATAACACTTGAGACACTAGGGCACAGGTAGACTACTAATAGGGGTTGACCACTTCTATTTCGTCAACTTTAACCAAGTTTCCAAGCCTGGGTTATATAGGTCACGAGTTGGAAAACCCCGTCTACCAGTCGATTTGTAAAAGTATCAGTCGACTGCCCTTTGTGGAGATTCGACTGTTATAACCCAATGGCTCGATACCAGTTGACTGGTGAAAGTACCAGTCGACTGCTCTACATTGCCGGAGTGAACAGAAACATTCTGTTCGATCCCAGTCGACTGCATAATCGACTGTACCAGTCGACTGCATAGTTGATTGTACTAGTCGACTGCATAGTCGACTATACCAGTCGACTGCATAGTCGACTGTACCAGTCGACTGCTATTTCCATCAGTCGACTGGTACCCCGAGTACAATCTCTCAGCACTTAGACCCTCACCCTTATGACTCACTTGATTCTTTTTCGTTGCAGCCTTGACCTCTTGCCTTCAAGCCTACTTCCTTTGGCTCTCGTCCCTTGGATGCATTCAAGCCCACGGCTTGTCCCCAATGTCATCCTTCGTGTATGCCTCGAAGTCGCTTCCCTCAGCCGTTGTCCTTGTTGCCATGTCCATGGTCTCTCGGATGCTTCATCCTTCATCGGATTTGAAGCCATCAAGTTGGGTCATATGTGTATCCTGCAAATCTGCACACTCACATACACATATCAAATACAAGGGTGAACCTAACTTAAATCATTTTCCCAAACACCAAAACACATGGTCGCACAAACCATTGGGATTGCTCCAACAGAAGCAACACTTACAACGCTAACACAAGGATTTACTTGGTATCCATCTCAAGAAGAGGTGACTAATCCAAGGATCCACACATGACACGCTCTCCACTATGAAAAATACTCCTTCTCGTTAACTACCGGAGGTAGAGAAACCTCGTATAAACTCACACAACAAGATACAACACATGCAAGAAGGGAATACAAGTATACAAAAGAAAAACCTCTTCTTGCTTGACCTTGTTGTTGAAGAACGCCTCTTGAACCTTGGAAGTGCAGCAACACTTGTCCTTAAAAGCTTCCAAGAACTGACGGTGAGTGTCAGAGAAGATCGTGTGCGCTAGAAGAAGGCTAGAGTGAAGAGCTACTGAGAAGAAAGCTCGCCACCGCTTTATGCTCTGCGCCTCTAGGGCTCTCAATCAATTGGGCTTACTCCCAATCGATTGCAACGTGAGATCCACGCCATCCCAGCCGTCCAAAGCTCGCTACCTGCACAACGGTCATATCCCAATCGATTGGGGAGGCTTGAATCGATCGGCTGATCGATTGAGAGCGCCTCTGTGCTCTCGCTGGAAAAGGCAATCGTGACCTGTTGGAACTCCTCATGCCTAGCATCCGGTCAACCTTGACTGGCTGGGACTTCTTCATCAAGTGTCTAGTCAATCCTTTGACCCACTTGGACTTTTCTCCTCGTGCCAAGTGACCGGTCAACCTTGACCCACTTGGACTTACCGTCTCGTTCCAAGTGTTCGGTCATCCATGACCCACTTGGACTTCCTTCCACCAGATGTCTGGTCGCCCTTGACCCATCTGGATTTCCTTGTGCCAAGTATCCGGTCACTCCTTTGACCTATTTGGACTACCCAACACCAGGTGTCCGGTCAACTTTGACCCATCTGAATTTCCATGTGCTTGGCTTCACTCACCAAGTCTTTCCACCTATCTACCTTCACTCACTAGGACTTTCACTTAGCTTCAGTCGCTAGGATTTTCACCTGGCTTCACTCCTCAGAATTTTTCCACTGTTCGGCTTCACTCACCGGGACTTTCACTTGCCTGGCTTCACTTACCAGGACTTTCATCTAGCTTCACTGACTAGGATTTTCACCTGGCTTCACTAATTGGGATTTTCCCACTGCCTGACTTCACTTACCGAGACTTTTACCTGCCTAGCTTCACCCACTAGGTCTTTTACCTGACTTCACTCACTAGGATTTCCCAACTGCCTAGCTTCACTCACTAGGTCTTTCACCTGGCTTCATTCACTAGGATTTCTAACTGCATGGCTTCACTCACCAGGACTTTCACCTGCATAGCTTCACTCACTTGGTCTTTCACCTGACTTCACTCACTAGGATTTCCCAACTGCCTAGCTTCACTCACTAGGTCTTTCACCTGGCATCACTCACTAGGATTTCCAGTTGCCTAGCTTCACTCACCAGGACTTTACCCTTCCTAACCTCTAGTTAGGATTTTCCCAATCAAGTATCTGATCGACTTTGACCTACTTGACTTTTCTTCATATCAAACTGGTTAATCCTTGACCAGAGGGGAATTACACCAACAATCTCCCCAATCGGGCGATTACATAATACCTCGGTGATAATACCAGAGCTTAGAAGGCACCTTCAGTTGGATAACACATAATACCTCGATGATAATAATTAAGAGCCAATTTTTGAGGGATAAGAGTTGGTTTTGAAGGCACTGAACTTCAGTGGTGTTGAAGGCGCCTTCCATCCCCTTTAAAAGGGTTATTCGACCATTGAGAAGCTTGTACAATTATGTGATTCTGGATTTAAAGTAAAATTTCTACCTTTGAATGCATAATAAGTTACACTAAATCAACAAATATATTATTGAAAGGATTTAAAGATAAAAATATTTATTCAATAAATCTACCAAAAATCTCACTCAAATGTCTTTTGACACAACACAAAGAAACATGATTGTGGCATAGGATGTTAGCTCACACTCATGTTAGAAATTTAATAAAATTAAACAAAAATAGTTTAGTTAGAGGTCTACCTAAATTAGGAATTCTTGAAAATAAAATCTGTAACCTCTGTCAACAAGAAAAACAAATTAAATCAACAGATAAACTAACTGATCAAAATAGAACAAATAAAATACTTGAATTATTACACTTAGACTTATTTGACTTATAGAGTTAAATTATTAAATAGAAGCCTTTACTACCTAGTTATAATAGATGATTATTCCAAATATATTTGGGTAAAATTCTTAACTCATAAAAATGAAAATTTTAAAATATTTAGTAATTTCTACAAACAAATTGGAAATGAAAGAGATATCAAGATTAAGAAAATTAGAAGTGATAATGGAGGCGAGTTTAAGAATCAAAATTTTACAAACTTATGTCTAAAAAATGATTACCATCATGAATATTCTTGCTCAAAAAACCCCACAACAAAATAGACTAGTAGAATATAAAAATAGAACTTTACAAGAAACTGCAAGAACAATGCTAAATGAATTTAATTTACCTAAATATTTTTGGGTTGAGGCCATTAGTACGGCTTGTTATGTCCAAAATAGAATCATAATAAACAAATTTCTAAATAAAACATCATATGAAATTTATTTAATAAAATCCCATATATAAAATACTTAAAAGTATTTGGATACAATGTACATATTTTAAACCTTAAAGATTACTTAGGAAAATTCACCTCAAAAATCTAACCAGGAATTTTCCTTGGATATTCTTCTACATGTAGAGCTTATAGAGTTTATAACAAATCCACTCTAAAAATTGAAGAAACAATAAACGTCATTTTTGATGAAAATATTAATAACAATTTTAATAATGAAATAATTAATCTTGAGAAAACCAGTAATTCAATAAATCAATAAGAAGAAGAATAACTAACAAAAAATGAACAAATAGTAAAAACTAACCCAAGAATAATACGTCTAAACCCTGATCATCTAGTTTAACAAATAATAAGAAATTCCAGAGTTAAGAGTTCAAACTCGATCAACCTTTAGGAACTTAAGTAAAATATCTCTAATATCTAAAATTGAACCCAAGACCATAAACGATGCATTATCTGAGCCTGACTGGGTAATTGCATTGCAAGAAGAGTTGGGTCAATTCGAAAGGAATCGGGTTTGAGACCTAGTACCTCCACCAAAAACTAAGTCGATTATTAACACTAAGTGGATCTTTGGAATGAATTAGACGACAAAGAAGAAATCATTAGGAATAAAGTTTGACTAGTTACCAAAGGGTTTAGTCAAGTTGAAAGACTTGACTATGATGAGACTTATACCCCTATAGTTAGGCTTGAATCCATATGAATGTTACTAGCCTATGCAGCACACAAAAGATTCAAGTTATATCAAATGGATGTTAAATCTACATTTATAAATGAGCAAATTAAAGAGGAAGTCTATGTAAGTAAACCCCAAGCTTTGAAAACCTAGAATACCCAAACCATATTTTTAAACTAAAAAAGGTGCTATACGAATTAAAACAAGTACCTAGGGCCTAGTATGAAAGATTGTCTAGCTTTCTAAATTCAAAAAGGGTTTAAAGAAGGTCAAATTGACCCCACACTTTTTATAAAAATCCTTAGCTCAAAGATATTCATAGCCCAGGTTTACGTAGACAACATAGTGTTTGGGTCAACAAACTCAAAATTCTTAAAATAATTTATAACTTTAATGGAAAACAAATTTGAAATGAGTTCAATTGGAAAGCTAAACTATTTTCTAGGATTACAAATTATACAAACTAAAGAAGGGAACTACATCCATCAAAGTAAATACACAAGAGAATGGTAGGATCGATGACGTGCTAGAGGGGGGGTGAATAGGACTCGTGACTTTTTCACTCATTTTGCAAAACACATAGAATACGCAGTAGAATAAAGAAAGACAACAAAGCTATCACTAACACAATTTCTTTTACTTAGTTCGGAGCCTGTGACGACTCCTATTCCAAGGTCCGCGATCGTTAATCGCTTTCGGTGGGTAATCACTAATAGTTCGAATAACGATTATAAAACTTGAAGTACAGTATAACAAAGTTATCGACAATAATAGAATTAGAAGTCTTTCGTCAGTTGTTGGAGCAGCGTTGAAGAGAGCAGCAATTGTTTATTCTTAATCTCGAAAATTGTGTTGTTGAAGCAACTAGTCGAGCCCTCCTTAAATAGCCAAGCTAGGCCTGATCTAGATCCAATGATCTCGGGATCATGTTTGATTCGTCACTGATTCGTCGACCGATCCCCTGATTCGATCGACCGATCATGCCTGAATCGGTCCATCTTCCCGTCCAAATTCAGCTTCGGATGAGTCCTCATTCGATTGACTGATCCTGTCATTCGGTCGACCAATCTTGCTATCCTCACTGGCTTATCTAGTCTAATCTGATCAATCCAGCCTGATCTCGATCACTGTATATCCACTATTCGGTTGATCGAACCCCAGGTTCGGTCGACCGATCCTTAGTCAAACTCGATTATCTGGCTAGAAATCTATCTGCTTGCTTAGAGGTTCAGTCGATCGATCCCCGATTCGGTCGACCGATCAAGGCTAAGTCTAACCTTGCAAAACTGTTAGTTTATTTCAAAACAGAGTTAGACAAAATAGTAAATAATATATAAATCAATAACTTGACAGCCTTTGGCCTGTCCGGTTATGACTTCGAATTTCTTTCGGAAACCCTAGGTCGAACCGACGCCTACTATTCCCTCAACGGTGGAACGCGTCCTCACCTACTCCTCTTAGGAGAAGTTACCTATTGTCAGATCGATCCTCCAAACTGACTGGACTTTCCGTCTAGGGTTACCACCCCCTAGAATTTTCCACCTGCCTAACCGCAGTTAGGACTTTTCATCACCTAGGGTTACTACCCCTAGGGCCTAGGGTTATCACCCCCTAGGGTTTTCTACCTGTCTAGTCGTAATTAGAACTTTCCATCACCTAGGGTTACCGCCCCTAGGACCTACGGTTACCACCACAAGGGATTTTCATAACGTAGGGTGTAATGACCCGACCCCTCGGCCCCTTGGGCGGCCCAACTGGCGGCCCATTTGGTGGCTCCTTGGGCGGTCCAACTAGCGACCCCTTATGCCATCGACTGACGACCCTCGGTCGTGCCATTACTCACTAGGACTTCCCACCCCTGGCCAGTAGATTTTTGCCTTCCCCAGGATTCAAACTCTAGACCTCCAAGCTAAGTACTAGAGTTTGGATACCAGGAATCATAAACGCTCCACTGGCCAGGGGTGGGACGTCCTAGTGAGTAACGGCACGGCCGAGAGTTGTTAGTCGACGACATAAGGGGTCGCCAGTTGGGCCGCCCAAGGGACAGCCAAATGGGTCGCCCAAGGGGCCAAGGGGCCGAGGGGCCGGATTGTTACAATAAAAAGGTGCCTTTTATTGTAACGACACGACCCCTCGGCCCCTTGGGCGTCCACACTGGCGGCCCATTAGGCGGCCCCTTGGCGGTCCCTTGGGTGGCCCCACTAGTGGCCCAACTGGCGACCCCACTGTTGCCAGATCGAGCCTCCAAACTGACTGGACTTTCCGTCTAGGGTTACCACCCCCTAGGATTTTCCACCTGCCTAACCGCAGCTAGGATTTTTCATCACCTAGGGTTACTACCCCTAGGACCTAGGGTTATCACCCCCTAGGATTTTCTACCTGTCTAGTCGTAATTAGAACTTTCCATCACCTAGGGTTACCGCCCCTAGGACCTACGGTTACCACCCCAAGGGTTTTTCATAACGTAGGGTTACCACCCCATAGGACCTAGGGTTACCTCCCCCTAGGGTTTTCCATAACCTAGGGTTACCGCCCCCTAAAACCTAGGGTTACCTCCCCCTAGAGTTTTTCACCTGCATAAAATCTATTAGGATTTTCTTACAAGCTCAATAACCTTGTTAGATCACAAGACAACTTAACTTTAGACCTTTTGACATAATTAAAACTCAAGTTTGATCGTTTGGTACTTCCTGCACCAACAAGAACTAATTAGGAAATTTTGTATGGAAAACTCTAAAAAACTAAAAACACTTATGGCAAGTAACATAAATCTTGATAGTGACCCAAATGGTAACTTAGCTTATTTAAAATACTATTGAAGCATGCTTACTATACTTAAATGCAAGCAGACCTAATAAATTATTTGTAGTAAATATGTGTGCTAGATATCAAACATACACTAAAGAATCCCACCTGTCACATGTTAAAAGAATAATTTGATATCTAAAAGGAACCATAAATGTAGAAATTGTTGGTACGGGAAGCATCCGACGATCGAACCTATGTTTTGATTATGTCAAAGGGTTCAAAGTTAAGGTGTTTTATTTTCTAATATGTTGAATGAGATTTGCAGGAAAGTCCTAAGTGTACTTAGGCAGAAGTCCTAGTTGCAGTTAGGCAAGTGGAAAACCCTAGGGGGCGGTAACCCTAGGTCCTAGGGGGTGGTAACCCTGGGCGAAAAGTCTTAGCGGGTCGGAGCTTGGGGCAAAATCCTAGGGGGAGGTAACCCTAGGTCGAAATCCTGGTGTCGCGAACCGGGTAGAAGTCTAGACGGGTCGTGGACCGGATGTCCAGCATGAAGATCGGAAGCATCGGGCGCTAAGCAAAAGTCTAGTCGGTCTGGAGGACCGAACTAGCAAAAGGTAAACTCTCCTGAGTGGAGTAGGTGAGGACGCATTCCCCGAAAGAGGGAACAGTAAGCGTCGGTTCGACCTAGGGTTTCCGGTGGAAAATCTGAAGTCAGAACCGGACAGTCCAGAGACTGTCAAATACTCTTTTTATTATGTTTATTATGTGCTAACTTTGTGTTGCAGAGTATTTTGGGACTAACGTATCTTGTAGGTACTAAAACACAAAGTTTGCTTCGGATGAACAATATCCGAGGCGCCTCCATGGAGCTTGGAGGTGCCTCGGGTGCAAAGTGAGCTAGCTGCGCAAAAGGAGCTGGAGGTGCCTCCACTAGATTTGGAGGCGCCTTGGACCTCTGCTTGGAGGCGCCTTGGAGTGTGATGGAGGCGCCTCAAGGCTGGATAAGCAGCAGGCAGTGAAGGCTTATCGCTGCGCAGGAAGAGGGATAGACTTTTGTGCTTGAGGCGCCTCCATAGGGCATTGGAGGCGCCTCCAACATCCTATTTAAGGCTTCTTCGACCAGTAGCTAGGGAGATCACTGAACAAGCAACCCCTTCTGCTACGAGCTGCTAAAGAGACCTTCCGACGAAGCTACGACTTGACACCGACAACCCAGAGCTCTGAATCTGCGATTTCTATTTTGTCGGTATATTTTTCTGTATTCAATTATACTTCACTTGTCCTCATTTTACAAAATAGTAGGTGTTGCCCAAAGTAAACATTCAACGAATGTGGGCCTTGGAGTAGGAGTCGCACAAGGCTCCGAACCAAGTAAATACCCTGTGTCTTTCTGTGTTTGTCTCTTCTTTATTATTTCCGCTGCGTTATCCCGATTAGTTTTAATTGAACATTTTACGAATCTAAAACGCATGAAAGCCACGAGCGTTATTCACCCCCCCTCTAGCGCTTCTCGATCCAACAATTGGTACCAGAGCGGGGTCGCTTCGATTTGGTGCAACCACCAGTCAAGCAATTTTTTCGTGGTCTTTTCAATTTTTTGAAGTCAATCAGAATTAGTATAATTGCTATATTCCGATCTGTTTTCACGTTCAAACCGATTTTTACTAGAAGTTGGTGCAGCACCACTCGAGTTCATGTTCTTTTTATTATACATCCCGCACTAATAATCCAGGATCCAGTCCTAGGATTTGTTCTTCTTTTTATTGTGTGCTAGACTCTTTAATGACTCTTCAAGAAGGTTTTAGCACAATCCGCCCGCCACTCTTTTCCGGTGAGGACTTTGGCTATTGGAAGAACCGGATGGAATATCACCTCAAGACGTAAGTCGAGATGTGGATTATTATCCAGACCAGTCTCAAACTTCCACGTGACGGCGCGGGAGAACTAGTCTCATGCATCAACTGGGATGCTAGTATAAAGAAGAAGGTTGAAGCCAATGCCAAAGCAACTTGCATGCTACAATGTGGGCTGACAAAAGAAGAACTCAACAGAGTAGGACCCTTCTCGAGCGCCAAAGAGCTATGGGAAAAGCTAATCGAGCTACATGAGGGCACCTCCGACGCTAAAGTAAGTAAGCGCGACTTAATTTTCAATAAATTGTATAATATTAAAATGAAGGAAAATAAGACGGCTAGCCAACTCCACGCCCGGATACAAGATCTACTCAATGGGCTTCATGTGATCAGACAAAAGGTAGACAATAGGGACATAATCAGGTACTCCTTAAATGTCTTTCTGAGGAATACCTTGTGGCCATCCATGGTAGATGCGTACAAGGTTTCCAAGGACCTATCCTTTATTAAATTAGATGAATTATTTGCAGAGTTTAAACTCCATGAGCAGACTAATGCACGCCCGGTCGAGAAAGGTGTTGCTTTGGTTGCAAGTACAAGCAGAACCAGGGAATCTAAAACAAAGCGCAAAACCAAAACTGAGTCCAAAGACGAATCGGAGGATGAAGACGAGATTGTTTCCGAGCTATTAAAGCTCGTACGAAAGATCTACAGAAATAAAAAGGCGACTCAAACGAACACGAGGGACAAGTCTGGAGTCACCTGCTACGGCTGTAACCAGAAGGGGCACTACAAGCCGGATTGTCCAAACAAAAAACAATGAAGAAAGAAGGCGTTGAAGGCAACTTGGTCCGAGTCATCAGACAAATCCGAGACTGACGAAGAAGAACCGACAAGCTTCCTCGTGTTACCAGTGCAAGCCAACATTGTCGAAACTGAGTCTGAGCTCGAGTCTGAAACCGAGAGCGAGTCAGAAACTGAGTCCGAGCAAAGTCACGGATCCGCATCCGTTTCCGAAGGACCGAACCCCACTGTAAGTGTTAGAGTGTATACTAAAAGCCTAGCTTTTGTATAAACATTTATTTAGAAATAAAGAATCATAATGCTCAAATACCTACATTTATTTGTTAAGTGTAGTTGTTCAATTAATTTATATTGTAGATAACATGGTGTGTGGTGTTACACACAGAAGATCATTATCAGTTCTTTATAAATTATAAACAGTTGCTCACGACTAAGATGGAAAGGAACAAACCATTGGAATAGTCGTAGTATAATTAGGTATTAGTTTATCTTGACTAATAAATTACACTAGTACACTCTGAATGTATTGAGTAGGACCATTTTAGGTAAGTTCTTTTTATACTGACTTGATAAAAGAACTAGACCTTAGTTATTATGGAAGTGTGTGCTCTTAATCCTAATATAATAACAAACACATATATTTAATATTTATTTCTTTAACTTATCAAAGGGTGAGATTTAGCTCAATAAATCAATATATAGACCCGATAAGTTGGGAAATGATATTACTTATAGTGTGTGTTGTTGATTATAGAAGGAAACTGTGTCCTAGTAATCTAGGTTGAGAATGTCCCCAAGAGGAGCTCATAAGGATTGTCATGTTTAAACCCTGCAGGTGGACTTAGTCCGACATGATGATAAGGTTGAGTGATACTACTCTTGGACTAAGACATTAATTAAAGTGAGTTGTCAGTAACTCAATTAAATTACTGGACATTCAATATCTTAAACACAGGAAGAATAACACACTCATGATAAGAAGGAGCCCATAATGTAATTTGGGATTGGTGCGGTAGTGCAATAATAACTCTCTAGTGGAATGAGTTATTATTGATGAACTCAAGTTGTGTGTTCGGGGCGAACACGGGATACTCAAGCTCGTCGGAAGGTTAAAACTAATTTCTCCTCTAGGTCCCTGTCGTAGCCTCATTAATGCTTCAAATCCACTCAATGAAAACCTATCTTGGTGTCCAAGAAGGGCCGGCCCAAGGCTTGGTGACCAAGCCAAGGGTCGGCCATAAATTCTTTCAAGGTGGCCGGCCTTTGCTTTGTGCAAGGGGGTCGGCCACATAATTTAAAGTTAAGGAGTGTTTTTGATTTTTTTAAATCTTCTCTTTGTAGATATCTATAAGTTTTAAAAGAGAGATTTTAAAATTATAAAGCTTTCCTTATTTGAATTAGGCCACATGGTTTAAAAGAGAGTTTTAAAAGTTTTTAAAACTTTCCTTTTTTGTAACCATCCTCATGGTTTTAAAAGAAAGTTTTAAATTTTAAATTTTTCTTTTTTGTAACCATGTTAAAAAGGGATTCTATAAAAGAAAGTTTTTAAATTTTAAAACTTAGTTTTAATCTTTAAAACTTTCCTTTTTTGTCATCCACATTAGGAAATTAATAGAGAGCTTGTAAAATTTTATAAGAGCTTTCCTTTTTGCTTATAAAATTTTATAAGAAATTTTCCTTCATGATAAGGGGTCGGCCACCCTTGCTTGGTGACTAAGCAAGGGGAGTCGGCCATAAGAGGAAAATTAGAGGAATCAAGGGATGATTAAAAGGAAGATTTTAATTCATTGGAAAAATCTTTCCTTAATTGCCATGGCCAAGGATTATAAAAGAAGGGGAGGTGTTGCCTCAAGAGCTAATTAATTCTTTTCTCTCTTCTCTCTAGCTTCCTCCTTAGGGCCGTCCATAATTTTTGTGGTTACTTTGTGTGGTCGGATACAAAAAGAGAAGGAGAATAAGAGAAGAAGAAGGCACCTTATCCAATCTATTCCTCTTGCTTTGTCCTTGCTTGGTGGCCGGCCCTTGTTTTCCCTCTCTTCTCTTTATTTTCTCTTTGGTGGTGGCCAAAACTCTCATGGAGTTTCTTCCCTTTTGGTGACCGGATATAGGAAGGAAGAGGGAGGAGCTTTTGGGTGGTGTTCATCTTGGAGGATCGTCGCCCACATGACGTCCAAGAGGAGGTGAGGAATACGGCAGAAGATCTCGAGGTTATTAGCATACAAAGAAAAGGTATAACTAGTAATTTTCTTCCGCATCATGCTAGTTATTTTTCTTTGTTAGAATTCCAAACACAAGAGACATTAGATTCTAGTTTTTCGAATTGTAATTCGAGTTTGTGTTTTCTTTTTGTTTTTTGAATTTGTGATTCGATTATTCTTTTTGGTTAAACCTAGAGTTATATAAGGAAATTAAATATTAGCTTTCCTTAAAAGGCTTTGTCTAGGCGGTGGTGGATGCTCCCATACCCAAGAAGGTCATGTGCCTCGCCATGCAGTCCTGGAAGTCAATTTTGAAAATTAATATTTAATTGAATTTATAACATAGGTTGACTTGGATCAATAGTGTTAAGTTTCGCTTGCGATCCAAATCTAAACCATTAAGAACAGATAAGTTAAATTTGGAATAAATAATGTTAAGTTTCGTTTGTGATTCCTAATTTAACTTCTAAAGAACACAATAGGTTGTTTAGGAAAGGTTCGACACTTGTACAAAATTTTTGTACAGTGGAACCGGTACGATCTTCCTAGGACCAACCAACAGTAAGTTCTCTACTCGCCCAAACTCAGTTAGATGATTTTAAGAATTTAGTTCCTTGTTAAAAAGGTTGGCTAAATCCAACGTCTGGGTCAAGTCACTCCAAAAGGAGGTAACAACCCTTAAGGAAGCGACTAACTCAAGTTCTTTAACTGAGTCAGTTCAAATTAGAAGTTCAACTCAAGTCCAACAACTTGAGGAAGAAAATTATAATTTGAAAACTCAAATTAAAGAACTCAAAGACATGTTGGAATGGTTCACCCTGGGTTCCAAGAATCTTGATCTGATTCTTGGAAAACAGCGAGCTGTTCTCAACAAATCCGGACTTGGATTTAAAACCAAAAGAAAATACAAAGCATGTCTATCCTTAGTTAATAGAAAAAATAGAAACATAGTCCAAGCATGGGTCCCCAAGTCGAACTTGGTTAATCAAGTTGGACTTAGACTATATTGGGTCCCCAAGGATCAGATCTACTACCTTGATAGATCATATCGAGGCTATGATCCAGGGGGAGCCAATAGAAAGACCATCTTTACCAATAAATAGAATTGCTTGATGCTTGATTTTTTTTCATGTTTAGATTCAAGATAGTTTAAGGATGTAGGCGTAATTTACACTTGTCCAGTTAAATCTAGGGGTTTCAAAAATAAAATTAAATATATAATTTCTTTGAGCGGCTTTGTCTGGGAAGTGGTGGATGATTCCATACCCAAGAAAGTCGAGTGCCTCGCCACGACCTAGGAACCAATCTTAGAAATGTGTATTTAATTGACTAGCTAAAAAACCTAAGTTTAACTCAAACATAAATTAATCCTTAGAAATAATCTAAATTCAAGATAACCATTTCACAAAAATACTTAAGATTACCTGATTGATAACTTAGAATTGAGTGAGATGGATCTAGGTTGAATCAACAGTATTAATCTTCAAATAAATTCAAGTTAATTAAATAAATTCAATTTAATCAAATGAATCAACTAAATTATTCTTGAAAAATTATTTTAAAAATTATTTTAAAAATTATTTTAAAAATTATTTCAAAAAATCTTTTAAAAATTATTTTTAAAAAAAATCTTTTAAAAATTATTTTAAAAAAATCTTTAAAAATTATTTTAAAAATCATTTTAAAAATTACTTTAAAAATATTTTAAAAATTGCTTTAAAAATCTTTAAAAATTATTTTAAAAATATTTTAAAAATTATTTCAAAAATCATTTTAAAAATTACTTAAAATATTTTAAAAATTGTTTTAAAAATCTTTAAAAACTATTTTTAAAATATTTAAAAATTATTTTAAAAATCTTTTAAAAATTATTTCAAAAATCATTTTAAAATTACTTTAAAATATTTTTAAAATACTTTAAAAATCTTTTAAAAATTATTTCAAAAAATCTTTTAAAAAGTACTTTAAAAAATATTTAAAAATTATTTTAAAAATTATTTCAAAAATTATTTTAAAAATTACTTTTAAAATATTTTAAAAATTACTTTAAAAATCTTTAAAAATTATTTCAAAAATCTTCTAAAAATTATTTCAAAAATCATTTTAAAAATTACCTTTAAAATCTTTAAAAATTATTTCAAAAATCTTTTAAAAATTAATTTCAAAATCATTTGAAAATTCTTTAAAAAATCATTTGAAAAATTATTGAAAATCATTTGAAAAATCATTTAAAATTAATCCTTTACAAATTAATTTCAAAATCATTTAAAAATAATTTTAAAATCATTTGAAAAATCCTTTTAAAAAATAATTTCAAAATCATTTATTTTCAAAATTTAGCTACGATTCTATTTTGGCTAAGTTTTCTTTAAAATCAAGTTAAAATACTCTTGAAAATATTTTATCTATCTGTAAGTTGAGTATTTTTCAACCTAAGTACTTAATCAAGTTTTCTTAATCATTTAAACTGAAAATAAAGCTAAGTTGGTTTTTTCAAAAAATATGTGCTACCCTTCAGGGGGAGCTTAAATTAAATATTTGTTTTTCTCTTTTCCTAGTGTTCTTTTTAATTATGTCAAAGGGGGAGAGAGAGAAGTTAAGCAAAATAAGAATAAACTTAAACATAATCAAAGGGGGAGCATAGCATAAGTTTTTCAAAATAATGCTCATGTTTAAGTTTTTGTATTTACTGTCATATTTTTTTACTTAACTTTGAAACTGTGTTGCCAAAATCAAAAAGGGGGAGATTGTTGGTGCGGGAAGTATCCGACGATCGAACCTATGTTTTGATTATGTCAAAGGGTTCAAAGTTAAGGTGTTTTGTTTTCTAATATGTTGAATGAGATTTACAGGAAAGTCCTAAGTGTACTTAAGCAGAAGTCCTAGCTGCGGTTAGGCAAGTAGAAAACCCTAGGAGGCGATAACCCTAGGTCCTAGGGGGTGGTAACCCTAGACGGAAAGTCTTAGCGGGTCGGAGCTTCAGGCAAAATCCTAGGGGGAGGTAACCCTAGGTTGAAATCCTGGTGTCGCGAATTGGGTAGAAGTCTGGACGGGTCATGGACCGGACGTCCAGCATGAAGACCTAAAGCATCGGACGCTGAGCAAAAGTCCAGTCGATCTGGAGGACTGAACTGGCAAAAGGTAAACTCCCCTGAGTGGAGTAGGTGAGGACGCATTCCCCAGAAGAGGGAACAGTAGGCGTCGGTTCGACCTAGGGTTTCCGGTGGAAATTTGAAGTCAGAAACGGACAGTTCAGAGACTGCCAAATACTTTTTTATTATGTTTATTATGTGCTAACTTTGTGTTGCAGGATATTTTGGGACTAACGTATCTTGCAGGTACTAAAACACAAAGTTTGCTTCGGATGAACAGTATCCGAGGCGCCTCCATGGAGCTTGGAGGCGCCTCGAGTGCAAAGTGAGCTGGCTACGCAAAAGGAGTTGGAGGCGCCTCCACGGGATTTGGAGGTGCCTCAAGGCTAGATAAGCAGCAGGCGGCGAAGGCTTATCGCAGTGCAGGAAGAGGGATAGACTTTTGTGCTTGAGGGGCCTCCATGGGGCATCGGAGGCGCCTCCAATAGCCTATTTAAGGCTTCTTCGACCAACAGCTAGGGGATCACTGAACAAGCAACCCTTCTGCTATGAGCTGCTAAAGAGACCTTACGATGAAGCTGCGACTTGACACCGACAACCCAGAGCTCTAAATCTGTGATTTCTATTGTTGTCGGTATATTTTTCTGTATTCAATTATACTTCACTTGTACTCAATTTATGAAATAGTAGGTGTAACGACCCAAATTTCCTCAATTAGAGTTCTAAAAGTAATTTAAAAATATTTTAAAATGCCATAGAAATATTCTAGTGATTTTTAGAAATTTTTAGAGTATTTTTATGTAATTTGTGGAGGTCGTTTGGTATTTTTACTAAACGAAGGAAGTTTTGACAAAAAAATGTCCAAGTCGAGAATTGAACCCATGACCTTTGGCTCGGTCAAAACCCAGCTAACCAAGTGGGCAAACGGATTTTTCTATTTAGAAAAGGTAGCGAATTTATTTAAGATAGTTAACAGAATATTGGATTATAAAAGGGATAAGTTCATGTTGGATTTGTCTGTTTAGAAAAGGTAGCGAATTTATTTAAAATAGTTAACAGAATATTATAAAAGGGATAAGTTGATGTTGGATTTGTCTGTTTAGAAAAGATAGCGAATTTATTTAAGGAGTTAACAGAAATATTAAGTTATAAAAAGGGATAAGTTGATGCTCTGCTTTCCCGTGACTTAAACCATTCTCTCCTTCTCTTCTGCGTACGATGGCGGAGCCCGGGCAGAAAACGAAAGGGAGTTAGTGCATCATCTCCGGCGGCCGGCCAAGGTCCTAGAAGCCCTTTTTGTTCGGTTGTGAGTCCAAGAATCAAGGTAAGTGCTTCTCACCTGCAGTAGGAGTAGTTTCGGACCTTTATTCTTCTTGAATTCGAAGCATAAGAAGCGCTTATAGTGCAGATTTTTAATTAAGCCTATAGTGCAGATTTTAATTAAGCTTATAATGCAGATTTTTATGTAGAGCTTATATTGCAGATTTTAATTAAGTACTTATAGTGCAGATTTTTAATTATGCCTATCGTGCAGATTTTAATTAAGCTTATAATGCAGATTTTTATGTAGAGCTTATATTGCAGATTTTAATTAAGCGCTTATAGTATAGATTTTTAATTAAGCCTATAGTACAGATTTTAATTAAGCTTATAGTGCAGATTTTTATGTAGGCTTATAGTACAGATTTTAATTAAGCTTATAGTGCAGATTTTATGTTTGCATAGTATGCAGAAATAGTGTAGCATAGAATGCAGAATCTTGATTTGTGAGATCTCGGAAAAATTTAATAAATAGGGTTATTTGGAAAATAGCCTTATAGAATTTTTTCCGAATTCTTAGAAATTTTCTGGGAATTTTTCGGAGCTCTTATGACGGGTTTTCAAGGGATCGATCGGCATGCTCGAATAAAGCCTGTTTGGGATACCCGTTTAATTGAGGAAATGTTTTATTTATAAAACCTTTTCCTTTTTCTTTCCCCAAACGGCGACCCCGAGCCTCTCCTCACCCGAACCTTCTTCTCCCCTCTCTGCCCCGACGCGACTCCGACCTCCCTCGGTTCCTCTTGCCGTCGTCGTCGATCGTCACAAGGTCATCGCCGGCAGGGGTCTTCTTCTCCGGAGCCTCACCAAAGTCAGGTTCCATAGCTACCAGCGGCCGATTCCCTCTGCCCTTGATCGATCATGCCACCATCGATCGTCGGTGCAGATTAGGGCTCGGAGCACAGAGGTGAGGAAATATCTTCGACTCTTCTTCTTCCCTTTTTCGTGTGCAACCGTGCCCTAAATCCCTTCCATTGGCTTCAATCAATCATCGCGACGACAAGCCGTGCCCTAACAGTGACCCTTAAGGTAAGGTGTCGCACGATTCCGATTGATTAGGATCTGTTCTATAGATTTAATGATCTTGTTGAATTGTTCTTCCTTGTGATGACCTTCCTATTCTTGATTAGAGAAGGCATCAGATTGTTGTGGATTCTTCTTGTTGCCGATCACTGCTTTCTTCTTTCTTGAAGCTGTGGAGGTCTTGGAGTAAGGTAGAATCTAGGTATGTTGCTTGATTTGTGATCGATTCCTCTTTTCCTTGATCACCTGAGATGTTAGCCTAATCCGAACCGGGGGGAAGAATTTTAAGAGGTGAGGTTTTGTTCTATCTCTGTGGTTTATTGATCAGGCGGCGTTGATCACTGGCAGCTACGATAGATTCACTGTTTGATCGGAAACAATGGAGTGGGTTTCAGCACAGTTCTGCTGTGATGCTGGAATGGTGATTGTGAGGTGATTTCCAGCAGCATTCCTTGATCCAGCAATCAACAGGGGCTGTGATTAGAGGTATGTGTAGGGATTTTGATACGTGTGGTAGATGATTATTAGATGGTTGTTCATGTGTAGTTTTGATTTAGGGTTAGGTTTGAATTGAATTTTAGTTGGAACATGATATAGATCATGTTTCGAAATTGGACATCTGTTAGGTTGTGTAGATTAATTAAGTAAATTGGGATTATATTGATTAGGGTTTCGCCCTAATATAGTTTTAGGGATTTTATTTAGCTATTCGTTTGGGTTTAGCTAAATAAAATATATATTGTTTGATTGACACAGGACTCTGATTCGAGACAGGCGTCTCGACCTTGGATTGCTTGATCGTACCTTCTATTTGAGGCGGGTACCCTTTGACTTATCTCTTGATAGTGTCTTATGATATGTGCAGTTTATATATACTTACTAGTGATTGGTAGATTTATCACTTCCCCGGTTATAGTTTATTCGATATCTGCAGGCGGGTACCCTTTGACTTATCTTTTGATAGTGTCTTATGATATGTGCAGTTTATATATACTTACTAGTGTTGGTAGTTAGTATTTTCCTGAGTTTAGTTTAGTTGATACCTGATACATGTTGCTACTGTTGTCTGCTATACGTTAGTCTAGTATATATATGACTAGTGGTATTGGTAGCTTTAGCACCTCCCTGGTTTAGTTATTTGATACTTGATACATGTTGCTACTGTTATCTGCTATACTTTCGTCTGGTATACCTTTACTGCTTACCATGTGTACGTATTTTTATAGAGATGGATATTTATAGTGCTTATCTACACAGGATTAGTTGCTGTAGATACTTGTTATATGTTGTTGGATTCATGTTGCTTATATCTTTGTTATATATGAGTTTATCTTTTTGGCACCTACGCATATGGAGGAGGATATATTCAGGTATGGCATACTGTAGCCGCACGCACCATATCGCATGATTGCATGCTGGGCGATTGACGACTCCATTATTGTTGAGCTCGTCGGCCGGCTACATGGACCTCTACACACGTGATCACTACATGGGTAGTGGCACAGCACTCAGGGTGTGTATGGTAGGTTGCTCTGTCGAGGGCTCCGCTGGTACACTCATGGGTTAGTGTGACGCAGCGTAGTAGCAGGACAGGGGTCCCTCCCCGTCATTGTGTACCGGGAGATGAGAGCATTGCGCTCCCTCACTATGTCTGAGGTAGGAGGATAGGTGTACTCCGACAGCATCCCGTCCACTCGGTCACTCTTCAGGGGTAGTGACGGCAGAGTGCAAGGTGTCACAACCCTACCCACGCGGTCTCACCATTGTGTGTGAGATGCTGACTGGCGTCAGGGGTGACCATGTCATACTGCATCATATGCACAGATTGCATTTATTGTGATTGTTGCATATTGGATGGTGCACTTGGGTGACTGCATATGATTGACATGCATACAGGATACATGCGTATTTACTCTGACTATCTTTATCTATATATGTCCACAGTGATTCGCCCAAGCCTCGCAGGTGAGTACAGTTTATTTCAGTTATGCATCTTCTTATTATTCTTGCTATAGACTGTACTTTATGCCTATTGTTGGTTATTACAGTTTATTTCAGCTATGCATATTTGTATACTGTTAGGAGACTGTACCGTAGATTGTACTGTTAGGAAACTGTTCTATAGATCCTATGGTTTAGGAGACTGTACCTTAGGATATTGCTAGTAGTTATATGTTGCTGTACATATCTATTGGATTACCTGCTGACTTCTTTGAACTCACCCCGTTGTTACTATTTTTCAGGTTGAGGCCGTCGGGAGATATTCCAGTCGCTAGCCCCCTTGTCGCGAGGATTTCTAGATATCGTTTTCTGTATTCGCTTTTATACGTATACTTGTGAGGTGGGTTTGTATTGTGGACTTTATGACGAACATTGGGTTTACTACTTTTGGTTTTCCGCTGCGGATATTTTCATTACATTCGTGGATTTCGTTTCTTCGTTGTAGTGGAGTAGGATGTGTACGTATATCTTCGTTGATTTCTATATCATCTTTTCTTTATATAACTGCGTGGATTGTTTATATTATATCTGTGTAGAAATGTTGAATATAACTGTGTGGATTGTTTACTATTTGTGTGTATTGTTCCGGCCGAGTGTGGCCGAGGTAGAGATATATGTATACTAAGATTCATATTGTCCGCCGTACAGGGGAGATGCTGCCGAAATTTCTTCTGGCAGAGACTACCTGGGGCATGACAATATTAGTATAGTATGCAGAATTTTGATTAGCATATTATGCAGATTTTTGTTTATGCATTTCAAAGTTAGAATTTGTTTAAACATTTCAGTTTTTAAAGAAGCATTCTTTTATTAGAGGTATTAACAAGTATAAGAAAGATAAAGAAAAGAAAGAAAAAGGCCAAGGCCTTAAGTAGATCCCAAAGTCAAGACTTTAGGGATTTTGGCACACAAGGTGCTTAAAGAAAATGCCGAGGCATTATATATTAGAAATAATAAAAGATAACAAGTATTTTACTTTATTTAAGAGGCTAGTACCCGACTTCCGAGGTTGTCGTTAAACAAATCCAAGTGTCCAATTCCGAGGTCTTGGCCCTGGTAGACCGAGGTCTGCTCTTTTAGGATTGGTGGCTCGCTACCCCAACCTATTAGGGAACGCGCATAAGATGGTACTACGCCTGGGCCCAAGAAGAAAGTTGATTATTATTTTGAAGTATTAAAGTATAAGTTTTTAAACAAGTAAAACAAGCTTCACATAAGTTTAAAATCCTGCAAGTTTAGTTTTCTTTTATGCTTTCATTTATACTAGCGTGTTTGTTTAGATTTGCTTTACACGTTTAGCATTTCACTATGTTTCTTTTGCTTGTAGATGAGCATGAGTAGTATTTCTTTCTGAGCATTCAGTTTTAGATTTCTTCCAGTTACATGCATACTCAAGTTTTGTGAGTTAGATAGCGCTTACTAAGCAATTTTGCTTATAGTTGCATTTCCTCTTGCTGCAGATAAAGGAAAGGAAAAGTTACAGCAAAGGAAGGCGACAAGGAGGTGCGGATGGATGTGTGATGCCTGGACTATAGAATCCTTGGGATTTAGCATAAGAATTTATTAACAAAGAGTTGAGTAGAATGTATTAGATGAGTCATTTAGTCTTCCGCTGCTAGTTAATTGTATGTTTTGAGTTCTCCGAGAGTTTTAGGAATTACTATCAACATGTGTGCAATGTTAGTTAAGTAAAGTTAGTAGTCCAGTAGCGCTCCGCCCTCACAGTCTAGTAGTGAGGAGGGTGGGGTGTTACAATTGGTATCAGAGCAGTTCCTATTCTCCAACATCACACATCAGCACCAACCTTGCCGTCTTCAAGTAAGAAAGTATTTAATTTTTAGTATGCTTTTCTTTATTCTTTACAGTAAAGAGAAATCCTTAGAAGTATTAAACTATATGTATAGAATAGGGAGATGTTTAGAAGTGCTTATAAAGTTAAGAATTCTGCTTAGTTTCTTTTACATAACAAGATGTGTTCTGGGATGGTGGTATGATCCGGGGACCTAAGTCCGGTGAGCGCGCCAGAATCAAACAAGATGTGTTCTGGGATGGTGGTATGATCCGGGGACCTAAGCTCGGTGAGCGCGCTAGAATCAAACAAGATATGTTCTGGGATGGTGGTATGATCTGGGGACCTAAGCCCAGTGAGCGCGCCAGAATCAAACAAGATATGTTCTGGGATGGTGGTATGATCTGGGGACCTAAGCCCGGTGAGCGCGCCAGAATCAAACAAGATATGTTCTGGGATGGTGGTATGATCCGGGGACCTAAGCCCGGTGAGCGCGCCAGAATAAAGGGGAACTCCGGTCCTAAGTTCAGACCCCTACCAACCTAGCGCTAGGGTAGTTGTCTGATCAACAACTTATGTTATGGTACTACTAAGTGTAACTAGGCCACCACAATAGTATGTTTATGAGTATGCATGCAAGTATGTTCAAGTCATGTTATGTTTATATTTACATTTATGTTTAGGTCTACGTTATGTTCATGTTATGTTTTTGCCTATGCATATGGACATGCTTGTGATCGAGTCTATCATTATGTTTAGTTCATCTACCATGCTTACATTTATGCTATCATGCTTATGTCACTGCTTATGCTTATGTTCATTGTATGTAGGTTAGGAGGTCCTAAGATACCTTTGATGTGGTTTTCCTTTGTACATTAGATTATGGACGCTAACTAATGTATGTACAAGGTAGAGAATATGCTATAGAATTATTCTAAGTTCGAGGACGAACTTTTTATAAGATATGGGGAATTGTAACGACCCAAATTTCCTCAATTAGAGTCCTAAAAGTAATTTAAAAATATTTTAAAATGCCATAGAAATATTCTAGTGATTTTTAGAAATTTTTAGAGTATTTTTATGTAATTTTTGGAGGTCGTTTGGTATTTTTACTAAACGAAGGAAGTTTTGACAAAAAAATGTCCAAGCCGAGAATTGAACCCATGACCTTTGGCTCGGTCAAAACCCAGCTAACCAGGTGGGCAAAAGGATTTTTCTGTTTAGAAAAGGCAGCGAATTTATTTAAGATAGTTAACAGAATATTGGATTATAAAAGGGATAAGTTCATGTTGGATTTGTCTGTTTAGAAAAGGTAGCGAATTTATTTAAGATAGTTAACAGAATATTATAAAAGGGATAAGTTGATGTTGGATTTGTCTGTTTAGAAAAGATAGCAAATTTATTTAAGGAGTTAACAGAAATATTAAGTTATAAAAAGGGATAAGTTGATGCTCTGCTTTCCCGTGACTTAAACCATTCTCTCCTTCTCGATGGCGGAGCCCGGGCAGAAAACGAAAGGGAGTTAGTGCATCATCTCCGGCGGCCGGCCAAGGTCCTAGAAGCCCTTTTTGTTCGGTTGTGAGTCCAAGAATCAAGGTAAGTGCTTCTCACCTGCAATAGGAGTAGTTTCAGACCTTTGTTCTTCTTGAATTCGAAGCATAAGAAGCGCTTATAGTGCAGATTTTTAATTAAGCTTATAGTGCAGATTTTAATTAAGCTTATAATGCAGATTTTTATGTAGAGCTTATATTACAGATTTTAATTAAGTGCTTATAGTGCAGATTTTTAATTATGCCTATAGTGCAGATTTTAATTAAGCTTATAATGCAGATTTTTATGTAGAGCTTATATTGCAGATTTTAATTAAGCGCTTATAGTGTAGATTTTTAATTAAGCCTATAGTACAGATTTTAATTAAGCTTATAGTGCAGATTTTTATGTAGGCTTATAGTACAGATTTTAATTAAGCTTATAGTACAGATTTTATATTTGCATAGTATGCAGAAATAGTGTAGCATAGAATGCAGAATCTTGATTAGTATAGTATGCAGAATTTTGATTAGCATAGTATGCAGATTTTTGTTTATGCATTTCAAAGTTAGAATTTGTTTAAACATTTCAGTTTTTAAAGAAGCATTCTTTTATTAGAGGTATTAACAAGTATAAGAAAGATAAAGAAAAGAAAGAAAAAGGCCAAGGCCTTAAGTAGATCCCAAAGTCAAGACTTTAGGGATTTTGGCACACAAGGTGCTTAAATAAAATGCCGAGGCATTATATATTAGAAATAATAAAAGATAACAAGTATTTTACTTTATTTAAGAGGCTAGTACCCGACTTCCGAGGTTGTCGTTAAACAAATCCAGGTGTCCAATTCCGAGGTCTTGGCCCTGGTAGACCGAGGTCTGCTCTTTTAGGATTGGTGGCTCGCTACCCCAACCTATTAGGGAACGCGCATAAGATGGTACTACGCCTGGGCCCAAGAAGAAAGTTGATTATTATTTTGAAGTATTAAAGTATAAGTTTTTAAACAAGTAAAACAAGCTTCACATAAGTTTAAAATCCTGCAAGTTTAGTTTTCTTTTATGCTTTCATTTATACTAGCGTGTTTGTTTAGATTTGCTTTACACGTTTAGCATTTCACTATGTTTCTTTTGCTTGTAGATGAGCATGAGTAGTATTTCTTTCTGAGCATTCAGTTTTAGATTTCTTCCAGTTACATGCATACTCAAGTTTTGTGAGTTAGATAGCGCTTACTAAGCAATTTTGCTTATAGTTGCATTTCCTCTTGCTGCAGATAAAGGAAAGGAAAAGTTACAGCAAAGGAAGGCGACAAGGAGGTGCGGATGGATGTGTGATGCCTGGACTATAGAATCCTTGGGATTTAGCATAAGAATTTATTAACAAAGAGTTGAGTAGAATGTATTAGATGAGTCATTTAGTCTTCCGCTGCTAGTTAATTGTATGTTTTGAGTTCTCCGAGAGTTTTAGGAATTACTATCAACATGTGTGCAATGTTAGTTAAGTAAAGTTAGTAGTCCAGTAGCGCTCCGCCCTCACAGTCTAGTAGTGAGGAGGGTGGGGTGTTAGAGTAGATGTTGCTCAAAGTAAACGTTCAACAAATGTGGGCCTTGGAGTAGGAGTCGCACAAGGCTCCGAACCAAGTAAATACCCTGTGTCTTTTTGTGTTTGTCTTTTCTTTATTATTTCCGCTGCGTTATCCCGATTAGTTTTAATCGAACGTTTTACGAATCCGAAACGTGTGAAAGTCATGAGCGCTATTCACCCCCCCCCCCTCTAGCGCTTCTCGATCCAACAGAAATGTGGTATCTGAGAACATTAAACTTCAAATTAGTTAGCTATTCTATTTAAATTATGTACGTTGTAAGTTGGATAGAAAGAGTACAAGTGGAGGATGTCAACTGCTAGGATCTTGTTTAGTTAGCTGATTTAGTATAAAGTAACATTGTGTTGCCTTATCTATTACTAAAGTTGAATACATAGCAATGGGCGAATGCGTAGCTCAATTGTTATGGATGCCCCATACCTTAAAAGACTTTAATTTAGACTACAAAAATGTGAAAACCTTTATTAATAATATAAGTTCTATAAACATAACTAAAAATCCAATACATCACTCTAGAACAAAATATATAAAAGTTAAACACCACTTCATTTAGGATCATGTCTCCAAAGATAATATAGAACTTCAATACGTTGAATCCAAATCTAACTTAGCTGATATATTTACTAAGCCTTTACCAGAATATGAGTTTAGTAATTTAAGAAGATGTTTAGGAATGTGCTTTATAGAATAGTGTTCTTTATTTCAAAAAATGTTTTTAAAAATTATTAGTTTTTCAAAAAATTGTCTTCAAAATTCCCATTTCAAAATTTCTTTTCAAAATTATTTTAAATTATTTTATCATTATGGTGTAGCCTAGGACTTACCGTAGAATTACATACTCCTATAGATTTAGTAGCTAGCATCTCACAAGCATAGTAGGATACCTTGCTTGTGTATTATGAAACTTAGAATGGTGTGAGATGCTTAGAACTTAGCCTAAGATTTTAGATATTTATGTCAGTGCATCGCTATAAATCTAACCTTTAAACTTAATATATCGATCAATTTGGGTAATCTAACTAATAACAAACTAGTTAACCCAAAAAGCTCAAATTGACCAACATAAGGATATATATTTTTTTAGTTTTTAAATCATGCTTGGATTTTTAGGTAATTATCAATTTAAGGGGGGCATAAATATCAATTTTGAAACTATTTCAAGACTAAGAAAATTTAAACTTCTTTTTTTTTTAAAAAAAAGTATGGATTTAATGCATTTTCAGTTCTATATTTCCAACATTTCTTCTTCAAAAATTATCTTAGTTAAATCTTTATACTTTATAATTTTACACTTATGTTTTTCAAAATTTGTCTTCCCATTTTTGTTTTAAATTTATCTTTACAAAATTTTTAAATATTTTCAAAATTTATCTTTCCAAACCATTTTCAGATTCTACATTTCAAATATTTAGATTTACACTAATATTTTTTACATTTCAAAATTTATTTTCTCCTAATATTTCAAAAGTTGCTTTACTGTATAATTATCTTTTTCAAAATTTATCTAGAATGTAATTTTGTAGTGCATATTTTAAAAAAAGTTGATAGTATTGGTGTTCATTCAAATCAGAATGAGGATTTAGAGAATGGATTAGTAGAAGGTTGCCCAATTTCTAAAGAAAAATAAATGATTATAGAAGATCATTTGTTGTAAGTTGCACATCGATATGTGTTATTCAACACTGTAGAAGTTGAATCTTCCTTTCCATGAATATAGTTAATTGCAAACCCTATTAGATAGGTATAGTCTATTGCATAATTCATATTTTCTAACAGTCACCCTTCTATTATTTTAAATAGGATGCACATTGAGGAGCTTAACAAGAATATCATCGTTTCATAACTAATGAAACATTGTTACAAAAGCAACATATGGAAACATTTGCTCAATAACTATCAAAACATGATCTTAAGAACTCATCAAGCTGAATCCAATGGCTAGCACATGGTCCAAAAAAGCATGCTATATCGGATAAGGGTTATTTTATAAATGGATATCAATTTCACACAATTGATGTTGAAAGAATGACACAAAATAATGGTGTTTCAATTGACAGCTGATGTTATTTGTCAATCTAGTGCTAATAATTATTCACATACAAGAGGAAGAATTTCATACTATAGGGTTATACGAGATATTATTTTGCTAAACTACTATTCTTTCAAAGTGTCCATTTTTAGATGTGACTAGACTAATACTAGAACAAGGATTAAAATGGAAGATGGTTTTACATTGGTCAACTTACATCAAGGACTAAGAACTTTTGAAAGTGATCCTTATATTTTAGTATCACAAGCAAAGCAAATATTATATTCTAGAGACAATGATGAATCAAATTGGTATGTGTCACTAAAGGCACATTCTCGAGGGTATTCATGACATGAATTTGATTGAAGAGGAAGCCTATACATCATTAACACCTCTTGATGTGTCTAGACTTAATATTAACATTACTAAGAAAGAACATATTCAAGGAATAGGTGTGATAGAATTGATGTGACAGATCCATGATTTAACTTTTAAGGTGTAGATTTTATAGTACTCTTAATGCAATAACAAATGCTTTTAAGTTCCATTACATTTTTATCGTTTATGTATTTTTTCGACAAGTTTATTTTCAGTAATATAACAGGTAATATTGTTTATGGTAGGTCATTATGTATTATTCAAAAGATGAGAAAATGGAGAAAAACGCAACAAAATACTTATAGATGAAATTCAGGTGATATTGCATTATTCTTAAAATCTTGGTCTATTTTAATAAAGTATACTTATATATTTCGATCTCTTTATGCTATTTTATAGGAAAATATAGGTAAGAGGCTATCTGGAGTGGAGTCTAATTCTTCACCTAATATATCACAAGATTTTCATGGTAAAGAGCCAATTGATGATACCAAAAATGATAAGAAAAAAGGATGTGGTTCATCAAAATTGAATTTATCTAGTAGTCATCAAAAGCTTAAAGAGCTGGAGCGTAATGAGTTTGAACAACCAATTGAAGTTAATTATGTGAAGTATACTTCTTTTCTAGGTTGCATGGTAAAGGAATTTATATCATATACATTGGATGGGTGGATGACGTAGATGAAGAAGTGAAGAATAGGATGTGGAATTGTCTTCCGGTAATGTCAAGAGTTGTTGAATTTTTTAAGTCTAAATTTATAACCTATAGTACGTACATATAATTTTATACTTCTTAATATACATGTGAATTATAATATTGAGGAGTGTGAAAAAAAATTATCTTTCAAAAGTTAACTAAGTTGTGGCATGATAGAAAGTACAAATTGTAAACACTTGTACAAGAAGTTGATGATCTTAATATTTTGAAGCCTAGATTTATAGTCCAAGAGCAATGGGAATTATTTGTAAAGAGGACACTATCACCTAAATTTCAAGTAAGTATTAGTTAATAATACTAGTCACTTAATGGATTTTGTTGTATTAGAAATATTTGTTGGATTCAAATAAATAATCAATTATATATGAGTATGTTAAATATATTTTTATTATTAGGAGAAGAGTAAAAAATTTAGAAGAATCAGGGTAAATCAAGACCATGAGCCAGAGAGGTTATGCCCATTTGGTTAGCATCATTGTAAGTATTATTACTTTTTAAAACATTATAAAAAGTTATGCAATACACTTAACATTATTAATTTTTCCGAACTATTTTATAAAACACTTTATATTTAGGAAAAAGCAAGTCCTATAGATACACTAATTACAAGATCAAAAGTTTGGATTGAAGGTTACACAAAGAAAGATGGATAACCTATTAATCAAGTTGTTGCCGAGAAAATAGTAATAAAGATATCTCTTGTTATTATATCTAGAAGTTTTCATACAAATGTCACTATTAACATAAACTTCCTATTTTACAAAGCCCGTATCTTGTTATTTGTAACGACCCGCCTTCTACTGGCTAGGCTGTAAGGCCGAACCGTCACAATTGTTAGAGTGTATACTAAAAGCCTAGTTTTTGGTATAAACATTTCTCTAGAAATAAGAATCACATTGGTCAAATGTCTACATTTATGATAAATGTAGTTGCTCAATTAATTTATATTGTAGATAACATGGTGTGTGGTGTCACATACAGAAGATCATGTTATCGGTTCCTTATAAATTATAAACAGTAGCTCACGACCAAGATGGAAAGGAACAAACCATTGGAAGGTCGTAGTGTAATTAGGTATTAGTTTATCTTAACTATATAATTACACTAGTACACTTAGAGTGTATTGAGTAGGACCATTTGAGGTCGTTCCTTTTATACTGACTTTATAAAGGAACAAAGACCTCAGTTATTATGGAAGTGTGTGCTCTTAATCCTAATATAATAACAAGCACATATATTTGATATTTATTTCTTTAATTTATCAATGGGTGAGATTTAGTTCGATAAATCAATAAGTCCGATAAGTTGGAAAATGATATCACTTATAGTGTGTGTTGTTGATTATAGAAGGAAACTGTGTCCTAGTGATCTAGGTTGAGAATGTCCCCAAGAGGAGCTCATAAGGATTGTCATGTTAAACCCTGCAGGTGGACTTAATCCGACATGACGATGAAGTTGAGTGGTACTACTCTTGGAGCTAGATATTAATTAAGCGAGTTGTTAGTAACTTACTTAATTAGTGGACATTTGTTATCTTAAACACAGGGAGACTAACACACTCATAATAAGAAGGAGCCCAAAATGTAATTTGGGATTTGTGCGGTAGTTCAATAATAGTTCTTTAGTGGAATGAATTATTATTGATGAAATTAAGTTGTGTGTTCGGGGTGAACACGGGATGCTTAATTTCATCGGGAGACCAAAACCAATTCCTCCTCTCGGTCCCTATCGTAGCCTCTAGTATATAGAGATTTATACCCACCGCATACCCACCTTCTTACCCATCCAATGGGGCCGGCCAAGCTAGCTTGGAACCCAAGCTAGGGTCGGCCAAGACCAAGTGGATGAGCCATGTAGGTGGTCGGCCAAAGCTTGGGTCCCAAGCTTAGGTGACCGGCCACTAGAATATTAAAAAGGATTTTTATTAAAATTATTTCTTATGTGGATATCATGATTTTAAAAGAGAGTTTAAAAATTAAAAATTTCCTTTTATAGTTTTCTACAAAAGATTAAGAGAAGAGATTAATCTCTTTCCTTATTTGTAGTTTAAAAGGATGATTTTAATTTTTGGTAAAAACTTTCCTTATTTGTAAATCATCTACATGTTTAAAAGAGAGTTTAAAATTTGAAATCTTTCCTTATTTATTGATTAAAGAAGGATTTTAAATTTTAAGAAAACTTTCCTTTTTAACCATGTTCATGATTTAAAAGAAAGTTTAAAAATTAATAATTCTCTTTTATTAGTTTCTACAAAAGATTGAGAAAAGATTTGATATCTTTCCTTATTTGTAGATTAAAAGAGATTTTAATTTTTAGAGATAACTTTCTTTTTATCCACATGTTTAAAAGAAAGATTTTAATTTATTAAATTTCTTTTTTATAAACCAATCATGAAGGGATTAAATTATTGGAGAAATTTTATAAATTTCTGGAGACAAATTAGGAAGTTTTAATTAATTAAAACTCTCCTTGTTTGTAGCTTTTATGTGGCCGGCCAAATAAAATTGAGAAAGAAAATTATTTTAATTAAATAATTTTTCCTTTTCAATGGAAAAAGAATTAAGGAAATTTTTATTAAATTTTCCTTATTTGCCAGGATCAAGGATTATAAAAGAGGGGGTAGAGGAGGCTTCAAGGCTAACGACTCTATTCTATTTTTCTCCCTCTTTTCCTTGGTGGTGTGGCCGGCCCTATTTCTCTCCTCTCCTCTTGTTGGCCGAAACTTATCTCTTGGTGGAGCTTTTGTTAGTGGCCGGATCAAGGAAGGAGAAGAAGGAGAGAAAGCAAGCCTCGTTTCTAGCATCCCTTGGAGCATGGTGGTGGTGGCCGAACCTCTTCATCCTAGAAGATGTTTTGATGGCCGAAACTTGCAAGGAAGAAGAAGGTGATTGGTGGTTTCTCATCTCGGAAGAACGTTGCCCACACAACGTCCGAGGTTAGAAGAGGAATACGGTAGAAGATCAAGAGGTCTTTCTAGAAGGTATAACTAGTAATTTTTCCTTTCCGCATCATGCTAGTTATTTATGGAAATAATACCAAATACAAGAGGCTTACGATTCTAGTATTTCGAATATGTTTTTCGATGATGTGTTCTTTTGTTTTATTTTTCCTTGTGATTTGATTGTTCTTTTCGGTTAACCTAAAGTTATTTTAGGAAATTAAATATTAGCTTTCCATAAAAGGTTTTGTCTAGTCGGTGGTGGTTGCTCCCATATCCAAGAAGGTCATGTGCCTCGCCACGTCAGTACTGGGAACCAATTATGGAAATTAATATTTAATGGAATTAATAACTTAAGGTGATTTGGGTCGAACGTGTTAAGTTCCGCAGGAGATCCAAGTCAAAACCTAAAAGAACAAATAGATTAAGTTTTGGATCAAACGTGTTAAGTTCCGCAGGCGATCCAAAATTTAATTTAAAAGAACACATGGTAGCTAGGAAAGGTTCAGACCTTTGTACAAAATTTTTGTACAGTGGAACCTCTAGGTTTTCCGAGTAGCAACCAACAATTGGTATCGAGCTAGGGTTTTGCATCTGTGTATTTGGTATTAGTTTAATTATGCACATGTCATACATAATTTAGGCGGGATAATAGTAGGATGTGCTAACTTTGTGGATGCAGGATCCAACTATTATGGCTTATAGTTATTATGTGTGTGATTGGACCCTTGGACATGTCAAGGGCATTTTATTGTGTGTGCATGATTGTATTATAAAATACAGCAGAGTGTATTTAGTTTTATTAGGATTTTATTTTGATCTAGATACATGTACATTCCTTTTATGGAATATAGGATCAAAATGTAAAATTCTATTTATGTCATGGATCGAATCTTGCAAAGCGTGGAACCTTCTAAGGACCGGAGGCGCAGCGGAACTAAGAGCAAGATGGATGCGACAGCTAGACCCGATGGGGGTGGCCAAATATGGCGGCAGCTTGGGATGACAACACGGAGGACAACTAGAGATAAAAGCCATAATAGTTGAAAATTAGATTTTCTATTTATTGCTTTTATATTGTCGTGTGCATGTTAGTTTACATATTTAGTAGGCTAGCATAGTTAAAATTCCTCATTTATAAATAACTAAGTGGGAGAGGGATTTTTAAATAAATCCCATGGTCTCCATTACTGGTTTGTAAGTGATGCAAACAAACTTGCGCGTTGGCTCTGAGTGCCTTCCTCCATAACGGATGAGCTTGTTTGTGGATCACTAGAGCAGACTTCCATTTTTGGATGATTATAGGAAGTTAATTAAGAGCGTGTGATCTTCCCCAACGAAAGGGGCATAATCTTATTAATGGACTTAGTGTCAAGTAATGGTATACACTTAGACACATCTAATAGTATCCTCCCCATCGGAGTCACTGCTATTATTTGTGTGACCAAATGATACCAACTATTAATTTTATTTGTCAAAAAGTTAGGTTGACAAGATAATAAAATTAATGGGTTAAAACCCTCCTTTTACAAATATTGAATTTGTATACGTCCACACTAACGTGGCATGCAAAATTCACGGTGTTTAAGGTGTTGGTGAATTTAAATAATATTGTTGGAGGAATCAATATTTTTTTTTAAATTCAAAAGTTTTTGACCAAATATTTGATCAAAGACAGATCAACTATTAATTTTATTCGTCATAAAGTAAAGTTGACGAGATAATAAAATTAATGAATAAAATCTCCTCTTCGATTTTGTATACGTCCACACTATCGTGGCATACAAAATTCATGGGGATTTTTAAGGAGTTGATCTTGACCAAATATTTTTGTGATTCTTAGGATTTAAATATTTGTCAATCCCCTTGTAGTCATACTATAGAAAAGGCTTAGTAGTCCCAATTGTAATGATTGGAAATAGGACTTGGACATTAAGGTAGACTGTCTTCTTAAAACTAAGAACAACATAGGTGTATTTAATTCATTAGTTGAAACATGATCAGTGGTGTTATCTACTAGAACCTGGAGTGTAGATACAGATGCCATTAATCATGTCCGCAATTCATTACAGGGTTCCAGGAAATCCGGCAACTAAATGAAAATTAAAACACCGTCCACATGGGCACTATTGTAAAAATGGTAGCTGTTGCAGTGGGAGATGTTTATCTTTTGATAAAAATAAAACATGGATTTTTGAGTAATTGTCTTTACGCACCAAGTTTAGAAAGAACTAGTTTTCAGTTTCTAAACTATTCAAAGAACTTGATATTCTGCCTCTTTTAATAACAAAGTTGGTATTAAGAAAAAGAGGGAAGTTATCTGTTCTGGTACGTTGGTTGGCAATTTATAAATCCAATAACTCTAACAATGCAACAAATGGAAATTAGTAACACATCTTCTAACTTTAAGAGAAAGTAACCTTCGGAAATGAACCAATTATATCTTTGACATCTAAGGCTAGGTTATATTAACTTGAGTATGATTCATTGGTAGCTGATGAACTTTTGGGTTCATTAGTAGTGGAAATCTTTCCAACCTGCGAGTCTTACTTGGAAGGAAAAATAACCAAGAAGCTTTCAAGTCTAAGGGGTATGGAGTCAAAGATATGTTGAAATTGGTTCATTCTGATTTGTGTGATCCTATGACAAGAGGTAGTATTGAATATTTCGTCTATTTTATAGACAATCATTCAAGATACAAATAAATTTACTTAATGTACCGCAAGACTAAGTACTTTGATTAGTTCAAAGAGTACTAGGCTGATGTGGAGAAACGACAAAGTAAAAAGACGCTATGGTGAAATCATAGTGGCAAGTACCTCTTGGGAGAATTTAGGAGTCACTTATCAGAAGTAGGGATTCAATCCAAACTAACTGCACCTGGTACACCTCTACAGAATGGTGTAGTAGAAAGAAGGTATAGGACTCTTATGGAAATAAGTAGATTGATGATGAGTTATTTTACCAAATTCATTTTAAGGATATACTCTGGAAACGGAAGTGAACATAGTACCTTCCAAAGTTAGAACTCACTACTCATATAGAATTGCTGAATAGGCGTAAGCTTATTTTGAAGCATATTTAGATTCGGGTAGTCCAGCACATATGCTGAAGAGAGACAATGATAAGTTGGATAGGAATTCACTTGTTTGTGGGTTATCCTAGAGAAATGAAAGTAGGTTTATAGTCTTAAAAATCAGAAGGTTATTGTTAGCATCAATGACCAATTTTAGAAAAAAGACTATGTAATAAACCATGTGCCCATAAGAAAACTTGTTCTTAAGGAAATAATAAAAGACATGTCTAATCTAGTACCAATTGTACAAGATGAGATACCACAAGGAAACTGCAACACGTATCACAAATGATACACAATTGCAGAAAGTGTCTTGTCGTAGTGGGAGGGTTGTTAGGCAACCTAAAAAGATTCATGTTTTGGGAGAGTTTTTGGACTCGATCCCTGGAGGACATGAACCTGATCTCCGAACATATGACGAAGCACTCCAAGATAAAGATGCAATATCTTGACAAAGAGTAATGAATAACAGAATTAGAATATATGTATTCTAATAAAATCTAGAAGCTTGTAAAACCACCAAATGGTGTAAAAGCCTTTGGGTATAAAAAGGTCTATAATAGGAAAAGAGGGATAGACAGGAAGGTAGAAACTTTCAAAGCAAGGCTAGATGAAAAAGGAAACTTTTTCACTGGTAGCCATGCTTAAGTCTATCCGGATTCTTTTATCTATTTGGTAAGTGGATGTCAAGACAGCATTCCTTAATGGAAGTCTTGAAGAAAACATCCATATAAAGCAACCAGAAGGGTTCATTGCAAAGGGCTAAGAGCATCTTGTGTGCAAGCTCAATCAGTCTATGGACTGATACAAAGCTTCAAGGTCTTGGAACATCCAGTTTATCAAAGTAATCCAGACCTTTGGATTCATTTAGTAACTGGATAAGTCTTGTGTATACAAAAGGTGTGATGGAAGCGTGGTGGTATTTCTTGTACTATACGTAGATAACATTTTTGGTAGTTGGAAACAATATCAAAATGTTGTCAGAAGTAAGGGTATGGTTGTCCAAACAATTCGATATAAAGGACTTGGGAGAATGTATATATTCTTGAGATCAAAGTAATAAGGGATCGCAAGAAAAGAATATTTTACTTATTCCAAACTTCATACATAGGAAAAATCCTTGCTCGTTTTAAGCATGCAAAACTCCAAGAAAGGTTTCTTACTTTTTTAGGATGGAGTAACTTTATCTAAAGATATGTCTCTGTAGACATCAAAGGAGATAAAGGAAATAAAGGCAGTTCTTTATGCTTCGACTATCGGAAGCCTAATATATGCTATGCACGATATCATAAATCTGTTTTGCCAAGGGCATAGTGTAACGACCACACTTCTTACTACTACTACTACTCTCTAAGAGTGACCGTTACTTATCTACTACTCTACTTAACCGGTTTATTAAAAATCTCTAGGAAAACCCTACCGAAAAATTTCGGCAGAGTCTCCCCTGTACCGGTGACCATTTCCCATAATACAAACATAATATACTCAGCCACAGGCGGCTGGAACATATAATCACTCAACCACGCAGTATAATAACTCAATAAGAAGAATGAAACTACTCTAGCAATAGTAAACAGATAACACTCCAACAATAAAACATAACAAAGTGCGGAATAGACTCAATTACAATCTCAACTTCATCATAGCATTAAGGAGAAAAGAAAAGGAAACTCTAATCAGGTAAGTTTTAACAACTCCATAGCAAACTCTTGATCTCTCCATAGTCCAGCCATCACATACCTTCATCACCACCACCTTGTCGCCTTCCTTTCATACCTTAGCTTTTTCCTTTATCTGCAGTAGGAGGAAATGCAGTCTATAAGCATAAAGCTTAGTGAGCGCTATCTACTCACAAAAACTCGATATGCATGTATATAAATAAAAACATGCTAAAACTGAATGCTAACATATAAAACTACTCATGCTCATATATAGCAAAGGAATCATGCTAACTGAAATACTAAACATGTGTAGCTCATCATGCTCATAAACCAATAAAAGAAGCATACTAAACATGTAAAGCTACTAAACATGTAAAACTACTAAACATGTAAAGCTAAACAGGCTCATAAGAATAAAACTATAACAGCATGCTGAAAGCAAATAAAACTAAACATGCTGAATAATCTAATAGCAAGAAACAAATAAAACTACTACTGCATGCTCCAAATAACAAGAAACTAAACTTTTTAATTCTAAACATATTTGAAGCTTGTTTCATTTGTTTCAAAACTTATACTTTAATACTTCAAAATAATAATAAACTTCTTTTGGGCCCGGCATTGTACCACTTAGCGCGCATTCTTAATAAGAATCGAGGTAGCTAATCCCGAAACTACTAAGATACTTCTAGGCCTTGTGCCTAGGGGCAACTTGGAGCCCATCCCTTGGACCTTGTGTCCGGTACATGCCCTTTAAAAGTAAAATACTTTTTATCTTAATTACTTCTTCTTTAAATGCCTTGGCATTTTAATAGACACCTTGTGTGCCAAAAATCCCTAAAATCTTGACTTTGCGATCTACTTAAGGCCTTGGCCTTTTTCTTTCTTTTCTTTATCTTTCTTATACTTGTATATACTTCTAACAGAATACTTCTTTAAAGAGAAGCTGAAATGTTTAAGCAAATTCTATCTTTGAAATGCTTAAACCAAAAACTGCCTACTATGCTAATAAAATTCTGCATATTAAGCTTAATAAAAATCTGTCCTAACATTGAAGTTCTGCATGCAATACTTATCAAAATCTGCAAGCAATGCTTATGAAAATCTGCTTATTAAAAATCTGCATACTATACTTATAAAAATCTGCATACTATACTTATAAAAATCTGCTTATTAAAGTCTGCATACTATACTTAACAAATCTGAAATCTTTAGGCATGCTACAGCAGAAATAAATCAAAGAAAGAAAGATCTGCATTCTTTAAAAGGAAAACTGCATACACTTAGAGGGTAGCTGTTCATGCTTGTTAAAGTAGCGAAGAAACTAAAACTGCAATGCTAATAAACAGAGCTTATCATGTTTGTTAAATAACAAAGAAAACTAATACTATGTACTTAGACTAAAGGCTGTTCGTGCCCTCTAAATAGCACAAAAAGGTCTAAACAGAAAATGCTAAACATAGGGCTGTTCGTGCCCATTAATGGCACAAAAAGATCTAAACCGGTATGCTAAATATAAGGGCTGCTCATATTAAATCTGCAAAAGATCTAAAACTGGTATATAATTTGTGGCCGGTTCTTGCTTATGGAGATACAAAAGAAATCTAGACTGCAACTTGAATTAAAGCTGTTCATGCTCAGAATTAACGCTGATCTAAATCTGATCCGGATTTGGCACTAATCTAAAACTTCTTACTAAATAAATAAAAGATCTAAAACTGATCTAACTTGCTATAGGCTTATAAAACCCAAGTCGAAGTTAAACATGAACTTAAAATTCATTTAAGTTAATCACAACCTATTTTGAAGTGTGTCCGCATCTCAATCTGAGAATGAAGCTACAAGATGGCATCTAAACATTTGCAGATTCATTTCCATAAGATACAGAACTATATATATAACTACATATATATATGTAACTATTTCTTGTTATTTAATTCAATCTAGATGCTCAATTAAACTAAACCATTTCTTGATCCTTCTTTGAAACCCACAGCAGCAACACCAAAATCGCAAGAACCAAAAGGAAACCAGCCGAACAACAGGAAGGCACAGAAATACCAAATCAGAGTTCATTCGCAAATCAAGACTCGCGGAACTACTCCTACTGCAGGTGAGAAGCAACTCACCTCGCTGTTCTTGGACTTACAACCGAAAAGGAAGAAGAAAAGCCCTAGGGTTTCGGTCAACTCAAGTCTTCCGGTTCCTCTTCGTGCGCCTTCGTGTGTTCCTCATCGAGAGGAGCTCGGCGGTGTGAAGACCGGCCGGAAAAAAAACCCTTCGCCGGCGCCGGAGATCAAGCCCTAGGTCCTCCTTTGTTTCCGCCCGTGAGTCGGCGCCGTCGCGCACCAGAGAAGAGAAGGAGAAGATTTTGAGAGAAAATGTTGATTTTCCGAAAAGAAACCTAAATTCCTTTTCTTATACTAGGGTTTAAATCGAACTATACCTTAAATCAATTTGTTCCCATATTTAATTAACAAATCGAGCGCAGCTCGGTTGGTTGGCTGGGTTTTAACCGAGTCCAAGGTCTCGGCTTCAATCCCTCAGCCGCGCACTTTTTCCCAATTTATTCCCTAATCATTAACTATGCTATAAACTTAGTTCTCACCATATAAGGTTAACAAAACTATTTAGCTCAGCTGGTTGGGGCCGGTTTTGCTTGGGTCAGTCCAACCCGAGATCGTGGGTTCAAATCTCACCTTCAACATTTTTCTTTAAAACTTCTTTCTTTTTATAACCCTACTAAACGACCTCCAAAAATTACGTAAAAATACTCTAAAAACTCCTAAAAATCTCTAGAATATTTTAAAAGTATTTCCAAATATTTTTATGGACTTTTAGAACTTGAAATTGGAAAAATTGGGTCGTTACAATTCCCCATACCTTATAAAAAGTTCCTCCTCGAACTTAGAACAATTCTGGATACTTCTGTCTCATACTGTCCTCACGCTCCCAAGTGATTTCCTCGTGCTTCTGGTTCTGCCAGACGACCTTCACTAGTGGCACTTCTTTATTTCTCAGTCTCTTGACTGCTCTGTCCACTATCTGTGTAGGTCTACTCTCATAACTAAGATCCTCTTGGATCTGCACTGACTGAGGCTCAATCACTTGGCTAGGGTCATGGAGACTTCTTTAACATGGAGACATGAAACACATTGTGTATTGCTGACATGTCTTGTGATAAATCCAGCTTGTAAGCTACTTTCCCAATCCTTTCTGTGATCAGGTAAGGTCCTACATAACGAGGACTTAATTTACCCTTCTTGCCAAATCTCATCACTCCCTTCATAGGAGCGACCTTGAGAAAGACTGAATCCCCTACTTGGAATTCAAGTGGCCTACGGCGTGTGTCAGCATAGCTCTTCTGTCTACTCTGGGCAGTCTCAATTCTTTGTCTGATCTTCTGGATAGCCTGAGTAGTCTCATCTATCAGTTCTGTCTGAATGCCCAGCTCCACTTCCATTTCTCTTCTTTCACCTGCTTCTTGCCAGCAAATGGGTGATCTGCACTTCCTGCCATACAACGCTTCATATGGTGCCATTTTGATGGTGGCCTGATAGCTATTGTTGTAGGCAAACTCAGCTAAGCACAGATACTTGCACCAACTTCCCTTGAAATCTAGTGCACAAGCTCTGAGCATATCTTCTAGAATCTGATTTACTCGCTCTGTCTGTCCATCAGTCTGTGGATGGAAAGCTGTGCTGAACTTGAGTTTGGTGCCTAGTGCATTCTGAACACACTCCCAAAAGTGAGAGGTGAAGCGTCCATCTCTATCAGAAACAATAGATTTAGGAACTTCGTGAAATCTGATCACCTCTTTAACATATAGCTGTGTCAACTGCTCTATAGAGTGAGACACCCTGATGGCTAGAAAATGAGCAGACTTGGTCAATCTGTCCACTATCACCCATATCGCATCATATCCATTTGTGGTTCTTGGGAGACCTACTATAAAGTCCATGGATATGTCTTCCCACTTCCACTCTGGTATTGGAAGAGGTTGTAGAACTCCTCCCGGTCTCTGGTGTTCTGCTTTGACCCTCTGACATGTCAGGCAGGTACTGACATATTTAGCTACATCTTTTTTGAGTCCAGACCACCAGAATCTTTGTTTCACGTCTTGATACATCTTGGTAGAACCAGGATGCATGGAATAAGGTGTACTATGAGCTTCTTCCAAAATTTTCTTTCTCAGCTCTTCATCATTGGGAACACAAAGGCGACTCCCCTGATAAAGAATTCTACTGTCTGATACTCGAAACTCCGAATTTCCTTCTTCCTGTATCCTTTGCTTGATCTTTTGGATATCAGGATCTTCACTTTGCTTTCTCTGTATATCCTCGAGTAGGGTTGACTCTAAGGTCAATGCAGAGAATTGCCCATAAATAATTTCAAGTCTGAAATCTGATAACTCCTTCTGTTGTGGCAGGGCTAATGATGATAGGGACATCAGGGATGCACTGGATTTTCTGCTTAGTGCATCTGCCACTTTATTAGCTTTGCTTGGAAGCATAAGCTATAATTTTTTTCCTTCTTGCATGAGTACAGCTCCTAGACCCATCTTGGAAGCATCACTTTAGATGTCAAAACTCTTGTCACTTTCTGGGACTGTCAGAATGGGAGTACTGGTCAGTCTCTTCTTCAACTCTTGGAAACTCTGCTCACATTTATCTGACCATTCAAACTTCTTGTTCTTTCTGGTGAGGGCTGTAAGTGGAGAGGCTATTCTGGAAAAGTCTTCCACGAATTTCCGGTAGTACCCAGCTAAACCAAGGAAGCTTCTGATCTCCCTGGCATTCTTGGGTCTACTCCAGTTGTTGACTGCTTCTATTTTGGCTGGATCCACTTGGATACTTTCTTTAGAAATTATGTGGCCTAGAAATGCCACCTGATCTAACCAGAATCCGCACTTTGAGAACTTAGCATAAAGCTATTTCTGCTGTAGGGTCTGCAGGACTATTCTCAAGTGCATGTCATGCTCCTCTGGGGTTCTGGAATAGATTAGAATGTCATCAATGAACACAATGACAAATTTATCAAGGTATTCTCTAAACACTCTATTCATCAGGTCCATGAAAACTGCAGGTGCATTAGTCACACCAAAAGGCATGACTACGAACTCGTAGTGTCCGTATCTGGTCCTGAAAGCCGTTCTGGGTATGTCTCTTTCCTTCACTTTTAGCTGATAGTACCCAGAGCGCAGGTCTATCTTTGAGAATACTGTCACCCCTCTCAACTGATCAAATAGGTCGTCGATCATGGGGAGGGGGTACTTGTTCTTGATTGTCACTTGATTTAGAGCTCTATAATCTATGCACATCCGCATAGATCCGTCTTTCTTCTTGACGAACAACACAGGAGCTCCCCAAGGTGAGTGACTAGGGCGGATGAAACCCTTGTCAAGTAACTCCTGAAATTGTTCTTATAACTCTTTTAGCTCTGCTTGAGAAATTCGGTACGGAGCTTTTGAAATTGGCTCCACTTCTCTGTTGGGAGATAGTCCAGGTAGCTCTTCTGGGAATACCTCTGGATACTCACCAACTACCCGAACATCTTCCTGCTTGGGTCTTTCTTGTTATCTTTGTCCTTCAGTTCTGGGGTCTCTATTTCCCCACTGTCATGTCTTCGATCTTGACTGACTTGTGTTGCGTTTGTTGTGCCTTGATGCTGTTCAGATAGTGCTCACTAATGCCTTGCTGACCAGCTCTTCACCAATCTATGGTCGGTGAGTTTCACTACTCACAATAGGTGTTATTTCTGGTCTCAGCATTAGGAGCATCAGTCTGACTCGTTCTTTCACTGTACTTACTAACTCTAAGCAAAGGTGAGCTAGCCTGTTAAATCTTTTAACCGCTTCTTCTATTGGTAGGTCACCTTGTCTCGAAGTCAACCCAGCTCATCTGGTTGACTGCTCTCTTACTCTTAACTCGCTCCCACTACATACAAGCATCTCCAGATAGGCAGAAAGAGGTACACTTAATGGTATCAACCTTCTCGACTTCTGGTCAGTCAAGAAGCTCCATTGTGCTCTCAAATGTCTTGAACCAAGCCTGGGCATCCCAGGGCTCAGTCGTTCCTGAGAAGCTTTCTGGTTTCAGCTTCAGCCACTGGATGAAATATGCTTCTTATCTTTTAGATGTTGTGGCGACTTCCAGGGCAGCTGATGGGACTTCAGTCACCACTGGGGTCTCCACATTAATGGTTGGGGGAGTGGGAGGAGCTGGCTTCTGATTGGCCATTAGATTGGCAATCACTTGCTGCTGCTCGCTACTTGTCTCTGAAGTTGAGTAACAACTTCAGGGAGAATAGGCCCAGGGGTTATGGGCTCTTCGTTCTCCTGAAATTGGTCCTCAGTATGAACGGTACGGGGACGTCCTCTTCTTGACATCTAATTATGCAGAGGAAAAGGCTTGATAGCTTCTCTAACCCTTCTAATCATACTTATATATATGAATAGAGTAAAGGGAAACTAAATCTTCTAACTTACTTTAGTACTAAAAAAAACAAGTACTCTATACTGCAGTTAATAATAAAGAAAGCAGAATAAAGAAAGCATTTAAATACTTTCTTACTTGGAGACGACGAGGATGATGCTGATGTGTGTGTGATGCTGGAGAATGGAACACTGCTCTGATACCAACTGTAACGACCACACTTCTTACTACTACTACTACTCTCTAAGAGTGAACGTTACTTATCTACTACTCTACTTAACCGGTTTATTAAAAATCTCTAGGAAAACCCTACCGAAAAATTTCGGCAGAGTCTCCCCTGTACCGGTGACCATTTCCCATAATACAAACATAATATACTCAGCCACAGGCGGCTGGAACATATAATCACTCAACCACACAGTATAATAACTCAATAAGAAGAATGAAACTACTCTAGCAATAGTAAACAGATAACACTCCAACAATAAAACATAACAAAGTGCGGAATAGACTCAATTACAATCTCAACTTCATCATAGCATTAAGGAGAAAAGAAAAGGAAACTCTAATCAGGTAAGTTTTAACAACTCCATAGCAAACTCTTGATCTCTCCATAGTCCAGCCATCACACACCTTCATCACCACCACCTTGTCGCCTTCCTTTCATACCTTAGCTTTTTCCTTTATCTACAGTAGGAGGAAATGCAGTCTATAAGCATAAAGCTTAGTGAGCGCTATCTACTCACAAAAACTCGATATGCATGTATATAAATAAAAACATGCTAAAACTGAATGCTAACATATAAAACTACTCATGCTCATATATAGCAAAGGAATCATGCTAACTGAAATACTAAACATGTGTAGCTCATCATGCTCATAAACCAATAAAAGAAGCATACTAAACATGTAAAGCTACTAAACATGTAAAACTACTAAACATGTAAAGCTAAACAGGCTCATAAGAATAAAACTATAACAGCATGCTGAAAGCAAATAAAACTAAACATGCTGAATAATCTAATAGCAAGAAACAAATAAAACTACTACTGCATGCTCCAAATAACAAGAAACTAAACTTTCTAATTCTAAACATATTTGAAGCTTGTTTCATTTGTTTCAAAACTTATACTTTAATACTTCAAAATAATAATAAACTTCTTTTGGGCCCGGCATTGTACCACTTAGCGCACATTCTTAATAAGAATCGAGGTAGCTAATCCCGAAACTACTAAGATACTTCTAGCCTTGTGCCTAGGGGCAACTTGGAGCCCATCCCTTGGACCTTGTGTCCGGTACATGCCCTTTAAAAGTAAAATACTTTTTATCTTAATTACTTCTTCTTTAAATGCCTTGGCATTTTAATAGACACCTTGTGTGCCAAAAATCCCTAAAATCTTGACTTTGCGATCTACTTAAGGCCTTGGCCTTTTTCTTTCTTTTCTTTATCTTTCTTATACTTGTATATACTTCTAACAGAATACTTCTTTAAAGAGAAGCTGAAATGTTTAAGCAAATTCTATCTTTGAAATGCTTAAACCAAAAACTGCCTACTATGCTAATAAAATTCTGCATATTAAGCTTAATAAAAATCTGTCCTAACATTGAAGTTCTGCATGCAATACTTATCAAAATCTGCAAGCAATGCTTATGAAAATCTGCTTATTAAAAATCTGCATACTATACTTATAAAAATCTGCATACTATACTTATAAAAATCTGCTTATTAAAGTCTGCATACTATACTTAACAAATCTGAAATCTTTAGGCATGCTACAGCAGAAATAAATCAAAGAAAGAAAGATCTGCATTCTTTAAAAGGAAAACTGCATACACTTAGAGGGTAGCTGTTCATGCTTGTTAAAGTAGCGAAGAAACTAAAACTGCAATGCTAATAAACAGAGCTTATCATGTTTGTTAAATAACAAAGAAAACTAATACTATGTACTTAGACTAAAGGCTGTTCGTGCCCTCTAAATAGCACAAAAAGGTCTAAACAGAAAATGCTAAACATAGGGCTGTTCGTGCCCATTAATGGCACAAAAAGATCTAAACCGGTATGCTAAATATAAGGGCTGCTCATATTAAATCTGCAAAAGATCTAAAACTGGTATATAATTTGTGGCCGGTTCTTGCTTATGGAGATACAAAAGAAATCTGGACTGCAACTTGAATTAAAGCTGTTCATGCTCAGAATTAACGCTGATCTAAATCTGATCCGGATTTGGCACTAATCTAAAACTTCTTACTAAATAAATAAAAGATCTAAAACTGATCTAACTTGCTATAGGCTTATAAAACCCAAGTCGAAGTTAAACATGAACTTAAAATTCATTTAAGTTAATCACAACCTATTTTGAAGTGTGTCCGCATCTCAATCTGAGAATGAAGCTACAAGATGGCATCTAAACATTTGCAGATTCATTTCCATAAGATACAGAACTATATATATAACTACATATATATATGTAACTATTTCTTGTTATTTAATTCAATCTAGATGCTCAATTAAACTAAACCATTTCTTGATCCTTCTTTGAAACCCACAACAGCAACACCAAAATCGCAAGAACCAAAAGGAAACCAGCCGAACAACAGGAAGGCACAGAAATATCAAATCAGAGTTCATTCGCAAATCAAGACTCGCGGAACTACTCCTACTGCAGGTGAGAAGCAACTCACCTCGCTGTTCTTGGACTTACAACCGAAAAGGAAGAAGAAAAGCCCTAGGGTTTCGGTCAACTCAAGTCTTCCGGTTCCTCTTCGTGCGCCTTCGTGTGTTCCTCGTCGAGAGGAGCTCGGTGGTGTGAAGACCGGCCGAAAAAAAACCCTTCGCCGGCGCCGGAGATCAAGCCCTAGGTCCTCCTTTGTTTCCGCCCGTGAGTCGGCGCCGTCGCGCACCAGAGAAGAGAAGGAGAAGATTTTGAGAGAAAATGTTGATTTTCCGAAAAGAAACCTAAATTCCTTTTCTTATACTAGGGTTTAAATCGAACTATACCTTAAATCAATTTGTTCCCATATTTAATTAACAAATCGAGCGCAGCTCGGTTGGTTGGCTGGGTTTTAACCGAGTCCAGGGTCTCGGCTTCAATCCCTCAGCCGCGCACTTTTTCCCAATTTATTCCCTAATCATTAACTATGCTATAAACTTAGTTCTCACCATATAAGATTAACAAAACTGTTTAGCTCAGCTGGTTGGGGCCGGTTTTGCTTGGGTCAGTCCAACCCGAGATCGTGGGTTCAAATCTCACCTTCAACATTTTTCTTTAAAACTTCTTTCTTTTTATAACCCTACTAAACGACCTCCAAAAATTACGTAAAAATACTCTAAAAATTCCTAAAAATCTCTAGAATATTTTAAAAGTATTTCCAAATATTTTTATGGACTTTTAGAACTTGAAATTGGAAAAATTGGGTCGTTACACATAGTTAGCAGATATCAAAGTAACCCTGGACAAGGACAGTGGAATGCAGTAAAGCATATATTGAAGTACCTTAGAGGCACTAGAGATTATATGCTAGCTTACAAGGCAGTTAATTTGGTCCTAGTGGGTTGCATGGATTTTGGCTTCCAATCGGATAGAGATAATAATAAGTCAACCTCGGGATTTTGTGTTTACTTTAGGAGGTAAAGTCATAACTATGGAAGAGTGATAAGCATAGATGTTTTTCTGGACTCCACCATAGAAGCTTAGTATATGGCAAGCCTCTGAGGCAGCCATAAAAGCTGAATGACTCAATAATCTCAAGATAGACTTAGATAGAATTTCTGGTTTGTCCAAAGATTGTTACAATTTATTGTAATAATGTTGGCGCAGTAGCAAACTCGAAGAAACCATAAGTCTATAAGGCAAGTAAACACAATAGAGCGCAAGTACCACCCAATACGAGAAATCGTATAAACGAGGAGAAGTTGTTGCTGCCTAGATTGCATCAGGTGATGACCTATAGATCCTTTCACTAAGGTCCTTAAGGCAAGAGCTTTTGATGGGCATGTTGAAGGGTTGGGAATCAGATGTATGGCAGCAGATATGGCAGCTTAGTCTTTTAGTATAAGTGGGAGATTGTTAGAGTGTATACTAAAAGCCTAGCTTTTGGTATAAACATTTATCTAGAAATAAGAATCACATTGGTCAAATGTCTACATTTATGATAAATGTAGTTGCTCAATTAATTTATATTGTAGATAACATGGTGTGTGGTGTCACATACAGAAGATCATGTTATCGGTTCCTTATAAATTATAAACAGTAGCTCACGATCAAGATGGAAAGGAATAAACCATTGGAAGGTCGTAGTGTAATTAGGTATTAGTTTATCTTAACTATATAATTACACTAGTACACTTAGAGTGTATTGAGTAGGACCATTTGAGGTCGTTCCTTTTATACTGACTTTATAAAGGAACAAAGACCTCAGTTATTATGGAAGTGTGTGCTCTTAATTCTAATATAATAACAAGCACATATATTTGATATTTATTTCTTTAACTTATCAATGGGTGAGATTTAGTTCGATAAATCAATAAGCCCGATAAGTTGGGAAATGATATCACTTATAGTGTGTGTTGTTGATTATAGAAGGAAACTGTGTCCTAGTGATCTAGGTTGAGAATGTCCCCAAGAGAAGCTCATAAGGATTGTCATGTTAAACCCTGCAGGTGGACTTAGTCCGACATGACGATGAAGTTGAGTGGTACTACTCTTGGAGCTAGATATTAATTAACCAAGTTGTTAGTAACTTACCTAATTAGTGGACATTTGTTATCTTAAACACAGGGAGACTAACACACTCATAATAAGAAGGAGTCCAAAATGTAATTTGGGATTGGTGCGGTAGTTCAATAATAGTTCTTTAGTGGAATGAATTATTATTGATAAAATTAAGTTGTGTGTTCGGGGCGAACACGGGATGCTTAATTTCATCGGGAGACCAAAACCAATTCCTCCTCTCGGTCCCTATCGTAGCCTCTAGTATATAGAGATTTATACCCACCGCATACCCACCTTCTTACCCATCCAATGGGGCTGGCCAAGCTAGCTTGGAACCCAAGCTAGGGTCGGCCAAGACCAAGTGGATGAGCCATATAGGTGGCCGGCCAAAGCTTGGGTCCCAAGCTTAGGTGGCCAGCCACTAAAATATTAAAAAGGATTTTTATTAAAATTATTTCTTATGTGGATATCATGATTTTAAAAGAGAGTTTAAAAATTAAAAATTTCCTTTTATAGTTTTCTACAAAAGATTAAGAGAAGAGATTAATCTCTTTCCTTATTTGTAGTTTAAAAGGATGATTTTAATTTTTGGTAAAAACTTTCCTTATTTGTAAATCATCTACATGTTTAAAAGAGAGTTTAAAATTTGAAATCTTTCCTTATTTGTTGATTAAAGGAGGATTTTAAATTTTAAGAAAACTTTCCTTTTTAACCATGTTCATGATTTAAAAGAAAGTTTAAAAATTAATAATTCTCTTTTATTAGTTTCTACAAAAGATTGAGAAAAGATTTGATATCTTTCCTTATTTGTAGATTAAAAGAGATTTTAATTTTTAGAGATAACTTTCTTTTTATCCACATGTTTAAAAGAAAGATTTTAATTTATTAAATTTCCTTTTTATAAACCAATCATGAAGGGATTAAATTATTGGAGAAATTTTATAAATTTCTGGAGACAAATTAGGAAGTTTTAATTAATTAAAACTCTCCTTGTTTGTAACTTATGGCTGCCAAATAAAATTGAGAAAGAAAATTATTTTAATTAAATAATTTTTCCTTTTCAATGGAAAAAGAATTAAGGAAATTTTTATTAAATTTTCCTTATTTGCCAGGATCAAGGATTATAAAAGAGGGGGTAGAGGAGGCTTCAAGGCTAACGACTCTATTCTATTTTTCTCCCTCTTTTCCTTGGTGGTGTGGCCGACCCTATTTCTCTCCTCTCCTCTTGTTGGCCGAAACTTATCTCTTGGTGGAGCTTTTGTTAGTGGCCGGATCAAGGAAGGAGAAGAAGGAGAGAAAGCAAGCCTCGTTTCTAGCATCCCTTGGAGCATGGTGGTGGTGGTCGAACCTCTTCATCCTAGAAGATGTTTTGATGGCCGAAACTTGCAAGGAAGAAGAAGGTGATTGGTGGTTTCTCATCTCGGAAGAACGTTGCCCACACAACGTCCGAGGTTAGAAGAGGAATACGGTAGAAGATCAAGAGGTCTTTCTAGAAGGTATAACTAGTAATTTTTCCTTTCCGCATCATGCTAGTTATTTATGGAAATAATACCAAATACAAGAGGTTTACGATTCTAGTATTTCGAATATATTTTTCGATGATGTGTTCTTTTGTTTTATTTTTCCTTGTGATTTGATTGTTCTTTTCGGTTAACCTAAAGTTATTTTAGGAAATTAAATATTAGCTTTCCATAAAAGGTTTTGTCTAGTCGGTGGTGGTTGCTCCCATATCCAAGAAGGCCATGTGCCTCGCCACATCAGTACTGGGAACCAATTATGGAAATTAATATTTAATGGAATTAATAACTTAAGGTGATTTGGGTCGAACGTGTTAAGTTCCGCAGGAGATCCAAGTCAAAACCTAAAAGAACAAATAGATTAAGTTTTGGATCAAACGTGTTAAGTTCCGCAGGCGATCCAAAATTTAATTTAAAAGAACACATGGTAGCTAGGAAAAGGTTCAGACCTTTGTACAAAATTTTTGTACAGTGGAACCTCTAGGTTTTCCGAGTAGCAACCAACAACAATATGCTGTGCTAAGCTACATCCATGACCATCACTAAGTCTAGGTGTGGAAAGCTGTACCAATTAGAAACTTTGCTAAGCTAATACAAGTTCTTTGTCCTACATGTGCTAAGGGATACAATCTAAGGTATTCATGGCATATCCAACATCTCCTTTGGTCAAGGAGCTGAACTACAAGGTCACTTGGTCGAAACCCAGCTTCCCAATCGATCCAGATTGAACTCAATCGATTGTAAACTGTTGGATCGATCCATGGATCGATTCAGATTGCTACTGTCCTCGGGGTAATATTCTGGATCGATCGGCTGATCGATCCAGACTGGCCAATCGATCCAGTGATCGATTCCAGCGCTCTCTGTTCGCAGGAGTGATTTCCCGATCGATCGAACGATCGATCCCTGAACTCTCTGTTTGCGACAGAATGCGACTGGATCGATCGGCTGATCGATCCAGAAGCTTACTGTTCGTGGAACCAGACTCCCAATCGATCCGCTGATTGATTGAGGGCCCCCAATCGATCCGCTGATCGATTGGGGTTTCTGATTTCGCAGCAAAGCTCTGATTTCAGCACTGTTTCGTACCAAGATCACATATATAAGTTCTACAATAACCAGAGAACATTCTAATAGCAAACAACTAGCATCCTAAACATGGTCACTAACAATCTAAGCAGATTTTCTATAATTCCATGCATTTAGATAACTAAATAAGCAAAGAGTAACATGATAAGAAACACTAAGTTCTTAAATGTTCTAGTTCTTCCAAGGTCTTTATTCCAGGTTCCATCCACACACATCTTCCTTGCATTGACCTCCAGCCTCCGCTAGTCCATCTTTCCTTTACCTTTATCTGCAGTATAAGGAAAAGAGTATCTGTAAGCTTAGAGCTTAGTAAGAAACCATCTACCTCACAAAAACATACATACGATGAAATCATGCTTTTAAAACATGCTATTTGAAATATATGCTGAACAGGTAAAAGCATAGCATGGCATACAAACAAACTAGTCATGGCAACAAGTGCTAACATAAGCTATCATATTGTATCAATAGAAAACTAAACTGATACAAAAACTGAGCTGAGCTAATTCTAAACTAATGCTAAAGTTGTACTGAATTATCATAACTATTTGTGAAGTTTTGAAAACTATTTTCATAAATAGGTTAAAATAATAATCATGCTGCTGTTTGGGCCCGGCAACTATACTTGCTATGCGCGCATCCCTAACTAAACCCGGGGTTGCAAATTTCGAATCTAGTAGGGTTTACTAGGTTATCTGAACCTTGGGACGACTGTGGGAGCCCAACCCAATGGATATCTGATCCAATACAGTGCCACTGCTAAAAGTAAAATACTGAACATAAGCTAGTAATGCTTGTCTTGCTCTTACTAGGTTGTCTAAACCTAGAACTAGGTTGTCTGAACCTAGAGGCGACTATGGGAGCCCACCCCTTGGACATCTAGTCCTGTAAAAATTGGAGCAAGACTACTATATGATCTTAAATGTTTCTGTTGCATTTAACTAAGCTGTTAAACTATCTAAAATTATACTGGTTATTTTATCAAACACTTGGTGTACGTCATCTCTCCTCTCTATTTGGGAGATCACCTCTAGGCACCCGACAACGTCTAAAACCTCCAACTAAAGGGGAAAAACATGTCTGGCCCATCTAGAGATGCTCAACTAATCCCTAAATCTGTGAGGAGGGTTAAATACACCCTGTATGTCGACAAAAATATGCATATAACAAATTTAAAGGTACACAATCATACGAAAGCTACTTATACTGTAGGTGAGGGGTTTCTTACTTTCTGCTCTAATTTTCTTACGATTCTAATCGCTAGATTTCTGGAGAAGATGATCCTTTCGACGATCTTCTCGCGTCTATGCGTTCCTCTCGCGGAGGGGAGCGTCCTCGTGCCGGAGTCGTCGCCGGAAAGAGCCCTTATGTCCCTAGGGGTGGAACCCTAGGCTTGCTTGTGGTTGGCGCCGAAAGATGAGGGAGGAGAAGGGGTCGGCATGTGAGGGTTTGAGAGAGGAAAAGTTACGAATAAAATAAATAACTCCTCTCTTAATTGCCCTATTTATATTTAGTGGGTAATTCGCCCAACTTAAATATAAATATAATTGATTCCCTTTTCTTTCAGCACGGCCCTGCTAGGTTCACTTGGTTACTAAAGCTATCTATAAGACATAGGGCCTCCTAGGTCTCGGGTTCAATTCCCGCGTAGGCTATTTTCTCTTCTATATGTTTTTGCTACTTTTGCTACGCTATAAATTCTGTAAAAATATCCTAAAATTCCAGAAAAATCACAGAATATTTCTAAAATAATTTTGAGAATTTTCGGGTGTTACAATCCCCCATACCTTATAAAAAGTTCGTCCTCGAACTTAGAACAACTCTGGGTACTTCTGTCTCATACTAACTTCTGTCTCCCATGTTGCCTCTTCTGTGGTGTGATTTTGCCAAACAACTTTTACTAATGGTACCTCCTTGTTCCGCAATTTCTTAACTGCTCGGTCTATTATCTGAATAGGCCGACTATCATAGCTGAGATCTTCGCGGACTGGTACTGACTGGGGCTCAATCACCTGGGTGGCATCTGGGATATGCTTCTTCAGCATAGAGACATGAAATACATTATGGATGGCTGACATCTCCTGTGGTAGCTCTAGCTCATATGCTACCTTGCCAACTCTTCTAGTGATAAGGTATGGTCCCACATATCTGGGACTTAGTTTGCCCTTCTTCCCAAAGCGCATTACTCCCTTCATGGGAGCCACTCGGAGAAATACTGTATCTCCAACTGAAAACTCTAAGGGTCTGCGCCGTGTATCAGCATAGCTTTTCTGGCGGCTCTGCGCTGTCTCTATCCTCTGGCGGATCTGCTGTATAGCTGTTGTGGTATCTGCTACTAGATCTGTCTGAAGTTCTAGTTCTTTCTATTCACCACTCTCATACCAGCAGATTGGAGATCTACACCTACGCCCGTAGAGAGCCTCGTAAGGTGTCATGCCGATGGTGACCTGATAGCTGTTGTTGTATGCAAATTCTGCTAAACTCAGATATTTGCACCAACTACCCTTGAAGTCTAGGGCACATGCTCGGAGCATATCTTCGAGTACCTGGTTTACTCGCTCCGTCTGACCATCTGTCTGAGGATGGAAAGCTGTACTGAATTTTAACTTCGTGCCCAATGCTGACTGTACACACTCCCAGAAGTGTGATGTAATCGACTGTCTCTGTCTGAAATAATGGTCCGTGGGACTCCATATAGTCTGACGATCTCCTTGAGATACAACTGAGCTAGCTGTTCCATGGAGTAGGATATCCTGATAGCTAAGAAGTGGGCTGATTTAGTTAACCTGTCAACTATTACCCAGATGGTATCAAAACCATTCGTGGTTCTGGGTAGTCCCACTATAAAATCCATAGAAATGTCTTCCCACCTCCATTCTAGGATCTGGATAGGCTGCAGAACTCCTCCTGGTCTCTGGTGTTCTGCCTTGACCCTCTGACAGGTCAGACAGGTGCTAACATATCTAGCGATGTCTCTTTTCATCCCGGGCCACCAAAAACGTTTCCTTAGATCTTGGTACATCTTGGTGGAATCTGGATGCATCGCATAAGGAGTCCTGTGAGCCTCGTCTAAAATCTTCCTCTTTAATTCCTCCTGATCTGGAACACAGAGTCTGTCACCGAAGTACAATACCCCACTACCTGTCACTCTGAATTCTCTACTTTCTGATTCTGCTAACCCTTGCTTGATGCTCTGAATTTCAGGATCCTACTCCTGAGCTGTCTGAATGTCATCAAGTAGGTTAGATGCTAATGTCATAGTAGAGAGCTGTCCCACTATAAGTTCGAGACCAAAATCTGTGATCTCTTTCTGTAGGGGCGGTGACATGGCTGCTAGGGATAGTAAGGTAGCATCGGACTTTCTGCTAAGGGCGTCTGCCACCTTATTGGCTTTTCCTGGGTGGTAGAGGATGTTAATGTCATAATCTTTGACCAGCTCAAGCCATCTACGCTGCCACATATTCAGATCCTTCTGAGTGAAGAAGTACTTCAGACTCTGATGATCTGTATATACTCTACACTGAGCTCCATACAAGTAATGTCTCCAAATTTTGAGAGTGGACACTACTGTTGCAAGCTCAAGGTCATGAGTAGGGTAATTCTTCTCATATTCCTTGAGTTGTCTGGAGGCATAGGCGATCACCTTGCCATTTTGCATCAGTACTGCTCCTAGTCCCAACTTAAAGGCATCACTATAAATATCAAAGCTGTCTGTGTTTTCTGGTAGAGTCAAAATGGGAGCACTGGTCAATCTCCTCTTTAACTCGCTGAAGCTATTCTCGCAGTCCTCTGTCCACTGAAATTTTCTGTTCTTTCTGGTAAGAGCTGTCAGTGGGGAGGCTATTCTGGAGAAATCCTCTATAAACTTTCTGTAATAACCTGCTAGTCCCAAAAAGCTCCTGATCTCACTGGCGTTCTTGGGTCTTTTCTAGTTACTCACAGCTTCTATTTTACTGGGGTCTACCATGATACCATCCTTTGAGATGATGTGACCCAGGAAGGACACCTGATCTAACCAAAATTCACATTTCATGAACTTGGCGTACAGCTGGTTCTGCTGAAGGGTCTGCAATACTATTTTCAGGTGCTCTGCGTGCTCTTCCTGAGTTCCTGAATAGATAAGAATGTCATCGATAAACACGATAACAAATCTATCTAGGTAGTCCCTGAATACCCTGTTCATGAGGTCCATGAAAGTAGCTGGAGCATTTGTCACACCAAAGGGCATGACTACGAACTTGTAGTGTCCGTATCTAGTCCTGAATGTTGTCTTGGGTATATCCCCTTCTTTAACTTTCACCTGATGATAACCTGATCTGAGGTATATCTTGGAGAACACTGCTGCTCCCTTTAGTTGATCGAACAGGTCATCTATTCTGGGAAGAGGATACCTGTTCTTGATGGTGACTTGGTTCAGTGCCCGGTAGTCTATGCACAGGCGCATGCTCCCGTCCTTCTTATTCACGAACAATACAGGCGCTCCCCATGGTGAGTGACTAAGACGTATGAAGCCTTTGTCAAGCAGCTCCTGTAGTTGCTCCTGAAGTTCCTTCAGTTCTGCTGGAGCCATGCGATAAGGTGCTTTGGAGATAGGATTCGTACCGGGAATGAGTTCTATCTCAAATTCAATCTCCCTGTTTGGTGCTAGGCCTAGTAACTCCTCAGGGAAGACTGCTGGGTAGTCACATACGACTCGGACCTCTTCTAGCTGTTGGTCCTTGTCCTGACTGGCATTGACTACATGCGTTAAAAATCCTGTGCATCCTGAATCTAACAATTTCTGTGCCTTCAGAGCTGAGAGAAATTTCTTCGCTTTTCTCTATGGTTCTCCGCTATACTCAAATTGTACTCCTGCTTCAGGTTGGAATATGACTTTCTATTTATGACACTCGATAGAGGCACCGTATCTGATTAGGAAGTCCATTCCAAATATGACATCATAATCAGTCATATCTAGCACTATCAGATCATAAAAGAGCTCTCTGTCTGCTATAATGACTGGCACTGCTCTGAGCCAGTGCGTGGACGCCATTATTTCTCCTGAAGGTAGTGTTGTCAAAAACTGACCACAGAGTACCTCTGGAGGTATCGCTAACTTTTCGGAAAATGCCCTAGATACATAAGAATGGGTTGCCCCAGTATCAAATAAGACAGTTGTACTTTGCTGTAAAATACTAATCTGACCTGTAACAACTGTCGAGGCATTCGCTACGTCTTCTCTAGTTAAGGAGTAGATCCTCGCATTTGTCATAGCTGGAGGGGCTTCTAGTCTGCCCTGGCTGATGTGTGGACCATCTAAAACGGCCTGCATCTGATGTAGCTGTACTGGTTGGCCTCCATACTGTATCGGCTATGGTTGAGGAAGACTTGTCTTGTTTGGGCATTGCTTAGCCATATGCCCTTCTTGTCCACATTCAAAGCATCCTCGTGTGCCCTTGCGATAAACTCCTGGGTGAAATTTCCCGCAAGTAGCACATTTGGGATAACTAGGTTGTTTACTAGTTGGTCCTCCTTTCGGGTAACTCCCTGGCTTGCGCTTGTTGCTGGAGTTCCCTTTCCAGTTAGAGTTGTGGCCCTATTGTTTCTGAGTACTTGAGCCTCCTTGCCCTTTGGACTCTGAGAGGACTTGCTTATGCTGCTTGATATTATTCTGGTAGTGCTCGGTGGTCAGAGCACTGCTGACTAGTTCTTCAGTGGTTTGCGGCCTATGAACGCCGCCAGCCACGTTCATTGCTATTTCCGGCCTCAGCATCTTGAGCATCAACCGGACTCGTTCTTTTTCTGTGCTGACTAGTTCGGGGCATAGACGAGCCAGTCTATTGAATTTCTTCACGGCTTCCTCAACTGATAGGTTGCCCTGACGAAACTCAGTGAACTCGTCGTAGTGGCGGTTTGTGACCCGCATGTGAAAGAACTCCTCGAAGAATTCTTTCTCGAAGTCGGCCCATGTCATCTGGTTCACCGGGCGCTTCGCTCTAATTCTCTCCCACCACATACGTGCATCTCCTGTCAAGCAGAAGGAGGCGCACTTCACCTTTTCATGCTCTGGCCAGTCCAGAAGCTCCATCGTACTCTCCAGTGTTTTGAACCAGGCTTGAGCATCCCATGGTTCACTGGTGCCGGAGAAGTTCTCGGGCTTGACTCTCTGCCACTGGATCAGATAGGCTTCTCTCTTTGCCTCTGCTGTTGGGGCTACTGGTGCTGTAGGCTGGACTGGTGGAACCTCTATAACTACTGGGGTTGCTATGTTTGGTTCTTGGGTGACAGTGGGAGTATTCTGCTGATTAGCCTTTAAGGTGGCTATCTCCTGTTGTTGTTCTGCTAGCTGCTTTTGTAACTGAGCCACTACTGTTGTAAGGTCTGGGGGAGGCACTGAACTACCTGCCTCATGCTGGGGCTCAGTAGCTGGTGCCCTTCTAGCTGGGCGTCCTCGTGTCATTTCTAAAGAAACAAAGGACATACATAACTAAGGCAATCATGTTTATATAACTACTATCACTATCATGTTAGGTACTATCATCAATCAACATGCTACAGTATCTATAAACATGAAAGAAAGAACATAATAAGGTGAGAGACGTTTCTTACTTGGAAGCTGCAGGTTCAATGCTGATGTGTGTGAAGGAAGTATGGAACATTCTGTTGGTTGCTACTCGGAAAACCTAGAGGTTCCACTGTACAAAAATTTTGTACAAAGGTCTGAACCTTTTCCTAGCTACCATGTGTTCTTTTAAATTAAATTTTGGATCGCCTGCGGAACTTAACACGTTTGATCCAAAACTTAATCTATTTGTTCTTTTAGGTTTGGACTTGGATCTCCTACGGAACTTAACACGTTCGACCCAAATCACCTTAAGTTATTAATTCCATTAAATATTAATTTCCATAATTGGTTTTCAATACTGACGTGGCGAGGCACATGGCCTTCTTGGATATGGGAGCAACCACCACCGACTAGACAAAACCTTTTATGGAAAGCTAATATTTAATTTCCTAAAATAACTTTAGGTTAACCGAAAAGAACAATCAAATCACAAGGAAAAGAAAAACAAAAGAACACTATATCGAAAACAAATTCGAAACACTAGAATCGTATGCCTCTTGTATTTAGTATTATTTTCAAAAATAACTAGTATGATGCAGAAAGAAAAATACTAGTTATACCTTTTAGAAAAACTCTTGATCTTCTACTGTATTCCTCTTCTAACCTCGGACGTTGTGTGGGCAACGATCTTCCGAGATGAGAACCACCAAGCACCTTCTTCTTCCTTGCAAGTTTCGGCCATCAAAACTTCTTCTAGGATGAAGAGGTTCGGCCACCACCACCATGCTCCAAGGGATGCTAGAAAAGAGGCTTCTTTTCTCTCCTTCTTCTCCTTCTTAGATCCGGCCACCAAAGCTATCTCCACCAAGAGAAAGTTTCGGCCACACAAAGGAGAGGAGAGAAAAGAAAGGGCCGGCCACACCCAAAGAAGAAAAGAGGGAGAAAAATAATAGAGACATTCACCATGAAGCCTCCTCTACCTCCTCTTTTATAATCCTTGGTCTTGGCAAATAAGGAAAATTTAATAAAAACTTCCTTAATTCTTTTGCCATAGAAAAGGAAAATTTATTTAATTAAAAATAATTTTCTTTTCATCATGTTAATGGCCGGGCACCTTAATCCCTTTAATCAAGGAAATTTTAATTCACACAAGAATTAAAACTTCCTAATTTGCTTCCGGAAATTTATAAAAATTTCTCAAATAATTTTTCCCTTCATGGTGGTTAATAAAAAGGAAATTTTATAAATTAAAATATTTCTTTTAAACATGTGGATAAAAAGAAAGTTATCTCTAAAAAATTAAAATCTCTTTTAATCTACAAATAAGGAAAGATATCAAATCTTTTCTTAATCTTTTGTAGAAACTTATAAAAGAGAATATTTAATTTTAAACTCTCTTTTAAATCATGAACATGATTAAAAATGAAAGTTTTCTTAAAATTTAAAATCCTCCTTTAATCAACAAATAAGGAAAGATTTCAAATTTTAAACTCTCTTTTAAACATGTAGATGATTTACAAATAAGGAAAGTTTTTACCAAAAAATTAAAACCATCCTTTTAAATTACAAATAAGGAAAGAGATTAATCTCTTCTCTTAATCTTTTGTAGAAAGTTATAAAAGGAAATTTTTAATTTTTAAACTCTCTTTTAAAATCATGATATCCACATAAGAAATAATTTTAATAAAAATCCTTTTTAATATTCTAGTGGTCGGCCACCTAAGCTTGGGACCCAAGCTTTGGCCGGCCACCTACATGACTCATCCACTTGATCTTGGCCGGCCCTAGCTTGGGTTCCAAGCTAGCTTGGCCGGCCCCATTGGATGGGTAAGAAGGTGGGTATGCGGTGGGTATAAATCTCTATATACTAGAGGCTACGATAGGGACCGAGAGGAGGAATTGGTTTTGGTCTCCCGATGAAATTAAGCATCCCGTGTTCACCCCGAACACACAACTTAATTTCATCAATAATAATTCATTCCACTAAAGAACTATTATTGAACTACCGCACCAATCCCAAATTACATTTTGGGCTCCTTCTTATTATGAGTGTGTTAGTCTCCCTGTGTTTAAGATAACAAATGTCCACTAATTAAGTAAGTTACTGACAACTCACTTAATTAATATCTAGCTCAAGAGTAGTACCACTCAACTTCATCGTCATGTGACTAAGTCCACCTGCAGGGTTTAACATGACAATCCTTATGAGCTCCTCTTGGGGACATTCTCAACCTAGATCACTAGGACACGCTTTCCTTCTATAATCAACAACACACACTATAAGTGATATCATTTCCCAACTTATCGGGCTTATTGATTTATCGAACTAAATCTCACCCATTGATAAATTAAAGAAATAAATATCAAATATATGTGCTTGTTATTATATTAGGATTAAGAGCACACACTTCCATAATAACTGAGGTTTTTGTTCCTTCATAAAGTCAGTATAAAAGGAACGACCTCAAATGGTCCTACTCAATACACTCTAAGTGTATTAGTGTAATTATATAGTTAAGATAAACTAATACCTAATTACACTACGACTTTCCAATGGTTTGTTCCTTTCCATCTTAGTCGTGAGCTACTGTTTATAATTTATAAGGAAACCGATAACATGATCTTCTGTGTGTGACACCACACACCATGTTATCTACAATATAAATTAATTGAACAACTACATTTATCATAAATGTAGACATTTGACCAATGTGATTCTTATTTCTAGATAAATGTTTATACCAAAAGTTAGGCTTTTAGTATACACTCTAACAATCTCCCACTTATACTAAAAGACTAAGCTGCCATATCTGCTGTCATACATCTGATTCCCAACCCTTCAACATGCCCATCAAAAGCCCTTGCCTTAAGGACCTTAGTGAAAGGATCTATAGGTCATCACCTGATGCAATCTAGGCGGCAACAACTTCTCCTCGTTTATATGATTTCTCATATTGGGTGGTACTTGCGCTCTATTGTGTTTACTTGCCTTATAGACTTATGGTTTCTTCGAGTTTGCTACTGCACCAACATTATTACAATCAATTGTAATAATCTTTGGACAAACCAGAAATCATATCTAAGTCTATCTTGAGGTTATTGAGTCATTCAGCTTTTATAGCTACCTCAGAGGCTTGCCATATACTAAGCTTCTATGGTGGAGTCCAGAAAAACACCTATGCTTATCACTCTTCCATAGTTATGACTTTACCTCCTAAAGTAAGCACAAAACCCCGAGGTTGACTTATTATTGTCCCTATCCGATTGGAAGTCAAAATCCATGCAACTCACAAGGACCAAATTAACTGCCTTGTAAGCTAGCATATAATCTCTAGTGCCTCTAAGGTACTTCAATATATGCTTTACTGCAGTCCACTGTCCTTGTCCTGGGTTACTTTGATATCTGCTAACTATGCCCTTGGCAAAACAGATTTCTGATCTCGTGCATAGCATACATTAGGCTTCCGAAAGCCGAAGCATAAAGAACTGCCTTTATTTCCTTTATCTCCTTTGATGTCTACAGAGACATATCTTTAGATAAAGTTACTCCATGCTGAAAATGTAAGAAACCTTTCTTGGAGTTTTGCATGCTTTAAAACGAGCAAGGATTTTTTCGATGTATGAAGCTTGGGATAAGTAAAATATTTTTTCCTTGCGATCCCTTATTACTTTGATCTCAAGAATATATACATTCTCTCAAGTCCTTTATATCGAATTGTTTGAACAACCATACCTTTACTTCTGACAACATTTTGATATTGTTTCCAACTACCAAAAATGCTATATACGTATAGTACAAGAAATACCACCACGCTTCCATCACACCTTTTGTATACACAAGACTTATCCGGTTACTAAATCCATAGATCTGAATTACTTTGATAAACCAGATGTTCCATGACCTTGAAGCTTTGCCTCAGTCCATAGACTGATTGAGCTTGCACACAAGATGCTCTTAGCCCTTTGCAATGAACCCTTCTGGTTGCTTTATATGGATGCTTTCTTCAAGACTTCCATTAAGGAATGCTGTCTTGTCATCCACTTGCCAAATAGATAAAAAAAATCCGGATAGACTTAAGCATGGCTACCACTGAAAAAGTTTCCTTTTTCATCAAGTCTTGCTTTGAAAGCTACTACCTTCCTGTCTATCCCTCTTTTCCTATTATAGACCTTTTTACACCTAACGTCTTTTACACCATTTGGTGATTCTACAAGCTTCCAGATTTTATTAGAATACATATATTCTAATTCTGTTATTCATTACTCTTTGCCAAGATGCTGCATCTTTATCTTGGAGTACTTCATCATATGACCGGAGATCAGGTTCATGTCCTCTAGGGATCGAATCCAAAAACTCTCCCAAAACATGAACCTATTTAGGTTGCCTAACAACCCTCCCACTACGACAAGGCACTTCTGCAATTGTGTATCATTTGTGATACGTGTTGCAGTTTTCTTGTGGTATCTCATCTTGTATAGTTGGTACTAGGTTAGACATGTCCTTTATTATTTTCTTAAGAACAAATTTACTTATGAGCACGTGGTTCATTATATAGTCCTTTTCTAAAAATCAGTCACTGATGCTAACAATGACCTTCTGAGTTTTAAGACTATAATCCTACTTTTGTTTATCTAGGATAACTTACAAACAAGTGAACTCCTATCTAACTTATCATTGTCTCTCTTTAACATATGTGATGGATTACCTGAATCTGAATATGCTTCAAAATAGGTTTTCACCTATTCAGCAATTCTATATGAGTAGAGAGTTCTAACTTGGAAGGTACTATGTTCACTTTCGTTTTCAGAGTTTATCCTTAAAACAAATTTGGTAATTTTCTGAATAACTCATCATCTATCTAATTATTCCATAAGAGTCCTTTACCTTCTTTCTACTACACCATTCTGTTGGGGTGTACCAGATACAGTTAGTTGGGATTGAAATCCAACTTCTGATAAGTGACTCCTAAAATCTCTCAAGAGGTACTTGCCACTACGATCTTCCATAGTGACTTTTTACTTTAACATTTCTCCGCATCAACCTTGTACTCTTTGAACTAATCAAAGTACTTAGTCTTGCGGTACATTAAGTAAATTTATCTGTATCTTGAATAGACAAAATATTCAATACTACCTCTTGTCTGGATAGTCATAGGATCACACAAATCAAAATGAACCGATTTCAACATATCTTTGACTCCATACCCCTTGGACTTAAAAGCTTCTTGGTTATTTTCCTTCCAAGTAAGACTCGCAGGTTGGAAAGATTTCCACTACCAATGAACCCAAAAGTTCATCAGCCACCAATGAATCCTACTCAAGTATAACCTAGCTTTAGATGCCAAAGATATAATTGGTTCATTTCCGAAGGTTGCTTTCTCTTAAAATTAGAAGATGTGTTACTAATTTCCATTTGTTGTATCGTGGGAGTTATTGGATTATAAATTGTTAACCATCATACCAGAATATATAACTTCCCTATTTTTCTTGATAACAACTTTGTTATCAAAATAGACACAATATCTATAATAGTTTAGAAACTGAAATCAGGTTCTTTCTAAACTTGGTACGTAAAGACAATTACTTAAAATCCATATTTTATTCTTATCAAAGGATAAACATCTCCCACTACAACATCTACCACTTTTACAGTAGTGCCCATGTGGATGGTGATTTACCTTTCATTTAGTTGTCGGGTTTCCTGGAACCCTGCAATGAATTGCAGACATGATTAATGGCATCTTGTATCTACACTCCAGGTTCTGGTAGATAACACCACTAGACATGTTTCAACTAATGAATTAAATACACCTAAATTGTTCTTAGTTCTTAGAAGACAGTCTACCTTAATGTCCAAGTCCTATTTCCAATCATTACAATTGGGACTACTAAGTCTTTTCTATAGTATAACAACTAGGGAATTGACAAACATTTTAAATCCTAAGAATCACAAAAATATTTGGTCAAGATCAATTCCTTAAAATCCCCATGAATTTTATATGCCACAATAGTGTGGACGTATACAAAATCAAAGAGGAGATTTTATCCATTAATTTTATTATCTCGTCAACTTTACTTTATGACGAATAAAATTAATAGTTGATCTGTGTTTGATCAAATATTTGGTCAAAAACTTTTGAATTTAAAAAAAAATATTGATTCCTCAAACAATATTATTTAAATTCACCAACACCTCAAACACCGTGAATTTTGCATGCCACGTTAGTGTGGACGTATACAAATTCAACATTTGTAAAAGGAGGGTTTTAACCCATTAATTTTATTATCTTGTCAACCTAACTTTTTGACAAATAAAATTAATAGTTGGTATCATTTGGTCACACAAATAATAGCAGTGACTCCAATGGGGAGGATACTATTAGATGTGTCTAAGTGTATACCATTACTTGACACTAAGTCCATTAATAAGATTATGCCCCTTCCGTTGGGGAAGATCACACACTCTTAATTAACTTCCTATAGTCATCCAAAAATGGAAGTCTGTTCTAGTGATCCACAAACAAGCTCATCCGTTATGGAGGAAGGCACTCAGAGCCAACGCGCAAGCTTGTTTGCATCACTTACAAACCAGTAATGGAGACCATGGGATTTACTTAAAAATCCCTCTCCCACTTAGTTATTTATAAATGAGGAATTTTAACTATGCTAGCCTACTAACATGCACACACAGCACAATATAAAAACAATAAATATAAAATCTAATTTTCAACTATTATGGCTTTTATCTCTTGTTGTCCTCCGTGTGTTGTCATCCCAAGTTGCTGCCATATTTGGCCACTGCCACCGGGTCTAGCTGTCGCATCCATCTTGCTCCTAGTTCCGCTGCGCCTCTGGTCCTTAGAAGGTTCCACGCTTTGCAAGATTCGATCCGCGACATAAATAAAATTTTACATTTTGATCCTATATTCCTCGAAGGAATGTACATGTAAACTAAATCGAACATAAAATAAAATTTACATCCATCGATCCTATATTCCATAAAAGGAATGTACATGTAACTAGATCAAAAAATAAAATCCTAATAAAACTAAATACAGCTCCTGCTGTATTTTATAATACAATCATGCACACACAATAAAATGCCCTTGACATGTCCAAGGGTCCAATCACACACATAATAACTATAAGTCATAATAGTTGGATCCTGCATCTACAAAGTTAGCACATCCTACTATTATCCTGCTTAAATTATGTATGACATGTGCATAATTAAACTAATACCAAATACATAGAGGCAAAACCCTAGCTCTGATACCAATTGTTGGTTGCTACTCAGAAAACCTAGAGGTTCCACTGTACAAAAACTTTGTACAAAGGTCTGAACCTTTTCCTAGCTACCATGTGTTCTTTTAAATTAAATTTTGGATCGCCTGCGGAACTTAACACATTTGATCTAAAACTTAATCTATTTGTTCTTTTAGGTTTGGACTTGGATCTCCTGCGGAACTTAACACGTTCGACCCAAATCACCTTAAGTTATTAATTCTATTAAATATTAATTTCCATAATTGGTTCATAGTACTGACGTGGCGAGGCACATGACCTTCTTGGATATGGGAGCAACCACCACCGACTAGACAAAACCTTTTATGGAAAGCTAATATTTAATTTCCTAAAATAACTTTAGGTTAACCGAAAAGAACAATCAAATCACAAGAAAAAGAAAAACAAAAGAACACTATATCGAAAACAAATTTGAAACACTAGAATCGTATGCCTCTTGTATTTAGTATTATTTCCAAAAATAACTAGTATGATGCGGAAAGAAAAATACTAGTTATACCTTTTAGAAAAACCTCTTGATCTTCTACCGTATTCCTCTTCTAACCTCGGACGTTGTGTGGGCAACGATCTTCCGAGATGAGAACCACCAAGCACCTTCTTCTTCCTTGCAAGTTTCGGCCATCAAAACTTCTTCTAGGATGAAGAGGTTCGGCCACCACCACCATGCTCCAAGGGATGCTAGAAAAGAGGCTTCTTTTCTCTCCTTCTTCTCCTTCTTAGATCCGGCCACCAAAGCTATCTCCACCATGAGAAAGTTTCGGCCACACAAAGGAGAGGAGAGAAAAGAAAGGGCCGGCCACACCCAAAGAAGAAAAGAGGGAGAAAAATAATAGAGACATTCACCAAGAAGCCTCCTCTACCTCCTCTTTTATAATCCTTGGTCTTGGCAAATAAGGAAAATTTAATAAAAACTTCCTTAATTCTTTTGCCATTGAAAAGGAAAATTTATTTAATTAAAAATAATTTTCTTTTCATCATGTTAATGGCCAGCCACCTTAATCCCTTTAATCAAGGAAATTTTAATTCATACAAGAATTAAAACTTCCTAATTTGCTTCCGAAAATTTATAAAAATTTCTCAAATAATTTTTCCCTTCATGGTGGTTAATAAAAAGGAAATTTTATAAATTAAAATATTTCTTTTAAACATGTGGAAAAAAAGAAAGTTATCTCTAAAAAATTAAAATCTCTTTTAATCTACAAATAAAGAAAGATATCAAATCTTTTCTTAATCTTTTGTAGAAACTTATAAAAGAGAATATTTAATTTTAAACTCTCTTTTAAATCATGAACATGATTAAAAATGAAAGTTTTCTTAAAATTTAAAATCCTCCTTTAATCAACAAATAAGGAAAGATTTCAAATTTTAAACTCTCTTTTAAACATGTAGATGATTTACAAATAAGAAAAGTTTTTACTAAAAAATTAAAACCATCCTTTTAAACTACAAATAAGGAAAGAGATTAATCTCTTCTCTTAATCTTTTGTAGAAAGTTATAAAAGGAAATTTTTAATTTTTAAACTCTCTTTTAAAATCATGATATCCACATAAGAAATAATTTTAATAAAAATCCTTTTTAATATTCTAGTGGCCGGCCACCTACATGACTCATCCACTTGATCTTGGCCGACCCTAGCTTGGGTTCCAAGCTAGCTTGGCCGGCCCCATTGGATGGGTAAGAAGGTGGGTATGCGGTGGGTATAAATCTCTATATACTAGAGGCTACGATAGGGACCGAGAGGAGGAATTGGTTTTGGTCTCCCGATGAAATTAAGCATCCCGTGTTCGCCCCGAACACACAACTTAATTTCATCAATAATAATTCATTCCACTAAAGAACTATTATTGAACTACCGCACCAATCCCAAATTACATTTTGGGCTCCTTCTTATTATGAGTGTGTTAGTCTCCCTGTGTTTAAGATAACAAATGTCCACTAATTAAGTAAGTTACTGACAACTCACTTAATTAATATCTAGCTCCAAGAGTAGTACCACTCAACTTCATCGTCATGTCGGACTAAGTCCACCTGCAGGGTTTAACATGACAATCCTTATGAGCTCCTCTTGGGGACATTCTCAACCTAGATCACTACGACACAGTTTCCTTCTATAATCAACAACACACACTATAAGTGATATCATTTCCCAACTTATCGGGCTTATTGATTATCGAACTAAATCTCACCCATTGATAAATTAAAGAAATAAATATCAAATATATGTGCTTGTTATTATATTAGGATTAAGAGCACACACTTCCATAATAACTGAGGTTTTTGTTCCTTCATAAAGTCAGTATAAAAGGAACGACCTCAAATGGTCATACTCAATGCACTCTAAGTGTATTAGTGTAATTATATAGTTAAGATAAACTAATACCTAATTACACTACGACTTTCCAATGGTTTGTTCCTTTCCATCTTAGTCGTGAGCTACTGTTTATAATTTATAAGGAAACCGATAACATGATCTTCTGTGTGTGACACCACACACCATGTTATCTACAATATAAATTAATTGAACAACTACATTTATCATAAATGTAGACATTTGACCAATGTGATTCTTATTTCTAGATAAATGTTTATACCAAAAGCTAGGCTTTTAGTATACACTCTAACACTTTCTGCTCTAATACCACTCTGTAACGACCCGCCTTCTACTGGCTAGGCTGTAAGGCCGGACCGTCACAATATGCTGTGCTAAGCTACATCCCTGACCATCACTAAGTCTAGGTGCGGAAAGCTATACCAATTAGAAACTTTGCTAAGCTAATACAAGTTTTTGGTCCTATATGTGCTAAGGGATGCAATCTAAGGTATTCATGGCATATCCTACATCCCCTTTGGTCAAGGAGCTGAACTACAAGGTCTCTTGGTCGAAACCCAGCTTCCCAATCGATCCAGATTGAACTCAATCGATTGTAAACTGTTGGATCGATCCATGGATCGATTCAGATTGCTACTGTCCTCGGGGTAATATTCTGGATCGATCGGCTGATCGATCTAGACTGGCCAATCGATCCAGTGATCGATTCCAGCGCTCTCGGTTTGCGGGAGCGATTTCCCGATCGATCGAACGATCGATCCCTGAACTCTCTGTTTGCGATAGAATGCGACTGGATCGATCGGCTGATCGATCCAGAAGCTTACTGTTCGAGGAACCAGACTCCCAATCGATCCGCTGATTGATTGAGGGCCCCCAATCGATCCGCTGATCGATTGGGGTTTCTGATTTCGCAGCAAAGCTCTGATTTCAGCACTGTTTCGTGCCAAGATCACATATATAAGTTCTACAATAACCGGAGAAGATTCTAATAGCAAACAACTAGCATCCTAAACATGTTCACTAACAATCTAAGCAGATTTTCTATAATTCCATGCATTTAGATAACTAAATAAGCAAAGAATAACATGATAAGAAACACTAAGTTCTTAAATGTTTTAGTTCTTCCAAGGTCTTTATTCCAGGTTCCATCCACACACATCTTCCTTGCATTGACCTCCAGCCTCCGCTAGTCCATCTTTCCTTTACCTTTATCTGCAGTATAAGGAAAAGAGTATCTGTAAGCTTGAGAGCTTAGTAAGAAACCATCTACCTCACAAAACATGCATACGATGAAATCATGCTTTTAAAACATGCTATTTGAAATATATGCTGAACAGGTAAAAGCATAGCATGTCATACAAACAAACTAGTCATGGCAACAAGTGCTAACATAAGCTATCATATTGTATCAATAGAAAACTAAATTGATACAAAAACTGAGCTGAGCTAATTCTAAACTAATGCTAAAGCTGTACTGAATTGTCATAACTATTTGTGAAGTTTTGAAAACTATTTTCATAAATAGGTTAAAATAATAATCATGCTGCTGTTTGGGCCCGGCAACTGTACTTGCTATGCGCGCATCCCTAACTAAACCCGGGGTTGCAAATTCCGAATCTAGTAGGGTTTACTAGGTTATCTAAACCTAGGGACGACTGTGGGAGCCCAACCCAATGGATATCCGATCTAGTACAGTGTCACTGCTAAAAGTAAAATACTGAACATAAACTAGTAATGCTTGTCTTGCTCTTACTAGGTTGTCTAAACCTAGAACTAGATTGTCTGAACCTAGAGGCGACTATGGGAGCCCACCCCTTGGACATCTAGTCCTGTAAAAACTGGAGCAAGACTACTATATGATCTTAAATGTTTCTGTTGCATTTAACTAAGCTGTTAAACTGTCTAAAACTATACTGGTTATTTTATCGAACACTTGGTGTACGTCATCTCTCCTCTCTATTAGGGAGATCACCTCTAGGCACCCGACAACGTCTAAAACCTCCAACTAAAGAGGAAAAACATGTCCGACCCATCTAGAGATGCTCGACTAATCCCTAAATCTGTGAGGAGGGTTAAATACACCCTGTATGTCGACAAAAATCTGCATATAACAAATTTAAAGGCACACAATCATACGAAAGCTACTTATACTGCAGGTGAGGGGTTTCTTACCTTCTACTCTAATTTTCTTACGATTCTAATCGCTAGATTTCCGGAGAAGATGATCCTTTCGACGATCTTCTCGCGTCTATGCGTTCCTCTCGCGGAGGGGAGCGTCCTCGTGCCGGCGTCGTCGTCGAAAAGAGCCCTTATGTCCCTAGGGGTAGAACCCTAGGCTTGCTTGTGGTTGGCGCCGAAAGATGAGGGAGGAGAAGGGGTCGGCGTGTGAGGGTTTGAGAGAGGAAAAGTTACGAATAAAATAAATAACTCCTCTCTTAATTGCCCTATTTATATTTAGTGGGTAATTCGCCCAACTTAAATATAAATATAATTGATTCCCTTTTCTTTCAGCACGGCCCTGCTGGGTTCACTTGGTTCCTAAAGCTATCTATAAGACATAGGGCCTCCTAGGTCTCAGGTTCAATTCCCGCGTAGGCTATTTTCTCTTCTATTTATTTTTGCTACTTTCGCTACTCTACAAATTCTGTAAAAATATCCTAAAATTTCAAAAAAATCACAGAATATTTCTAAAATAATTTTGAGAATTTTCGGGTGTTACATTATTTGCATAAAGAAATAGAAAAAATGTCAACCTCTCTACGAGGAATGAGATTTGGAATTACATCATCAAAAGTTGGAATGTCTATGCAACAAAATGACCTGAATCTCTAAACACAACTAACATCGCTGATTATTCAATTAGCCTTGCATTTGGTAAGGAATCTCGAGGTAGAGTGCGAGGAATGAGATTTGGAATTACATCATCAAAAGTTGGAATGTCTGTGCAACAAAATGGAACTGTTAAACATCTTGAAAATATGATGTATAATTTTCAATAAGAAATACAAGAAATGAAGAGCATGTTTTTACAAAATCAGAGATAACAAAATGAACAAGAACAAGTTAGAAATTAAACAAAATGCATTGGTGAAATTATAATGTTAGTGAAATTATATTATGGTGACATTATTAACATAATTTGTTGTAAAATTAGGTTGCTAGTAGTGACATTGATAACGTAATGATAATTATGTTCATGATGGTATTGATGTTCATGGTGCAACAAAAAGTGACAATATTTGTAATATTAGTTAACAACAAACTACAACTCAAGTAACTAACTTAGTGTACTTAGCTATAAATATATCTGTAATCTACAGATACCCAAACCTATAAAAGTTCTAGCAGAGATTAATAATCATGTACCTACTGGATAATCGTGTACCTATTGGTTAGGAAACAAACAAAGATTAAAAAAGAGAAAATTGACAAGCATTAAAGCTGATACGTAACCTTTTGACATGAAGAACAAATAATACAAATTTACCAAACTACAGAAATGAGTATAAATATATGCTGATGATACAAAATTAAATACATTGTGTTTCATATATTTTTTTGCAAATAGGGCAAGTCTTTATGACTAATAATGAAATTTTAGATTCTTTATGACTTTTCTTTATAGCTAGGTTAATTTTTAATCTGGTAATTTTAACAATATTCAATTTGTTTTTGGTAGTTATAACTTATATATATTTTTAATTATATAGTCACAACAATGGAAGAATTTGAGTCGTGAAAATATCATTGATAATATTAAATATAAGTTGTTTCGTTAATGGAGTTGTTGCAAAAGGTCAAATTACATCAACTTATCTAAAAGTAAAAGTGCATCATGTTTCTCTTGGTGAAACTTGTTGGAAAGTTTGGATTGATAAAGTATTTGTGGACAAGGTTGATCTAATTCAACCAAATGATAAAATATTTTTTCTCGAAGATGTAATAGAAGTATAGTTGCTTAGTTATCTAAGTTCATAGTTTTTTGTGACTGAGTTACTGATTTTATACATTTTAGAAATGTATTTATGTTATTAAGTGAATTTGTGTGACTAGTTTGGAATGTAATTTGATACTAAGTGAATTGTATTTTGTTAAAGTGTGGTGTTAATGATTATTTATGATATTATAAATGTTTTAGTTTTGATTTTATAATTGAGTGTATGTGGTTGATCCTGTCCGAGAGTCAGAGTCGACGAACGCTGGGGAGAGGGCGCTCACATTGACTAGATGTAGACTGAAGATGACGTGGACCTCTAACGAGATAAGCCTGCAACCACAAGTCGTTAGCGCTGAGCTAGGGAGGGGTTCCAGGCGATGGCCCTCTGACGCTAAAGTCAGTCACCGGCGGCAAGCGAATGAAGTGGAGAAGAGAAAAGAGCAACAGCGTAATTGTAGCTACAGTAGGAGTGAACATACCTCCGTCGAAGTCTGGGGGTCCTTATATAGGGCTCCTGAGAGGCACGTGCACGCTTTCCAAGACATGCAAGCTTCTCGAAGCATATCTGGAAAGGGTGTGTCAGAAAAACGTGTCTAACACCATACCTTAACAGTCCGAGTATATCCCTACCGTGACAGTGGAAGCTTTCACCATACGATTCTCTGTCTGCCCATGCCACCAATCATGTCGCCTGTCGGTGACACTGGTCCCTAGGAAGATATTCCCAACTGCTCCATTTGTCCGTTATTGGGCCGAACGGGAGAGCCACTCGGCCAGTCTGTCGTCCGGGTGTTACCATGGTTGGGCCAAGTGGGAGAGCCGCCCGGCCAGTCCGCTGTCCGGACGATATCGTGGCCGGCCCGAGCATCCTCTCGGCTAATGGTCTGCTGTCCGGCTCCGTCTTGTTGAGCTAGGGAGCTCTGCCTGCTTGGTCGGGGTTGCATCCACCGTTTAACCGATCGAGACGGACGCTCGGCCCTCGTCTTCCATGCTTGAGCTTTTTGAGCGTCGGAAGCTCGGTATTTGGTCGAGCTGTCGAAGTGTCGGATCGGCTACTCTTCATGCCGACCGGGAAGGTGGTTCGCCCGATCCGACGAGTGCCCAGGACGTTGACCACTTTGACTATGACCCTCCACGTGGCGATGACCTTTTACAAGGCGGGCCCCATCCTTACCACCGGATCACGTGCCTTCCCCTCAAGTCTAGTCGAAGGAGGCTGCAGGTCCGACTGACTGGACAAGTAGTCTGGCATCCGATCGGCCAGTATACTGGTTGGATCCCGATCGGCTTGAGTAGGACTGATCTTCCTGTATCGATCAATGCTTTGAGCATTTGTACTTGGATATTTTTCCCTTAGCGTTCTCGGCGGAGCGGGGCGCGAACCGCGCGATCAATGCTGACGTTGCCCAAATCTCCTCGGAATTCTTAAAAATCCCGCCATTAAGGTCCAAGCATGCACCCACGCCTAATAATGGTGCTCATTAAATGCCTCCCCGTAAGCGAATACCATGTGGCGCTACCACCGTCACCGCATGATCGAAGCGCCAGAGCTGATTTGACATTCGGCGGTTCAAATTCAATGACCGAATCTATGCTTTGGATTTTATGCCTTAGATCGGACATCTCCGATCGGCCGAACGACCTCTTTATAAAGCTGCAATGTCGGCTTCTGCTTGATCGTTGTTGTCTTCTCCACGTGCTCCGACGATACTGCGTGTGTCTAGTGCTCCGGCGAACCTCGGCTTCTTCCCCAGCGATCCCCCTCTATAAGCTCTTCGACCTTGTTTCTGCCTGATTCTTTTTCTTCAGTTGTTTCCTTGCTCCTGATTTGGCATTTTCCCGTCCCCTTTTTCCGTCCATCTTCCTGTTTTTTTATTTTCCGGTGATGGCTAGTTCATCGCGGTCGTCTGACCCCGCTCCCGATCTCTGGTACAACACCATGGAGACTCGGTTCGATGCAGGCGACGTTGCGAGTCTCGTCAATGCCTTTGACATTTCTCCTGACCACGAAATAGTCTTAGCCTCCCCGTCCGATCGGCCCAATGATCCATCGATCGACACTATCTATTTTTTCCGCGACCAATTCGTGGCTGGTCTGCGCTTCCCAATCCATTCTTTCATAATCGAAGTCTGCAATTATTTTTGTGTCCCTTTGGCGCAGCTTGTCCTTAATTCTTTTCACCTCTTGTGCGGTGTGGTTGTACTGTTCAAGGTGCATGGTATTCCCCTCACACCTCAGGTATTCCACTACTTCTATTACCCCAAGCAGTCTGAGCTGGGCACCTATCTCTTCCAGTCTCGGGTCGGCTTGGTCTTCTTCGATAAAATGTCATTTTTCAATAAACATTGGAAAGATTACTTTTTCTATATGCGTCTCCCCGAGCGGGCGAGCTTCCGTACCAAGTGGCAGGTCGGGCTCCCACCTCAACCGAAGCTGCCGAAGTATAGGAGCCGACCGGACTATCTCCGCGCGGCCAACCTACTGGCTGGCCAAAAATTCAACATCCATAAGCTGCTGCTGGAGGGGGTGATGTATACCTTCGGGCTGAGTCCGATCCGGACGAACCTCCCGAGCAGCCTAGGTATGAAATTTTCTCTTCTTTCTTCTTTTGAGTCTAACTGATTCTTTCTCTCTTTTACAGTCGACATCATGATGCGCTCCTTAGAAGCCAGAATTATGAAGGTTAAGTAGGCTGAGATCGAGGCAGCAGCAGCAAAAGAGATGGCGAGCCTCGGTCTTGTTAGAGTGTATACTAAAAGCCTAGCTTTTGTTATAAACATTTATCTAGAAATAAGAATCACATTGGTCAAATGTCTACATTTATGATAAATGTAGTTGCTCAATTAATTTATATTGTAGATAACATGGTGTGTGGTGTCACATACAGAAGATCATGTTATCGGTTCCTTATAAATTATAAACAGTAGCCCATGACCAAGAAGGAAAGGAATAAACCATTGGAAGGTCGTAGTGTAATTAGGTATTAGTTTATCTTAACTATATAATTACACTAGTACACTTAGAGTGTATTGAGTAGGACCATTTGAGGTCGTTCCTTTTATACTGACTTTATGAAGGAACAAAAACCTCAGTTATTATGGAAGTGTGTGCTCTTAATCCTAATATAATAACAAGCACATATATTTGATATTTATTTCTTTAATTTATCAATGGGTGAGATTTAGTTCGATAAATCAATAAGCCCTATAAGTTGGGAAATGATATCACTTATAGTGTGTGTTGTTGATTATAGAAGGAAACTGTGTCCTAGTGATCTAGGTTGAGAATGTCCCCAAGAGGAGCTCATAAGGATTGTCATGTTAAACCCTGCAGGTGGACTTAGTCCGACATGACGATGAAGTTGAGTGGTACTACTCTTGGAGCTAGATATTAATTAAGCGAGTTGTTAGTAACTTACTTAATTAGTGGACATTTGTTATCTTAAACACAGGGAGACTAACACACTCATAATAAGAAGGAGCCCAAAATGTAATTTGGGATTGGTGCGGTAGTTCAATAATAGTTCTTTAGTGGAATGAATTATTATTGATGAAATTAAGTTGTGTGTTAAGGGCGAAGCTTAATTTCATCGGGAGACCAAAACCAATTCCTCCTCCCGGTCCCTATCATAGCCTCTAGTATATAGAGATTTATACCCACCGCATACCCACCTTCTTACCCATCCAATGGGGCCGGCCAAGCTAGCTTGGAACCCAAGCTAGGGCCGGCCAAGACCAAGTGGATGAGCCATATAGGTGGCCGGCCAAAGCTTGGGTCCCAAGCTTAGGTGGTCGGCCACTAGAATATTAAAAAGGATTTTTATTAAAATTATTTCTTATGTGGATATCATGATTTTAAAAGAGAGTTTAAAAATTAAAATTTCCTTTTATAGTTTTCTACAAAAGATTAAGAGAAGAGATTAATCTCTTTCCTTATTTGTAGTTTAAAAGGATGATTTTAATTTTTGGTAAAAACTTTTCTTATTTGTAAATCATCTACATGTTTAAAAGAGAGTTTAAAATTTGAAATCTTTCCTTATTTGTTGATTAAAGGAGAATTTTAAATTTTAAGAAAACTTTCCTTTTTAACCATGTTCATGATTTAAAAGAAAGTTTAAAAATTAATAATTCTCTTTTATTAGTTTCTACAAAAGATTGAGAAAAGATTTGATATCTTTCCTTATTTGTAGATTAAAAGAGATTTTAATTTTTAGAGATAACTTTCTTTTTATCCACATGTTTAAAAGAAAGATTTTAATTTATTAAATTTTTTTTTATAAACCAATCATGAAGGGATTAAATTATTGGAGAAATTTTATAAATTTCCGGAAACAAATTAGGAAGTTTTAATTCTTGTTTTAATTAAAACTTTCCTTGATTTGGGGTTTGAGGTGGCCGGCTATTGTATTTGAAAAAGAAAATTATTTTTAATTAAATAATTTTTCCTTTTCAATGGAAAAAAAATTAAGGAAATTTTTATTAAATTTTCCTTATTTGCCAAGACCAAGGATTATAAAAGAGGGGGTAAAGAAGGCTTCATGGTTAATGATCTCTATTTTTTTCCTTCCTCTCCTCTTTGGTTTTGGTGGCCGGCCCTATTTCTCTCCTCTCCTCTTGTTGGCCGAAACATATCTCTTGGTGGAGCTTTCGTTAGTGGCCGGATCAAGGAAGGAGAAGAAGGAGAGAAAGCAAGCCTCATTTCTAGCATCCCTTGGAGCATGGTGGTGGTGTCCGAACCTCTTCATCCTAGAAGATGTTTTGATGGCCGAAACTTGCAAGGAAGAAGAAGGTGATTGGTGGTTTCTCATCTCGAAAGAACATTGCCCACACAACGTCCGAGGTTAGAAGAGGAATACGGTAGAAGATCAAGAGGTCTTTCTAGAAGGTATAACTAGTAATTTTTCCTTTCCGCATCATACTAGTTATTTATGGAAATAATACCAAATACAAGAGGCTTACATTCTAGAATTTCGAATATGTTTTTCGATGTTGTGTTCTTTTGATTTTTATTTTCCTTGTGATTTGATTGTTCTTTTTTGTTAACCTAAAGTTATTTTAGGAAATTAAATATTATATTTCTATAAAAGGTTTTGTCTAGTCGGTGGTGGTTGCTCCCATATCCAAGAAGGTCGTGTGCCTCGCCACGTCAGTACTGGGAACCAATTATGGAAATTAATATTTAATGGAATTAATAACTTAAGGTGATTTGGGTCGAACGTGTTAAGTTCCGCAGGAGATCCAAGTCTAAACCTAAAAGAACATATAGATTAAGTTTTGGATCAAAAGTGTTAAGTTCCGCAGGCGATCCAAAATTTAATTTAAAAGAACACATGGTAGCTAGGAAAAGGTTCAGACCTTTGTACAAAATTTTTGTACAGTGGAACCTCTAGGTTTTCCGAGTAGCAACCAACAGGTCTGACTCTGGTCGGCTCTCACGAGGGTGAGAGCGAGGCAGCGCAAACTAAAGGAGAGGGTGCCGCCGGTCAGCCGCTCCCCACAGAACCAGCCGGGGATCCGTTTCCTTCTGAGTCCCAGCCTGCCACCCAAGTCAAGGGCTCGGGGTCTTCTAGTGAGGTTCCTTTACTTCAACGCAAGAGACACCACACGACCACCTCATCCCGTTCGGTTGCTTCGGTGGTGCGCTCTCCCGAGCGGGGTGGCACCTCCTCTCCAATCGTTCCTGAGATAGTCGAGGTCATTTCCTCCGATCGGCCCCCCTCGTTTGCCGATCTACCACCTAAACCGATCGTAGTCCAACCACTTTCCTCTCTTCCTCCGGCTCGGTGAAGGGTCTTACGATCCGGCATCCTTCCAGCCTCAGCCTCCCAAGCTTCTGGCACTGCGGCTTCTTCTCAGTCAGCCCCGAGTGGCTGCTGATCAGTGACCGCCATTCTCCACCACCCAACGGATGAGTTCCTAGCGATCGACGATCAACCGTAGACTCCCGAACATCAGATGCACATCTGCGGGCCGCTCGCTAAGGCCTGGGAGGAAGCCAGAGGGCGTGTTGCGACGATGCCTCCCGGGCTGCTTGGCAACAGCCATATGCAAATGACCACCGACGTAAGTTCTTTATCTATTCATGATTTACCTTCGTTCGACACTAACATTCTTCTGTTCGGATGCAGTACTGGGCGGAGAGTGTGGTGGTGTGCAACCGCTTGGCGCTGGTGGAGGAGGAGCTTAAGAAGCTCAAGATTTCTGGTGGAGCTTCTTCCTCCCAAGGGCCTTCGATTGCCGAGCTGCAGGCCAATCTGGCCAAGACCAAGAAGCTTTTGAAGGCCGAGCAGAAGACTTCCTCTGACTGGGTGATCATGATGGGTCGGCTCGAGACCCATGTGAAATCCTATGATCAAAAGATCGATCTGGCCACCACCAGAAAAAATTGAGCTATAGCTGACCTGGATCTGAAGAACCAGGAAGCTCGGAACTTAACCGAGAAGCTCAAGAAGGTGGAGAACCTTTTGGCTGTCGACCGAGAGAGCCGCTTAGCTTGGGAGACCGCTCTTCAAGGGCAAGTGAAGGCCCTTGAGGATTCTCTGGAGACCTCCCGCGCGGCCCTGAAGACTTACCAGGGCGTCGAGCCGAGCCGCTTCGCGGCCATGAAGCAGGGATACCTCCGCTCGGACCAGTTCCTCGTGAAGGCGTCCACATGGATCGTCCGATTGTTTGAACTGGCCATCGACGCAACGACCACCCAGTTGAATGCGAACGGCCATCTCCCTGAAGCTTTGCCTACTGACGCTGTCGACCGCATCCAGCTCCTCAACTCTATTCCTGACAAGGCTTTTGATTACATCAAGTGAGGAGGGCTTCTGTAACTCGAGTGAGGAGGGATTCTGTAACAAAATGTTGCATGTTTAACTGTTGTGACAGTGGAAGCTTTGTTACAAAATCCCTCCTCACTTTGTCTGATGTCAGTGGATGTTTGTCACGACAGTCAAACATGCAACACTTTGTTACAGAATCCCTCCTCACTCGAGTTACAGATGCCCTCCTCACTCGATGTAAAAGCTTCGTCAGGAATAGAGTTGAGGAGCTGGGCGCGGTCGACAGCGTCAGTAGGCAAGGCTTCAGGGAGATGGTCGTTCGCCTTCAGCTGGGTGATCATTGCATCGATGGCCAGTTCAAACGACCGGGCGATCCGTATGGACACCTTCATAAGGAACTGGTCCGAGTGGAGGTATCCTTGCTTCATGGCCCCGAAGCGGCTCAGCTCGGCATCCTGGTAAGTCTTCAGCGCCGCACGAGAGGTCTCCAGAGAATCCTCGAGGGCCTTCACTTGCCCTTAAAGAGCGGTCTCCCGAGCTAAGCGACTTTCTCGGTCGGCAGCCAAAAGGTTCTCCACCCTCTTGAGCTTCTCGGCTAAGTTCCGAGCTTCTTGGTTCTTCAGATCCAGGTCAGCTATAGCTTGATTTTTTCTGGTGGTGACCAGATCGATCTTCTTGTCATAGGATTTTGCATGGGTCTCAAGCCGACCCATCATGATTGCTCGGTCAGAGGAAGTCTTCTGCTCAGCCTCCAGAAGCTTCTTGGTCTTGGCCAGATCGGCATGCAACTCGACAATCGAAGGCCCTTAGGAGGAAGAAGCTCCACCAGAAATCTTGAGCTTCTTAAGCTCCTCCTCCACTAGCGCCAGGCGGTTGCACACCACCACACTCTCCGCCTAGTACTGCATTCAAACGGAAGAATGTTAGTGTCGAACGAAGGTAAATCATGAATAGATAAAGAACTTACGCCGGTGGCCATTTGCATATGGATGTTGCCAAGCAGCCCGAGAGGCATTGTCGCAACACGCCCTCTAGCTTCCTCCCAGACCTTAGCGAGCGGCCCGCAGATGTGCATCTGATGTTCGGGAGTCTACGGTTGATCACCGACCACTAGGAACTCCTCCGTTGGGAGGTGGAGAATGGCGATCACTGATCAGCGGCCACTCGGGGCTGACTGAGAAGAAGCCACGGGGCCAGAGGCTTGGGAGGCCGAGGCCGGAAGGATGCCGGATCGTAAGACCCTTCGCCGAGCTGGAGGAAGAGAGGAAAGTGGTTGGACTACGATCGGTTTAGGCGGTAGATCGGCAAACGAGGGGGTCCGATCGGAGGAAATGGCCTTGATTGTCTCAGGAACAATCGGAGAGGAGGTGCCACCCCGCTCGGGAGAGCGCACCACCGAAGCAACCGAACGGGATGAGGTGGTCGTACGGCGTCTCTTGCGTTGAAGTAAAGGAACCTCACTAGAAGACCCCGAGCCCTCGACTTGGGTGGCAGGCTAGGACTCAGAAGGAAGCGGATCCCCAACTGGTTCTGTGGGGAGCGGCTGACCGGCGACACCCTATCCTTTAGTTTGCACTGCCTCGCTCTCACCCTCGTGAGAGCCGACTGGAGTCAGACCGATGCTCACCATCTCTTTTTCTGCTGCTGCCTCGATCTCAGCCTGCTTGACCTTCATAATTTCGGCGGCTAAGGAGCGCATCATGATGTCGACTGCAAAAGAGAGAAAGAATCAGTTAGACTTAAAAGAAGAAAGAAGAGAAAATTTCATACCTAGGCTGCTCGGGAGCTTCGTCCGGATCAGACTCAGCCCGAAGGTATACATTATTGGGACCTTTGTGCCGGCTAGAGGGGGGTGAATAGTGGTTCATCGCGCGCTTGCGTCATTTGCTTCATCTTGATGGTTTGCAGCGGAATACAACTCAAAGACAAACTATACAATGCTAACAAGTAGGATTTACTTGGTATCCACCTCAAGAAGAGGTGACTAATCCAAGGATTCATACACCGACTCACTCCTCCACTATGAAATACTCCTTCTCGGTCACAGTCAGAGGCGGAGAAGCCTCGTACAACCCCAAACACACAAATACAACTCACACAAGAAGAGAATACAAAAATACAAATGAAAACACACTCTTCTTTCTTACTTGTTGTTTGTTGTTGTTGTCTCTTGAATCTTGGAGATGCACTCCAAGAACCCTCAAGAAGAGGTGACTAATCCAAGGATCCACACACCGACTCACTCCTCCACTATGAAATACTCCTTCTCAGTTGCAATCGAAGGCGGAGAAGCCTCGTACAAACCCAACACACAAATACAACTCACACAAGAAGAGAAATACAAAAATACAAGTGAAAACACACTCTTCTTGCTTACTTGCTGTGTGTTGTTGTTGCCTCTTGAATCTTGGAGAAGCACTCCAAGAACTGGCAAGAAACTTGGAGGAAATCGCTGGTGAAGATCGCAGATCTGCGGAGAAAACGCTCCGTTAAGGCTTTAAACAGTGCTCCCAATCGATCCAATCCATCCCCAATCGATTGCCACGTCAGCACCACTCCATCGCAACCGTCCATCACCTGCATCCTGCCCAATGGTCAAATCCCAATCGATCGACCGATCGATTGGGAACATCTGAATCGATCGGTGGATCGATTCAGAAGCTTTATATGTTCTCGCGATCACTCGAGAACTCCCCTGCCCAATCGATCGACCGATAGATTGGAAGCTCCCAATCGATCGCCCGATCGATTAGGAAAGTTTCTGTGCTCGCGATTTCACATCCTAATTGATCGACCGATCGATTGGGCCTTCCCACAATCGCAACACACTCCAATCGATCCACTGATTGATTGGACTCTGGTTCAATCGATCGCCCGATCGATTGACCAGCCTGGACTTGACTCAAACTCAAGTCCAAATTCCCAAACCTAACTCCCGGTCAACCGTGACCTGTTGGGTCTCCATGCCTAGCATTTGGCCACACCCGACCAACCTCGAACTAGACTTCTAGCCTCCTCCATCAGCCTTGCGTTCCTCGGATATCTCCCATCCTTCACGCCTTGCCTTCAGGAGCTTCCTTCGGCCTTATCCTAGTTGTCGGATTATACCACCATACTCGACCAACCTCAAACTAGTCTTCTAGCCTCCTCCATCAGCCTTGCGTCCTTCGGATATCTCCCCATCCTTCATGCCTTGCCTTCAGGAACTTCTTTCGGCCTCATCCTAGTTGTCAAGTTCTCCTTGCCAAGTCATACTAAGACTTACCTTGCCAAGACCACATGCTTGGACTTACAATCTTTGCCAAGATCTCACTTGGACTTTCCACTTGCCTGGCTCCTCACCAGGACTCTCTCTTTTACCAAGATCATACTTGGACTTTCCCGTTGCCTGGCTCCTCACAAGGACTTTCTCCTTTTCCAAGATCACACTTGGACTTTCCCAATTGTCTGGCTCCTCACCAGGACTTTCTCCTTTGCCAAGATCACACTTGGACTTTCCAATTGCCTGGCTCCTTACCAGGACTTTCTCCTGCCTAACTTCACTAGGACTTTCCAATTTGCCTGGCTCCTTACCAGGACTTTCTCCTGCCTAGCTTCACTAGGAATTTCCAATTTTCCTAACCTCTAGTTAGGACTTCCAGAGTTAAGTCTCCTGTCAATCCTGACCTACTTGACTTGTATTCTCATCAACCTGGTCAACCCTTTGACCATCTCCACAACCGAACGATTATCCTAGTAATCTCCATATATTGTCAAACATCAAAACTCAAATCCCGACTCAAGCTTGACTCAACTCAAGCTTAGTCAAACTAGTCAAACTTGACCAATGAAAATTGCCCCAACATACATCACCCCCTCTGGCAGCAGCTTATGGATGTTGAATTTCTGGCTGGCCGGCAGGTTGGCCGCTTGAAAATAGTCCGGTCGGCTCCTATTCTTCGGCAGCTCTGGTTGAGGCGGGAGCTCGACCTGCCACTTGGTACCGAAACTCGGTCACTCGGGGAGATGCATATAGAAAAGGTAATCTTTCCAATGTTTATTGAAAGATGACATTTTATCGAAGAAGACCAAGCCGACCCGAGACTGGAAGAGATAGGTGCCCAGCTCAGACTGCTTGGGGTAATAGAAGTAGTGGAATACCTGAGGTGTGAGGGGAATACCATGCACCTTGAACAGTACAACCACACCGCACAAGAGGTGAAAAGAATTAAGGACAAGCTGCGCCAAAGGGACACAAAAATAATTGCAGACTTCGATTATGAAAGAATGGATTGGGAAGCGCAGACCAGCCACGAATTGGTCGCGGAAAAAATAGATAGTGTCGATCGATGGATCATTGGGCCGATCAGACGGGGAGGCTAAGACTATTTCGTGGTCAGGAGAAATGTCAAAGGCATTGACGAGACTCGCAACGTCGCCTGCATCGAACCGAGTCTCCATGGTGTTGTACCAGAGATCGGGAGCGGGGTCAGACGACCGCGATGAACTAGCCATCACCGGAAAATAAAAAAACAGGAAGATGGACGGAAAAAGGGGACGGGAAAATGCCAAATCAGGAGCAAGGAAGCAACCAAAGAAAAAGAATCAGGCAGAAACAAGGTCGAAGAGCTTACAGACGGGGATCACTGGGGGAAGAAGTCGAGGTTCGCCGGAGCACTAGACATGTGCAGTATCACCGGAGCATGCGGAGAAGACAATAATGATCGAGCAGAAGCCGCCATTGTGACTTTATAAAGAGGGTGTTCGGCCGACCGGAGCCATCTGATCTAGGGCATAAAATCCAAAGCATAGATCCGACCGTTGAATTCGAACCGTTAAATGTCACATCAGCTCTGGCGCTTCGATCGTGCGATGACGGCGGCAGTGCCACGTGGCGTTCGCTTACGGGGAGGCATTTAATAAGCGCCATTATTAGGCGTGGGAACATGCTCAGACCTTAATGGCGGGATTTGCACAAAGTTCGAGGAGATTTGGGCGACATCAGCATTAACCGTGCGGCTCGCCCCCCGGGGAACGTTAAGGGAAAAATATCCAAGTACAAATGCTCAAAGGGATGATCGATACAGGAAGATCAGTCCTACACAAGTCGATCGGGATCCAACCAGTATACTGGCCAATCGGATGCAAGACTACTTGTCCAGTCAGTCGGACCTGTAGTCTCCTTCGACTAGACTTGAGGGGAAGGCACGTGATCTGGTGGTAAGGATGGGGCCCGCCTTGTACAAGGTCATCGCCATGTGGAGGGTCATAGTCAAAGTGGTCAATGTCCTGGGCACTCGTCCGATCAGGCGAACCACCTTCCTGGTCGACATGAAGAGTAGTCGATCCAACACTTCTACAGCTCGGCCAAATATCGAGCTTCCGACGCTCAAAAAGCTCAAGCATGGAAGGACGAGGGCTGAGCATCCATCTCGCTCGGTTAAATGGTGGACGCAGCCCCAACCAACTAGGTAGGGCTCCCTCGCTCTGTTGGTTGCTACACAGAAAACCTAGAGGTTCCACTGTACAAAAATTTTGTACAAAGGTCTGAACCTTTTCCTAGCTACCATGTGTTCTTTTAAATTAAATTTTGGATCGCCTGCGGAACTTAACACTTTTGATCCAAAACTTAATCTATATGTTCTTTTAGGTTTAGACTTGGATCTCCTGCGGAACTTAACACGTTCGACCCAAATCACCTTAAGTTATTAATTCCATTAAATATTAATTTCCATAATTGGTTCCCAGTACTGACGTGGCGAGGCACACGGCCTTCTTGGATATGGGAGCAACCACCACCGACTAGACAAAACCTTTTATAGAAATATAATATTTAATTTCCTAAAATAACTTTAGGTTAACCAAAAAGAACAATCAAATCACAAGGAAAAGAAAAATCAAAAGAACACAACATCGAAAAACATATTCGAAATTCTAGAACGTAAGCCTCTTGTATTTGGTATTATTTCCATAAATAACTAGTATGATGCGGAAAGGAAAAATTACTAGTTATACCTTGGAGAAAAACCTCTTGATCTTCTACCGTATTCCTCTTCTAACCTCGGTCGTTGTGTGGGCAACGATCTACCGAGATGAGAAACCACCAACCACCTTATTCTCCTCCAAGCAAGGTTCGGCCACAAAGGAAAACTTCACCAAGGAGAAAAACCAAAATACTAACCAAGCTCCAAGAGATGCTAGCTTTCTCTCCTTCTTCTTCTTCTTCTCCAAGTAGTATCCGGCCATCACAAGAGCTCCAAGGGAGAGAGAGAGGTTCGGCCACCACAAGAGGAAGAGAGGGAGAGGATGGCCGGCCACACCAAGGAACAAAAGAGGGAGAGAAATAATAGAGGTTGTGTTGCATGAAGGCACCCTCACCCCTTCTTTTATATTCCTTGGCCTAGGCAAATTAGGAAATTTAATTACAATAAAATTTCCTCAATTTCCTTGACATGATTTAATTGAGAAAAATAAAATTTCCCAATTAAATCTACATTGGCCGGCCACATCATTGGAGAACAAATTGGACAAGTTTCAATCAACAATTAAAACTTCCTAATTTGTTTCCGGAAATTTTAAAATTAAAATTTCTCTTTAAAAATCTCTACATGGTTAATAAAAGAAATTTCTATAATTTTAATTTTACAACATGTGAATAATTTTTAAAGAGAAAATAAAATATCTCACCAATCTACAAATAAGGAAAGAGATCTAATCTCTTTTTTTAATCTTTTGTAAATTTTACAAGAGAGATAATTTAATTTAAATTCTCTTTAATAAATTATTTCTTCCACATAATAAAAATTAAAATTAAAATTCTTTTTAATTTATTTTGGCCGGCCCTACTAGCTTGGGTTCAAGCTAGGGCCGGCCACCCAATCTTATACCTAGGCCGGCCCTAGCTTGTTTCCCAAGCTAGCTTGGCCGACCCCTATTGGGTGGGTATAGAAGGTGGGTATAGAACTCTATGACTAAGAGGCTACGATAGGGACCGAGAGGAGGAATTGGTTTTGGTCTCCCGATAAAATTAAGCATCCCGTGTTCGCCCCGAACACACAACTTAATTTTATCAATGATAATTCATTCCACTAGAGAACTATCATTGAACTACCGCACCAATCCCAAATTACATTTTTGGGCTCCTTCTTATTATGAGTGTGTTAGTCTCCCTGTGTTTAAGATATCAAATGTCCATTAATTAAGTGAGTTACTGACAACTCATTTAATCAATATCTAAGTCCAAGAGTAGTACCACTCAACCTTATTATCATGTCGGACTAAGTCCACCTGCAAGGTTTAACATGACAATCTTTATGAGCTCCTCTTGAGGACATTATCAACCTAGTATCTCTAGGACACAGTTTCCTTCTATAATCAACAACACACACTATAAGTGATACCATTTCCCAACTTATCGGGTTTATTGATTCAACGAACTAAATCTCACCCATTGATAAATTAAAGAAATAAATATCAAATATATATGCTTGTTATTACATTAGGATTAAGAGCACACACTTCCATAATAACTGAGGTCTTTGTTTCTTTATAAAGTCAGTATAAAAGAAATGACCTCAAATGGTCCTACTCAATACACTCTGAGTGTACTAGTGTAATTATACAGTCAAGATAAACTGATACTTAATTACACTACGACCTTCTAATGGTTTATTCCTTTCCATTTTGGTCGTGAGCCACTGTTTATAATTTATAAGGTACTGATAACATCATCTTCTGTATGTAACACCACATACTATGTTATCTACAATATAAATTAATTGAACAACTACAAACAAATATAGATAATTTGACCAAATGTGATTCTTTATTCATAATAAATGTTTACAAAGCTTAGGCTTTCAGTATACACTCCAACAATCTCCCACTTATACTAATGACTAAGCTGCCATATCTTCTACCATACATCTGATTCCCATTCCCTCCACATGCCAATCAAAAGCTTTCGCCGGAAGGGCCTTAGTGAAAGGATCTGCCAGGTTATCCGCTGATGCAATCTTGGCGATGACAACTTCTCCTCGCTTCACGATATCTCGTATCAGGTGGTACTTGCGCTCTATATGTTTACTTGCCTTATGAGCTCGTGGTTCCTTCGAGTTTGCAACTGCACCGCTATTATCACAATAAATTGTGATAATTTTGGGCAAACCAGGAATCACATTTAAGTCCATTAGAAAGTTCCTGAGTCATACTGCTTCTTTAGCTGCCTCAGAGGCTACTACATACTCAGCTTCTATGGTTGAGTCCGATACGCATTTCTGCTTAACACTCCTCCATGAAATGGCTCCACCTCCTAAAGTAAACACATAGCCTGATGTAGACTTACTGTTATCCCTATCTGATTGGAAATCTGAATCCGTGTAACCCACGGGGAGCGAATCGTGCTTGATAAACTAGCATATAATCTCTAGTCCTTCTCGGTACTTTAATATATGTTTTACCGGTCCAATGTCCTTGTCCAGGTTACTCGATATCATTGACCATGCCCGCAAAGCGGATATCGGTCTCGTGCATAGCATTGCATACATTAGGCTTCCTACAGCCGAAGCATAAGGAACTGCTTTCATGTCCTCTATCTCTTTCGATGTCTTTGGAGACATCTCTTTAGATAGAGCTACTCCATGTCTAAAAGGTAAGAAACCTTTCTTGGAATCCTGCATACTAAAACGAGCAAGGATTGTATTTATATATGAAGCTTGGGACAGACACAGCATTCTTTTCTTGTGATCCCTTATCACTTTGATCCCAAGAATGTGTGCACACTCTCCTAAGTCCTTCATATCAAATTGTTTGGACAACCATACCCTTACGTCTGATAATACCTTGACATTGTTGTCAATTAACAAAATATCATCTACGTATAGTACAAGAAATACCACCACGTTTTCGTTACACTTCTTGTATACACAAGACTCATCCGGACACTGAATAAATCCATATGACTGGATTACTTTATTAAACCGGATGTTCCAAGACCTTGAAGCTTGTTTCAGTCCATAAATGGACCGATTGAGCTTGCACACTAGATGCTCTTTGCCTTTTTCAATGAACCCTTCTGGTTGCTTCATATGAATGTTCTCTTCAAGACTTCCATTAAGGAAAGTTGTCTTGACATCCATTTGCCATATCTCATAATCCATATGAGTAGCAATGGATAAGAGTATCCGGATAGACTTAAGCATGGCTACCGGTGAAAAGGTCTCCTCATAATCGATTCCCTCTTTCTGAGTGTACCCTTTCGCAAAAAGCCTAGCTTTGAAGGTCTCTACCTTCCCGTCTGTCCCTATTTTCCTTTTGTAGATCCACTTGCATCCAATGGCTTTTACACCATCAGGTGGTTCTACAAGCTCCCAGACCTTATTAGAGTACATAGACTCTATTTCAGAATTCATTGCCTTTTGCCAAGATGCTGCATCTAAATCTTGGGGGTGCTTCGTCGTATGTTCGTGGATCAGGTTCATGTTTACCCGGGATCAAGTCCGAAGACTCTCCCAAAAACATGAATCTTTCAGGCTTCCTTACAACCCTCCCACTACGACGATGCACTGTCTGTGATTGTGTATCATGTGTGACACGTGCTGCAGTCTCTTGTGGTACTTCATCTTGTACTGTTGGTACTGAAGTAGACATGTCCTCTCTAAGTTCTTCTAAAACAACTTTGCTACTGGGCTTGTGATCCATTATATAGTCTTCTTCTAAAAACTGGGCATTGGTGCTAACAATGACCTTCTGGTCTTTAGGACTATAAAATAAACCACCTTTCGATTCTTGGGGAACAAACACGCTGAACTTCATGCGAGATTCTAACTTATGCATCTGAGAGTTTGAATATGGTGGTATTACTACTACAATCCAAAAGAAGCTACCATGTCATATTTCTTGTTACATGAAAAGAGCCAAGAAGGCTGCTGTAATCCGTTGTGTCTCATATCCTCAATCGAACATTTGCAATTTCTTCAACTCATCATTGATCTAACCATCTCCATAAGAGTCCTATTCCTTCGTTCTGCTACACCATTCTGTTGGGGTGTTCCAGGTGCAGACAGTTGGGATTGAATCCCGGCCTCTGATAAGTAATTCCTAAATTCTCCTAAGAGGTATTCGCCACCACGATCTGACCGTAGTGTCTTGATACTTTTACCTAGTCGTTTCTCCACATCAGCCTTGTATTCTTTGAACTTATCAAAGCACTCGGACTTGCGGCGCATTAGGTAAATATATCCATATCTTGAATAATCGTCTATGAAAGAGACAAAATATTCAAAACCTCCTCTTGCCTGGACAGACATAGGACCACACAAATCAGAATGAACCAACTCTAACACTTCTTTGGCTCTATACCCCTTGGCCTTGAATGGCCTCTTGGTCATTTTACCTTCCAAGCAAGATTCACAAGTTGGAAAATTTTCCAACTCAAATGAACTCAAAAGTCCATCGGCTATAAGCCTCTGAATCCTACTTAAGTTAATATGACCAAGCCTTAGATGCCAAAGATATGCTTGGTTCATTTTCGAAGGTTCTTTTCTCTTATTAGAGTTAGAAGATGAGTTATAAATTATCATGTTTTACTTTGTGGAAGAAATTGGATTTAAAGTATACAAATTGCCAACTAATGCACCAGAACAGATAATCACTTTATTTCTTTTAATAACTACATCGTTACTGAAAGAAACTGAATATCCATCTAAAAACAGTTTAGAAACTGAAATTAAATTCTTTCTAAAACTGGGTACATAAAGATAATTTCTTAAAATCAAATTTCTATTTCTACTAAAAGATAAGTAGACGTCTCCCACTGCAACAGCTGCCACCTTAGTAGCATTACCCATGTAGACGGTAATTTCTCCTTCAGATAGTCGTCGGGTTTCCTGGAACCCCTGCAAGGAATTGCAGACATGATCAGTGGCTCCCGTATCTACACACCAGGTGCTGGTAGATAACACCGCTAAACATGTTTCAACAACTAGAGTATGAGATATACCTTTGTTTTGGTTCCTACGAGGACAGTCCGCCTTCCAATGTCCTGCCTGCTTACAGATGAAGCACTTGCCCTTCGGCTTCTTCATTCCAGCTTTAAATCCCGTACTCTGAGATTTATTCACTTTCTTTGCTGAACCAGCTTGTTTCTTCTTCTTCTTTCCTTTCGGTTTAGAAGTAGAACCATTTTCAGCATAGTGAATTTGAGAATTGTGACGAAATAATCCTTCTGCCGCTTGAAGTTCTGTCAGTAGTTCCCCTAATGAATAAATCCTCTTATTCATATTATAGTTCAGGCGGAACTGCTCAAAACTTCTAGGTAGCGTTTGGAGGATCATATCGATCTGGGTTTCCCCATCAATTTCTCCTCCAAGGATCTGTATCTCGTTTAGATAAGCCATCATGTTTAGGATATGATCCCTTACAGGAGTACCCTCTTGCATGGTGGTTGTCATTATCTTTCTCATAGCTTCTTGTCTAGAAGCCCTATCCTGATGACCAAAGAGTTCCTTGAGATTGTTCATAATATCATAAGCTGTTGGTAAATCTTTATGCTGATGTTGCAATACATTTGACATTGAAGCCAAAATGTAACACCGCGCCATCTCATCTGCCTTTACCCATCTCTTATGATATTCAATCTCCTCTTGGGTAGATTCACCAGTGGGTGCATCAGGACAAGGTTCAGTCAGTACAAATTTATAGCTTTCAGCAGTCAGAACAATGTCCAGGTTCCTTTTCCAATCTATGTAATTAGGTCCAGTAAGTCTATTTTGTTGAAGTATGATGGACAGTGGGTTGAAAGTCATCCTAAGAATCACAAATAATTTTTTTTTGGTCAGAACTCTAAATTTAGAATAATATTGATTCCTCAAACAATACTATTTTAAATTAACCAACACCTCAAAACACCGTGAATTTTGTATGCCACGTTAGTGTGGACGTATACAAATTCAACATTTGTAAAAGGAGGGTTTTAACCCATTAATTTTATTATCTTGTCAACCTAACTTTTTGACAAATAAAATTAATAGTTGGTATCATTTGGTCACACAAATAATAGCAGTGACTCCGTTGGGGAGGATACTATTAGATGTGTCTAAGTGTATACCATTACTTGACACTAAATCCATTAATAAGATTATGCCCCTTCCGTTGGGGAAGATCACACGCTCTTAATTAACTTCCTATAGTCATCCATAAATGGAAGTCTGTTCTAGTGATCCGCAAACAAGCTCATCCGTTATGGAGGAAGGCACTCAGAGCCAACGCGCAAGCTTGTTTGCATCACTTACAAACCAGTAATGGAGACCATGGGATTTACTTAAAAATCCCTCTCCCACTTAGTTATTTATGAATGAGGAATTTTAACTATGCTAGCCTACTAAATATGTAAACTAACATGCACACACAGCACAAATATAAAAGCAATAAATAGAAAATCTAATTTTCAACTATTATGGCTTTTATCTCTAGTTGTCCTCCGTGTGTTGTCATCCCAAGCTGCTGCCATATTTGGCCACCGCCACCGGGTCTAGTTGTCGCATCCATCTTGTTCCTTGTTCCGCTGCGCCTCTGGTCCTCAGAAGGTTCCACGCTTTGCAAGATTCGATCCGCGACATAAATAGAATTTTACAATTTTGATCCTATATTCCATAAAAGGAATGTACATGTATCTAGATCAAAAATAAAATCCTAATAAAACTAAATACAGCTCCTGCTGTATTTTAATACAATCATGCACACACATATAAATGCCCTTGACATGTCCAAGGGTCCAATCACACACATAATAACTAAAAGCCATAATAGTTAGATCCTGCATCTACAAGGTTAGCACATCCTACTATTATCCTACCTAAATTATGTATGACATGTGCATAATCAAACTAATACCAAATACACAGAGGCAAAACCCTAGCTCTGATACCAATTGTTGGTTGCTACTCGGAAAACCTAGAGGTTCCACTGTACAAAAATTTTATACAAAGGTCTGAACCTTTTCCTAGCTACCATGTGTTCTTTTAAATTAAATTTTGGATCGCCTGCGGAACTTAACACTTTTGATCCAAAACTTAATCTATATGTTCTTTTAGGTTTAGACTTGGATCTCCTGCGGAACTTAACACGTTCGACCCAAATCACCTTAAGTTATTAATTCCATTAAATATTAATTTCCATAATTGGTTCCCAGTACTGACGTGGCGAGGCACACGGCCTTCTTGGATATGGGAGCAACCACCACCGACTAGACAAAACCTTTTATAGAAATATAATATTTAATTTCCTAAAATAACTTTAGGTTAACCAAAAAGAACAATCAAATCACAAGGAAAAGAAAAATCAAAAGAACACAACATCGAAAAACATATTCGAAATACTAGAACGTAAGCCTCTTGTATTTGGTATTATTTCCATAAATAACTAGTATGATGCGGAAAGGAAAAATTACTAGTTATACCTTGTAGAAAAACCTCTTGATCTTCTACCGTATTCCTCTTCTAACCTTGGACGTTGTGTGGGCAACGATCTACCGAGATGAGAAACCACCAACCACCTTCTTCTCCTCCAAGCAAGGTTCGGCCACAAAGGAAAACTTCACCAAGGAGAAAAACCAAAATACTAACCAAGCTCCAAGAGATGCTAGCTTTCTCTCCTTCTTCTTCTTCTTCTCCAAGTAGTATCAGGCCATCACAAGAGCTCCAAGGGAGAGAGAGACGTTCGGCCACCACAAGAGGAAGAGAGGGAGAGGATGGTCGGCCACACCAAGGAACAAAAGAGGGAGAGAAATAATAGAGGTTGTGTTGCATGAAGGCACCCTCACCCCTTCTTTTATATTCCTTGGCCTAGGCAAATTAGGAAATTTAATTACAATAAAATTTCCTCAATTTCCTTGACATGATTTAATTGAGAAAAATAAAATTTTCCAATTAAATCTACATTGGCCGGCCACATCATTGGAGAACAAATTGGACAAGTTTCAATCAACAATTAAAACTTTCTAATTTGTTTCCGGAAATTTTAAAATTAAAATTTCTCTTTAAAAATCTCTACATGGTTAATAAAAGAAATTTCTATAATTTTAATTTTACAACATGTGAATAATTTTTAAAGAGAAAATAAAATATCTCACCAATCTACAAATAAGGAAAGAGATATAATCTCTTTTTTTAATCTTTTGTAAATTTTACAAGAGAGATAATTTAATTTAAATTCTCTTTAATAAATTATTTCTTCCACATAATAAAAATTAAAATTAAAATTATTTTTAATTTATTTTGGTCGGCCCTACTAGCTTGGGTTCAAGCTAGGGCCGGCCACCCAATCTTATACCTAGGCCGGCCCTAGCTTGTTTCCCAAGCTAGCTTGGCCGGCCCCTAGTGGGTGGGTATAGAAGGTGGGTATAGGTGGGTATAGAACTCTATGACTAAGAGGCTACGATAGGGACCGAGAGGAGGAATTGGTTTTGGTCTCCCGATAAAATTAAGCATCCCGTGTTCGCCCCGAACACACAACTTAATTTTATCAATGATAATTCATTCCACTAGAGAACTATCATTGAACTACCGCACCAATCCCAAATTATATTTTTGGGCTTCTTCTTATTATGAGTGTGTTAGTCTCCCTGTGTTTAAGATATCGAATGTCCATTAATTAAGTGAGTTACTGACAACTCATTTAATTAATATCTAAGTCCAAGAGTAGTACCACTCAACCTTATTATCATGTCGGACTAAGTCCACCTGCAGGGTTTAACATGACAATCTTTATGAGCTCCTCCTCTTGAGGACATTATCAACCTAGTATCTCTAGGACACAGTTTCCTTCTATAATCAACAACACACACTATAAGTGATACCATTTCCCAACTTATCGGGTTTATTGATTCAACGAACTAAATCTCACCCATTGATAAATTAAAGAAATAAATATCAAATATATATGCTTGTTATTACATTAGGATTAAGAGCACACACTTCCATAATAACTGAGGTCTTTGTTTCTTTATAAAGTCAGTATAAAAGAAACGACCTCAAATGGTCCTACTCAATACACTCTGAGTGTACTAGTGTAATTATACAGTCAAGATAAACTGATACTTAATTACACTACGACCTTCTAATGGTTTGTTCCTTTCCATTTTGGTCGTGAGCCACTGTTTATAATTTATAAGGTACTGATAACATCATCTTCTGTATGTAACACCACATACTATGTTATCTACAATATAAATTAATTGAACAACTACAAACAAATGTAGATAATTTGATCAAATGTGATTCTTTATTCATAATAAATGTTTACAAAGCTTAGGCTTTCAGTATACACTCCAACACGCTCGACAGGATGGAGCCGGATAGCAAACCATTGGCCGAGCGGATGCTCGGCCCGACCAGGATATCGCCCAGACAACGGACTGGTCGGGGTGGCTCTCCCGCTCGGCCCAGCCATAGTAACACCCAGACGACAGACTAGCCGAGCGGCTCTCCCGTTCAGCCCAATAATGGACAAAAGGAGCAGTTGGGAATATCTTCCTAGGGGCCAGTGTCGCCGACAGGCGGCATGGTTGGCGGCATGGACAGATAGAGAATCGTACGGTGGAAGCATCCACTGTCATGGCAGGGATATGCTCGTTCTGTTAAGGTATGGCGTAAGGCACGCTTTTCTGACACACCCTTTCCAGGTATGCTCTGAGAAGTGTGCACGCCTTGGGAAGCATGCACGCGCCTCTCGGGAGCCCTATATAAGGACCCCCATACTTCGGTGGAGGTATGTTCACTCCTACTGTAGCTATAATTACGTTGCTGCTCTTTTCTCTTCTCCACTTCATTCGCTTGCCGCCGGTGACTGACTTGAGCGCCAGAGGGTCATCGTCGAGGAACCCCTCCCTGGCTCGGCACTAACGACTTGTGGTTGCAGGCTTAGCTCATCAGAGGTTCATGTCATCTTCAGTCTACATCCAGTCAATGTGAGCACCCTCTCCCCAGCATCCGTCGACTCTGACTCTTTGACAGGATTAGTGGTATTATAATTATTTGTGGTATTTAAATGTGATGTAATTGTGATTGAATATTTGTTGTATTATAATTGTATAAGATGTGTATATGTGAGATTATTGGTAAAGTACATCCATAGTGCGTGACCTCATATTGCGATAAAGTGCATCAGCAGCGTATAACCATGTGCTGCGGATGCAATTTACCACTGCACGTTGCAGTTAAGTGCATTTGTAGTGCTCGATCGCATGCTACAGATGTACTTTATCGCAGCACACATCGTACCCTATCAAAGTGTTATGACTTTTAATAGCTTAGAGTTGTGAAGTATGCAATGCGTGCTATGGATAGCATAATTGTGCATTGCGAAAAGTCAAATTTGTCGTAGTGATAGTAGGCCCGAACCACAAACAAATAAATCATTGAACATAAAAATGATCAAATATATAGTGTTAGGACCAAAAGAATTTAGATATTTCCATAATTGTATGATATTATCCACTTTGGGCCTAAGCTCTCATGATTTTATTTTTGGGCACTATCCAAAAGGTTTCATACCAATGGAGATATCATTCCCTTATAAGTTCATTATGTTGGATCAAGAAGCGCTAGATGGGGGGTGAATAGCTTTCACTCGTTTTGGAATCGTAAAACTCGAATAACGCAACGGAATAAAATAAACGACAAACACAGAAAGACACAAGTCGTTTACTTGGTTTGGAGCCTGTGGCGACTCCTACTCCAAGGCTCACGCTCGTTGAGCATTTACGTTGGGCAACAACTATAATTTCATTAAAGTGTTTACTAGATAAAGTACAATAATTAAAAAGAAACAACTAATTATACCAACGACAGTAGAAAATTGAAGATTCTGAGCTCCGGGTCATCGACGTCAAGTTGTAGCTTTGTCGGAAGGTCTCGTTAACAGCTTGTTGCACAAGAATGGCTTAGAAGATGTTGTTTTGAGTGCTGCCTTGAGAGCTTCTTTTATACCCTACAGGAGGCGCCTTAAAGCTCATCCGACGTGCCTCCAACCCGCCGAGTCAGCTAGTCCTGTTCAACCGGTCGGTTAACCGATTTATCGGTTTATCGGTTCCAGTTAATTCTGATTCACCATGATTTATTTAAAACCGATTAACCGACCGGTATCTTACCGGTTCTACCGATTCCGGTTGAACCGGTTCCGGTCGGTTAACCGGTTCCAACCGAGAACCGGTAAAGAAATTGTTACACAGTGACTCCCGTGTACGGCAAGGGCACCATGGAGTCTGCCACGAGCCAAACTCCTTGCGTCCACGCAACGTTTTGTCTCTACGCCTCCGGCGATAGACGTCGGGAGACTCCTTGGTGGACTTACAAGCTCACCCTCGTTCTCCAGATGCATGCCGCCCCGCAGCAAAGCGGAGCTGTGGCGGAGCCTGCGCCAAGCAAGCGCAGGTCCGACCTTCAACCATTAGCCCTGCCCCACGCTTCTTCGTTCTTCTTGATGCCTTCCACTTCTCGTGAAAGCTACGGATTCACCAGGTCTCGCCTCGATTTGTCTCCGCCTCGATTTGTGTGTGTGTGTGTGTGTGTGTGTATTTCTTCCCTTTTTTCTTCCTCGTGTTTATAAATAATAAATCGAAGTCAACACGATGGAAATTTCAGGGCCTCATGAAAGCCTAAAGATCGAATATTGGGGAAAAGCGGAAGAATAAAAAAACTCTTTTTTTTTTAGAGGCAGTGGAGAAAAGAAAATTGGACAAGTGAAAAAAAAGAAGAACTTTGCATGTCACAGTAAACGGAACCGGCTTCACTTCGTTTGTAGCCGGATGGGCCAGTTGCTCGCGCCTATGCGCTCTGTCTTGGTCCTCGAATTCCCCAAGTTGTCGATCCCAGTTTTACCAGTTTACCGGTTAAACCAGTAAAAAAAATTCAAAACCGAGAACCAACCGGTAAAAACTGATTAATCGAAATCGGTTAAAACTGGTTAACCGGTTAACCGGTAAATCGGAATCGGTAAACTATCGGTTCCGGTCCGATTTTCGATTTGTCGATTTTTTTCACAGCCTTAGAGTCAGCTGCGTGGATCAACACTGATCCGGTCGCACCTCATTCACTTGAAGGCGCCTCCAAGGCTGGTCCAAGGCGCCTCCAAGGCCTGGTTCAAGGCGCCTCCAGCCTAGTCCAAGGCGCCTCAAGCTTTGCTTCGCTGACTTCTTCTAGCTTGCACCCGGCGCCTCCAAGCTCCATGGAGGCGCTTCAGACACTGTTCATCCAAGGCCAAGTGTGATGTTTTGTCCCTGCACAACGTGTTAGTCCACAAAATACACATATACCCTGCAAGACAAAGTTAGCACACATAAATATAATAAGAATAGTGTTTGACAGTCTCTGAACTGTCCGGGTCTGACTTCGAATTTCCGACCGAAAACTCTAGGTCGACCCGACGCCTACTGTTCCCTCTGCGGGGAACGCATCCTTACCTACTCCACTTAGGAGAGTTACATGTTACTAGTGCGATCCTCCAGATCGACTGGACTTTTGCTCAGCGCTCGATGCTTTCGGACTTTCTGTTGGGCGCCCGCTCCTCGACCCGTCCAGTCTTCCACCTAGTTCGCGACACCAAGACTTTCCACCTAGGGTTACCACCCCCTAAGACTTTTTCCTGAAGCCCTCGACCCACCAAGACTTTCCGCATAGGGTTACCACTCCCTATGTGTAGGACTGTTGGGCCGGCTAGAAGGGGGGGTTGAATAGCCCTGCAAAAATCAAAACACAAACCAACCCTTCTCGAACTCTTAAACTGACACTTGTAAAATAATCAAAGCAATAAACTAAGATCAGAACAGAAAACGAGGCACCAGGTTTTGACTTGGTTACAACCGGGGAGGTTGTTAATCCAAGAAAGATGATCGCACTAGAATTTCTCCTTCGGGCGGAGAAGCCTCTTACAAAGTTGAAGCGCGTAACAGAAGCTAACTACAGAAAGCGTACAAGTGTTTGAAAGAAATGTGTGAGTTCTGAATAGATGAAAAGCTTCTGGACCAAGGTTATATTTATAGCCTTGGTCGGGGCGCCTGGAAGGGTTCCGGGCGCCCTGGGGGGATAAAACTTTATCCCCTAACGTTCAGATCGCGTAAATCGTGATCCTGGTCAAAATCAGGGTCCGGGCGCCCCGGAGCCCAAAGTCAACAGGTGTTGACTTTTTCGTCCGGGACCTCTTCTCTGGTTCAGTCCCGCCTCGGTCCGGTTCTTCTCCTCCGGATCCGCTCACTTGGGTGATCTCTGCCATCCGGAAAAGGACTCACCCGAACCCAACTTCCGGTCTTCTCGAGCGGGCTTCCCTCCGGCTTCTCGTCCCTCGGAATCGCCGCGTGTTTCCTTCTCGTCCGCTAGCGTACTCATCCGCAGTCTTCGTCCCTCGGTCGTTGACCTTCTCGCTAGCTGCGTCTCTTGCTCCCCGAGCAATCTTCCGCTCCGGCTTTCGTCCCTCGGAACCACCGCGCGCTTCCTTCTCGTCCGCCGGTGTACTCTTCCACAGTGCCTCGTCCCTCGGACGCACAGCGTGCCGTCCTTCTCGCTAGCTGCGTCTTCCGCTCGAGTACCTGTGATCCTAAGCTCCTACACACTTAGACACAAGGTTAAATACACATAGGACCTAACTTAACTTGTTGATCACACCAAAACAACATTGGGGTTCCAACAATCTCCCCCTTTTTGGTGTGATCAACCCAAGTTAAGCTAGGGTAAAAATAAACATTAAATAAAATTAAGTACATTAACTTAATTTGCAATTTAATTACAAAAAGATAGAAAAATTAAATCTATCTACCTACCTCCCCCTAGACTTATACTTTCCCTTCTCCCCCTTTGATCACAAAAAAATGGGGTTCCAAGAAAAATAATCTAAGGGTTAAAGACTTAAAAAAAATATTTCAAAAAAAAATTCTAAGTTTTTTTAAGAAATTTAGAAAGTTTTTCTAAGTAATTTAAGCTGAGATTTCTTGTTTAAAAAGATTAAAAAAATGATTTTTGAGAATATTTAAAAAAATTCTAAGTAAGTAAATTTGAAATAAAATGTTTTGAATAACCTTTTTCAAGCACTAATTAATTCTTGTATTAATGCTTCATTAGTAAGTTAATTAAACATTTATTTCAATATTTTGGCTTCCAGGTCGTGGCGAGGCACTAGGCCTTCTTGGTTATTGGAGCAACAACCACTTCCTTAGACAAAGCCTCATAAAGAAATTATTTGTTTAATTTTCTCACTTAAAGCGCTAATTTTAATTTTAAAATTAATTTAAGCATGATTTAGGAACCCAATATAGGTTCCAACCTACTGGATTAACTAAAAACTTTTTAGGGACATGTTTTCTTGAGATGTTCCTAATTTGTCCCGGGTGATATTTAAAGTACCAATTTAAATTATTAAATCTTCTAAAATTGGTTTTAGATGTACATGCATAGTTCTTTAAGTTATCTATTTGATTTTTCAAATTTTGATTTTCTAATTCCAATTTTTCATTTTTCAATTTTAATTTATCTAATTCTTCTAAGGGACAAGACTTAGCTAGAATTACTTTTAAATTTTTATTTTCACTTTCTAATTTGCAGCAGTCTTTTGTTAAAAGTTTAACGAACTTAAACATTTTATTGGGAGGAAGAGATCGTACCTGACTTACCTTGTCGATCTCGTTGTCCGTTTCTCCCCCTGAGCTGCTGCTTTCTTCTGACGTGTCTCCCCCTTCATCGATGCTCTCGATGCTCATTTCGGAAGAACTTGAATCGCAGTCGTCGTCTTGATGACTCACCATCAGTGCGAGCCCGGAGAATGCTTCGACTTCCTATTCGGACGACGTATCGTCCCACGTCACCTTCAGGGCCTTTCGTTTTTGGATAGGCTTCTTACCCTTTTCCTTGTCTTTGTTCTTCAGCTTGGGGCAGTTGTCCTTGACATGCCCTTCTTCGTCACAATGGTAGCAGCGGATCGTTCTTTTCTTTTTACCCTGTGGATGGTTAGTTTTTCTAGAATTGTATAACTTCTTAAATCGTCTTACCATCATTACCATTTCCTCGTCGTCGAGAGAAGATTCTGATTCAGGTTCGTCTCTCGAAGATTTGAGGGCGATGTTGTTCTTTGGCTCCCTCATTCCTGCACATCTTGACTCATGCACTTCAAATGTTGAAAAAAAAAATTCTGATGAAATTTTTTCTAAGTCCTTCGAAATGTAAAAGGCATCTACTAATGATGCCCATTTTGAATTTCTAGGGAAGGAATTTAAAGCGTACCTGAGCGAATCTCGGTTACTTACCTCTTCTCCGAGATTCTAAAGTCCGGTGATGAGCTCCTGTATCCTCGAGTGTAGATGTGAAATTGTTTCACCTTCTTCAAGACGGAGGTTGGTGAGCTGGTTGCGAAGTAAGTCCCGTCTCACAAGCTTGGCTTCGGATGTTCCTTCGTGTAATTCAAGGAACTTCTCCCAAAGCTCCTTTGCCGAATTGTAGGTGCCGACACGGTTGACTTCTTGTGGCAGAAGTACGATTAGCAAATGGAATTCTGCTTTTTTGTTTGCCACGTACTCGGCCTGTTCTTTCTTTGTCCATTGACTTTTTGTTTTACCTTCGGGAGCTTCAAAACCGAGTTCCATTATTAGTAATAAATCAAAATCGGTACCGAAAAATACCTCCATGTGCTTCTTCCAGCTTGCAAAGTCCCCCTCGAATTTTGGCGGGTGGATGTTAGATCCGGTCATCTCGTTGCTTCGTTCGGCGGTTAGTCCTCCTGAAGTGTCTCGGCTCTGATACCACTTGTAGGACCGTTGGGCCGGCTAGAAGGGGGGGTTGAATAACCCTGCAGAAATCAAAACACAAACCAACCCTTCTCGAACTCTTAAACTGACACTTGTAAAATAATTAAAGCAATAAACTAAGATCAGAACAGAAAACGAGGCACCAGGTTTTGACTTGGTTACAACCGGGGAGGTTGTTAATCCAAGAAAGATGATCGCACTAGAATTTCTCCTTCAGGCGGAGAAGCCTCTTACAAAGTTGAAGCGCGCAACAGAAGCTAACTACAGAAAGCGTACAAGTGTTTGAAAGAAATGCGTGAGTTCTGAATAGATGAAAAGCTTCTGGACCAAGGCTATATTTATAGCATTGGTCGGGGCGCCTGGAAGGGTTACGGGCGCCCTGGGGGGGATAAATTTTATCCCCCAACGTTCAGATCGAGTTTTGACTTGATCTGGTGAAAATACTGGGTCCGAGCGCCCGGAAGGGTTTCGGGCGCCCCGGGCTGCTCCGGGCGCCCCGGACTGTTCCGAGCGCCCCGGAGCCCAAAGTCAACAGTCGTTGACTTTTTCGTCCGGAACCTCTTCTCTGGTTCAGTCCCGCCTCGGTCCGGTTCTTCTCCTCCGGATCCGCTCACTTGGGTGATCTCTGCCATCCGGAAAAGGGCTCACCCAAACCCAACTTCCGGTCTTCTCGAGCGGGCTTCCCTCCGGCTTCTCGTCCCTCGGAATCGCCGCGTGTTTCCTTCTCGTCCGTCAGTGTACTCATCCGCAGTCTTCGTCCCTCGGTCATTGACCTTCTCGCTAGCTGCGTCTCTTGCACCCCGAGCAATCTTCCGCTCCGGCTTTCGTCCCTCGGAACCACCGCGCGCTTCCTTCTCGTCCGCCGGTGTACTCTTCCACAGCGCCTCGTCCCTCGGACGCACAACGTGCCGTCCTTCTCTCTAGCTGCGTCTTCCGCTCGAGTACCTATGCTCCTAAGCTCCTGCACACTTAGACACAAGGTTAAATACACACAGGACCTAACTTAACTTGTTGATCACACCAAAACAACCTTGGGGTTCCAACACTATGACCTAGGGTTACCACCCCCTAGGGTTTTCCACCTGCCCAACCTCAGTTAAGACTTTTGTCTAAGTACACTTAGGACTTTCCTGCAAGCTCATTCAAACTGTTAGATCAAAACATAACCTTAACTTTGAATCATTTGCCATTATCAAAACACTGGTTTGATCGTTGAATGCTTCCTGCACCAACACATTATCCTTTCTATGTGTTTTCAATGTGGGACTTTATTTGCAACCATTGCAACCTAACAATCCCTCCTTAAACAAAAGACTGCCCTCTTAAGCCTATCCTCTTGATGTCATCTGATCCTTGACCCACCAGGGCTTTCCTGCCCCTCGGTTCAACTAACATACTAGGACTTCCTTGCCCCTCAGTCCAACTGACTTACTAAGTCTTCCTTGCCTAGTCGTAATTAGGACTTCTCTGCCTGATATTTGGTTATCTTGATCCAGATATGGGAGCCCCACTTTCTTTGTTCGAGGTCAATATTCCACCCACATGGTTCTCAATTGGACTATGACTTTTGTGCACAGTTGCCGGTTAATCCTTCTAGTAGTCTGGACTCTGATACCAATTGTTAGGACCAAAAGAATTTAGATATCTCCATAATGATATGATATTGTCTACTTTAAGCCTAAGCTCTTATGGTTTTATTTTTAGGCTCTACCCGAAAGGTTTTATACCAATGGAGATATTTTTCCCTTATAAGTCCATTATCCTTTTCATGTGTTTTTAATGTGGAACTTTGTTTGTAACCATTACAACCCAACAATCCTCCTCTAATGAAAGACTGCCCTCTCAAGCCTATGCTCTTGATGTTATTTGATCCTTGACCTACCAGGACTTTCCTGCCTCTTAGTCCAACTGACATACTAGGGCTTCCTTACCTCTCAGTCCAACTGACTTACTAAGTCTTCCTTGCCTATCCATAATTAGGACTTCTCTGCCTGATGTTTGATCATCTTGATTTAGACATGGGAGACCCCACTTCTTTTGTTCGATGTCAATATTCCACCCACATGATTCTCAATTAGACTATGACTCTTGTGCATAGTTGGCGATTAATCCTTCTAGTAGTCTAGACTCTGATACCAATTATTAGGACTAAAAGAATTTAGATATCTCCACAATGATATGATATTGTCCACTTTAGGCCTAAGCACTTATGATTTTATTTTTAGATTCTGCCCGAAGGATCTCATACCAATGGAGATATCTTTCCCTTATAAGTTCATATTCCTTTCCATGCATTTTCAATGTGGGACTTTGCTTGCAACCCAACACATAGTTCATGCATGATACATCAACAATCACATCATAGTTTTACTCTCTACTCCTAGATTCTGAAGATCTATTCCATGGAGAAGGAAATATAACCAAGAGACAAATAAAATAACAATTTATAACTCAATATACAAAATAGAGAGAAGAGAATGTTTATCAATGCATTATCGGTCTTTTTGGATGAAATCCTTACTCCGGAGGTGGACGGATCATCATGATGGATGAAGATGATTGCTCTAGAATTTCCCTTAGAGGGGAAAGCCCCTCTCCCAAAGAAGGAGGCGGAGCCCCCTAGTCCAAGATGATCCAAAGAAGGATTTTCTTAACTCTTTTATATCTTTCCCAAAACTGTTCATATTTGCCAAATCTATATGGCTCTACCAAAATAGATTTTTATCTCTTAGGTAGGATTTTCACGGGTTGGACCCTAAAGCAAATTTGTAGAGTTTGAAATTGTCTACATTTTGATAAGTTGTTCGACTAGTAATTATAGTCAAAGTAAAAGTTATGGTCGTTTGAAATTTAGTCTACAATTTTGGGTCGAAGTGACATGACATGTGGAGGCTGGCACAACCACCTATGGTAGGCTCTAGAAAATGGCCAAAACTGATACTCTCAACCCCGTTAACAAGGTCAGGCAGTGGTAGAAGTTGTTGACTCCATTTTAACACTATTTTATACCCAATTTCTTCCGTAAGAACACGCTCATATCATGAGACGCGATTGGAGCATGTTCCCTAATTAAAAATTCATTTTAAAAGTCATTTTATTCATGTACGCTCTGTATGTTTGACTCGATAATGAGACATGTCTAGCCTGTGTTGAACCTTTTTTTGCTCTATTCTTCATCTTTCTTGACCATAGGAGCACATTTGTGTTATGGGACATGGCAGAGCGTGCTCCTTAATCCAACTTTGCATTCGAAGGGATTTATGTTGGTGCGGGAAGCATTCGACGATCGACTGTTGTTTTGATAATGTGTAATGACCCAATTTTTCCTATTTCAAGTTCTAAATGTCTTCAAAAACATTTAGAAATACTTTTAAAATATTCTAGAGATTTTTAGGAATTTTTAGAGTATTTTTACGTAATTTTTGGAGGTCGTTTAGTATGTTTATAAAAAGAAAGAAGTTTTGACCAAAAAATCATTGAAGGTGAGACTCGAACCCAAGACCTCCGGTCAAACCCGACCTAACCGGACACAGCCAACCAACTGGGTTGCACACGCTTTGCTAACCAAGTATGAGGAGAAATAGGTTTAAGGTATAGTATAATGGAAACCCTAGTTTAAGAAGATCAAAATTTTCCCGAATCCGGAAAATCTCTTTTCTTCTCTTCCTCGCGTGCGCCGTTTCTTCTCGGGCGAAACCGAAGAAACCCTAGTTTCTTCTCCGGTGGTCGGCGGAGGGTTGTCTCTGAGAATCCTTCACATTCTCGTGATCTTCTCAATGTGGAGAGCACGTAGACGCGAAGAAGGTGCTGCAATTTCGAGTCTCGTCGGAACCCTAGAAGCCTCTTCTCTTCTCGGTTGTAAGTCCAAGCAAATCCCGATAAGTACTACTCACCTGTGGTAGGAGTAGTTCCGAAATTTTACTTCCTTCTTTTCCTTGCCGAGCGTGAACAGATTCTCATTGACTCGTTTAAGCATTACGGTTGGGTTTTCTTTGCTAAGCACAGCATGTTTAAGAAGTATTTGTTTTTAGGTTGTGACCTTGATGATCATGCTCTATTTCGTGTAGAGTGTTATGGTTTCGAATTTTTACAGTTTAAGTTTTACAGTCCATGTAAAGCTTCGTGTAGAGCATGAGGAATTGTTCCTCAGGCTTGCACTTAGTATTTTAGTTGGCATGTTCGGGTTGTATGGAAGCTAGCATTGTTCTTCCTGTTTCCTTCTGTTGTCGTGGCACATTGCGTGAAGAGCAATTATGGCTTGGGTTTACAGTAGAAGCTCTTTATAGTGACCATTAGGAATTGGTTGATCTATGTTATTAACTGGACATGAACAGCATATGCTTTAGTATATCATGTGTTAACTTTTGATTACAGCAAAAATCATCCTTTCCTATGTTTTTTCTTTGTTGGAAATAACTTAGGAGTGTAGACCTATTAAGTGCATATTTCATATATCGGGCAGTACTCTATTCCTTTAGAATTTGTTTCATGTCAAGTTTAGTTTTAGTTTAACATGAACAGCCTTGTTTTTATGATTTGGAGTTAGCTTGTTGTGCTATTTTTCTAGCATTCTAGTATTTGGTTGCTTGGCATTTCAGTTGCTTAGTTCCTTAGCATTTCAATTCGAAATTCAGAATTTCACGGCTTTGTTTTTAAGCATGAAAGTTTCATAAGTAAGCTTAAGTAATTTCGTATCCAAGGACAGCCTTTATTTAAAGCATGTAGGGTTAGTTTATTGGTTTTCTTGAACATGAAAAGCTATTAAGCATATCTTGTAGTTAGATTGGCTTTGCTTTGTTTTTGTAACATGCTTAGTTAGTTGCAATTCCCTACTTGCTAGATATACTTATAGCATTCTAGTAAGCTCTAATAAAGGATTATGAGAAGTATGAGTAAAAAAAAAAAGATAACAAGTAAATTAAAGTAAAAGGCTAGTACCCGACTTCCAAGGTTGTCGTTAAATAAATCCAGGTGACCAATTCCAAGGTCTTGGCCCTGGTAAGACCAAGGTCTTTATCTCATAGGACTAGAGGCTCGCTACCTCAGTCACTATTAGAGAGCGCGCATAAAATGGTACTAAGTCTGGGCCCAAAGAAAAAGAAGAAAGAAAGAAAAAGAAAAAGAAGAAGAAAGAAAAGTAAAAGTAAAAGAAATTAAAAGATTAATTTCAAGTATAAAGCTATAAGTAAATGAAACAAGTACCACCTATGTTTAGAATCAACAGAAGTTTAGTTCCTTTAAATTCTAAGCATACAGCATGAGTTTCATTACTTTTCTTATCAGTTTAGTGAGCATGTTTAGTTTTATTTCCAGTATTCAGCTTTATTCTGGTATATCATGAGTATGCAGTTTATTTGAGTACTTTGCTATTAGATGAGTACATGTAGCTTTTCTTTTAGCATTTCAGTTTCAGTATCGTTGCATTTTTATGCACTTCGAGTTTTTGTGAGATAGTTTAGTACTTACTAAGCGTTTCGCTTATAGATTTCTTTTACCTCCTACTACAGATAAAGGAAAAGCTAAAGTATGAAAGGAAGGCGACAAGGTGGTGGTGATGAATGTGTGTGATGACTGGACTATGGGGAGATCAAGAATTTGTTAAGGAATTATCAAGACTTTCCTATTTAGAGTTCTTTTAGTTTAAATACTATTATGAAGTTGGGATTGTAATTGAGTTTATTCCGTACTTGTAGTTTGATATGTCCTATTGTTGGAGTTAGATATTTGTTTACTATTGCTAGAATAGTTTTCGTTTACTTACTGTGTTATTATTACTGCGTGGGTGTGGAAAAATATGTTCCAGCCGCCTGTGGCTGTGTATATAGTGTTTGTATTGTTGATTTGGTCACCAGTACAGGGGAGACTCTGCCGAAATTTTTCGGTAGGAATTCCTCTAGGGTCGTGATAAATCTAAGTGTCGCTAATAATAGCATAAGTGACACTAGTCAGTAGAGTAGTAGTTAGGTAACGGTCACCCTTAGAGAGTAGTAGTAAGAAGGGTGGTTGTTACATAATGGCAAAGGAATTCAAAGTTAAGTTGTTTTGTGATCTAATGTACTTGATTGAGTGTTTCAGGAAAGTCCTAGCTGCGGTTAGGCAGGTGGAAAACCCTAAGGGGTGGTAACCCTAGGTCATAGGGGGTGGTAACCCTATGTGGAAAGTCTTGGCGGGTCGAGAGTTTCAGGCAAAAGTCCTAGGGGGGTAACCCTAGGTGGAAAGTCCTGGTGTCGCGAACCAGGTGAAAGACTGGACCAGCCGGGAAGTGGAAGTCCAGCAGAAAGTCCGGAAGCTTCGAACGCTGAGCAAAAGTCCAGTCGATCTAGAGGATCGCACTGGCAACAGGTAAATCTCCATAGTGGAGTAGGTGAAGACGTGTTCCCAGTAGAGGGAACAGTAGGCGTCAGGTCGACCTAGGGTTTTTGGTTAGAAATCCGAAGTCAGATCCGGACAGTCCGACGACTGTCAAGTTTATCTATCATATTATTTCTATGCTAACTTTGTTTTGCAGGGTTTGTGTTTGGGACTAACACAATTTGCAGGAACAAAGGAGCAACTCAGACCTCGGATGAACAGTGTCCGAGGCGCCTCTATGGGGCTTGGAGGCGCCTCGGGTGCTAGCTGAAGCCAGCTGTCCAGAAACGTTGGAGACGCCCTATATGGACTTGAAGGCGCCTTGGAGCTGGGGTTCAAGGCGCCTTGGACTGGCCTTTAAGGCGCCTTGAGGAGGATAAGCGCAGAAGGAGTCTGCGCTGATCTACGCGGCTGAATCGGCTCGTTGGAGGCGCCTTAGACTGCCTTGGAGGCGCCTCCAGCACTGTCTATAAGGGGACTTCGAACAAAAGCTCACCACAACTTCTTCCAAGCGATCTTTGTGCTACAAGCTGCTTACTAGACGATCCTGAAGTGCTGCAACGAGATCCCGACAACCCAGAGCTTCAGCTTTCAGTATTTCGTTGTCGGTATAAAGTCTGTTTACTGCTTTTACATTGTACTTAGTTTGTAATATCAACTTTCGAGCTTATAGTTGTTGCCCACCAGAAGCGATCAACAATCGCGGGCCTTGGAGTATGAGTCGCCATAGGCTCCGAACCAAGTAACTCCTCGTGTCCCTCAGTGTTGCTTTACTTTCTTTTCATTATTCCGCTGCATTTAATTATTCGAACGATTTACGATTCTGAAACGTATGAAATAGCCACGAGCGCTATTCACCCCCCCCCTCTAGCGCTTTCGATCCAACAATTGGTATCAGAGCGGGGTCGCGTTGATTTGGTGCAACCACCAATCACGCAATCTTTTTTTGTGGTATTTTTAGTTTTACGGAGTCAATTAGAATTAGCTTAATAGCTATATTCTAATTAATTTTTTTCTCGAATCAGTTTTTGCTCGAGATTGGTGCAACACCACTCGAGTTCGCAAATTCTTAACTTTATTTCCTGCACTGCTAATCCAAGACCTAGTTTTGGGATATTCCTATTTTTTTTTTTTTTTGTTGCATATCCCTAATGGCCTAACAAGAAGGTTTTAGCACCGTTCGCCCCCCACTTTTCTCCGGAGAAGACTTCGGATATTGGAAGGGGCGAATGGAAACCTTTCTCAAGACATAGTTTGACACGTGGATGATTATCAAGACTGGACTAGAACTGTCATCCGACGAAGACGGCAAGCCGACACCATGCGAAAAATGGGAACCGACCCTAATCAAGAAGGTTGAAGCTGATGCTAGAGCAACCTACACCCTCCAGTGCGGACTGACCAAGGAGGAACTCAACAGAGTTGGACCATTCTCCAGCGCAAAAGAACTTGGGAGAAGATGATCGAACTCCATGAGGGCACCTCCGACACTAAGGTAAGCAAGAGAGATCTCTTGTTCAATAAATTATATAATTTGAAAATGCAGGAAGACGAGACGGCCATCCAACTTCACGCTCGTATACAAGACATCCTAAATTCCCTCCACGCGATCGGGCAAAAGGTCGAGAACAGGGACATCATAAGGTACGCACTTAATGCTTTTCCGAGGAGCACATTGTGGGCATCAATGGTAGATGCCTACAAAGTCTCCAAGGATTTATCTTCCATTAGATTAGACGAATTATTCTCTGAATTTGAACTTCATGAGGAGACTAATACACAGCCACCCGAGAAAGGTGTAGCTTTGCTTGCAGGTACCAGTAGAACACGTGAACCAAGATCACGACGAAGAACCGAGCCAGAGTCAGAACCAGAACCAGACTCAGACGATGAAGACGACGAACTAACAACTGAACTCGTGAACTTGGTAAAGAAGCTCTACAAGAAAAAGAAGGGCTTCAACAAGAAAGACCTAAAGAAGGCAGTCCAATCCAAGGAGGGTCAACCGAGCTCAAAGGTCAAGTTTGAGGTGACCTGCTACGGATGCAACCAGAAGGGGCATATCAAGGCCAACTGCCCCAATCAGAAGGATGCAAAGAAGCAAAGAAAGAAGAAGGTACTAAAAGCAACCTTTGAAGAATCTTCAGAAGAGGATACCGACGACGAGCTCGAACAGACGAGCCTTCTTGCCCTGATGGCCCGAGACCAGATCGATGTGTTCGAGAGCGAGAGTGAGTCGGAAGCAGAGTCGGAAAGAAGCCACGGATCCGTATCCGTTTCTGAAGGGCCTGATCCCTCTGCAAGTGTCCCTCGGCTTAATAACCTAGTTAATTATTTGTTACGAAAATTAGCTAAGTCTAATCTTAGAATTAAGTCACTTCTAAAGGAAGTAGTTGTCCTTAAAGAAGTGACTAACTTCGAATCTTTGACTGAACCAGTTCAGACTGGAAACTCGACTCAAGTCCAAAAACTTGAGGAAGAGAATTTCAGCCTGAAAACTCAGGTCAAGGATCTGGAGAAAACATTAGAACGATTCTCCTTGGGTTCCAAGAACCTTGACCTACTTCTTGGAACACAAAGGGCAATTTACAATAGAACTGGACTAGGATTCAAATCGAAAAAGAAATATAAATCATATTTATCACTTATACAAAGAACAAATAGAAAAATGGTCCAAGCATGGGTCCCCAAGTCCAACCTGATCAATCAAGTTGGACTTGGACAATATTGGGTCCCTAAGAATCAAATACATTACCTCGATAAACCATATTGAGTCTATGATCCAGGAGGAGCTAGAAGAAAAATAGTAAAAATAAAACTAGATTCAAATTGAATTAAAAATAAAATTAAATTCAATTAAATTAAATTTAAATCCAAATTAAATTAAATTAAAATTAAATTCAAATAAAATCAAACTAAATCAAAATCCAAAGGAAGGTTCCAGAATAGCTGGCACCTCCAAAATTAATCCACCTGATAAGGGTAAACAAGAGTAGACTTCCCGGCCGGGAAATTAAGGTTAGATTAAAATGGGCTAGGTTTAACTTAACCCACGGTATTGGTGAAGTATTGGATGATAGTACGTTGGGGAAACTTAGTCATCGCATGTCTAGGAAGATATGGCTTCGACCTGGTGCATTTGGCTAAGTGGAACTGACCAAAGCTACCCTTTATGGATCATAACCAGTTAGACCAAGGTTTTGTACTAAGTTCAATGGGTAGGAATATTTGGAAAACCTCGAAGGCATGGTTACTTTAATGATGTCCTTGTGACTCACCATAGCCCAGAAGTTTATCCAAAGAACGCCTACTTGTTGAACCTAAAGCTAAACATGAATCTAACACAAAGTTAAACTAAATCCTAAAAATTGAACCATAATTCATCTCACAGCAATTATAGGATTCCTTGATTGAAAATTTAGATCAGGTGAGATGACTAAGGAATAATAATTAATTAATTAAAAATTAAATTCATAATTAAAATTAATTAAAAATTAAATTCATAATTAAAATTAATTGAAAATTAAAATTTGTAATTAAAATTAAATTCAAAATTAAATTTGTAATTAAAATTAATTCAAAATTTAATTAACTTAAACTTATTTTTCAAAACTAAATTTAATTAACTTAAACTTATTTTTCAACACTTAATTTAATTAACTTAAATTATTGTTTCAAAGTTAACTAACTTAAATTATTCTCTTAAAATTAACTAACTTACCTTATTTTTTCAAAATTAATTAACCTAAAATTATTTTTTTTTCAAAACTTAAATAACTTAAAATTAGTTTTTTTCAAAATTAATTAACTTTCAAACTTAAACTTATTTTTCAAAATTAATTAAATTAAAACTATTTTTCAAATTAATTAACTTAAATTATTTTTCAAAATTAATTAACTTAAATTATTTTTTCAAATTAATTAACTCAAATTATTTTTCAAAATTAATTAACTTAAATTATTTTTTCAAATTAATTAACTCAAATTATTTTCCAAAATTAATTAACTTAAATGATTTGTCAAAATTAATTAACTTAAACTATTTTTCAAATTAATTAACTTAAATTATTCTTCAAAATTAATTAACCTAAATTATTTTTCAAATTAATTAACTCAAATTATTTTTCAAAATTAACTTAAATTATTTGTCAAAATTAATTCACTTAAATTATTTTTAAAATTAATTAACTTAAATTATTTGTCAAAATTAATTAACTTAAATAATAATCAACTTAAAATATTTTTCAAATTAACTAACCTACTAACTATTGAAAACCTAGTACGAGTAGAGAGCTTATTTCAATCAAACTATATTTTAATCCATTAAATCCAAATCAACTACTTTATGTGTAGGAATTGGATCAATGAATGATAGATAGTGGATGCTCCAGACATATGACTGGAGATAGGTTGAAGTTCACTAAGCTCAAATTGAAGAACCTAGGATCAGTTGTGTTCGGTAACGACGGTAAACTTAAGGTAATCAGAAGAGGTAATATCGAACTTAACTCCAATTTTGTCATTCAAAAAGTTCTATTAGTTGAAAATTTTAATTTCAATCTATTGAGTATTAACCAGTTATGTGATTGTGGATACTTAGTTACCTTTGATAATTCTGGATGCTTAATTAAAAACGTTGACAACCCCAAAATTAGACTTAAAGGACTTAGGAAAAATAGCATCTATACAATTGATCTACCCTCAATAAAGTGTCTCTTGACACAACAAGAGGAAACCAACTTGTGGCACAGAAGACTGGGTCACACTCATATAAGACTCATTTCGAAAATGAGTCAAAACGGCTTAGTCAGAGGATTGCCCAAATTAAGAAATCTAGAAAATACAATTTGTCATCCCTGCCAACAAGGAAAACAAACAAAGTCAACTCACAAGTCAACCAATCTAGAAAGAACCAACTCCTTACTTGAGCTCCTTCACCTAGATCTATTTGATTCACATGGAGCCAAGTCACTAAGTAAGAACCAGTATTGCTTAGTTATAATTGATGACTACTCCAGGTTCACCTGGGTAAAATTTCTAAAAACAAAAGATGAAACTTTTAAAGTCTTTAGTAATTTTAGTAAATTAATAGAAAATGAAAAAGATACTAAAATTAAAAGGATTAGAAGTGATCATGGGGGGGAATTTGAAAATCATAGATTTATCCAATTTTGTAAAACCAACGGATACAAACACGAATTTTCATGCCCTATAACCCCCCAACAGAACGGGCTAGTAGAACGAAAAAATAGAACCTTACAAGAAGCTGCTAGAACCACGCTAAACGAATATAATCTAAATCATCAATTCTGAGCTGAAGCAATAAATATGGAAAACTATATTAAAAATCGAATTCTAATTAACAAACTTCATAATAAAACCCCCTATGAAATTTATTACAATAAAATTCCCAACTTAAACTACTTAAAAGTATTTGGATGTAAAGTTCATATTTTAAACACTAAAGACTACTTAGGAAAATTTACACTCAAATCAAACCAAGGAATCTTTTTAGGGTACTATACAACCAGTAGGGCCTATAGAGTCTATAATCAAAATACCCTAAAAGTTGAAGAAACAACTAATGTAATATTTGATGAAGAAAATAATCTACCAAATATAGATTAAAATATTAACATTAACCCAAGAATTATAGAAGACGATGAAATTCAACTTAAAACTAGTAAACCAGAGGAACTAACTCCTAACACAAATGTAAGACCAACAAGAATAGGTACTTCTCACCCACCTGACCAAATTTTGGGTTGTAACGACCCAAAATTCCTCATTACGAGTCCTAATAGTGGTTAAAAATATTTAGAAATACTTTAGAAATATTCTAGAAATTTTTAGAGTATTTTTATGTAATTTTTGGAGGTCGTTTGGTATTTTTACTAAACGAAAGAAGTTTCGACAAAAAAATGTCCAAGCAGAGATTCGAACCCGAGACCTCCGGGCCGAACCAAGCTTTAAGCGAGTCCGGTTAACCAAGTGTGCAAGCAGTCGTTGCTGATTGAAAGAAGCATGAAATATATTTAAGTAGTAGAAGTTGATAACATGAAATAATAGGAAGAAAAAGGCTAAGATTTGAACCCACGAGCCAAGATTTAAGCAACACGCGACTAACTAACTGTTCCAGCGAGCATTACAGATTAAAAACGGAGAAAAATATATTTAAGCAGTAGTTAAAGAATAAGGGATAAATTGGAATAAAAAGGGTTCGGCTGAGGAATCGAACCCGTGACCCCTAATTTTAGGGAAGCGCAGTTGACCAAGTGTTCCAGCGAGCGATGCTGATTAAAAGAAGGAACAAAATTTATTTAAGTAGTAATTAATAAATAGGAAATAAATAGGAGAAAAAGGGTTCGGCTGAGGAATCGAACTCACAACCTCTGACCGGGGGCAAATCCGGCGGACCAAGAATGCAAACGGACAAATTTGTTTAGAAAAGTTAGAAAAATTTATTTAAGGAGTTAACAGAAATATTAAGTTATAAAAAGGGATAAGTTGATGCTCTGTTTTCTCGTGACTTAAACCATTCTCTCCTTCTCTTCTGCATACGATGGCGGAGCTCGGGCAGAAAACAAAAGGGAGTTAGGGCATCGTCTCCGGCGGCCGGCCAAGGTCCTAGAAGCCCTTTTTGTTCGGTTGTGAGTCCAAGAAGCAAGGTAAGTGCTTCTCACCTACAGTAGAAGTAATTTTGGACCTTTATTCTTCTCGAATTCGAAGCATGAGAAGCGCTTATAGTGTAAATTTTTAATTAAGCATATAGTGTAGATTTTTATATAGGCTTATAGTACAGATTTCAATTAAGCTTGTAATGCAGATTTTTAATTAAGCCTATAGTGCAGATTTTTAATTAAGCTTATAGTGCAGATTTTTATGTAAGCTTATAGTGCAGATTTTAATTAAGCTTATAATGCAAATTTTTATGTAAGCTTATAGTGCAGATTTTAATTAAGCTTATAGTGCAGATTCTAATTAAGCCTATAGTGCAGATTTTAATTAAGCTTATAGTGCAGATTTTTAATTAAGCTTATAGTGCAGATTTTTATAGTGCAGATTTTAATTAAGCATATAGTGCAGATTTTAATTAAGCTTATAGTACAGATTTTTATGTAAGCTTATAGTGCAGATTTTAATTAAGCTTGTAGTGCAGATTTCTTAGAGCTTAAAATGCAGATTTCTTTAGAGCAGATTTCTTTAGAGCTTGTAGTGCAGATTTCTTAAGAGCTTATGGTGCATATTTCTTTAAAGTTTATAGTGAAGATTTTTTGTGGAACTTGTAGTGCAGATTTTTGGTGGAATTTATAGTGCAGATTTTTTGTGGAACTTGTAGTGCAGATTTTTGGTGGAACTTATAGTGCAGTTTTTAAAGAAAAAGATTATAGTGCAGTTTGGTTAAGTATTATAGTGCAGAATTTATGTTTGCATAGTATGCGGAAATAGTGTAGCATAGAATGCAGAATCTTGATTAGGATAGTATGCAGAATTTTGATTAGCATAATATGCAGATTTTTGTTTATGCATTTCAAAGTTAGAATTTGTTTAAACATTTCGGTTTTTAAAGAAACATTCTTTTATTAGAGGTATTAACAAGTATAAGAAAGATAAAAAAAAGAAAGAAAAAGGCCAAGGCCTTAAGTAGATCCCAAAGTCAAGATTTTAGGGATTTTTGGCACACAAGGTGTTTGTTAAAATGCCGAAGCATTATATATTAGAAGTATTAAAAGATAACAAGTATTTTACTTTTATCAGTGGCACTGTGTCGGACTCTCAGTTGTCCTTGGGTTGGGCTCCCATAGTCGTCCCTAGGTTTAGATAACCTAGTATGCTGGACTCTCAGTTGTCCTTGGGCTGGGCTCCCATAGTCGTCCCTAGGTTTAGATAACCTAGTAAATCCTACTAAATTCGGGACCATCTATCTCGGGTCTAGTTAGGGATGCGTGCATAGCAAGTACAGTTGTCGGGCCCAAGAAGAAAGTTGATTATTATTTTGAAGTATTAAAGTATAAGTTTTTAAACAAGTAAAACAAGTTTCACATAAGTTTAAAATCCTGCAAGTTTAGTTTTCTTTTATGCTAGCGTGTTTGTTTAGATTTGTTTTACACGTTTAGCATTTCAGTATGTTTCTTTTGCTTGTAGATGAGCATAAGTAGTATTTCTTTCTGAGCATTCAGTTTTAGATTTCTTCCAGTTACATGCATATTCAAATTTTGTGAGTTAGATAGCACTTACTAAGTAATTTTGCTTATAGTTATATTTCCTCTTACTGCAAATAAAGGAAAGGAAAAGTTATAGCAAACGAAGGCGACAAGGAGGTGCGGATGGATGTGTGATGCCTGGACTATAGAAGCCTTGGGACCTAGCATAAGAATTTATTAAGATTGTCATTTATTAAGAATGTATTAGATGAGTCATTTAGTCTTCCGCTGCTAGTTAATTGTATATTTTGAGTTCTCCGAGAGTTTTAGGAATTTCTATCAACATGTGAACAAGGATAGTTAAGTAAAGTTAGTAGTACAGTAGCGCTCCGCCCTCACAGTCTAGTAGTGAGAAGGGTGGGGTGTTACAAGTTGGTATCAGAGCAGTTCCTATTCTCCAACATCACACATCAGCACCAACCTTGCCGTCTTCAAGTAAGAAAGTATTTAAATTTTTTTTTAGTATGCTTTCTTTATTCTTTACAGTAAAGAGAAATCCTTAGAAGTATTAGATTATATGTACAGAATAGGGAGATGTTTAGAAGTGCGTATAAAGTTAAGAATTCTGCTTAGTTTCTTTCTACATAATTAGATGTCAAGAAGAGGACATCCTCGTACCGCTTGTACTAAGGACCGAGTACAGGAGAACAAAAAGGACAGAGAAGTTATGGGTGATAGTGGATAGGAAAGTTAAGAGACTAAGGAACAAAGAACTACCACTAGTGAAGGTCATCTGGAAGAACCAGAAGCACGAGGAAGTTACTTAGGAGCCTGAGGACAGTATGAGACGGAAATATCCGGAATTATTCTAAGTTCGAGGACGAACTTTTTATAAGATATGGGGAATTGTAACGACCCAAAATTCCTCATTACGAGTCCTAATAGTGGTTAAAAATATTTAGAAATACTTTAGAAATATTCTAGAGATTTTTATAAATTTTTAGAGTATTTTTATGCAATTTTTGGAGGTCGTTTGGTATTTTTACTAAACGAAAGATGTTTCAACAAAAAAATGTCCAAGCAAAGATTCGAACCCGAGACCTCCAGCCAAACCAAGCTTTAAGCGAGTCCGGCTAACCAAGTGTGCAAGCAATCATTGCTGATTGAAAGAAGCATGAAATATATTTAAGTAGTAGAAGTTGATAACAGGAAATAATAGGAAGAAAAAGGTTGCAGCCGAGATTTGAACCCACGAGCCAAGCTTTAAGCAACGCGCGACTGACTAACTGTTCCAGCGGGCATTACATATTAAAAACGGAGAAAAATATATTTAAGCAGTAGTTAAAGAATAAGAGATAAATTGGAATAAAAAGGGTTCGGCTGAGGAATCGAACCCGTAACCCCTGATTTTAGGGAAGCGCGGCTGACCAAGTGTTCCAGCGAGCGATGCTGATTAAAAGAAGGAACAAAATTTATTTAAGTAGTAATTAATAAATAGGAAATAAATAGGAGAAAAAGGGTTCGGCTGAGGAATCGAACTCGCAACCTCTGACTGGGGGCAAATCCGGCGAACCAAGAATGCAAACGGACAAATTTGTTTAGAAAAGTTAGAAAAATTTATTTAAGGAGTTAACAGAAATATTAAGTTATAAAAAGGGATAAGTTGATGCTCTGTTTTCCCATGACTTAAACCATTCTCTCCTTCTCTTCTGCGTACAATGGCGGAGCTCGGGCAGAAAACAAAAGGGAGTTAGGGCATCGTCTCCGGCGGCCGGCCAAGGTCCTAGAAGCCCTTTTTGTTCAGTTGTGAGTCCAAGAAGCAAGGTAAGTGCTTCTCACCTGCAATAGAAGTAATTTCGGACCTTTATTCTTCTCGAATTCGAAGCATGAGAAGCGCTTATAGTGCAAATTTTTAATTAAGCCTATAGTGCAGATTTTAATTAAGCTTATAGTGCATATTTTTATGTAGGCTTATAGTGCAGATTTCAATTAAGCTTGTAGTGCAGATTTTTAATTAAGCCTATAGTGCAGATTTTTAATTAAGCTTATAGTACAAATTTTTATGTAGGCTTATAGTGCAGATTTTAATTAAGCTTATAATGCAGATTTTTATGTAAGCTTATAGTGCAGATTTTAATTAAGCTTATAATGCAGATTCTAATTAAGCCTATAGTGTAGATTTTAATTAAGCTTATAGTACAGATTTTTAATTAAGCTTATAGTGCAGATTTTTATAGTGCAGATTTTAATTAAGCTTATAGTGCAGATTTTAATTAAGCTTATAGTGCAGATTTTTATGTAAGCTTATAGTGCAGATTTTAATTAAGCTTGTAGTGCAGATTTCTTAGAGCTTAAAATGCAGATTTCTTTAGAGCTTGTAATGCAAATTTCTTAAGAGCTTATGGTGTAGATTTCTTTAAAGTTTATAGTGCAGATTTTTTGTGGAACTTATAGTGCAGATTTTTGGTGGAATTTATAGTGCAGATTTTTGGTGGAACTTGTAGTGCAGATTTTTGGTGGAACTTATAGTGCAGTTTTTAAAGAAAAAGATTATAGTGCAGTTTGGTTAAGTATTATAGTGCAGAATTTATGTTTGCATAGTATGCGGAAATAGTGTAGCATAGAATGCAGAATCTTGATTAGTATAGTATGCAGAATTTTGATTAGCATAGTATGCAGATTTTTGTTTATGCATTTCAAAGTTAGAACTTGTTTAAACATTTCAGTTTTTAAAGAAACATTCTTTTATTAGAGGTATTAACAAGTATAAGAAAGATAAAGAAAAGAAAGAAAAAGGCCAAGGCCTTAAGTAGATCCCAAAGTCAAGACTTTAGGGATTTTTGGCACACAAGGTGCTTGTTAAAATGCCGAGGCATTATATATTAGAAGTATTAAAAGATAACAAGTATTTTACTTTTATTAATGGCACTGTGCTGAACTCTCAGTTGTCCTTGGGTTGGGCTCCCATAGTCGTCCCTAGGTTTAGATAACCTAGTATGCTGGACTCTCAGTTGTCCTTGGGCTGGGCTCCCATAGCCGTCCCTAGGTTTTGATAACCTAGTAAACCCTACTAGATTCGGGACCAGCTATCTCGGGTCTAGTTAGGGATGCGCGCATAGCAAGTACAGTTATCGGGCCCAAGAAGAAAGTTGATTATTATTTTGAAGTATTAAAGTATAAGTTTTTAAACAAGTAAAACAAGTTTCAGATAAGTTTAAAATCCTACAAGTTTAGTTTTCTTTTATGCTAGCGTGTTTGTTTAGATTTGCTTTACACGTTTACCATTTCAGTATGTTTCTTTTTCTTGTAGATAAGTATGAGTAGTATTTCTTTCTGAGCATTCAGTTTTAGATTTCTTCCAGTTACATGCATATTCGAGTTTTGTGAGTTTGATAGCGCTTACTAAGCAATTTTGCTTATAGTTGCATTTCCTCTTACTGCAGATAAAGGAAAGGAAAAGTTATAGCAAAGGAAGGCGACAAGGAGGTGCGGATGGATGTGTGATGTCTGGACTATAGAAGCCTTGGGACCTAGCATAAGAATTTATTAAGATTGTCATTTATTAAGAATGTATTAGATGAGTCATTTAGTCTTCCGCTGCTAGTTAATTGTATGTTTTGAGTTCTCCGAGAGTTTTAGGAATTTCTATCAACATGTGAACAAGGATAGTTAAGTAAAGTCAGTAGTCCAGTAGCGCTCCGCCCTCACAGTCTAGTAGTGAGGAGGGTGGGGTGTTACATGGGTGACCCAAACTTAGGAGTTAGAACTAGATTCTCGTATAGAAACCTGAGTCAGATTGCCCTTATTTCAAAGATTGAGCCTAAAACTATAGAAGAAGCTCTACCCGACCCAGACTGGATCATTGCTATGCAGGAAGAGCTAGCACAATTCGAATGGAACCAAGCCTGGGAACTTGTACCTAAACCCATAGATAAGTCCATAATTGACACCAAATGGGTATTTAAGAACAAATTGGATGATCAGGGTGAAATAGTTAGAAACAAGGCTAGACTAGTAGCTAAAGGATTCAGTTAGGTTGAAGGTTTAGATTATGACGAAACCTATGCGCCAGTAGCTAGACTCGAATCCATTAGGATGCTGCTAGCTTATACAGCACATAAAGGATTTAGATTATATCAAATGGATGTCAAGTCAGCCTTTTTGAATGGATTTATTAAAGAAGAGGTATATGTAGGTCAACCCCCAGGTTTTGAGGACTTAGATCATCCAAACCATGTATTTAGATTAAAAAAGGCCTTATATGGACTAAAACAAGCACCTAGGGCATGGTATGAACGGTTATCTAATTACCTAATATTCAAGGGCTTTAACCAAAATTAAATAGACCAGACTCTATTCGTCAAAACAATAAAAAAAAGACATTTTTGTTGCCCAAATCTATGTTGACGACATAATTTTTGGCTCAACCAACACCAAACTATTAAAAGAATTTGTTAATTTAATGGAAAACGAATTTGAGATGAGTTTGGTGGGGGAACTCAATTTTTTCCTAGGTTTACAAATTAAACAACCCAAAGATGAAATCTACATTTACCAAACCAAATATGCCAAAGAACTAATTAAAAAATTTGGCATGGAAAACTCAAAAATTATAAATACTCCAATGGCAATAAATAGCAACATTGATTCTGACCTAGATGGAAAACCAGTAGACCCAAAGTACTATAGAAGTATAATAGGTAGTCTACTCTACCTAACTGCAAGTCGGCCTGATATCTTGTTTGCAGTAGGTATGTGCGCAAGATACCAATCCTGTGCAAAAGAGTCACACCTAACATATGCTAAAAGGATACTTAGGTACATTAAGGGCACCCTAAATGTAGGACTTTGGTACCCTAGAATTTGTACCCTTGACCTTGTTGGCTACTCTGATTCAGACTATGTCGGGTGCAAGTTAGATAGAAAAAGCACAAGTAGGAGCTACCAAATTCTGGGTCAATGCCTAGTATGTAACGACCACCCTTCTTACTACTACTACTCTCTAAGGATGACAGTTACTTAACCACTAACTCTACTTAACCGGTATGATTAAAAATCACATAGAAACCCTACCGAAAAATTTCGGCAGAGTCTCCCCTGTACCGGTGACCTTAAACTGACATACATAACATAATATACACAGCCACAGGCGGCTGGAACACATATCAAACACACAAAAGGAAAAAACATCACCACGCAGTTTAATGAAATCAAATCATACAAGTAATGAATAGCGGAAAAATAAAAACATACAATTAACTAACAGCGGAAGACCAAATGACTCATCTAATACATTCTTAATAAATGGCAATCTTAATAAATTCTTAAACTAAGTCCCAAGGCTTCCATAGTCCCGGCATCACACACCATCCGCGCCACCTTGTCGCCTTCCTTGCTAAATCTTTTCTTTTCCTTTACCTGCAGTAAGAGGAAGTGTAGTCTATAAGCAAAATTTGCTTAGTAAGCGCTATCTAACTCACAAAAACACGAATGTGCATGTATACGAAAAGAACTAGGAACTATATGCTCTAAAAAGAAATAAAGCATAAACATAACTGCTCATGTCAAACTAATAGCAAAGAAAAGCTAAGGAATCTACTCATGTAATTCTAATAGTTAATCATGCTGCTAATCTAATAGGTAAACATGAAAACTACTCATCCACTAGATAAACATGGTAGAATAAAGAACTAAACTTACTGATTTTTAGAACTATATGAAACTTATTTCATTTGTTCTAACTTAATCTTTAATACTTTATGTTTATGTAAAACTCGTTTTACTTGCTCAAAAACTTATACTTATAATACTTCAAAATAATAATCAACTTCTTCTTGGGCCCGGCAACTGTGCTTTTACTTTTGTAACGACCCAACCCATTTGGCGGCCCATTTGGCGACCCTATGGTCGTCGACCGTCGACCGTCGGCCGAGCCGTTACTACTAGGTTATCTAAACCTAGGGACGACTATGGGAGCCCAAACCAAGGACAGAGAGTCCAGTACAGTGCCACTGATAAAAGTAAAATACTTGTTATCTTTTAATACTTCTATATAATGCCTCGGCATTTTCTTTAGCATCTTGTGTGCCAAAATCCCTAAAGTCTTGACTTTAGGATCTACTTAAGGCCTTGGCCTTTTTCTTTCTTTTCTTTATCTTTCCTATATTTTTCTTAAACTCTTAAAAAGAACATAGGCATGCTACAACAGAATTAAATCAAAGGAAATAAAATCTGACTTCTAAAGCATGCTATATCAGAGACAAATCAAAAGAAAGCATATCTAACTTCTTCAAACATGCTACAACAGATTTAAAACAAAGGAAACAATTCTGAGATCTTTAAGCATGCTAAAATGAATGCAAAGGAAACCCAAAACTGCAACGTGAACTGACATAGCTGTTCCTACTCATTGGAGCTACATAAACTTGAAATCTGCATGCATAAAACTAATAAGGAAGGATCTGTATCAAAACTAAGCAATGGAAATGCTAACAGCACAAAACCACTCTACTGCATGCTCGTTAAAAGGCCTATTCCTACACATGGCAGCAAAGAAGAAAATCAAATACTAGGGTGTTTCATGCTCTCATTTCCAAATCTAAACAACTAAATCTGGTTTTATGGCAGCAAGCTTCAAGATAAACCAAACCTAAGTCTGTTCATGTTATTCTAATAGCAAGGAGAAACATTATAATTCAATACTACTCATGCTCTTCTAGTAATAAAGAAACTACACATGCTTAACTAATAACAAATAGGAAAGTCCAACAACATGCTTGTAACGACCACCCTTCTTACTACTACTCTGAGGGTGACCGCTACTGATTCTACTAGCTACACTAAACTGGTACTACCTACTTAACACTAGAAATGCTTTAAACTATTTGTTAAAAACATATCACATATCAAAATATGTCTCTAAATAGCAGCATAAAATTTTCTTGATACTTATATTTTCTTTCTTTTCTTTCTTTCTGGTTTATTCTTTTTTTTTTTTCTTTCTTTACAAGATTAAACATGCAATAAGTGAAACAGCAAGTATAACGTACAGACATATGAAGCTTAAATACCTCTACTGTTTGCTACTTCCTTTATTAACTTGCATTCATGAAATCCTATCTAACATCCCTTGTTACGAAATGTAGTTATTCATTCTACAACCAAACAGTAACTACAGGGAAGTCAATTAAAACTGCTGCAATTAAAGGACTGTAATTAATACTACTGTCCATCAGTTTCAAACAATCCGAACATCACATGCAATTTCTTCCATAAAACAAAACTCATATAGAATACTAGCATGCACATAAGAGTACTGAGCATATAACCACCAACTGTAACAATACTACTGAAAATACTGAGCATACCACTTCACACTTCTAACAACATTTGCAAGCTACAAATTAGATATTAACTCACAGCGGATTAAAATTTCAGCAGCAATAAAAAGGGTACTGAGCATAGGAAATGGCCAATTCTTAGGAAAATAAACTCTTATACCACAGTTTAGTCAATTATGAACTCACGGCAGATTAAAAACTCTAGCAGCAACAAAAGAGTACTAAGAAATTGCCAACTTATTTGTCCTAACACATAAAAGAAGCAAATAAACAAAAATCCTTAGTATTGCAAAATAATTCTCCTATAGCAGTAATCAAAAAGAACACTAGCAGGTAACATTTCTAAATTCTTCTGGCAAGATCCCAAGCTTCCATAACAGCCACCACACACACCATCAACGTCTCCTTGTCGCCTTCTTCTACACCACTTTAGCTTTTCCTTTATTTTTATCCATATCTACAGTAGGAGGAAAGGTAGTATCTATAAGCTAAAAACTTCGTAAGTGCTTTCTACTCACAAAATCCGATACGGAATGCATAAGCATAAAAGAAAGCAGGGAAATACATGCTCAACATGAAAATAGCAAATGGAACTACATCATGCATCTCTAAAGGGAAACAACAATTTAATTTGCTAAAATTGGCAACTTTGATAAAAGAACTTGTTCTGTTTGTTTCCAAATTAATACTTGTATACTTTAAAAATAATATTCAACTTAACTTGGGCCCGGCATTGTACCACTTTGCGCGCCTTTCTTAATGAGAATTGAGGTAGCTAATCCCAAACCATTAAGACACTTCTAGACCTTATGTCTAGGGGCAACTTGGAGCCCATCCCTTGGACATTGTGTCCGGTACATGCCTCTTAAAAGTAAAATATTTTTCTTTATATCTTTCCTTAAATACTTCTTCTAATAAAATGCCTTGGCATTTATTAGAGGCAATTTAAGCAACTCATTTAGCAGCTCAAACACATGCCACGTTCACATTAAGGGTTTAAGCAATTTAAGCATATCCCTGTTTCACATTAAGCTACAGAACTAACTCCAATACCAACTTTTCATACCTAACAGATGTAAAGGTAAGAATTCTAGAAATAACCCAAAAATATAGCCTCATGAGACATAGCTGAATCAACTCAATATATATCACATCTCAAGTAATCAGTTTTCTACTGCGAAACTATCCATAACCAATTATGATCAATTTGCATGCTTTAACATGATTGAATTGCTAGGAAGACTAAAGTTCGAACCTACTGCATTCATCACTAAAACTAGTTTCTATTGAACTAAAATTTGCTTCCAATAGAAAACATCTGAGGATGATGACATCCAAACAAAGCACTAATACATCAGCACTAGCATTTCTAATTCAGTACTAATACATGAGGTTAGCCAATTCTATCGACAATAATATTCCAGGTAATGTAAGATAGTATAATTCCAGTGGTAACACAACAGGCTTAAACTAGAATATATCTACTTAAACATGCTTGATATGTAAGGTAAACACACCTAACTAGCATGCTGTGGTATCAAGGGAAACCCTCAAACCTTCTGTTCGTGCACTAAATAAAACATCAAGGACTGAAACCAAAACTTAAACCTATTTGCCAGATCAAGGAAACAAGCTCCAAAACTACATACACTGAGGAAAAAGGCTACTGTTGTTCATTTCACAACAACAAAACACAAACGAAAACCCCGAAAGCTACTCCTACCGCAGGTGAGAAGCACTTACAATGGGTTCTTGGACTTACAACCGGAGAAAGAGATCTAGGGTTCGGATGAGGTGAAGGTTTCGGCGATCCCTTCCTATCCGCGTGTTCTCCTAGACGAGGAGACCACGAATCCGCGAACAACTCCCGGAAAGAAGTCCTCGCCGGCCGCCGGAAACGAGCCCTAGCGCCGTCACCCCTTTTTCGCCCGAGAAAGAAAAATCGCGTCGTCGGGAGAGAAAAGAGAGGGAAAAACTTAGGTTAAGGTCACGGTAAACACTTAACCCCTTTATAACTTAGTTTTAATTCGATTCCAACTATGCTTAAATCTATTTCTCTCCATACTAGGTTAATAAAACCGTGTAGCTCAGCTGGTTGGCTGGATTCGGCTGAGATTCGGCTCGGGTCAAGGTCTCGGGTTCGAGTCTCCCCTTCAACGTTTTTATCAAAACTTCTTTCTTTTTGTAACCCTACTAAACGATCTCCAAAAATTACATAAAAATACTCTAAAAATTCCTAAAAATCTCTAGAATATTTTAAAAGTATTTCCAAATATTTTTATGGACTTTTAGAACTTAAAATAAGAAAAATTGGGTCGTTACAATTCCCCATACCTTATAAAAAGTTCGTCCTCGAACTTAGAATAGCTCTGGATACTTCTGTCTCATACTGTCCTCCCGCTCCCAAGTGACTTCCTCGTGCTTTTGGTTCTGCCAGACGACCTTCACAAGTGGTACTTCTTTGCTTCTTAGTCTCTTGACTGCTCTGTCCACTATCTGTGTAGGTCTACTCTCAAAACTAAGATCCTCTTGGATCTGCACTGACTGAGGCTCAATCACTTGGCTAGGGTCCTGGAGACACTTCTTTAACATGGAGACATGAAACACATTGTGAATTGCTGACATGTCTTGTGGTAACTCCAGTTTGTAAGCTACCTTCCCAATCCTGTCTGTAATCAGGTAAGGTCCTACATAGCGAGGACTCAATTTGCCCTTCTTGCCAAATCTCATCACCCCCTTCATAGGAGCAACTTTGAGAAAAACTGAATCTCCTACTTGAAATTCCAGTGGCCTACGGCGTGTGTCAGCATAGCTTTTCTGGCTACTATTCCCAATCGCATCATATTCATTCGTGGTTTCTTCTAAGACCTGTTCTAATGCCCATGAATTTCCATTTCCTTTCTTTCACCTGCTTCTTGCCAGCATATAGGTGATCTGCACTTTCTGCCATACAACGCCTCATATGGTGCCATCCTGATGGTGGCTTGGTAGCTGTTGTTGTAGGCAAACTCAGCTAAGCACAGATACTTGCACCAACTGCCTTTAAAATCTAGTGTACAAGCCCTGAGCATATCTTCTAGGATCTGATTTACTCGCTCTGTCTGTCCATCAGTCTGAGGATGGAAGGTTGTTCTGAATTTGAGCTTGGTGCCTAGTGCAGTCTGTACACAGTCCCAAAAGTGAGAGGTGAAGCGCCCATCTCTATCAGAAATAATAGATTTGGGAACTCCGTGAAGTCTGATCACCTCTTTAACGTATAGCTGTGCTAACTGTTCTATAGAGTGTGATACCTTGATGGCTATGAAATGAGCAGACTTGGTCAATCTGTCAACTATCACCCATATCGCATCATATCCATTTGTGGTTCTTGGGAGACCTGTTATGAAATCCATGGATATGTCTTCCCACTTCCACTCTGGTATAGGAAGAGGCTGTAGAACTCCTCCTGGTCTCTGGTGTTCTGCTTTGACTCTCTGACATGTCAGGCAGGTACTGACATATTTAGCCACATCTCTTTTGAGTCCAGACCACCAGAATTTCTGTTTCACGTCTTGGTACATCTTGGTAGAACCAGGATGCATAGAGTATGGCGTACTATGGGCCTCTTCTAAAATTCTCTTTCTTAGCTCTTCATCATTGGGAACACAAAGGCGATTTCCCTGATAAAGAATTCCACTGTCTGATACTCGAAATTCTGAATTTCCTTCTTCTTGTATTCCTTGCTTGATCTTTTTGATATCTGGATCTTCACTTTGCTTTTTCTGTATATCCTCAAGCAGGGTTGACTCTAGGGTCAATGCAGAAAGTTGCCCATAAATAATTTCAAGTCCGAAATCTGACAACTCCTTCTGTAGTGGCAGGGCTAATGATGATAAGGACATCAAGGATGCACTGGACTTTCTGCTTAGTGCATCTGCCACTTTATTAGCTTTACCTGGGTGGTAGAGGATTTCACAGTCATAATTTTTGACCAACTCTAACCACCTGCGCTGTCTCATGTTTAAGTCCTTCTGAGTGAAGAAGTACTTAAGACTCTGATGATCTGTGAAGATTCTGCACTGGACTCCATACAAGTAGTGTCGCCAGAGTTTCAGTGCAAAGACTACAGCTGCCAGCTCTAGATCATGAGTGGGGTAGTTCTTCTCATAGTCTTTGAGTTGTCTTGAAGCATAAGCTATAACTTTTCCTTCCTGCATGAGTACAGCTCCTAAGCCCATCTTGGAAGCATCACTGTAGATGTCAAAACTCTTGTCACCCTTTGGAACAGTCAGTATAGGAGCACTGGTCAGTCTCCTCTTGAGTTCTTGAAAACTCTGCTCACATTTATCTGATCATTCAAACTTCTTGTCCTTCCTGGTGAGGGCTGTAAGGGGAGAGGCTATCCTGGAAAAGTCCTCCACAAATTTCCTGTAGTACCCAGCTAAACCAAGGAAGCTTCTGATCTCCCTGGCATTCTTGGGTCTCTTCCAGTTGCTGACCGCTTCTACTTTGGCTGGATCTACCTGAATGCCTTCTTTTGAAACAATGTGACCTAGAAATGCCACCTGCTCCAACCAAAATTCGCACTTTGAGAATTTAGCATAGAGCTGTCTCTGCTGAAGAGTCTGTAGGACTATTCTCAAATGCGCATCATGCTCCTCTGGGGTCCTGGAATAGATTAGAATGTCGTCGATGAACACAATGACAAACTTGTCAAGGTATTCACTGAACACTCTATTCATCAAGTCCATGAAGACTGCAGGTGCATTAGTCACACCAAAAGGCATAACCACGAATTCATAGTGTCCATATCTGGTCCTGAAAGCAGTTCTGGGTATATCACTCTCCTTTACTTTTAACTGATGGTACCCAGAGCGCAGATCTATCTTAGAGAACACTGTTGCCCCTTTCAATTGATCAAATAAATCATCGATCCTGGGCAGTGGATACCTGTTCTTGATGGTCACTTGATTTAGAGCTCTATAATCTATGCACATCCGCATAGATCCATCCTTCTTCTTGACAAACAACACAGGAGCTCCCCATGGTGAGTGACTAGGGCGAATGAAACCCTTGTCAAGTAGCTCCTGAAGTTGCTCTTGTAACTCTTTTAGCTCTGCTGGAGACATGCGATATGGAGCTTTTGAAATTGGACCGGTACCAGGAACCAGTTCAATCTCAAACTCCACCTCTCTATTCGGAGGTAGTCCAGGTAGCTCTTCTGGGAACACCTCTGGATACTCACAGACTACCCGAACTTCCTCCTGCTTAGGTCTTTCTTCTTCCTCTGTACTCACAATGAATGCAAGAAAACCAGCACACCCTTTAGCTAACATCTGGTGAGCTGTGAGAGAAGAGAGGAATTTCTGGGTCTTCCTCTCCTGTAAATTCAAAGGATGGTTCACCTTCTGGACTAAAGATCACTTTTCTTCTGCGGCAGTCCACTGAAGCACTGTACTTGCTGAGGAAATCCATACCCAAAATGATATCGAAATCCTGCATAGCGAGGACTACCAGATTAACACATAGCTCTCGGTCTGAAATTCTGACTGGTACAGACCGAAGCCACTGACTAGATTCCATGACTTCCCCAGAAGGTAGGGTTGTCAGGAACTTGGAATTCATGCTTTCTGTAGGTACCTGTAATTCTTTGGCAAAAGGTATGGATACAAAAGAATGGGTCGCCCCAGTATCAAATAGTGCAGTAGCTATATGCTGAAAAATAACTACTTGACCTGTTACGACCGTGGAGGCACTAGCAGCTTCCTCTTTGGTAAGGGAGAATACTCTGGCATTGTCAAAGGCTGGAACTGGTGGAGCTTCCAACCTTCCTTGATTGATCTGAGGTCCTTCCAGAGTTGCAGGCATATAATGTAGTTGAGGCTTGGCTCCATATTGTATTGGCTGTGGCTGGGGTGCTTTGAACTTGTTAGGACACTGTTTGGCCATGTGTCCTTCTTGACCACAAGAATAACATCCAGTCTTACCCAAGAGGCAGGCTCCTGGATGTGTTCTCCCACATCTAGGGCAGGGAAGGAGCTTAGTCTGTTTGGTTTCTGGTCCTCCCTTCTGGTTACTTCCTGAATCCCACTGCTTTCTTTTAGTGCCCTTGCCTTTCTAGTTCTGATTATTTGACTGGGGTTTCTGATTTCCCCCAGTCTTGGTCTCCATCTTGATTGGCTTGTGTTGCTCTCTTTGTGCCTTCATGCTGCTCAGGTAGTGCTCAGCTACTAAGGCTCTACTAACCAACTCTTCTCCAGTCAGGGGCTGATGAGTCTCACTGCTCACATTAAGTGATATCACAGGCTTCAGCATTCTGAGCATTAGTCTGACTCGCTCCTTCTCTGTACTTACTAGTTCTGGGCAGAGACGAGCTAGCCTGTTGAATCTTTTAACTGCTTCCTCCACTGTCAGATCCCCCTGTCTAAACTCCATAAACTCCTCGTAGTGCTTGTTGGTGATCTTTTGGCGAAAGAACTCGTCGTAGAACTCTGTCTCAAAATCAATCCATCTCATCTGATTGACTGCCCTCTTGCTTTTGACTCTCTCCCACCACATGCGTGCGTCTCCAGTCAGGCAGAAGGAGGCACACTTGACCTTCTCGACTTCTGGCCAGTCAAGAAGCTCCATGGTGCTCTCCAGTGTCTTGAACCAAGCCTGGGCATCCCAGGGCTCAGTCGTGCCTGAGAAGCTCTCTGGTTTCACTTTCAGCCACTGTATAAGGTAAGCTTCTTGTCTCTGGGGTGCTGTGACGACTCCTTGGGTGGCTGGTGGAACCTCAGTTACCACTGGAGTCTCCACAGTTACTGTTTGAGGAGTAGGAGGGACTGGTTGTTGATTTGCCATCAGATTGGCAATTACTTGCTGCTGCTCAGCTACTTGTTTCTGAAGTTGGGCAACAACTTCAGAAAGATTGGGCTCAGTTGAGCCTGGCCTCTCTTCCTCCTGAACTTGGTCCTCAGTACGAGCGGTACGGGGACGTCCTCTTCTCGATATCTAGTTAAACAAATAAGAAAATTTGATGATTTCTCTACCCTTTCTAAACATACCAATTTATATATTAAGAAAGGAAATAGCTAAAAGAATAAAACTCTTATCTTGCTCATTCACTTATAACTATCAATCCATACTGCGAATAATAATGTAAATAAAGGAAAGCAATAAAGAAAGAACTTAAATACTTTCTTACTTGAAGACGGCAAGGTAGATGCTGATATGTGTGTGTTGCTGGAAAATGGAACTTGGCTCTGATACCAACTGTAACGACCACCCTTCTTACTACTACTCTGAGGGTGACCGCTACTGATTCTACTAGCTACACTAAACTGGTACTACCTACTTAACACTAGAAATGCTTTAAACTATTTGTTAAAAACATATCACATATCAAAATATGTCTCTAAATAGCAGCATAAAATTTTCTTGATACTTATATTTTCTTTCTTTTCTTTCTTTTTGGTTTATTCTTTTTTTTTTCTTTCTTTACAAGATTAAACATGCAATAAGTGAAACAGCAAGTATAACGTACAGACATATGAAGCTTAAATACCTCTACTGTTTGCTACTTCCTTTATTAACTTGCATTCATGAAATCCTACCTAACATCCCTTGTTACGAAATGTAGTTATTCATTCTACAACCAAACAGTAACTACAGGGAAGTCAATTAAAACTACTGCAATTAAAGGACTGTAATTAATACTACTATCCATCAGTTTCAAACAATCCGAACATCACATGCAATTTCTTCCATAAAACAAAACTCATATAGAATACTAGCATGCACATAAGAGTACTGAGCATATAACCACCAACTGTAACAATACTACTGAAAATACTGAGCATACCACTTCACACTTCTAACAACATTTGCAAGCTACAAATCAGATATTAACTCACAGCGGATTAAAATTTCAGCAGCAATAAAAAGGGTACTGAGCATAGGAAATGGCCAATTCTTAGGAAAATAAACTCTTATACCACAGTTTAGTCAATTATGAACTCACGGCAGATTAAAAACTCTAGCAGCAACAAAAGAGTACTAAGAAATTGCCAACTTATTTGTCCTAACACATAAAAGAAGCAAATAAACAAAAATCCTTAGTATTGCAAAATAATTCTCCTATAGCAGTAATCAAAAAGAACACTAGCAGGTAATATTTCTAAATTCTTCTAGCAAGATCCCAAGCTTCCATAACAGCCACCACACACACCATCAACGTCTCCTTGTCGCCTTCTTCTACACCACTTTAGCTTTTCCTTTATTTTTATCCATATCTGCAGTAGGAGGAAAGGTAGTATCTATAAGCTAAAAGCTTAGTAAGTGCTTTCTACTCACAAAATTCGATACGGAATGCATAAGCATAAAAGAAAGCAGGGAAATACATGCTCAACATGAAAATAGCAAATGGAACTACATCATGCATCTCTAAAGGGAAACAACAATTTAATTTGCTAAAATTGGCAACTTTGATAAAAGAACTTGTTCTGTTTGTTTCCAAATTAATACTTGTATACTTTAAAAATAATATTCAACTTAACTTGGGTCCGGCATTGTACCACTTTGCGCGCCTTTCTTAATGAGAATTGAGGTAGCTAATCCCAAACCATTAAGACACTTCTAGACCTTATGTCTAGGGGCAACTTGGAGCCCATCCCTTGGACATTGTGTCCGGTACATGCCTCTTAAAAGTAAAATATTTTTCTTTATATCTTTCCTTAAATACTTCTTCTAATAAAATGCCTTGGCATTTATTAGAGGCAATTTAAGCAACTCATTTAGCAGCTCAAACACATGCCACGTTCACATTAAGGGTTTAAGCAATTTAAGCATATCCCTGTTTCACATTAAGCTACAGAACTAACTCCAATACCAACTTTTCATACCTAACAGATGTAAAGGTAAGAATTCTAGAAATAACCCAAAAATATAGCCTCATGAGACATAGCTGAATCAACTCAATATATATCACATCTCAAGTAATCAGTTTTCTACTGCGAAACTATCCATAACCAATTATGATCAATTTGCATGCTTTAACATGATTGAATTGCTAGGAAGACTAAAGTTCGAACCTACTGCATTCATCACTAAAACTAGTTTCTATTGAACTAAAATTTGCTTCCAATAGAAAACATCTGAGGATGATGGCATCCAACCAAAGCACTAATACATCAGCACTAGCATTTCTAATTCAGTACTAATACATGAGGTTAGCCAATTCTATCGACAATAATATTCCAGGTAATGTAAGATAGTATGATTCCAGTGGTAACACAACAGGCTTAAACTAGAATATATCTACTTAAACATGCTTGATATGTAAGGTAAACACACCTAACTAGCATGCTGTGGTATCAAGGGAAACCCTCAAACCTTCTGTTCGTGCACTAAATAAAACATCAAGGACTGAAACCAAAACTTAAACCTATTTGCCAGATCAAGGAAACAAGCTCCAAAACTACATACACTGAGGAAAAAGGCTACTGTTGTTCATTTCACAACAACAAAACACAAACGAAAACCCCGAAAGCTACTCCTACCGCAGGTGAGAAGCACTTACAATGGGTTCTTGGACTTACAACCGGAGAAAGAGATCTAGGGTTCGGATGAGGTGAAGGTTTCGGCGATCCCTTCCTATCCGCGTGTTCTCCTAGACGAGGAAACCACGAATCCGCGAACAACTCCCGGAAAGAAGTCCTCGTCGGCCGCCGAAAACGAGCCCTAGCGCCGTCGCCCCTTTTTCGCCCGAGAAAGAAAAATCGCGCCGTCGGGAGAGAAAAGAGAGGAAAAAACTTAGGTTAAGGTCACGGTAAACACTTAACCCCTTTATAACTTAGTTTTAATTCGATTCCAACTATGCTTAAATCTATTTCTCTCCATACTAGGTTAATAAAACCGTGTAGCTCAGCTGGTTGGCTGGATTCGGCTGAGATTCGGCTCGGGTCAAGGTCTCGGGTTCGAGTCTCCCCTTCAACGTTTTTATCAAAACTTCTTTCTTTTTGTAACCCTACTAAACGATCTCCAAAAATTACATAAAAATACTCTAAAAATTCCTAAAAATCTCTAGAATATTTTAAAAGTATTTCCAAATATTTTTATGGACTTTTAGAACTTAAAATAAGGAAAATTGGGTCGTTACAATACTAAATCATAAGACTAAAGAATCTAACTCACAAGCCTTATATTCAAGAATACAAATATACGGCAGCAAAGGAATTGACAACCAAGCTAAAGCAGCAGAGGAAATCAACCAAGCTAAGGCAGAATAGGGAATTTAACCAGCAAGGCAGCAAAGGATTAACCAAGCTAAGGCAACTACTCTAGATACCAGCGGAGTACCCTAACCAAAACAGACCAAATTAAACTTGCTGAAGACTTAAAACAAAACTATATAAACTGATTCATTGCTTCAGCAGAATTGCAAGGAAGAAGGAAAAAAGAAGCCTGCAAATCTAATCCGAAACCTCAACTGTTCTGTTAAGCAGCGCATTGACAGATTTTTCTGTTAAGCTCATGCCATTAAAAAGTGATTGCTATGTGCAACGGCAAGGAAACCAAAGAAGGAATTCCTACTGTAAACAACTCGCTACTGGAAACCTAAAATCCTAATTGTTCTTCATGCTCATTGCTTAGAACAACAAATTCCAAACTGCACAGCAACTCACGGCAGCAATATAAATTCCTTGCTCCCTACTTCATGCTTCGGAAATTAAACCATATGCCTAACTAAACATCCTGATCAAATCCGAAGCAAGCAACTCACGGCAAAAAAACCCTAAACCGACAATCATCACAGAAAAAACTTGAAAACAAAGGAGATAGAAATCCGGAACTATCCTACTGCAGGTGAGCAGCGACTTACCGCATGTTTTTGGATTCAAACCGAGAAGGAGGAGCTGCTAGGGTTCCGGTGGCTTGCGGTTTGGCTTCCTCTTCGTGCTCACAGCCTTCTTCTTGACGAGGGAATCGATGGAAGAGCTCTCGAAGGAGCCCCTTGCCGGACGCCGGAGGTCCCTAGCTTCGGCTGACGCGAGAGGTGAGAAGAAAGGTGCCGAATAATACCTAAGTTCCTCTTTCTTATACTAGGGTTTCATTACAACTTAACTATATTTCGTTATAGATTTAGTTAAGAAAAGTTCGGCTGGTCTGTTGGTTAAGCGAATCTCTGCTTAACCCAAGGTTTCCGGTTCAAACCTCATCTTGGACATTATTTTTGTCAAGACTTCTTTCGTTTTGTAAAAATATCAAACGACCTCCAAAAATTGCATAAAAATACTCTAAAAATTTCTAAAAATCTCTAGAATATTTTTATAGTATTTCTAAATATTTTTAAGAACTTTTAGGACTCCTAATGAGGAAAATTGGGTCGTTACATAGTAAGTTGGTCAAGCAGAAAGCAACACTGTGTTGCTCTATCCACTACTGAAGTTGAATACATAGCACTAGGAGAATGTGCCTCCCAACTGTTGTGGATGATGCATACACTAAAAGATTATCAGCTAGAATAAAAAAATACAAAAATTTTAATTGACAATATAAGTTCAATTAACTTAACCAAAAATCCAATTCACCACTCCAGGACCAAACACATAGAGGTAAAACACCATTTTGTAAGAGATCATATGGCTAAGGGTGAAATTGTACTTAGCTATGTTGAGTCCAAATCAAACCTAGCTGACATTTTCACTAAACCCTTACCTAAACTTGAGTTCAGTGCACTTAGAAGGCAAATAGGAATGTGTTGGGTAGAATAGTTTCTGATTTTCAAATCAGCTTTGTACAATTTTCAAAATCATCTATGTTCTAAATTCTAGGAAAATATTGTTTTTAAAATTCTAATATTACTAGATTTTCAAAAATATGGAATTAACTTAGGCTCTACCCTAGAAATCTTGCTCCCCTAGAATTCAGCCAGAGCATCTCACAAACACCTAGGCTTACCTTGCTTGTGTTTGAAAAACATAGAACGACGTGAGATGCATAGGGTACAGCCTGGACTCAAGAATGCTTAAATCTGTGCATCAATATGAGTCTGGGCGTTAAACACCTAGTCAATAGTAATCAAGTCAAGTCTTCCAACACTAGTCAAATCTAACTGGATCTAGTGACTTAACTTGACTAGCTAAGTGAAAGCTATTGCTCTCTAGGTAATCAGCTAGTAGCTAATTGGTTAGACATGTGGCCGCAAACTCAAGTGTCTGACTTTTAAACTTTTTTTAGGCATGAACATTAGGACTCTGATACCTTACTTAAAGTGAAATTAACTAATTAACAATCAATCTAACCCAACTCATGCTTGGACATTAAGGATTAAAGCTCCTCCCTTGCCCTCAAAAGCTTTAAATTAATTATTTGACTAAAAGAAAAATTCTTTCAAATTTAAACTTTAAGCTAAGTTTTCAAAACCTTAAACTTTAGAATCATTTTTTTTTTGGAACTTTTTTGAAAATTCTGGCTAAGTATTTTTAGACTAAGCTTTCAAAATTCTGTCCATTTTAAAAAGATAAAGTATTTTGAAAATTTAACTAAGTACTTTTCAAAGTAAGAAAAACTTAACTAAATTTAACTTTTTAGCCTTTTGAAAGAAAAATTGCTCTTTAGACCTTGGTTTCACTTGGCTAAAGAATATCATACAAAACCAAGTGTTACCAAAATACTTTGTCTCTTATTAAAAGCCTAATGGTTCAAAATTCTGACTTAATTGCTTAAAATTGTTTTTTTCTATACTACAAAAGAAAACTCTTTCTCCAGCAAAATTAATTGATAAAGGTTTTTTTAACCAAACTTCGAACTCAAACTGTTTTAACTAAGTAAATTTAGCGTTGCCTTTAGAAAGTTCAGCTTTTTTCTCTCTCCTAAAAATCTAAGATTTTTTTCCATGCTTAGTTTTTTATGAATGGCAAAGGGGGAGAGTAGGGAAATTCAAAAGAAAGGTTAATAAAAATTTTTAAGAATGCCTTTATTAAGGGGGAGCCTGACAAAGTTTAAGTGTTTAGCTTAACCATGCGTGCATTTAAAATCTATTAAGCTTGCTTACTTAAACTTTATGTATCTATTTTACTTAGCTTTGAATTTCAGTTGCTATAATCAAAAGGGGGGAGATTGTTGGTGCAGGAAGCATCCGACGATCGACCGTTGTTTTGATAATGGCAAAGGAATTCAAAGTTAAGTTGTTTTGTGATCTAATGCACTTGATTGAGTGTTTCAGGAAAGTCCTAGTTGTGGTTAGGCAGGTGAAAAACCCTAGGGGGTGGTAACCCTAGGTCATAGGGGGTGGTAACCCTATACGAAAAGTCTTTGCGGGTCGAGAGCTTCAGGCAAAAGTCCTAGGGGGGTAACCCTAGGTGGAAAGTCCTGGTGTCGCGAACCAGGTGAAAGACTAAACCAGTCGGGAAGCGGAAGTCCAGCAAAAAGTCCGGAAGCTTCGAACGCTGAGCAAAAGTCCAGTCGATCTAGAGGATCGCACTGGCAATAGGTAAATCTCCTGAGTGGAGTAGGTGAGGACGCGTTCCCCGTAGAGAGAATAGTAGGCGTCAAGTCGACCTAGGGTTTCCGGTTGGAAATCCGAAGTCAGACCCGGACAGTCCGACGACTGTCAAGTTTATCTATCATATTATTTCTGTGCTAACTTTGTTTTGCAGGGTTTGTATTTGGGACTAACACAATTTGCAGGAACAAAGGAGCAACTCAGACCTCAGATGAATAGCGTCCGAGGCGCCTCCATGGGGCTTGGAGGCGCCTCGGGTGCTAGCCGAAGCCAGCTGTCCAGAAACGCTGGAGGCGCCCTATATGGACTTGAAGGCGCCTTGGAGCTGGGGTTCAAGGCGCCTTGGACTGGCCTTTAAGGCGCCTTGAGGAGGATAAGCGCAGAAGGAGTCTGCGCTGATCTACGCGGCTAAATCGGCTCGTTGGAGGCGCCTCAGACTGCCTTGGAGGCGCCTCCAGCACTGTCTATAAGGGGACTTCGAACAACAGCTCACCACAACTTCTTCCAAGCGATCTTTGTGCTACAAGCTGTTTACGAGACGATCCCGAAGTGCTGCAACGAGATCTCGACAACCCAGAGCTTCAACTTTCAGTATTTCGTTGTCGGTATAAAGTGTGTTTACTGCTTTTACATTGTACTTAGTTTGTAATATCAACTTTCGAGCTTATAGTTGTTGCCCACCGGAAGCGATCAACGATCGCGGGCCTTGGAGTAGGAGTCGCCACAGGCTCCAAACCAAGTAACTCCTCGTGTCCCTCAGTGTTGCTTTACTTTCTTTTCATTATTCCGTTGCATTTAATTACTCGAACGATTTACGATTCTGAAACGTACAAAATAGCCACGAGCGCTATTCACCCCCTCCCCCTCTAGCACTTTTGATCCAACAATTTATGCTCTATTTTAATTTTAAATTCACATCCTATCAATAAAAATAAATGAGGACAATTCTCTAAACTACAAAAGTATCAAAATAAAGCATAAAGAGATGAAAAAAAATGAAATATATGCATATAAAATTGAACAAGATATGCATTAAACTATGGTAAAAACCTTATATGAAATATGCACATCATGTACTCCCTCTCATTTGACCTCACTCCTCATAACTCACACTACACACCCTCCCTCTCATGTGGCCTCACTCCTCATCACTCACACTACACACTCTTATAGAATATATATCTATTACCAATCCATTCTAGCTGACGAGATGCTCCTCGAAACGTGCTCCATCCAAGACAACCTTCCACTCCAAATGTCCATCTGTATGTCCACTCTAGCCTCTAGTGTCCATCTCTACTGTCTCTGGAGTAGTCTTCATGCATCTGAGGTGTCTAAATTTGATTGTATCTGGATAGGAGGTACACCTCGCCAGTCATATCACAATCCATCTCTGCAAGAGTGTAATAATCTGTAGGAATCTCCCATGTGATGTCCCAAGTCATTGATGTTTCTGAATGGTATTATTACTAGGGCATATACTTAAGAGTAACTGTGTGTTAGTTTGAAGTATTGTCCCTAGTTCTAAATATCCTGTAAAATGAAAATGGATGTCTCATAGACATTTATATGATTGACGTACCAAAATGTCTGATGTGGACTCTACTACTATTACCTAGGTCGACTACTCTAGATAATCCAAATGGTTCAACCGAGTAGGTTACCAATGCCTAGTAGATTACTGAAACACTCAAAAACTTTATGCATGTACAGGATATAAGCCCCAAAAATTGTCAAAGGGTCCACCAAAGTCTATTTATATGCATGCTCTCTATCAACTCAAAATGCATGCTCTCTATCTATACTACAACTAAAAATGTGCAATCCCACACGTCACACAACTAAAAATGTTGACCTCATAATCCTATCTAATCTATATGTGTAGCATAATAAGGCAATAATCAAAATATTGCATGCCCCATAAGTGTATCATCCATGCCTGAGTACCTGATCCAAGTAGACATGAGTGTCCTATAAACATGAATTGTATTTTCCTGAAGAATAACTTCCCATCAAATCGCATCCCCTCAAATATGATGTGGTTTCTCACCCTCCAAACATGATATACCAGTCCTGACATGGCTGGGTGGAGTCAGACGTGCCTTAGTCAGGATGGAGGTCCCCTGATACTGAAGTCTGAATATCTATAGCATACGTCAGTTTGTGGCCATCTCTAGACATATCTGTAGCCAAGCTCTGTCCCTCCCCCAAAGTTGGCAAACATGACCATATTTGTGTAGGACCGTTGCGCCCGGCTGGAAGGGGGGTTGTTGGATATCCTGCAAAATCAAAAACGAACAACCCTTCCTCGAACTCTTTAAGCTAACACTTGTAAAATAAACAAAGCAGATAAATAAAACATTAAACAGATGAGGCACAAGATTTACTTGGTTACAACCAATGTGGTTGTTAATCCAAGGAAGGTTAAGCGCACTAGAATACTCGTTCAGGCGGAGAAGCCTCTTACAACGTTGAAGCGCAGAAAACAGAAGCTTTAAATACAACTCTAAAGCACACAAGCCTTATAAATGAATTACTGGAGTTCGTTGAAAAGCTTCTGGACCAAGGCTATATTTATAGTCTTGGTCGGGGCACCCCGAAGGGTTCCGGTTGCCCTAGGGGGGATAAACTTTATCCCCCAATGATCAGATCGAGTCAAAGCTCGATCCTGGTCAAAAGGCTAGTCCGGGCGCCCCGGGCTGGTCCGAGCGCCCCGGGCTGGTCCAGGCGCCCCGGACTATTCCGGGCGCCTCAGACCAGTAAAGTTAACCTGTGTTGACTTTTTCATCCGGGACCACTGCTCTAGTTCGGTTCGTCTCGGTCCGAGTCTTCTACTCCGGATCTGCTCGCTTGGGTGATCTCTGCCATCCGGAAAAGGGCTCACCCAAACCCAAGTTCCGGTCTTCTCGAGTAGCCTTCTGCTCCGTCTTCTCGTCCCTCGGAATCGTCGCGTGTTTCCTTCTCGTCCACCAGCGTACTCATCCGCAGTCTTCGTCCCTCGGTCGTACCCCGTGCCGACCTTCTCGCTAGCTGCGTCTCTTGCTCCCCGAGCAATCTTCCACTCTGGCTTTCGTCCCTCGGAACCACTGCACGCTTCCTTCTCGTCCACTGGAGTACTCTTCCGCAGCACCTCGTCCCTCGGACGCACCGCGTGCCATCCTTCTCGCTAGCTGCGTCTTCCGCTCAAGTACCTGTGTTTCTAAGCTCCTGCACACTTAGACACAAGGTTAAAATAACACAGGACCTAACTTAACTTGTTGATTACACCAAAACAACCTTGGGGTTCCATCAATCTCTCCCTTTTTGATGTGATCAACCCAAGTTAAGCTAGGGTCAAAAATAGATATGAAAATAAAATAATTGCAATAACATGCAACATAATAAAAAAAATTAAATTTCAAAAATTCCAATTTTCAATTTCTACCTCTCCCTAAACTTATACTTTTTCTTCTCTCCCTTTGATCACATAAAAAATTGGGGTTGCAAAAAAAAAATCTAAGGGTTGACACTTAGAAAATTTATAAAGATCCATTTCAATGATTTTCTGGAAATTATTTCTAAGTCAAGGAAAATTTCTAAGTCATTAATAACTTTTAGAAAATTTTGAAAACTTTGAAAATTTTGCAATAATTTTCACAAAAGCAATCTCAAAATATCAGAGAAAATTTCTAAGTTAAAAATAACTTTTGGAAAATTTCTAAGTTTTCGTCATGAAAATTAAGAGTTTTCTCAATAGAAAACTTTATGCATAAAAAAAATTTTGAAACATAAAAAAAATTTCTATGCATTTATTTTAAATTTTATTTTATTTTATGCTTTTATCAGAAAGTTTTAAATTTCCATTTTAACTTATTACAATTTCTCAAATTTGAAGTAAGAAAATTTGAACATGCGAAGAATTGTATCATGTTAATTTCTATTAATAGTTTGTCGAGATACTTTAATCGACTGGCTATTTCTTTCAGCTTTAAAGCAGCAAATATTAAACTTGCAAGAAATTGTATTGACAAAATAATTGGTAAAAATTCGTTTGACAATTTCTCTAATTTGCAAGATTCATTCGACAAAATGTTTTATAACTTGCAAGAATCTTTTGGCAATATTTCTGATTTGCAAAATTCTTTTGACAAAGTAATTTGTAATTCGCAAGAATCTTTCGTCAAAACTTTTTGCAATTCAAGAAACTCTTTCAATAATATTTCTAGTTTGCAAGAATCTTTCGTCAAAACTTTTTGCAATTCGAAAAATTCTTTCGATAATATTCTTAATTTGCAAGAAGTGTTTGGCAGTTGATTTTCTAATCCGAAAAATTCTTTCGATGATTCAATTTTTAATTCACAAAAATCTTCAGGTAATTTTTCGATTAAATTAACAGATTGTTCAGAGGGTAGAGGTCATACCTTACTTACCTCGTCGGTCGTTGGTTCTCCCCCTGTTGAATTACTTTCTTCCGAAGACTCTCTCCCTTTCTCGATGCTCATCACGGATGAGCTTTCTTCATCTGTAGGTGGGTCTTCCGCTATGATTGCTGTCTCGGCAATTTCTTCGGTCTCGGACTGTTCTGTCGGTGGCTCGGTGTCTGTTGAGTCGTCGGCTTCCAAAGGTTCTTCGTAGAGCTTCAAGAACTTTTCCCAAAGTTCTTTTACGCTTTTGTACTCTCCGACTTTGTTGATATCTTCATTTGGTATTACGGTTAGAATGTGAAATTTTGCCCGTCCGTTTGCCATCAATTTGTTACGCTGTTTGTTAGTCCTGAGGCGTAAATTGATTTCTTCTCCATTCGCGTTCTTCGGTTCTTCATAACCAAATTTCATTATTGAAAAAAATACCAGAATCAGAGTTTAGATATACCTCCATTTTTTGTTTCCAAACGACAAACTCCCCCTCGAATGCTGGTGGGTAGTCGCTAGCTCCGGCCATCATTATGTTGCTTCAGACGACGGTTAGTCCTTCTGAGGCGTCTCGGCTTTGATACCACTTGTAGGACCGTTGCGACCAGCTGGAAGGGGGGTTGTTGGATATCCTGCAAAATAAAAAATGAACAACCCTTCCTCAAACTCTTTAAGCTAACACTTGTAAAATAAACAAAGCAGATAAATAAAACATTAAACAGATGAGGCACAAGATTTACTTGGTTACAACCAATGTGGTTGTTAATCCAAGGAAGGTTAAGCGCACTAGAATACTCATTCAGGCGGAGAAGCCTCTTACAACGTTGAAGCGCAGAAAACAGAAGCTTTAAATACAACTCTAAAGCACACAAGCCTTATAAATGAATTACTGGAGTTCGTTGAAAAGCTTCTGGACCAAGGCTATATTTATAGCCTTGGTCGGGAGGCCCCGAAGAGTTCCGGGCGCCCTAGGGGGGATAAACTTTATCCCCCAACGATCAGATCGAGTCAAAGCTCGATCCTGGTCAAAAGGCTGGTCCGGGCGCCCCGGACTGTTCCGAGCGCCCCGGACCAGTAAAGTCAACCCATGTTGACTTTTTCATCCGGGACCACTGCTCTGGTTTGGTCCGGGTCTTCTACTCCAGATCCGCTCGCTTGGGTGATCTCTACCATCCAGAAAAGGGCTCACCCAAACCCAAGTTTCGGTCTTCTCGAGCAGCCTTCCGCTCCGGCTTTTCGTCCCTCGGAATCGTTGCGTGTTTCCTTCTCGTCCACCAGCGTACTCATCCGCAGTCTTCGTCCCTCAGTCGCACCCCGTGCCGACCTTCTCGCTAGCTGCATCTCTTGCTCCCCGAGCAATTTTCCGCTCCGACTTTCGTCCCTCGGAACCACCGCACGCTTCCTTCTCGTCCACCGGGGTACTCTTCCGCAGCACCTCATCCCTCGGATGTACCGCGTGCCATCCTTCTCACTAGCTGCATCTTCCGCTCGAGTACCTATGCTCCTAAGCTCCTGCACACTTAGACACAAGGTTAAAACAACACAGGACTTAACTTAACTTGTTGATCACACCAAAACAACCTTGGGGTTCCAACAATTTGAGCTTCTTTGATTGCTTGGGAGCACGCTTGGATTTGGTGTAGGGCCCTGAATGTCTTCAATTACTTGGGAGTATGTAAAAACTTGGAGAGCTCGAGTGATTTGGAAAAGAGAGACAATTATTTATTAATGAAGGGGAACAATATGTACAAAATAAAGTATTTGTAAAAAAATAGAAAATGACAGATACCCAGGGCCCCTAGACGCAATAATGGCATAAATGCATAATTGGCCATAGTCGACCGAGCTCTTTGCAAGCCGAGTCCTCCAAATAGTATACTCCTGAGCTTAGCTTGTGAGTGACCCAGTAAGGTCCTCCCCATTGAGGCTCTAACCTTTCCACATCACCGACATGTTTGACTTTCTTCCATACAAAGTCACCTATTTAGAAGGTATGGGAAATGACCCTCTTGTTGTAAGTTTAACACATTTGTTGTCAGTAAGCTGCGAGCCTCGCTACTACATTCTCTCGAGTTTCAATGATCAAGTTGAGATAGAGTGGTCGCTTGTCTAGATTGTCAGAATCATAGGCTTGTACTTGGGTAGATTCATATCGATCTCGATGGGGATGAGTGCCTTTCCTCCATAGACAGATGGAAAAGAGTCATCCTCGTGCTTTCCCAAAGGGTAGTTCTATCAGCTTAAAGGATATTTAGGAGCTCCACTGAATAGCTACCATTGACCTGATCAAGTTTGATTTTTAGACTTTGGATGATCTCTCAATTGGTTACCTTAGTCTGCCCTTTTGGGGGTAGGTGACGAAGGTAAAGACTTAGTGAATACCAAAACCTTTACACCACTCCTTAAGTTTATGCCATTAGAACTGTCGACCATTGTCCGATACCAATTTATAAGGGAGGTCATACCAATAAATGGCATTCTTTCATAATGATGATTGTTGAACGGTTCCATATATCACATAGGTGGCGAAAGAGCTTTGTGGTCAAGTCGAGTCACCATAGGCGTCGGCACACTGACTTGTTTCTTCCTTGCTAATTGAGCTTCTTCGACGTTGATGTATTTCACAGCTCAACCCAAACGGTGATCAAAATTCATTGGGGGTGTTGTGCAAAGAAGGGGACAACACCTCTCAACCTCTAATGCGGAAAAAGAGGAAGAAATCGCTTGGAGCAACGAGACAAAGACACTCAAGAAAGAGCAAGCACAAAGAAGAAGAAGAAGAAGAAGAAGAAGAAGAAGAAGAAGAAGAAGAAAAAGAAAAAGAAGAGTTACTATGGTTCGGTGGTGTGCCTACTCCACAAAAACGGTCTAAACTTTATTAGAATTCTTTCTATACAATTAAATCATATTCCATGTTTCATGTGATACAATAGGTTTATAATGATTCCTATAAATAGTGCCTAAACCCCAAACTCGGTAAAATCGTAATAGAATTTTGTTATGAAAAATCACAATAGAATTCTATTATGAAAAATTATAACAGAATTTTATTACAAAAAATCTTAATAGATTTTTCCTTCTATGATGTCTCTCACATTGACTTTCATCCAGATATGAGTTACCCATCAACAATATCTGCCTTGACGAATATTCACCCCTTCAAAGAATATGAGTATTTGAAAAAAACTTCATCTGTATCTCTAGGTCTAGGTTTCCTTCCTCAACCCAAACGATGATCAAAATTCATTGGGGGTGTTGTGCAAAGAAGGGGACAACACCACTCAACCTCTAATGCGGAAAAGAGGAAGAAATCGCTCGGAGCAACGAGACAAAGACACTCAAGAAAGAGCAAACACGAAGAAGAAGAAGAAGAAGAAGAAGAAGAAGAAGAAGAAGAAAAGGAAAAAGAAAAAGAAGAGTTACTATGGTTCGGTGGTGTGCCTACTCCACAAAAATGGTCAAAACTTTATTAGAATTCTTTCTATACAATTAAATCATATTCCATGATTCATGTGATACAATAAGTTTATAATGATTCCTATAAATAGTGCCTAAACCCCAAACTCGGTAAAATCGTAATAGAATTTTGTTATGAAAAATCACAATAGAATTCTATTATGACAAATTATAACAGAATTTTATTACAAAAAATCTTAACAGATTTTTCCTTCTATGATGTCTCTCACATTAACTTTCATCCAGATATGAGTTACCCATCAACAATATCTGCCTTGACGAATATTCACCCCTTCAAAGAATATAAGTATTTGAACAAAACTTCATCTGTATCTCTAGGTCTAGGTTTCCTTCCTCTAGCATCTAGAAATATGGATCAAGTTCAAGCAATGCTTGAACTTCTCTGTGGTCACTGCTTTGTCAACATGTCTTCAACATTATTTGCAGTATGAACCTTCTCAACTTTAATTTCCCTGGAAGTAATCAACTCTCTGATCTTGTGAAACCTCACATCAATGTGCTTGGTTCTCGCATGATACACCTAATTCCTTATCAAATAGATAGCACTCTGACTATCGCATAATAACTTAACTCCACCTTGTTGAACATCTAGTTCTCTGACCAATCCTGCAAGTTATAAAGCTTCCTTCGCTGCTTCAGTTGCTATCAAGTACTCCAACTCCGTAGTAGACAATGTAACAATAGATTGTATCATAGATTTTCAATAGATAGGTCCTCCTGCTATAGTGAACATGTATCCTGTAATAGACCTCCTATCATCTAAATCTCCTACATAATTTATAGCTACGTATCCAACTACTGAATGATCTTCTGGTTGTCTACTAAACGTGATGTCATAATAATTATATTTCTTAAGTATCTAAAAATCCACTTCATTACATCCCAATATGGTCGACTAGGATTTGAGAGAAACATGCTCACCATACTAACTGCTTGCGCCAAATTTGGTCTCGTGGAAAGCATGATATACATCAGACAACTAACTGCACTGGCATAAGGAACCTTTGACATCTCTTGGATCTCGCCATCCATCTTTAGATATTGTGTACTAGATAATTTGAAGTGATACACTAGTAGTGTGCTCACTGACTTTGCATTCTTCATGTTGAACCTATCCAATACTTTCACTACATAGCTACGCTCTGACAATCATAATCTCCCTGCAGCTCTCCCTATGAATCTTCATCCCAAGAATCTTTTTGACTTCTCATAAATCTTTCATGTCAAATTCATTTCTCAATAGTCTTTTCAATTTATTGGCCTTTTTCATCTTCTTTGCAATAATAAGCATGTCATCAGCGTATAGTAGTAAGAAAAATAATGATTCATCTTCAAGACTCTTCACATATATGTAGTAATCATACTTACATCTCCTATATCTGTTTTGAATCATGTATGAATCAAAATATTTGTACCATTACCTAGGAGAGTGTTTCAATCAATAGAGTGATTTCTTCAACTTACAAATTAACCACTCTTGTCTAGGCTGACTAAATTCTTTAGGTTGTGACATAAAAATCCGCTCCTCTAAATTTCCATGAAAAAATGTCGTCTTCACATCCATTTTCTCTAGTTGCAAATCATGATGTGCCACCAAAGTCAACACTACTCTAATTGACATATGTCTTATTACCGGAGAGAAAATTTCTTCATAGTTAATTCTCTTTCTCTGTGAATAACCCTTTGCTATCAACCGAGCCTTGAATTTCACTTCTTCTCCTTTTGGCATTGCTTCTTTCTTCTTGAATATTCACTTGTACTCTATAACTTTCTTTTCTTCAGGAAGTTCTACTAGATCACCGTTTGATTCTTATACAACGACTCTATCTCCTCCGCCTTAGCACTCGCCCACTTATCCTTCTCAGAGTTATGTATCGTCTCTTGAAAAGATGTAGAGTCTCCACTACTACTGATAAGCACATAAGATACTAAGTCTTTGAATCCGTATTTGGTGGGTGGTTTTGTGACTTATCTAGTTATGCCACTAGCTATGGTGCGATGCTCCATGTGCTCTGAGCCAGAATCATCAGAGTCATGTGTCTCTAGCTCCATCTGCACAACATCTTTATCCATATTGCTCTATGGTGTATCCTTTCCTTCTTCCTGAGTATGTTGTAACATAGTCTTCTCATCAAACATCACATCTCTACTGATCACCACCTTGTTTGCTTTAGGATCCCAAAGCTTGAAGCCTTTAACTCATTTCTGATACCCTAGAAAAATACACTAGTTTGACTTCGCATCTAGCTTTGATCTTTCCTTACTAGATATGTACATATAGACTAGACATTCAAAAATTCTAAGATGAGAGTAATCTACTTAATTACCTGTCCATACTTCTGATACTTTGCCTTCTAGTGCTGCCCTTGGTGATCTATTAATGAGATAACATGTCATGTTAATCATTTCCTCCCATAAATTCTTTGCTAGCCCTGCATTCAACTTGAGACATCTTACATTCTCAATGATTGTCTTGTTTAACCTTTCCACCATCCTGTTTTGCTGAGGTGTCTTGCGAATCAAGAAATGTCTCATTATCCTATGCTACTCACAAAATTCCTGAAACTTTAAGGTGATGTTTGGTTTAGGGGTTTAAGAATGAAGGAATAGATTCTGTAACGACCCGGCCCTTTGGCCTCTTGGGCGGCCCTTGTGGCGGCCCAACTGGTGGCCCTTATGTCGTCGGCCCATTTGGCGACCTCTCATGTCGTCGACCGACGACTCTTTGGCCGTGCCGTTACTCACTAGGACTTTCCACCCCTGGCAGTGGATTTTTACCTCCCCCAGGATTCGAACTCTAGATCTCCAAGCTAAATACTAGAGTTTATGAATCCTGGTAACCAAGTGAGATGATCTCACTTGGTTACCAGGATTCATAAACTCTAATACTTAAGCCTGGAGGTTTAGAGTTCGAATCTTGGGGGAGGCAAAAATCCACTGCCAGGGGTGGGTCGTCGGTCGACGACATGAGAGGTCGCCAAATGGGCCGACGACATAAGGGCCGACGGTCGACGACCCGAGGGTCGCCAAATGGGCCAAGAGGGCCGGGTCGTTACAATAAAAAGGCGCCTTTTATTGTAACGACCCGGCCCTTTGGCCTCTTGGGCGGCCCTTGTGGCGGCCCAACTGGCGGCCCTTATGTCGTCGGCCCATTTGGCGACCTCTCATGTCGTCGACCGACGACCCTTTGGCCGTGCCGTTACTCATTAGGACTTTCCACCCCTGGAAGTGGATTTTTGCCTCCCCCAGGATTCGAACTCTAAACCTCCAGGCTTAAATATTAGAGTTTATGAATCCTGGTAACCAAGTGAGATCATCTCACTTGGTTACCAGGATTCATAAACTCTAGTATTTAGCTTGGAGATCTAAAGTTCGATTCCTTTGTGAGGTAATCCACTGCCAGGGGTGGCAAGTCCTAGTGAGTAACGGCATTTGGCTGACGTGTCGACGATCGACGGCCGTGCCGTTACTCACTAGGACTTTCCACTCCTGGCAGTGGATTTTTGCCTCCCCCAGGATTCGAACTCTAGATCTCCAAGCTAAATACTAGAGTTTATGAATCCTGGTAACCAAGTGAGAATCTCACTTGGTTACCAGGATTCATAAACTCTAATATTTAAGCCTGGAGGTTTAGAGTTCGAATCCTGGGGGAGGCAAAAATCCACTTCCAGGGGTGGAAAGTCCTAGTGAGTAACGGCACGGCCAAATGGGCCGACGACATAAGGGCCGCTAGTTGGGCCGCCACAAGGGCCACCCAAGAGGCCAAAGGGCCGGGTCGTTACAGATTCATTCCCAAATCTTGTGTTTGGTTGATGGGAATGAAATTAAAATTTTGGAATGAAATCCAAAATTTTGAGTATTGATGAAATCCACATTCTCCCTTGGATTTTGATGGGAATGAGAATGAAAATTAAGTTTTGAATTAAAATATCCTTAATATATTTGTTTAATTTTTCTTTCATATCACTTTTTTTCTTCTCATTCTATAATTACATTTTCTCTTTTATCATACTTTCTCCCTCCTCGATCTCTCTTATTATACACACTCTCTCCTCATTTTTCTCTCATCACACTTTCTCTCTTCTCATCCTCTCTCATCATGATTTCTCTCCTATCATGTCCCCTCGGATGGTTCTAATGGCTAGCGCATGAGGTGTTGCCACGATGAGATCTGGGGTTCAAATCTCGGCAAAGCTGAGATAAATGTCTCCCTTATGTGTTAGTTAGTATTCTAAAAGCTATTAGCCGCCCGTGATTTACCTCCTCCGTATTGGCCTAGGGACGGGTTGGTGGGGGCGCGGGGGGCGAGCGTATTCGCCTTTTGCCACCATGATTTCTCTCCTATCATACTCTCTTTTCTTTTATTCTCATCATATTTTCTCTTTCATCACACTTTCTCTCTCAATCTCTCCCATCACATACTCTCTCTCTCCTTATTTTTTCGCATCACACTTTCTCTCTCATCACACTTTCTCATCATGCTCTCTCTCATCATACTCTCATAACACTTTTTCTCTTTTCATTATTTCCTATCATGTTTTCTCTCTCATCATACTTTCTCTCTCATCAGTCTTTCTCATCATATTTTTCTCTCATATTCAACTTTCTCTCACATCTAATTTTTTTTTCTTATTTTTCTCTAAGGGTAAAAAAAAATTTAGTTTATTCCGATAAAAAATGTTCAACTAACTAAATATTATTTTTAAGAATGATAACCATACTCATATCCATTCCCATTCCACAATACTATGATTCATATTCTCATTTTGATTCCTAGGAAAAACCAATTGCCACCCTAATTTATGTACTCAGTTTCATTGTCTGATCTAAGGTATTTGATCTTTCTTCCAATCTGGTTCTCCACTTTAGTTTTTCACGATTTAAACTTTGCAAAAGTTTCCGACTTGTGACGTATAAAGTATACCCAAACTTTTCATGAGTAATTATTAATAAAACTCACAAAATACAAGTGTCCTCAACGTGATGTTATACCGTTTGATCCTTAGAGATCCGTATGTATGTAGTCCAAAATTCCCTTTGTCTTATTTGTTGTCATCTTGAATTGCACTTTGCTCTATTTCCCAATAACACAGAATTTGCAAAATTCAAGTTTGCACGTCTTGACACTCTTCAACAAATCTCTTTTGTGAAGTTCTAGCATCTCACGTTCACCCTTATGCCCTAGCCATATATACCACAAGACAGTGTTGTTTGATCTAGACTCCACTAAGGTAACTCCACCTACAACTGTAGTCCCTATCAACTTATAGAAGTTCCCTGCTAATTTTCGTCCTTTCATTACTGTCAGAACTCCCTTGCTGACTTTTATCACCTTACTCGTTGATTTGTAACTACAATCATTACCATCTAGTGTGCCTAGTGAGATCAAGTTCTTCCTTAGTTCTATTATATATCTGACATCACATAAGGTTATGATCACATCATTAAATATCTTGATTCTGACATTCCCTATGTCGATAACTCTGCATGATGTATCGTTTCCCATCAATACTGAACCAGAATCCATTGCTCTAAAAGTTTCAAACCATTCTTTGTTTGGAGTCATGTGATATGAACATGCAAAGTCTAAAATCCATGCATCCATTAGTTGCTCCGAACTCGACATAACTGATAGCGTATCTCCATCACTGCTCTCTGAATTTTTCTTTTTCAACTATGTTTACAAATTTTGCCGAACTACCTTTGTTCTTTGCAACATATTTTTTTATCTCTAGACAATCTCTTTTCGTATGACCTTTGCCTTCACATTTGTAGCACATGATCACCTTCTTCCTTCTCGACTTAGAATGAGTCTTGTTGTCGTTACCAGATATATATCGAGATTTGCTCTTATCACGCTCTTGGTTTCTATTTACCATAAGTCCTTCTTCTTGAGAAACTTCATCACTTATTTTCTTTCTTTGGTGAAAACCTAGCAACATATCTGTGATCTCCTATAATTTAAGAGTTTCCTTATTCCACATCAAAGTAGTAATCAAATTCTCATATGTAGGAAATAAAGATAGAGAATTTAACAACATCAGCGCCCTGTCTTTATCTTCGATCTTCACATCAACCCACTTCAGATCATTCATAATATGGTTGAATATATTGATGTGCTGGCTCAGATCGATTCCTTATGTCATCTTCAACTTGACTAAATTCTGCTTAAGATACAACTTATTTGCCAATAACTTTAACATGTATCGGTTTTCCAGCTTTTGTCAAACTACCACAGATGACTCCTAACCATGACATGATATCACATCATCTGTAAGACAAAACCCGATTGTTGTCACTGCCTTCGCCGGAATTTCTTTCCAATTCGATCTCTCTATGTTTTTCGATTTTCTTTCTCCTAGCGTTTTCACCCTGCCTTGTTGCACCAACAAGTCCTTGACCCTTCTCTGCCATAATTTGAATTTTCTGGTTCCGTCAAACTTCACCGGCTATATTAAACTTTATAAAAGTCGTCCCCGACATGTTAAAGAAATTTACCAAAACCTTGCTCTGATACAAATTGTTGCCCAAAGAAGGGGGCAACACCTCTCAACCTCTAGCGCGGAAAAAGAGGAAGAAAGAAAGAGATCGCATGGAGCAATGAGACAAAGATGCTCAAGAAAGAGTAAACACGAGCAAGAAGAAGAAGAAGAAGAAGAGAAAGAAGAAGAGTTGCCGTGATTTGACGACGTGCCTACTCCATAAAAATCACTGAAGCTTTATTAAAATTCTTTCTACATAATTGAATCATATTCCATGATTCATGTGATACAATAGGTTATCCCTATAAATAATGCCTAAACCCCTAACCCAGTAAAATTGTAACAAAATTTTGTTATGAAAAATTGTGACAGAATTTTGTTATGAAAAATCATAATAGAATTTTGTTATGAAAAACCTTAACAATTTTTTTCCTTCCATGGTGTCCCTCGTATTGGTTTTTGTCCAGACATGAGCTACCTATCAATATGGGACTTCTTTACTAAGGACCGGAAGAAATCTCCTTCTTGTAGGTCATGAGAGAAAGTACTTATGAACACCACTTATTGCCCAAAGGTACATCCAGAGCAACCTCATTGAATCGTTATATGCATTCTCTCAAGGTTTCCTTGGCTATATGCTTTACAACAAGTAGGTTGATGTATTTTGTAATACTACTTATTGGCGACGAAGTGGTGTAGAAACACGACCTTAAATTCGGTAAAGGTTTACATAGAAGAGGGTGGTAATCAGTTAAATCGTCGTTGGGCAAACCCGGAAAGGGTCATTAGAAAAGCTCTGCATATGACGTCATCTATATACTGATGTAGTATAGCAACATTCTTGAACCGACCCAAGTGATCATGAGGGTCGGCTGATCCTGTGGATTCTCCAAGCTAGGGTGTCCAAAAGTTACGTGAAAATTCATTTTTCAGGATAATTTTTGCAAAAGATATTATTTGAATCTTTATCTTCAGTGAGCTAATGTCTCTTTTCTTTGTTCAAATTTCATGGAAGTGTCTCTCCTGCTTCAAATTTGAGTGAGTGTTACTCGGGCATGACCACTTGCTGATTCTGTGCAAAGGAGGACTTGTCGGATCCACTAGCACATGACGGGGAATAGGAGGCACCTTTGTTGAAGCAGTAGATACTTCTTCAACTATCAGGTTCATCGGTGGTAGTCGTTGAAAAACCCAAACCTTTGAAAATTTTCTCGAGGCATAGTAATAGCTTACCCACGAGCCATGTCACCTGCGGAGCTAAGACTCTCGACAGTTCTCCCTAGTTTCACTATCTCAGCGTCTCAGTTCACGTGTTCTCACAGACGACGCCAATTTGTTCCTTATTTAAGATCGTGATCCGGTGAGTCATTGAAGAGCAACTGTCCCGGAGAAGATTGTAGGTGACGCGATGATGAGGAGGCTGCAGGAAGATTCTGCGGACACTCAACAAGAGGTTAGAATGAATAATGAGGTTGGACTCGACGTGATCACTCTGATGCTCAAGTTAGCACAAGAAGGGCCAAGAGAAGATAAAAATGGTAGAGTAGTAAAGGAGTCTAGATGGTTGTATGTGTGTACCTGCGCTCGCTGGAGTGGGCGATCTTTTAAACAACTATAGCTATATTTTCACATTTTCCACATGTTTCGAGATGGATGATTACATTGCCGTTGTTCTTCCGTTACTCATGTTTTTGGGATAAACATTTACGTTGCTCATGTCCTTCAGGAGGTAACATTACGTTGTATGCATTTGTCGGAGGCAGTGATGCATCAAGCCACATAGAATGCAAATCTCGCATGGAAAAGTCGGGTGACCCAGCTGAGGGGGATTAGGTGACCGAGCTATTAAAGTCGGATGTCAAACTAAAAGAGTTAAATGTTGAACTGAGGAGAAATCGAGTGATTGAACTATTAGAGTCAGGTCCCTGAACTGAATTAATCGAGCCCCCGAGATATTAGAGATTCGTTTTTGCCTGGAAAAATATATTTATTTTATTTTTTTATGGGCTCCATTATCCCCATTTTAAATAAGGGAGTCTTTTTTTTTTTTCGGCGCCATTGGAGGAGACGGCAAATAAGCTTTTGCTCAGAAGCCGATCGGATTCTCGCCCTAGCAAGGAAGAGCAATGGCGGCGTCTACGCTTCCTCTGGATGACGATGACGATGCAAGCTTCCTCTTCCTCTTTCTCTCTCTCTATTCCTCTTTCCGACCCTAACTCCAAACCCTAATCCGGTTAGTTCCTTTTCCGCAGGAATTCGACTGGGAGGCTGCCGTTCAGGAGATCGAAAATGCTTGCGAGCTCGCCTCCTCGTCAGTATCCATCTCGAGCGCACAAGGTTTTGCTACCCCGGTTGCGATGACAGCTCCGTCTATTTTTCGGCCCGGTGGCGGCAAGGGCAGGCAGTCTACGCTCGATCGATTTATTGTGGATTCTGACGCCACAAAGCGTCCTAGGATTGACAGGTCAGGTGTTCAAGCGAAGGAGGTGGAGCAGAATCTCGTAGGCGGAGATGAAGGGATTTCTGTCAAGATCGATCTTGAAGCCGCCAAAACCTGGATTTATCCCGGTGAGCTTGCAATGCTGCACGCGTCTTCTATCTCACTCTAAACTTTTTTTTTTTAAAAAAATATGTGGTTATCATTGTCATGATGATTTCAATAAGATTTTTTTTTGCACCTAATATTACATCGTTCCCACTCCTCCTTCCTCAGGGATGTCTATTTGAAACTTGTTCGATTTAAATTTCTCAGAGGTACAGTATGAAGGTGCTAACTTATGGGTGTTGATCCTTGTGCTTCTGTAATGTGAAATGGAACTAATGGTCAGCGATTTGATACATTATTGAAGCAGATGTTTGGGTAAAGTTTGAAACTCATAAGGTCACTATGCCTTATAGTTTTCCTAAAGTCCAGCACTTAGATCGATTATCTCCACATGAGCCAATGCTTTGAAAATGCATTCAATTGACCTCACATGAAGTTTCTTTGCAAATACAGTTAGGAAATGATAAAAGTACCTTAATCATCTGACTGACTAGCTCAGCTTATGTGAAAATGTACATTGCAGAGCCACCTTTTAATTTTTTAATATTTTCTTCTAAATTTTGCTTCACCAATGTTGGCTATCCTATGTATTGTGAGACAGTCATCTTCCTGATTACCTATAAAAAGTAGAAATAGAAGGCTGGAAATATGTTTGCCCATATCAAAGCAGTTAAAAAAAAAAAAACTGTCTCTCTGCCACTGGTTAGCTCCCCTACCTCTTGAGTCATGCATCATACCAAAATCATGTATTTTCTGTAACATCTAATTCTCATTAAGGTGAAAGTTCAGAATGAGTCCTCTTGCTTAGAAGCTCACATGCTAGCCAAAAACTATTAGATGATGCTGAATATAGTAGTGATCTAATAAGCATCCACACAAAGGAGAGAGAAATGTTATTTTAGCAATTATACCTTTGAAATTGTGTCATACAAATGAAGTGTGTAGCAAGTCCTTGGACTATAAGAGTGCTTGAATGTTAGAAACTTGGAATTGCATTTATTTTACTTGAGAATGTTTCTGCCATCAAATGGCATAATAAGTGATCTATCGTGTCCTCTTCTCTCTTCTTCCTTGTCCTAAATTAAGGCATTGCTAGGTTCTTTTTTTCATCATTAATTTTTGTTTGATATAATGTGCATGATTTAAGATGAGAATAGTCATTGCTCTTGATCTCGGGGACATGGTGGCAACGCCACGTCAAAATGTCACGGACGAGTAAGTGTTCAGCTTAGCGATCCTTAGAAGGAGATCGGTCAGATCGGGGGTTGCAATCACATGGAGGACTCGACTCGCTCGGGCCGAGTGCTATTAGGGATCTCAGCCCTGTAGGCCCCGACCATAGAGGTCCCCAAGGTCTCAACCTGCCACAGAGGTCCTGATCTTGGAGGTCTCGACCATAGAGGTCCCAACCTCGGAGGTTTTGGCCATAGAGGTCCAACTCTAAAGGTCTCGGCCAACCACAGAGGTCCAAGCCTTGGAGTCTCAACCTCAGAGGTCTTAGATCTGGAGGTCTCGGCTATCTTGAATAAGTTGATTGAGAGATGACCCCTTACTTGATACAGGCATGCAAAAGAGGCCCAACCTTACCTCAAAGCAAGCCAAGGCCAACTCGAGTTGTGTGTAAGAAATTGTCGCATCATATCCCCAAGAGAATATGTCTCTGTTGTCGATGAACTCGGGATAGGATTTTCTCAGGGGGATAAGATCATAGTATCATACCCACTCCGTACTCCCGACTTCGCCCTGCTATTCCTTGAAATTGAAGTTGCTAAATTTTTTGGCAACATCATCTCTCTTTCTACTTCTCTCTACATCTTCTCCATCTTTCCAAGTATAATTATTGAAGCTTTATTTTTTTTTCTCTTATTACTCTTCCTCTTCAACAGTTGATGCTGGAAACCTATTCTTACTTTTTTTGCATTACTTTTCCTATGATGTTGGTGTTGATTTTAAAAGATGGTTTATTCACTCTCTCGCTTCATGTATTCTCTTGGTTGTTGAGTAAATATCAAATTTATATCTAGTCTTTTCTTCTCATCTCTAAAGGAATATGTAACTGTATGTATGCCTCTTTTACATTTACTCATTTACATCATAAGAGTAGATATATCCCACTCTCTTTTTCTCTGTAACTTTTCATAATTCTTCTATATTTGAAAAATAAATATTATGTAGTATCTTCAATTTGAGTGGAATAAGGAAGGAAATTAATTTTACTGTTTGGAAGATAAGATGAACAAATATCTTCAGTTTAGAGTATTGCATCATCATTCTCAGTTGCTGCATCAGTGTCGTGTCTTCATTGTCTTTGTCAAGTGTGCTATTTGGTCCAAGTTTTTATTTGTGGTACTTTTTCTATTTTGTGTAGTGAGTTGATCATCAATCAATATCTATTCATGTTGAGTTAATAATTACATGAATGCTAGAATATATAGGTCTAATCCACATGGGAAGTAGTTATTAGTTATTATGTTGGACTCCTATCTATATGGTTGTGATTTCTCTTTTTCTATTAGAATAAGAATAATGCAATTCTATCTATCTCAACTAGGAACATTGCACAATCCACATTTCTGCATACCATCACTTTGCAGTTCATTTAGCTTTACCTGAGCACTTTCAAAAAGGGAAGATAAAAGGGTGCATTATTTCTTATCACACTAATTCTTATCTTTTATTTTGCTTAAATTGTGTTGTTTAATGCAGTAAATGTGCCTCTACGTGATTACCAGCTTTCTATTACAAGGATTGCTCTATTTTCAAACACATTAGTAGTATTGCCAACAGGGCTTGGTAAAACTCTCATTGCTGCTGTTGTGATGTATAACTACTTCAGATGGTTTCCTGAAGGTACTATCTTTTGTGGCACAACATGCCTGATTGATCATAAAAAAATTCCCCAGTTTGATGCACTATAGTGTTTACATAAAATATTTAATCAGTTTTTTGAGATAACCTATGTAATTTTTGACAATGAAGGTAGTTTTATGTTGGCTGTGTATATAGAAATAATTGCCCTTTTAATTGCACTTACAATATCAGCATACTACTGTACATCAATTCTGATATCTAATTGATTTTCATACTACTAAACTCTTTTTGTTTGATTTCTCTTCCTTGAGGGTTAGCCTTTGTTTGAATTATGTATTCAATTGATTTGCTGACTGCTAACCTTGAATTTAGTATATTCTGTTGTGCTACAGCTACTTCATTTGGTTTATGTGATTTTTTCACTCCTTTTCTTTCATTTGTTTGTACTTAAAAAATGAAGTTATTTTGTATTCTATTTCTTTCTTGCATTTTAATATTTTTCTTTATCATTTTTGTTATATCTTTATTTTATTTATTTGTTTTAGGAAAAATCGTATTTACTGCCCCTTCACGACCTCTTGTTATGCAACAGATTGAGGCTTGCCATAATATTGTTGGGATACCACAGGTATTATCATTATTTATTGATTTTTAAGTTTCCTTTATCGTGTAATCATCTTTTCAATCCTGTTACTATGCTTTATTTAAAATTTATGTGTTTGTGAGAACATTATTCTCAAACTGATTGCAGGAATGGACAATTGATATGACAGGTCAGGTAAACCCTGCTAAACGAGCAAATTTATGGAAAATCAAGAGAGTATTCTTTGTCACCCCGCAAGTGCTTGAAAAAGACATTCAATCAGGTTGGTGGATTCTTTTGTGATGATAGTCATTATCATAAACAGGCTGGATAAGTAAATAGCCACAAATAGTTTACCTGTTATTGTGCCATGCTGCCATAGAATATTTGTTATGTGGCCATTAGACGTGCATAAGGCTTGGTATGCTATACTTATGCACAATTTTTTCTCTTGCATTAAAATTATCTGCCAATCCATCATTGAGTTCTAATTCTTGCTACAGGTTTGTGCCTATCATTTAAATTATACATGTGTGGCTCACAAATTAGCATCAATTTTCTTAGACTTTATTGGTCAATATAAAATATTTGGGTATCCAGTGGATACAAATATTGACCTTGTCATCGTCTAGAAGAGAGAATTGTGTTAAGATTAAATTCAATTTTGACAATAAATTTTTTAATCAGATTGATGGATTAAGCTATTGAAGCTGGCTTAGGGTTGTAATGGAGTTGTTCTAAGTCCTTTGTTTTTTTATGGTCGTACTAATCTGCATAACTAGCTAGAAATTCTTAAAATTCATGAAAAATTGACCATACAATTTGCTGCTATTGCTTTACTTCACTTTAGGTAGGAAGGGTTAACTCTCTCATTGAAGGTTGATTTGGGATCATGTAGGATTTAAAAGAAATGAGATAAGTTTAAATTTGTATGGAACTTTGATGAACCATATGCAAATGTAATGTAATTTATGATTGCAAGATATAGGTGCTATTTTTTTTAATAAAGGAGGCTTATAGGCTGGCTTGTCTGAGTAGTTTCTCGCTGAAAATGCTCATCCACATTCATTTTCTCTATATTTTATATTTGCAGAATTCACTGTTATCAATTTAAACTTTAAAGATGTAAAACATTTTTTCTTTGCTCAAACCCTAACTGAGGAGTGCTCGATTAATTGTCGGCACTGTAGTTCAGGTGTCCATTGCTGTTTTACTTGTGGTTTGCATAGACTTTTAGCAATTGTTACTAGATCTTTGCAACCAATATTATGACTTTTATCACAGGCAACATTTAGTGTTCTCTGATCTCTGATCTTTTATCTTTTATGTTTGTTAGGCAAATGTTTGGTGAAACAACTTGTTTGTTTGGTGATTGATGAAGCTCACCGGGCTTTGGGAAACTATTCATACTGTGTAGCAGTTCGTGAGGTGTTAAACTTTTTTCCAGTTATCATTTGAATTTAATGTTTCATGATCGCTTGTTACACATCCATAATCCATTTATTATTAGAAATTAGAATATCTATCTCTATTCTGAATTCTTATAAAATCCTTTTTTCTTGATGTATGAGAAAGAAAGGCTAGCATGTTTGAGCTTTAACCATTCTTTCTGCATCCTGAACCTTTTTATCTTCATCTATTCAGTTGATGACAGTTCCTGTGCAGTTAAGAATTCTAGCATTGACAGCAACACCTGGATGTAAGTATTGAATTGTTAAAACTTCAAAATGCACGTATTTCCATTATCTTAATCTTGTTGCTCAGCAAAACAGCCGACTATCCAAAATGTCATCGATAACTTACATATTTCTGCTATGGAATACCGTAAAGAGAGTGACCATGATGTAAGCCCATATGTGCATAACAGGAAACTTGAATTAATAAAGGTAAGTACAAAATTTCTATGTAGTTTGTTGTTTGTTCATTATTTTTTTTCATTAGTTTTGAGTGTAAATATATTGTGTACACAATACTTTTGCTTTTGCTAATATTATTATATTATCATTTTGGTGAAGCCTTATAGCTCATATTTACTATGAACATTGATGTCCTGTTTGAAGCTTTAAGCTGTCTTTTTACGTGTCTCATGCATCCTCCAACAAAAGGGCATGTATTGAATTTGTTTTTCCTTTTTTTGTGCATTTACGACTAAAAGGACATAATATTTTTCATTTATGACAAACTTTGTTCAGATGCCTGTACTTATAACACCTTGACTTGGATAAACAATTATGTAGAGAGAGATTTCTGACGATCACTAAGAGCGACGATAAATGGGTGGGGCACTATTTATGGAAGAAACTTGTCAGTAGAAAGATTGCATGCAGATGACATTGGGCTCAAGAGAGAAAGGAATTAATTTCTTGAATTAAGTAAATAGTTGTGCATTCTGAAGTTTTGGATAAATTCACCAATTTATGTAAAACATGGTTTATCAGTCTATGAGGATTAATTTCTCTCTTTTCTTGGAATAAAGACAGGCATTTTATAAAATTCTAATCATTTTGACATAAAACCTTACATTTTGTAGACTTTCAAATCACATACATGTCTATGTATCTTGTTTCTTTAGTTGTTAAATTGTTATATACCACTAAATATGAAATCTATCACTAAATGGCCAGGGATGCTATTAAAATATTGAATTTAATAACATTTGCTAATGCACATATGTGGCTAAGCAGGTTCCAATGAGCGAGGATGCAAGTGCAATCAATAATTTGCTATTGAAAGTTATACATCCATATTTTGCCTGGCTCTCTACCATTGGCGTGATGATGCTAAGTGTAGATGTTTCAAAAGTATGTAGTTACCTTTATGCTTGAACTTGCAAAGTAAACACATGTTTCACGTGTATTTATTAATAAGTGAAGCCATTTTTCATTGTAGTGCCCGTGTTTCAAAATGGTAAAGTTTCTCAATCTATTCTGTTACACATTCAATTTCGTAGTTTGGATCAAATATTAAGTGATGTCATATTAAAATGATAGTAGCATATTTGACTTCTAAATTTAACCAAGGAACTGAGGAGTTTGATGATTCTTATTAATTGTTATTTCTATTTAGCTTGATGTTAATGGGAAAAAAAAGTTGATAGAAAAAACCTTGTTCTTTTAATGAAAGTTAGTAAAATCTGGCACCATGAAAATTGGTAAATTTCAATTATTTTCATTCAATAATTTGGAGTGACTCGTCTTTACTCAGAAAATGTCAATGTCTAAATAGTAATGGTGGGCTAAAAAGGGATATGCAAAGTTGTAATGGGTTTAATGTCAAACTCATCAAGATGGAAAGTGTGGCTGAAAGCCTGAAACACAATCGGTACTTACTTGGATTTTAGGATAGAGCTAAAAGCCCAATTTTAGTCTGACAATATATTGTTTGTTGGAGATGTAACTACTTGAATACAACTCTTAGATTCTGTTTATGTGAATAACTTCTATGACAACGTTGTCCTCTGAATCCATGAGCAGCATAATAACTTAAAACATTGCAAATTTATGATCCTAGAGTGCAAGCTATGCCAGAATGGCATGAAAGTTCAAATCACTGCAGTCTTGGACAGAAAAATTGATACATCATGTGAGGCACTTTCCACAACTATGTGTATATTGCCGTATTCCTAAGCTCTCATACTTTCTTCTTGGAAACTTTCCAATAGGTAATCAAGATCTCTTGTTGCTTCAAAGTACTTGCACCAAAGAGAAAGTAGTTCTGAATGCTAATAAGCTAAAGCATGGCAGATAAATCTATTTCTGTGTGCCATGAGCTATGATGAGGAAGGTAGAAGACTAGAAGTGAATGACTTAGCATAGAGCCTGTAGGGTCTGAACCTCACCCATATCTTTATATCATTCATGGATTAGAGGAGTAAGATCTTCAATGGACTCAGTTTAGTATGAATTGAATTCTGATTATTTCTCAGGCATATTTAATATGCTCCAGGGATTTGAAACAATGGTTAGTTGTAATACAAATTTACTCCTGTTTTTTCTGGTGTTATGCTATTTATAATTTAATTACTTGACAGCTCCTCCCTTGGTAATTTTGTCTCTTTTTTGTTTATATTCTTTAATACACAAGTTTTTGCTTATTTCCAGTTGAGTCCTTGTGTATTACTTAATTTAAGGGATAAATTTCGTCAAGCACCACCAACAAGCCTTCCTCCCAGTAGATATGGAGAAGTAGAAGGATGCTTTGGAGTTATGATTACACTTTGCTACATACTCAAGTTGCTTTCAAGCCATGGTATAAAACCAGCTTATGATATGCTTGAAGAAAAACTGAAGCAAGTGTACGTGCATATATCCCTCTTTTTCATAATTTAACTTGGTTAACTAAGTGCCACATTTTCATCTTTGAAGTTGCAGTACTTTTGAGTCAGTAATTTGATTAAATCAATCTAGTTTGTCTTTCTCTTTGAACTATTGTTCTTTTAATTTCCTTAAACTGTGTAAAGTTTGTGTATTCTATTATCCCATCTTATTTTATGTTTTTCTTCTTCATATATTAGTGTTTTGTGCTTCAGAGAGTATGCGAGGTTATTCAACTCCTAATAAGGTGTATGCATAGGTGGCTTTTTAAAAACAGTGAGCTGGTTGCATGAAGTGGTCTAACCAACTCTATGACTATAATATACCCTAATCCTTCTATCTCCTAATTATTCACTTGAATTTAAAAGAACTTTCAGTTGACACTCACTTGCCAATTACCAGAGGGCTTCGTGATCAAATTACTTCAGTTTTTTTTCCTCACTAAACGAGGATATTAAAATGAAAATGCAAAGTGAGAAAGGTGAAATTTTGCTCCCTCTCCCTTCTTGAAGAGTGTTCTGGAGTTCACCAAAAAAAAAAAGCTATTCTCAAAATATATATTTCATACTTATAGTCTGCACTCTGAAGTTGGACTTGGGACTTAACTAGAGCCTCACCAATCATCACATAAGTCTTGTTACAATCATATTTGAGGTCAAAGCCACATCCTTTTGAACTTTAATTGTTAACTGTATTAGAGCCAGAGGTTTCTGTAGCATTCTCTTCTGTGGTTGTGAATTGTCCATTCCTCTAAATTTGCTGCCTCTTTTTTGTTCGATAGATATTCTTTATCTGTTGATTTCTTGTTTGCTAATTTCCACTGAGTGGCATTGGCAGATCATTTGGTCGAATGATGTCCAGAAATGAAAACATTTCCAAAGTGATGCATTTGATGCAGCGGAGCTTGTCTCATGGTGCACCAAATCCAAAGTTAATGAAAATGACAGAGATTTTGATGGATCATTTCAGTATGTATCTTAGTAGCCCAAGTTTTGATGACTGCTATTGTATGGTTATTTTCCTTCTTCACACACTAATTTGATTTGCTAAGAATTCCCCTTGTCCACTATCATGTTAGTGTAGTCCTCTCTACTATATATTCTCTATGGATTTTGTATGGGTAAGATATCCATGACATCTGAAAATATGTTATATATTAATTTTTCTCCAGTAACCTTATCTCGTTGCTTGTTTGATAGAGGGTAATTACTCAAGGGATCTTTGCACCAGACTAGAGTTGACACTTATTACAATGCAGCTGCTTGATGATTTTTTTTTCTTTTCTTTTATCTTTTTTGTTTTTGTTTTTTTACATTCTGATCACTAGAATTGGGCAAGGTCTAGCAAAATGACAACTTTTTCCTCTTATAGGGGAGACAATTTAAATTTGTTTCATCTCATATTTTTCCAGATTCATTTGTAATCAAATTTCAATTTTCTATCTGAACGCAGAGAAAAATGATCCAAAAAATTCAAGAGTGATCATCTTCTCAAATTTCAGAGGGAGTGTCAAGTAAGGAAAATCTTCCATTGATTTGAAGTTTATTGATTATCTCATGCTGCCATACAACAATATTTCATTGTGTTTGCTTATGAAAAAAAACAACTTTTATCTTTAAGCAAATCCAGTGACATGTAATATGAAGAATTTTACAAAAAGCATTCAAAATGTCTTAGTCTGAGATAATGTTTATCGGTTGCATACATTTATCTTTTGGGTGTTCTTTCACTATCAAGTATAATGATACAAGCTTGATCTTGTTGATGTTCCAGGGATATAATGAACTGTTTATCCAATCTTGGTGACCTTGTTAGGGCTACTGAGTTTGTCGGTCAAAACTCAGGTTTGTTGTCCTGTGCTGTAACCTATTGTGTTTATGTGATCAGTTCTATCTTGTTCGAGGAGAACATTTTTCTGAATGTAGGCACCTTTTTCTTTATCAAAATAATGCTTATCTTGAGTGATTAAGTGAGAAGGAAGAAGTAAACCTTCTTGCTAGAGAACATTCTGATCTTTATCACCCTTTGTTCTCATTGATTATCAATTGCCTTTTTCATGTGATGAGGGGATTCTACTACATTTTTTTTTGTATCAAATTCTGCTTTGTGAATGATCACAACGTCCGTAACATTTTTTTTACTATATTTGAGAGATCCACAATCATTGGGGTAATTCAAAGATGAATACTGTACTCGTAGTCTTTAGAGTGTTTGTTGAGAAATTGTTCCATTTTAATATTATCAATCATGTATGTATTTTGTTCAGCTTATTATGGACGTTCCACATTAGTCCCACACCAAATTGGAGTGCTAGCATTTTGGTGGTACAAAAAGGACAGATTTTATGAATTTTATTTCTGATAGAGAAAATACCTTCCATTGCAATTATTACCTTTCTCATTGAGTTCTCATGTGAATGGGCCTTGGAAGTTTCAGAGCATTGCTAAGAATCTTGAGTTAATAATTTGCAATATGTTGAGGCATAACTATTTGTTGGACAGCTTCTCAAACAAGAAACATTTATCTAGAGAATATGTTCAGAATGGAGGCCTAGAAGCAATAATGATGTCTCAAATTATCTCCAGTACAGAAGCCAGTTGCTTGGTCTTGTTGGCATCTGTAAACCCTAATTAAAAATTTATGTCCTAAATAGACTAACAACACTGACATCTTCCATCTCAGAGATAAGCTTAGTGAGGAGGGTATTCAAAACTTTGTTAGCTTATGAATTTTGAAATTCTATAAAACTCATTGGCTGCTGGCTTCTTTTCTATTTCCCAAATTCAGATTTATATGCTTCACTGAATAACTTGGTCTGGAATCAATCTGCTTGTTCTTCAATTGTTTCCTTTAGATTTGGTGTTCATGCAATCACTTAATTACTGCAGATAAAACACTAAAAGGACAATCTCAAAAAATCCAACAAGCAGTTTTACAGGCAGGTACCAATTAGAATCCATTACAATTCTAAAGCATAATAATAGCTAGTTAATGTTTGCCAAAAATGTACCTCAGAAATTTCGAAGCGGGGGATACAATGCAATTGTTGCAACATCAATAGGCGAAGAAGGTTTAGATATTATGGAAGTTGATCTTGTTATATGCTTTGATGCAAATATTTCACCATTGAGAATGATCCAGCGCATGGGAAGAACTGGAAGAAAGCATGATGGAAGAGTGGATATCCTTTTTCTCTTTTGATTCTCCAGCTCCTAATGTCACTTCCGAGGGAAAAGATTTGTTTTCTTTTCCTAATTTCATAATCTTACACATTCTTATTCAAATATGTATTTTTCTTGAATGATTCCCTTGACGCCATCACTAGTTCTAGCTTGTGAAGGACCTGAGCTCAAGGGATACTTGAGTAAACAGTCTAGCGGAATTGCGGTTAGGAAGCATATGCATAATTGTGGAATTAACAGCTTCAACTTCCATTCTAGCCCTAGAATGGTGAGATGTGAAATAGTGATGGGATATAATTTGCTTAAAATTACATTTTCCATGTATTATTGAGTTCAAAGAATCCTTATTATCCATAGGTTCCACATATTTATAAGCCCGAGGTGGAATTTGTTGAATTGACAATACAGCAATTTATCCCCCGAGGGAAGACATTCAAAGAAGATGCCTCAAATTCATCCCCCCTTCTGGACAGCATATCAAAAGAAGAGAATTCTCTGATTGCTAGATATTTTGGTTCTTCTGGAATTAATACATGGAAACCATCTCTGATTGCCTTCCCTGGCTTCCAGTGTTTTCCATCTAGAATACATACAGTAAGACACTCATTCAAGACAACTGCGATGCTCATTGATACTATGCAAAATCTGGGAGAACTATCATTTACCAAATCCAAGAAAGATTTGGTCATTGAGGTATCACTACTTTTTCCCTTGTGCTTGTTCATTGAATGATTTTCTGAAAATTGTAAATTTTTTTTATCTATATTCAGGACTCAATAAAAAATCATTCTGATCCTGGTATACTCACTAAACCGAAAGCTATGCAAGGTATCCTCTAAAGATTAAACTACTGCTTATTTGCATTCTGACATAATATTCATATTGGTTTTACCTGAGGATATAAGAGAAGTTGATTGATGCTTTGTTGCACTTATATATGTTTTAGAATGTGAGTAAATATTGTAGAGTACTTGTGGTTGTGGGCCTCGTGGCATTCAATGCCATTGATTTATCAGTGGGGAACTATTGTTTTGCTGTAGGTAAAGAAGCAATTGATGTGTGGTTGTGCTCTGCAAGGATTTGTCTATGATTAAACTGCTACTTTAGCCAAACTAATGTAGCCGCACTATCACAATGGTCTATGCTAATGGTTTAGTATTGTTTCAGTGACTGTTTTAATCTGGATTCTTTAATATTTATAACTTGAAACTTACTCATAGCATGGCATAAAAAAGTTAGATTTTTTCTACAAGATTTGGTTCTTTGATAGATAATTGTATTGTGTTGTAAAAATACTAGGATGATTCACTCCATTTGCAGATTCCACTAAAGATTGTAGTGATGATAATATTGGCATCTCAAAAATTGCTCCATGGTGGGATTTGTGATGTAGAACCACCAAGTTGTGAAACTCCTCGACGAAAAGACTTGCATGGTGTCACCATCTGTAGACCTCATAATTACCTTTTTGGGGGAAATTTCATATCAGTAAATGCTTTAGGTGGCGTTTCTGTACCCTATGTGCCTTCCCTTCCGCTTGTTCACTCTGTAATTTCAGATATTCTTGAAAGCGGAAGCAAGAAAGACTTAGTTTCAGATAATATTGATGATGCATCTGAGATTATCACAAAAAAGAATGAAGCTACAGCAACAATGCTACATGATTCTTTATGTTTAAAAAATGTTTTAGAACTAGCAGATGCCACTAAGTGCTCATCTGATCAAATTAATCCAGGACCTTGTTCACCTAATGACGGTTTACAAGAAGAATATGAGCAAATGGAATTAGTATTTCAGACACCAGTTCATGCACAATGTGCTAAACTTACAGAAGGAGGTGTTGCTGAGACACCCGGTGACAGTGTCAAAGAATGTATCTCTTTAATGGTGGGCGAGTCTAGCAAAAACCCAAGTCCTATGGAGCTTAGCCCTAGACTTACTCATTTTATTGAGGAAGGCATTGTTCCCGAGTCACCTATTGCTAAATGTAAAGCGGATAATTCTTTTCATGCTAGCAAGATACCAGAAGATGAGCTAGTTGACATGCTTCAGAAGAAAGTCTGGGATCACATGGAATCATTTTCAACAATGTCTCACAATGTATTTCAACGAGACCCACATGAATTCACTTCTAATTCTACTAATGTCGCCAATCCTATAGGTAAAACAGAATCACACAATATCAAAGAAACTGATATTAACAGCAAAAGGAAAGCATCAGCTTCCCCTTTGACAGCAGAGCAAAGTCCTATGGCTAATCAATTAACTAACAGCTCTACAGATGATCGGCAAATGAGCTCTGGGGCAAACTCAGTTACTCAAGCACCTAAGTATAGAAGGTTGTGCAAGTATGGTGACAAAATCAAGAAGTTATCTTGCCAAAATTTGGCTGACAAATACAATTGTTCTGTTTCAAAGGACACTGGACTTACTACATTGACTAAATCAAAGTTGGTCAACTGTCACAAAGGTAATATGGCCTATCAGTATACAAGCATTATTTCCATCTTTCACCTGTTGTTGTCATTTATTTTCTCTTTTTGCCAATTTGACGTACACAGAAGGCATAAACATACAAGTATTGAATTTGAATTTAATTTTCATTAATTTCTCGTTATTTTGCATGTAGGTAGAAAAAATAAGTCAAAAAGATGCCCTGGCAACTTCATTGAAGAGGAAGCTGAGTAAGATTTTTGATGCTCTTTATGTGCTCCGTTTTACAAATTAATAACTGTTTTTTTCTATACTGCTAGTGCACTGTAACAGATTTTTTTATTGCACTATAATTGGTCTGTAACAATGAACTGTCTTTTCAATTCGTGGACCCAGGGTATCTGAGGATGCACAAGTTTCTGAAGATGAGGTAGATGATGAACAAAATGAAAAATATGAAGACAGCTTCATAGATGACAGGATAAATCCCACTGAAGAGAACACTCAGGCAGAAAATGGAGGTGACATGGTCACCTTTTATAGGTAAATAAAAATATCCTTTTCCCTATTTAATACAAAGCTTCTTCTCCTTCCTGTTAAACATTTTTCACATTAGCTTTAGTGAGAAGATCATTATAGTTATATGTTTGGCCAACTAATTAACCATTTCGTGCTGAATTTGTAAGATTAAGGTTCTAGTCTGTGGATTTTTAAGTGATATAGTTGGTGAAATTAAACCAAAAATTATGTGCTCTACCTACAGAGTGATTGTTAGGAAACCTTGGCTCTGGATGGGACCTGGGCTTTCACCAGTTGTTTTCCTCATGACTTTCTTGAAGTTATGGCAACTTTACAATATGCATTTCCTTTTCTATAAACTGGGACAGATACTAGTGGTTTTGGGTTACTTTGCATTGTTATTCCAACCTCACAATATAAGGTTGGAGATTATTTATATATTTAGCTTGTAAATAGGCTAAATGTGGGTACTAAATGCCTCATAAATATATTATACTTGGTTATATGGCTTTCATATGAGAATCACATCAGTGTTCCTTTACTAATAATTTCAACATCAACAAATCCGTTTAGTCAAACTACTTGAGGTTGGCTGCATAGATACTCTCTACTTTGAACTTTTATGCAATACCAGTTCTTCTAAATTTCAGTAGATGTCCTTGTGCTAGTGTCATGTTAGCAAAATATCCCATGACCTTCTTTCTAATTGTAACAATCATAGGGATTTTTTGGTTTTATCAATAGTAATTTTTACTACCTTTTATTCTTGTATGGTTTCTAACACAAGTATCTTGTTTGCAGGCGTTCTCTTCTGACCCAATCACCCATGGAGATTGTACCTAAATGTTTGGTTGACTCAGTTTCCTCTATAGCTAGTAAAAGTCGAAGCTATTCTTCGGAGGGAATTTATATGTCCCTTCAGACTCCCCAAAATGGCCTACAATCTTTAAATGTTTCTGGTGGTGTACATTCTGCAACCTGCCATGCAGGTTCTAAGCAGGGTAATCTGGTAACAAGTCGCAGTGAACAGAGTTGCATGCTGAGAGAGACCTCAAGCAGACTGGAAGACAGAAAAAAGAAATTAACTTTCCAGAACGCTTGTTCAATACCAACAGAAAGCTTCCAACAAGATATTTCACATTTAGAGCTCTCTGCCGTGGACTTTACACATAACCAAGTTGGCAGTGACCTTTTCTGTGATGATGAGTTCTATCAGAGTATTGATCTTGATGCTATTGAGGCACAAGCTACTGAGCTCTTAAAAAACAAGTCTAGACTACCGGAAGATGCAACACCAGCATTGAGCCTTAACGCTCCTTCAGAAATCAATGAAGTTCCCCATGTGAATCAATTCAGTCATCCTTCATTTGACTTAGGATTGTAGTTGTCTATGTTTTTGCCTTTTCAGATTGGATGGTCGTTTGCACACATCCCTCTGGGCGCTGCACTGTTCTTAGTTCTAATTTCAAAAGTTTATGCGGCTGGGACTTTATTCAGGAACAGAAGTATCATCCAGGATGGAAAAATGCCTTACTGGCAATCAAGTTGCCTTTTGACTGCCGAGCTTTAAAGACAGCAAACAACTCTCATCCGTGAATGCAGCAGTGGTGTTGGTTGTGCGCAACTACAGCCATTGAGTAATTGGGGAAATCAACATGTAATGTACAGCTTATGCCCAGAAAAAGAAAAAGCAGGTGAAATAGAATATTATGTATATGCATGCGCCAATGGCTACTGGGAAAAAAAGGGTTTAGTATGCTGTAATTACTGCTTAAATTATAACATCCTGTGGAATCTTGGGATTAGCCTGTGACGAATCAACATGTGGTTGGATCGCCAATCCTTCCATTGACATATAAATTGTTAAACTTTTTTGAAGAGTAGGGATAAGGTAAGGTAGCATAAATGTAGTCAAATGATCTGTGTAATAGCGTCATGGCTTGAGATGCAATAAACTTGAGTGGGATGGAGATCGGAACATATCCATTATGAGCGGTGCAAATTAAACTGCCTGTTTGTTGTTTGATGAAGAATTCGAAAGAAACTTGAAATTTTTTCAGTTTTTAGATTTCAGAAGATAAAATTAAAAATAAAAAAGAAAAATGTTTCATAGTTAATTACCGTTCAATAAATTTAAATGTAAATATTCATTTTACAATTTTTCATTTTTATATATTTTAAAAAATCTAAACTGAATATAATAGGTTTTTATAAATTTACAAAATTCTTTTAATAGTTTTTAAAAAACATTTATTTCTTTCTAGACACCGCCCACAATAATAATACAGCTTTATCCATTTTTGTTACTTTACTATAAATTCAAATAAACGATCACTGAAAACAAAAATCACAAATTAATATTAAATTTTGTACAACAAGAGCCTGAAACCAAAAAGACCTTAACTTTGGAATCGAATTAACCACGATTCACAAAGATCAGATTTTCTATCCTAAGATTCTCATGTCCCCGTGAGCCTTTATCGATCGGATGAGCATAACATCATTGAAATGTGATCTAACCTGTTCGATCGGCGAGGGGACACGGGAATATGAGAATGTCCTAGGATCTGATTTGTGATTCACATTGCTAATGTTGTGCATGATAATATTCTGGGACACTCGGCCAAATATTTTAGAGAATTAATTCAATTTAAATTACACCTAATTAAATTTAGTTTATATGTCGAGATAGGTATAGCTTTCGAGCAAACAGTACATAAGAGTGACTAATCAGGCCGAGTGGTGCAAGCAGCCGAGTGAGCAGGGTGGCCAAGTCGCAGATCAGATCGAGTGACCGACCAGGCAGATTGGCCGACCGGGTAGTGCAGCAAAGCCACTAGTCGTGCCGAGCGGGCGAAGCGACCGAGCGGGCAAGGTGGACCAAGGCCTATGATGGACACAGTTTCATTGAAATAAATTCGTCCCACCTTCGGCTATGCTTCGAGATTTTCTTGGCCCATCTGTTTCATAGGATACAGCGGTTAACCGTGATACACACCAAATACTGGTGGTCACGATGAACTGAGAGGTATTCAACTACTATAATGAATACTCAACCGAATAAGAGATGAGGGAGAATGTAGGTGGAGAGCTTCAACTCTTTCCGTGTGTGCGCTGCTCAAGATCATGGTCTCCCTTTATATAAGAGCATCGTCCCTTACTTGCATTGAACGCTGAGAAATGACCATTCAATACATAAGGATTAATGATAGCTGTCGATCATCAGTGGTCGATCATTATTATTCTAGAGATTACGAAATTGCCATTATCAATAGTTATTGCTTCTGTTACCTTTTTTAGCAACAAATAAAAAGAATTAATGTGACAAAATATTATTTATTTTGCCTAGACAATTTTTACCTGAATCAATCTGGCATTCAGCATGAGCAGATTATGCTCGCACACAAATCAACTTACTTTAATGGAATCTAAACCCTGGATTTGCACCCACTCCTACGTATCCACACGTGAAAGAGAATATCTCTCTATACATTTGTTCACATCATCAATGCATATGAATCAATATAAACCAACTAATATACCTTGAAATTTCCAATGTAAGACTAAAATCTCATTCACAATCAAACTTTTTCCCTCTTCCACCATTCTCCATTCCCGTATATCCAACAAATATTACGCCACATGATGAATATTAATGTTTGAATATTTTAGCAGCGTATTAATGTTTGAATATTTTAACGCTGCGCATCGTTTAAGCGGTAACGTTTATTAGCAACGTAATGATTATATTATGACAGTGTCTTAATCCATAGCATTCAGATTCGCATTACAACAGTAATCTGTATATAAACGATCCAAAACAACCTTTTAGTGATATTAACACACTCCTGGATCCTGGGTAACGAGAGGGAAAAGAAACTTGGTACCAGACTCCCCTTGACTTGCCAATAACTTAATTTCCCCCCTCCAACACATGGCGTAAACAAATCATCAGTGTCTGTACTTGGCGTTGTTTGGTGCTTTGAAGATGGCTTGTTTGTAATATTTTAATTCATTGATGCTCTCCTTGATGTCATCCATAGCTCTATGCCGTTGAGTCTTTTCTGGTGCGTTTTTCTTCTCTGTTTCATAAAAGAAGCAATCTTATTTTCTGAAATTCAATCAGATCTTGGAAAGTAAGAATGTCGTATTAACAGGACAAACAGTAGCCAATAATCTAGCTTCAGTCAATGCCAATCAGTTAAAGTCGGATTTTGAATACCTGATTATGCTTAATAGTCGGTTTCGGTCAAGGATTTGCTTACAATTGCAGACACCTACAGGCATCTACATATTTTACCTGTTTAAGTCACACACGCATATTCTGATATCCATTTATCATCTGAAACGGGTATATACCCACAAGTATATCCATTTATCATCCAAGTGAACCAAAAATTCAGAAATCTAGCATGTGGCACCTCTAGGTATCTGCAGAAGCTTATCATTTGAGCTCAACCGAAAGTTTGATATAAAGCATTCAGAGTGTAACAAACAAACAAAAACCTGGTTGTTCGCACGATGTTACTATTACCATTTCCACAGATGCCACAGTTGCTTAAATCACAAGTTCATGAAAGAATCGTGTTTAAATTTGAAAAAGTATGACCCATTCCCGAGTCATCAACTCCTTTCTAAGTTCTACTTAAATTTGTATGAAAGACAGTGTCATTTAAAAAAACAAATTATAAAAAAACTGCACAAGGCATTTATCATGGAAGTACTTTATCCATACATGATTGTATACGCACTGGTTCATAAAGAATAGGCAAGAATGCGGTAAATTGAAGGTTCATTGCCAAAGATGTCATATAGATGCTAGAGCCCATTATCTAATGGATGTTTGCCTAGATAATGTTGAGAAAGGAATGACTTTTACTGGATGTTAATAATTTTTATATTTAAATCATAAAATCTTTTATATATTTTAATCATTTATTAAATATCTGAAATATTTGCTAAATTAAATATTGAACATATTATAGACAGAATTTAATATAACATTTTCAATCAATAACTACAAAATATGATATTAATTTATTGATAATTATATATCAATAATACAAAGTTATTTGTCAAATTTGAAAATGCTCATACATTTATAATAGATATAAAATGTTATATATTAATATTCATAAATTAACAGATTAGTTTAGAACTATGGTTACGAAAATATGATGGTGAGAAATGAAAAGAGAAATCATTGGGATTGTATTGATTCAGTAAAGAATTCAATTTGCTTATTATTCCAAAGAAATTTATATGTATTGATATTCTCAATGAAGTATAGATTATCCTTACAATTTTTGAACTTCTTGCCTTGTCTCAGGCATTAGATACTTATTTTGTTTTCTCTTTCTCCTTTTCTTTTCACATTTTCCTACCCATTCCAATTCCACTGATCCTATATGGACATTAC